>NC_136933.1:6638500-7327750 GCF_949752795.1 Hyperoodon ampullatus
TAAGTGATTACATAAGCTTAAGTTTTATTATGGTTCCATGAAAATACTATGTAGAAAGAAGAAAATTTTTAAAAATATATCAGAAATATCTCAAAGAGAGTTTAAAAAAATTATTATGTCCATGAAATAAGAATTTGACCAGCTCTCTTCTCTTCTCCGCCATCCTATGTATGGTTAAATTTGCTTCTCGCCATGTCTTCTCACAAGACTTTCAGGATCAAGCGATTCCTGGCCAAGAAACAAAAGCAGGGAATCGTCCCATTCCCCAGTGGATTCAAATGAAAACTGGTAATAAAATCAGGTACAACTCCAAGAGAAGACATTGGAGAAGAACCAAGCTAGGTCTGTAAGGTGCCTCACAAATGAGGTGGCACACATTTTTGCTGGGTCAGGGACACTTGCATCTTACCATATCACTCTGAGAACATCACTACTACCCAAACAGCTGGATGGGTTTTATTAGGAAAGTGATTTTCTCTTTGTGTCAGTGTTTCTGCACTAATGCTTTGGCTCAGTAGTCAATATGTGGAACCTTTTGTTGGGATAAAAAAAAGAGAATTTGACCATATAAAAATTTTAAGGGGGACAAAAAAGAGCTAAATATTAAACATTAAAAATAAGATAGCTGAAATGAAAAACTCAATAAAAACCTTAGAAGGTAAATTTAAAGAAATATCCAGAAAGCAGACAAAAAGACAAAGAGAAGGAGACAAAAGATAGTAAAATTAGAGGACAAGCACAGGAAACTCAATACCTGAGTAAAAGGAATCCCAGAAGGAATGAAGAATAAAAATAAAGAGGATGAAATCATCTACAAAATAATTTGAGAAAAATTCCTAGAACTGCAATTTCAAGATTGAAATTACCCACTAAGAACACAACATAATGAGTGATAAAAGACCTATACCAAAGCATAGATAGCATCAGGAAAATTTAGAAGCCTGGGAACCAAGAGAAGATCCTACAAGTTTCCAAAGAAGAAAAAAAAAAAAAAAAAAGGCCACATACAAAAGATCAGCAATCAAAATGAATTAAAGCTTCTCAATAGTAATTCTGGAAGTCAAAAGACAATGGCAATGCCTTCAAAATTCTGAAGGAAAAAATTTCGTGCTTAGAATTTTATACTCAGCAAAATAACCTGAAATTTACAAAACAAACTAGAAAGCACACCTCTGAAAAGCTGAGTTACTTAAGCCCTAGGATAATCAGAGTTCAAACTGAGATAATTTTTTTATTAATTGAAGTACAGTTGATTTACAATGTTTTATTACTTTCTGGTGTATAGGAGATAATTTTTAAATTCTCTTTCGAGACCGTGAAACACATTTTCCAACGTGCAAGCGGTCAAAATTTTTTCTTTCAATATATCCTTACACAAGAAGAAACTAGAAAACATGCCATACCAAAATGAGGAAGTAAACCCAAGAAAGAGGAAGAAGGACATGGGATAAAGGTTAAAGAGGCTCCAACACAAAAGAGAGGTCTTATTATCATACTTTCCCTTGGCCTATAGTAGCAAAAATTTTCCTCATTTAAATGAATACTCAAAAACCTTAACAGAATATGATCTTAATAAAAGAAAAAAAGCAAAAATTATTATTCTGACCATGCCATTAATAGTACCTTTAAAAAAAAATCACTTACAGAACTAGCTGTGCACTGTCATGTCTCCGACGTGTTATAAGAAACTTTTCCCGCCACTGTACGAAGTTCCCCAACACATCACCCGCACCTCCGATTATGTTGATCAGATTTCCATTTGTCCAAATCTCCAGCCCAACTAGCACAATTCGAATATTTAACATGATGTACATCTGTAAAGAAAACAAATAAAAATATATAAAATTTATTAAAGAATATGAGAATAATTCCTGGTTATATATCCGAAAAAAGCAAAAACACTAATTCGAAAAGATATGTTCACCCCAATGTTCACAGCAGCATTATTTACAATAGCCAGGATATGGAAGCAATCTAAGTGTCCATCAACAGATGAATGGGTAAGACGGTGAGGTATATATATACACATACATACAATGGAATATTATTCAACCATAAAAAGAATGAAATTTTTGCCATTGGCAGCAGCATGCATGGACTTGGACAGTATTATTCTAAGTGAAATACGTCAGAAAGAGAAAGACAAGTACAGTACGGTATCACTTATATGTGGAATCTAAAAACATACAACAAACTAGTGAATATAACAAAAAAGAAACAGACTCACAGATATAGAGAACAAACTAGTTGTTACTAGTGGGGAGAAGGAAGGGAGGGGGCAATACAGGGATAGGGGATTAAGAGGTACAAACTATTATATATAAAATAAGTTACAAGGATATATTGTACAACACAAGGAATAGTAGCCAATATTTTATAATAACTATAAATGGAGTATAACCTTTAAAAATTGTGAATCAGCATACTGTACGCCTGTAACATATATAATATTGTACATCAACTTTGCTTCAATAAAAAATAATACAATAAAATAAAGAATATGAGAGTATCTTTTAAGTAACACAACTACTTAAATTAAAAACAGGACTCCTCCCCTCCAAAAAAAATTCCCTTCCATATAATGAGACTCTAACTTCTCAGGGGTCTCAGTTTCCTCATCCATAAAACAAAAGTAAAGATTCAAAATCCTTTTTATCTTCCATTCCAAAATCTGACAAACTCCGGATATTTAAAGTTTTGGGTATTTTGATTCCAAAACTTTCCCTAAGCTAATGCAAGCCTATTTATAGTCCATATTTAGCTCACTTAATGTAAATATTCATATATTTCACTACAGAAATATCAATGAGGTTGTTTACAAGGTGCTACCCCAGGACCCTGTTGGAGGTGTAATGTAATACATAGTGAACTATATGTTATAAATGTATGCGAAGTGAACTATACTACCTATCTAAACTCTTATCTAAAATTCTAATGACATGCACCCCAAAGGTTTCAGATAAAGGATTATGGAACTCATATCTATTTCACAGAGATACTGTGAGGAATAAATGAGTTAATAAATGTAAGGCAATTGACTCAGTTTCTAGAATGCTATAAATATCCAATAGAATGCTATCATTATCATCATCTTCATTATTATGCTTGGTATTCGTATTAGGGGAACAACTTAGAGATGAAATTATCTTATAAGAACACGTAGCTATTTCTCCAATATCTCCCACTGGATGAATAAACTCCAAAATCTCAAACCAAATCCCTCCTTCCCTCTCTCTCTCACATAGACACACACACACACACACACACACACAGACACACACACACAGTGTCATAGTTTCAGAGGAGGCAGTCTTATTTAAAATAAGATTCTCTCAGTAAAAATTCAAAGATCTTTTTATAAATACCAAAGTACCTTAGCCTCTCTGCTATGAAATAAAAGTCATATTTTATGGCAAGATGAGAAAAATTTAAACAAATACATGTTTCTCTGCCCTTTGGTCTCCTCTCTCCCCGCACTGTGCATTGTGTATCTGCATTAGGCATCGACCAAACCTCCCCCATTGGCAGAAATACCTGCTCAACCATAAAGAGTAGCATTCTCCTAGCATCAGTAAGACAACTCCTTAAAAGATAACATTCCTTCGTGACCTGTTAGGGGCCACGATGATAATTAAGTCTGGATTGTGTAAGCTGTCAATAATACCTCATTGAATGTACAGCTCTCTGTCTCAAAAAACTTATATAACTGTATCTTGACTTCTAACGAGGGGAACAGTTCTTAGAGCTTTCTGAGATGCTCTTCCTGGGTTATAATCCTCAAATCTGATTTAAAAAAATTTTCCATTTCTTTCTTAGATCAGCTGATGAATTTTTCATTGACACTACTCTAAAGATAAAGTAGATGCTAATTCGAAATCTCTTGCTTGTCTCAGAGTCTCTCTCTCTACAATTATACTTCACTTTTAAACATAAAAAAGTTACAAAACAAATTAGAGAGCAGACCCCTGAAAGACTGAGTTACTTACTTAGGCTCTAGAATAATCAGAGCTCAAAATGACACAATTTTAAAATTCCATTCGGAGACTGTGAGAGGACAGGACAGAATAATCCCAGCTGATAGAAAATACAACTCACGCTATCCAAGTAGTTTGCTAAAAGAATCATCTCTTCTCGCACCGCAGTCTGGTTTCTTCCCATCATGTCATACTGAAAAGCAAAGAAGGGAAATCACTATCACCAAAGCAATTTAAGAATAAAATTTCTATAATCTCTTACAATGAAGATAAGAATCCAAATATTTCCTCTGAACCAAAAACTGAGGCACTTAGACATTCTCCTGCATTTCAAGTCTAAAGGATACATTTTAGTGATAAATAGGAATAAAAGAAAAGCAGGTATGTGGGTGAAATGAATAATAATGAAAAAGCACCGAAATCTTAATTTTATCCAAAGCAGTATAACTTTAAAATGAGTTTTGTACTTAACAGTCTTTAATTCATTTTAATGCAAAAATATTTTCAAGCATTTCACAAAGGTAGAGTTTAAAACAATCAAAATGCATAGATAAAGGAATGAAAGACAATCTGAAAGACTTCCTGGTCCTTTCACTTCTTAGGCTAATGACATTACCAATAACCAATTTCTAAACTCTGGGCTAAATTAATTTATCAGAGATTAACCAATGTTCACTAGTGAAAACATTATATGTAGATAGAAATATAGAGATATATAAAAGTTTAACCATATTAAGCCAAACAGTTGATTATGACTGATTCACTTCTTTGAGATCTAGCTAAATCCAAATGTCTATTTTAATATTATTTTAATATAAGCAATTTAATAACTAATTAAAAGAACATTTTAAAAAGAATATGTGGTTTTGCTCTATGATAAGGGCATTAATACCAGAATATATCAGATTTTATTAATTAGACATTTTATCATGATTCTCCTAAACAAGAAAAAAAATTTTTTTAATACATTTGACAAGGTTTGATTAAAATGGAACCATTTTTATTTTGAACCATTTTCTACCTATGTGGAGAGAGTAATAAAGAAAAACTTTTCAAATCTCTATTTTTGTCACTTGTCCACAACATTCTACAGGAACATTTTACACATTATCTGGGACAAAGTTGATGCTTGTTCATACTCCTTTATGCTTCTTCCTTCTACACTTGAGGATAATGAACCTATAATGAACAAATCTGAATATATTTCTATCTCTTAAAAATATGGCTTGTTTTTTTTCCAGTCTACATACAATAAGGGACTTTTTCAAAAAAACCATAAAAATCCTCAAAACTGTCTCTGCAGGTTACAAGAAAGGACTTGTCAATTGTGTTAAGTTTCTGCAAACAGCTTATTCGCACAAACAACAAAGTTGGCAGTACAAGTCAGACAAAACATTTCAAATAATCTATAGGTTAAATTATATAGCAGCTGTATCTAAAATTGATAATGCTGTAAATGCTGAAATAGATACATAACTTTACATGTGTGTAAAGCACAATTCTTAAGTATGAATAAAGGAAAATGCCCTGGTGTCATCCTGCACAATGAAATAAATAGTAAATGCTATGCTGACCTATTCTCTGCTCCCTTCTAAAGCATGCCAGAACCTGGAAGTTTTCTAACTCTTAAATAGAATAGATAGATAGATAGATAGATATCTCTTAGAGATACCTTTCTCTTAGATAGATAGTTTTCTATCTCTTAAATAGGTTAGCTGAAGTTCTAGAAAGAAAAGCAATTTTATTAGGCAACAAAGCAATATCTGATTAACTGGGTTTATCACCACAGTCCTTTAAATGTCTCTGAAAAAGTCTCAAGAGTTTAACTGCGAGGCAGAACAGTTTCACTTAAGAAATTTAGCATATGCAAATCACCCAAAAGAACAGGGGGAAGAAAATCACCAGTAAAAAATAAAGGTAGAGGTAATCTCATTTGCTACATTTAGTTCTGGAGGTATTAGGAATATCACGTATGAATATCAAGAAAAAAAGTCATTTTAGTTTTAAAATTACATTTAACAAAAATCAATACAAATACGTTATATTTAATATTTCCTTCATGGGATGCTCACTTCTCATCTGCTTTTCATGAAAAAGAAGAAAAACTGTCACCAATCATACCCTTTCCTTGTCTACGACAATGAACAGCTCCACATAGCGGGTCTGTGGCAGGACAGCTCTTCTTCTCTGTCAAACACACAAACATCATAAAGGCAAAAAAAAAAAAAAAAAAGGTATAAGGCTACACGTTTTTCATACATAATGATCTTACCCTAACCTCTAGTCACTTATTTCATGTCTGTTAAGAACTTCATAAAATGATTTTAACACATCCTAGATCAATAAAGCCAAAAAAACACATCTTTAAAAAAAAGTGGTATCTGCCATCTGTACTGATCTGAGAAAAATTCTACCTAGTTAAAGATAATATGAGTTATTCAAGTTTCCAAAGCAGAATAACTGATCTTCTAATATCTAAACTACACACACACACAGACACAGACACACACACACAGACACACAGACACACACACACACACACACACACACACACGTTAATAGGAAACTCCATCATCACTTTGTTGGGAGTAGAAGAAAGAATATCTGCCAATAACCTAGAGCAGAAGGAAGGGCAAGGTTGTCATTTTATTTTGTTATTGTTGCCCTTTATTTATTTGTTTTCCTTCCAGTTTCATTGAGATACAATCGACACTGACATACAAGGTTGCCACTTTAAAAAAAAATTAGTTTTGTGATTTTACAGAAATTTAGATAAAGTATAGAATGAGCTAAAATTTAATGTTTTCCAATAACTAAAAAGAACAGTACAAAAGTCAAAAGAATGAATGGCAGGAGAGACAATGAAAATAATGCCATACTAGTATGAGTTAATTAAAATACACCAGAAGGAAGAGGCACAAGCCTCTTCTAACACAGCGACATCATCTCATTATGTAGAAAGCTGCCTTCTCTGCAACTGAGGTTCCTCTGGTCCTAGAAACAGTTCACGTTAAGAGACTCCTGTCAAGAGTAAGCCAAGGAATCCTAAAGAAGTCTCAAAACAGGGATTCCACGAGTGTCCCTGGAAAAAATCTGAGATCATTAAAGTCCTAAAACTCAATCTCTCTCTTTCCCTCTCTCTCTCTTTCACACTTTAGAGCTCCAGAATTACCACTCCAGTCTGTGTAAAGCATATCCACATCAAAAAGCCCACAGCTCAGGCTTCCCTGGTGCTGCAGTGGTTGAGAGTCCACCTGTCGATGCAGGGGACACGGGTTCGTGCCCCGGTCCGGGAAGATCCCACATGCCACGGAGCGGCTGGGCCTGTGAGTCATGGCCGCTGAGCCTGCGCGTCCGGAGCCTGTGCTCCGCAACGGGAGAGGCCACAACAGTGAGAGGCCCGCGTACCGCAAAAAAAAAAAAAAATGCCCACAGCTGGACTTCCCTGGTGGCGCAGTGGTTAAGAATCTGCCTGCCAATGCAGGAGACACGGGTTCAAGCCCTGGTCCGGGAAGATCCCACATGCCGTGGAGCAACTAAGCCCGTGCGCCACAACTACCAAGCCTGCGCTCTAGAGCTTGCGAGCCACAACTACTGAGCCTGCGCTCTAGAGCCCTCGAGCCACAACTACTGAAGCCCACGCACCTAGAACCCGTGCTCCGCAACAAGAAAAGCCACCACAATGAGAAGCCCGAGCACCGCAACGAAGAGTAGCCCCGGCTCGCCGCAACTAGAGAAAGCCTGCACGCAGCAATGAAGACCCAATGCAGCCAAAAGTAAATAAATAAATTAATATTTTTTTAAAAGCCCACTGCTTTCTCAAAGTCACTGTAAAGGGCTATTAGGTAGCAATGACAAAAAGAAATACAGTTACTGACTTAAGCCCTAGTTTCCAAAACACAGAAGCCTGATTGTACTCATCTTGCTGGCAGGAACTGCGTATTGCTCGTCTTTTTATCCCCCTAGTACCCATCACAATGTCTGGCACACAGTTGGCAAAAACACAGTAATAACAGGTATTGGTTTAAGGCACAAACACATCATTTTTTTTAAACTTGAGTCTCAGCCATGAAGAAATACATTATGTCCTTACTCGAAGTAGCTGAGTGACGCTAGGAGGCTCTTCCTCTTCATCCTTTGGGGTTTCTTCCTCTGTATCCTTGTTGGAAACCCCACATTTCACAGGCTCTTTGTGGACATCATCCATTCGATAAAAGATGTGCTCAAAATGAGAGCTGTTTTGCAGGGGTTCAATCCCATAACTCACATTCTCTATATGCAGCAAGCCTCTACGTGTTGTATTACACATACACAATTTTTTAGAATGAAAAAAAAATACACAGGAAAAGGAATTAAGAAACCTGAATAAAAGTCCTACTTCTTAACATATGTAAGAAGGGCTAGAATGGCATAGAGAAAAACAGAGAGGCTTTAGAGGCAGGCAGACCTAAACTTAAAGCACAAGATGACTACTCACTAGCACGACTGCCTGAAAGTTACCTAACCTCTCTGAGGGTTTGCTGTATAAGGAAAGGCAATTCAGAACAGTGGCTAAAAGTGTGAAGTCTGGAGCCAGAGGACCAGAGTTTGAATCCCAAATGTTTCCTACTAGCCTTAGTTTACATTCTCCATAGAGTTGTTCTGAAAACTAAATTATTTAATACACGCAAAATACTTAGAACGTTGCCTGGCACACAGTAGCTGTTCTACAAGTATCATTACTTAAACGGAGATAGTAGTCATAGCCATCTTATATAGCTGGTTTGAGAATTTAAAGTAATATTTCTTAGTTCAATCAATCATGCAAACAATCAACCAGCCCAGTGTCATACTGCCTGGCCCTTAATAAATTTAATTTTAATATTATTATCACTTCACTTGATACATGATATGATTTCTCTGAACCTCCACTTGCTCACCTAAATATGGAAATAATCAGCCCTTTTTCACAGTCATTATGCACCTTAGATGAAAGAATATAGGTGAAAATTTTATAAACCTAAAGGGTGACAGAAATTTAAAGTATGTGTTATTTTAAATGGCAAACTTTGTTTAGTGGACTCAAAAAAATGAATTTTTTTCTTTAGTTATTAAAATTCATCAACTGCAAGATCGTCCTAAATAAACATGCTGAAAATGACATCTGAAACACAGCTATAAAGACCTTCAGCAACATCAAAGTAAAATCTAAATTTAAGTCCCCTAAAATGACTTGATCTGGAGACAGAGATAGGTAAAGGGGAAAGAAATAAGGGAATGAAAAAGCACAAAAAATTGATAAAGAAAATTCCTTACCTGAGTCCAAAACAGCTGCTAAGAGCAATCGATGAATTATAAACGCCCTCCACGTATCCCCGATAATGACAATGATTCTAAATGATAAAACCTGTATTAGCTTCAAATACTGTTACATTGCTGAAAATCATCATAGAAACTGCAGAACTAACAAAATTATTTAAGGTCCATAAACTAAAAAATTTTATTATTGGCATCCCATAATTATCACATGGCATTCTCTGTACTATCTTCAGACTGTCTACTATCACCCTACAGCTACACAAACGTTTAGGCAGAATTCCAGAGGACACTAAGTACAAACAACTCCTATAACCTTTAAACCTAGAAGCAGAACAAGGAAGCATAACGTCATGTTTAACATTTTTAATCACAGGCAAGAAGATGCCACAGCAGCCAACTGAAATCCAATACAGAAGAGGACCTTGTGACAGTCTAGTGACACCAAGGGGGAAAAAATTCAGTACATGGCAAAAACAGTGACTTTGATCCGATGATTTTCTTTTCTTCATATAAGCATACTGATTATACTATTATTATTATTATTAGTTATACATTTAACCATCTTTAAAAATTAAAGAGACTTTGTCCTTAATCTTGAGCAAGAAATTGACCAGTGGAAATGCAAGCATATCACTTACTAATATCAGATTTTTTTAGTACACAATGAGATTTTTTCATCTTTAAAACAATTGTAAAGCACTAAAAAAAAAAAAAAAGCCAAGGGGAGTGGGAGGAGGAGGAGGAGGACCAGCCCTGCCAGACCTTATGACATATCATCGGGCCTTAATAATTAAAACAGTAGGGTCCTGGTGGTGCGTTAACTGAGAGACCAACTAGTGGAGCAGAATACAAAGTCTCAAAATAGACTGAAATACATGTGGAACCTTATATGATAAAAGTGGCGTCTCAAATCACTGAGGCAAAGATGCACTTTTTAATAAGTGGAGCTCAGCCAACTGGTTAGACATTCAAAAAAGGATAAAAGTAGATCCATACCTCACACCATACATAAGAATAAGCTCCAAATGGATCAAGAAGCCAAACATTTAAAAAAATAAACCCATGCAAGAACTAAAAGAAAACACGGGTGAATTCCTCTTTAAGCTGGCGTAGAGAAAGACTTTCTATCACTCAAAATCTAGAGTCAACAGAAGAAAAGACTCATAATTTTCACTGTATTAAAAAAAATTTTTTTAACTTCTACATTAAAAGAAACACCAAAAAAAAAACAGTCAAAAGACAACTCAGAGACTGGTGAGAAGTATCTGTAACTTTTATCATAGATAAAACATAATACAAAGAACTCTGAAACATTAAAGGGGAAAGATTAAACCTAATAGAAGATGGAGCAAAAGAGTTGAACAGACAATTCACAAAAGAAGATATAAAAATGTCCTTATATAAATGAAAAGATTTTCAATTTCACTAAAGATACAGTAAGAACCCATGAGTCTATGCTGATATAAACAAGTAAGAAGGAAAAACTCTTCCTTACAGTAGAAACCACCAGTGAATACAGAAGCACTGATGAAATTAGGAAATCACCATTTTGACAACCATCATATCAACTGATTCAGGCAAATACTAAATACTAAAACTAGTGGGTAAAAATTTGAGAAGCATTGGGATAGTTACTAAGCTTCAAAGTATCTAACCAAAAAAGGCAAAACACAGTAACTTTACAGAGAAGAAACCTAGCAGACAACTCCTTAATCATCAATATTAACACTGTCAGTGATAAACTAATTGCAGCACACGCTCGTGATATGATCCAGAGAACGGCTCAATGTCCCTTCAGGGTGGATTCCTGCCAAAAGTGCATAACCTGGGCTTCCCTGGTGGTGCAGTGGTTGGGAGTCCGCCTGCCGATGCAGGGGACACAGGTTCATGCCCCGGTCTGGGAAGATCCCACATGCCGCGGAGCAGCTGGTTCCGTGAGCCATGGCCGCTGAGACTGCGCGTCCGGAGTCTGTGCTCCGCAACGGGAGAGGCCACAACAGCGAGAGGCCCGCGTACCGCAATAAAAAAAAAAAAAAAAAGTGCATAACCTGAATCCAATCATGAGTAAACAACACACAAACCCAAATTGCAGGACATTCTACAAAAAGTCGGCCTGTACTTCTCAAAAATGCCAATGTTGTGAAATACAAAGGAAGGCTACAGACTTCCGGATTGAAGGAAACGGGAGACCGCTGAGCACAACACGTGAACTTGGATTTCCTTTCACTATAAAGTACATTATTAGGATAATGGACCAAAACAAATATCAATAAGGTATGTAACTGAATAACAGTATTGCTTCAATGTTAACTTCCTAATTTTGAGAACTATACTATGGTGACATAAAAGAAATTCTTGTTTTTAGGAAATTTATGCTGAAGTATGTAAGGGTAAAGGGACACCAGGTGTACAACATACTCTTCAGGAAAAAAAAAAGAGAGAAGGGATAAAGTACATGTGATAAATGCTAACATTTGGAGGATCTAGGTAAAGGGTATGCACGAATGTTTTCTATTATTCCTGCAACTTTTCCTGTAAGTCTAAAACTGTGAACATTTTTTTAAAAATTAAACAATTATGCACTAAACAACACAGGTGAAATTTCAACATTTTACAACTTTTTCCAGTGTGAGGCTATTTACAACCACTGTTTTCTTTCTAGTGCTTTGTAGTTAGTCTAGCTTTGATATTGTCTTCTTCTCACTAGAGGAAAAGAAACACCTCTTCTATTACAGATGAGGCAGCACTTACGAGATAGTAATACAGTAACTCACAGCGCTCAAAAATTAAATGCTTCTACTTCCACTATAATAGAAGCTCTCATTTGACATGACTGAAATCCAGCACTTGATCACTCAATCTACCAACTTGATGGCATTTCTTTAATAACTGGGTTTTATTAAACCTTTCCAAAGCCTTCAATTTAGTTTTTAAAAAAAACAACAAATCCTATTTCGCAAGTTTACAAAACATCCAATTGAATTGCATGATTAGAGTAAAGGTATAAATGGCATAAACAGTTTTGGAAACACAAAAACTGTAAGCAAGAAACTCAACTACTGGGAGTAGAAGTACTCAGAAGTATCTGAGAAGAGCCTACCAGCCACAAGGGCCAGCGAGCTTGGGGCAGTCAACAAATTTTTCAGAGGAAAGAAGGAGCATTAATTAACTGAGGGAGTTAGTTGAGAGACTTTCTAATGCATTTGCAAGGTACCCCAAAGTTCAAAGACTAAATCTAATTTGGAGTTTTATTTCACACAGCAACTCATTATCAAGTGGTTATTAAAACTGTGTTTCTCTGTGAAAAATGGCCTTGTGAAAGATGCTGATGATGAAAGCCACATAAGAGCTTTACAAATTAATTTAAATAACAGAATCACAAGGGAAAGCATTTACATTTTCTCAGTGTAACGTAACTGCATTTTATGAACAAAAGTATATTCCATGATGATATCTGACAATGTTGCCACACACACAAAAATCCCAGTACCAAAGTTTTAATTACTATCTCAAATCTATAGTCACACTTTTATCTATTTGAACAATATTCAATAACCAATAAGTGAAAGGCTCCATCTGTCTTAGTTTGTATTTTTCAAACACCCAGGAAAACATAATTAAATTGTAATACTTTACGATAACAGTTGAATAAATTTCTATAAAACCGAAATCTATTTTTAGCAGTTTTAAGCATATAAACTTTCAATAATAGTAAGAAATAATATTTATTGAGTTCACTGTTGTTGGACTGACTGTTCTAAGTAGTATCTTACAAGTATTAACTCATTTAAGCTTCCCAATAACTCCATGAAGTTATAATTATTATTCCCATTTTAAGGTGAGGATTCTAAGGCACAAACAGGTTAAAGAAACTTGACCAGCAAACAAATAATAGAGCCAGGAATCAAGTCCAAGCAGTGTGTGTTACCAAAATCCAGGCCAAGAAACCGTTCCAAGAGAAAAAATGCCTTTTTAAAATCACTGCTTGTGTTGAGTGGCATAAATTATGTGGTCTTTGGTCTCATGCTATAGTAATCTTTGGATGGATGATTGGATGGATGGACGGATGGCTGAATGGATTATCTGTGTTCTGGTTTATGCTATCACATACATTTAAACTCCTCTACTATTTTGCTATTAAACAATGGACAAACAATCAAACAAAACAAAACAAAATAAAACAATGGACAAACAGAACACTGAGATAAAGGAGTCAGAAAACGGGCCAGCAAAGGATGGATCTAAGTCAGCATTGCCTTTTTTTTTAAGTACTAAAAATTAATCTAAAATAAAGGCTTTCATAATTCAAAAAGAGTCATGTACCACAATGTTCATTGCAGCTCTATTTACAATAGCCAGGACATGGAAGCAACCTAAATGTCCATTGACAGATGAATGGATAAAGATGATGTAGCACATATATACAATGGAATATTACTCAGCCAGAAAAAGAAATGAAATTGAGTTATTTGTAGTGAGGTGGATGGACCTAGAGTCTGTCATACAGAGTGAAGTAAGTCAGAAACAGAAAAACAAATACTGTATGCTAACACATATATATGGAGCCTAAAAAAAAATGGTTCTGATGAACCTAGGGGCAGGACAGGAATAAAGACGCAGACGTAGAGAATGGACTTGAGGACACAGGGAGGGGGAAAGGTAAGCTGGGACGAAGTGAGAGAGTGGCGTTGACATATATACACTACCAAATGTAAAATAGCTAGCTAGTGGGAAGCAGCCGCATAGCACAGGGAGATCAGCTCGGTGCTCTGTGACCACCTAGAGGGGTGGGATAGGGAGGGTGGGAGGGAGACGCAAGAGGGAGGGGATATGGGGACATATGTATATGTATAGCTGATTCACTTTGTTATACAGCAGAAACTAACACACCATTGTAAAGCAATTATACTCCAATAAAGATGTTAAAAATAAATAAAATAAAATAAAGGTTTTGCCTTCTATTTATTTGAAGAGAGCTGCAAAAGTGCAAAACTAACATAAACAATTCCACCTAACAAAACATAACAAAGCTCAGGGGAAAAATAATACATGTTTAATGGTAACAAAGATTTCTCATGAAAACTATAGCAAAAAATAATAATATATAATACCTAACTGCCAAAAGGGACTTTAAGACACTCTTCCCAACTAAAATTAGAAATATTTATGCTCTAATTAAATAACACATAAAGCAAAGTTGACATCTGCCAATTATTTCAAGTATTCCTGGCCAGTTCTTTCCTCAGGAAAACTCTGTTCTCTGATGCAAAAAGGACCACAATTCTTAAAAAAAGAATTGTTTTCAGCAAAAAATCAGAACATATAATAGGAAACAAGTGTTTGTTCTTTACTAAGTACTAATGGCAAGTCAAATGGTTTAATAAGGAAGTAAGATGTACTTTAAGAGGTATCCATTTTCAGCAAAATAAATAAAATTAAAAATTAAAAAATAAATCAAACTTTTCCCCTTCATAATCAGTAAGGATTATATATTCAATAGAAGATTATTTTCCTGATCTTTTAAAAATCACTTGACCATGGAGAACCAGGAGAGCTGTAAGGTAAATACTGTTTAATTTATGTCAATGCACTCACATTCCCACCCCAGGACAATGCCATATATAATAATATCAAAAGAGGTCCTTGGGGAAGCACAAGGTAACTGTCCTGAGTACCTGAAGAGAACGCACTTTAAAATTATAATTGTTTTAAATTCTGCTACAGGGTCAGGAGGAAAATATATTACCTGTATATCAGGGTAGTCAGAGATCAGAGCCCCTTCCTTGTTGTAGGTATAAACTACAAAATCTTTGGGTAAAAGGTCCCTGCAAGAGGAATAAAACACACCATTTAAAATTATTTTATCTATTTGCAAATAAGGACACAACTTATAAGGCATTATTCCCAGAAGAGATGAGCAGAAATGAAAACTTTCACCTGATAAATCGTTATTCAAAGAAGGAGCTACCATAAAACTAAAAGCTCATGAAGGGACTTGCATCTGAAATCATGCATTGTTCTCACGGTCATAAAATGCTGGTTGCATAAAACATACGTAACATCCTTAAAGTTTTCTGATACATCTCATAGGAAAAGTATAAATTAGGTTATATAGTACATCATATTTCTAGAAGAAAATAAATGATTTTACCCTCTTTTAAATGTCCTATATAAAGAAGCAGCACTCCTTTCCTTGACCTCCTAAGTACGGGGGCAAAATCTGTGTCAACTGTTGGAGGAAACAATCATTGCTGATTCCTGAAGCTTCCTTCCATGTTAAGGTAGACTGATAGTGGAAACCACACATGCAAAATAGGGTTAGCTTTGTCAACGAAAAGATAGCCAGTGATGCTTGTTGAAGATGGTAAGGCAGACTTTATTATCAACATAAGTATAGGGACCACTGCAAAGGGATTTTACAGGGCGGTGGGGAGAAAGACCAGGCTCAACTCCAAATACAGCATGGAGAAGTGGGAATTTATAACCAAGGAGCATGGTGAGGGTCAGTGGATGGAAAATTACTATGAGGAAACAACAGGGGTGAGGGGCATTCTGGCTAAACCAACCTAACAGATTCTTGCTGAGGACAGGCCAAGGTGATCAGACATCACTGGGCGGGGAAGGGGAGTGGAAGATAAGGAACCTGATCAGACATCCAGAGTGATCAGATATGGGGGGGGAGGGGGAAGTTCTTGCTAAAACTAGATTTTACAACAAACTACACTGATGGACCTAGGAGAAGGTTCAGGAACCTGACTAAAGTTTGGTCAAGCAAAGAATCTTTGTCCGTCTCCCTTCTTGTTCAAGGAAAGAAAAGACATTCTTCTTTCCTCTGAATAATACAAGTCCATTTCCTCATTCAGTTGTCTTTTGTTCATTACAGACCAGCTGAATCATCTATTGGAACCTGATAGTAGAGGATATTTACTGGGTGGTGCTAGCAGTCAGGCATTTAATGAGGGGAGTTGCTATGAAAAATAAAAGAAAAACAAAGATTAATAGTTAGAAACCCAGTTTCTGAGTCCAGGAGGAAGCCATCAAGATTTTTTAGACTTGAGCTTGGCGCATCTTCAGGTGTTAGACTGAGGTTGGCACTGGCCACCTGACACATTTTCCTAGTTTGCAGTTTCAGTGTCACTGGTGATAGCATCAGGTATTCTGATTAATTTCCTGAGAGGTCCACACAGCAGGAGGCATGAAGCTTGCCCATACAGGATCTATTGTAAACATTTTTTTTTTGAAGTTTCTATCAAGTCTTCCAGCTGCAGCTTACAGAGTTTCAGGAAAAGGGCAGTTTTAGTTGTCAATGATTCCAAGTCAGAAAGGACAAAAATTGGAAATGTAAACTTAGAGAGTTGTAGCCAGATACTGGAGGAAACTAGAAGAATTCAGGACTTGGTAAAGCTGGCAAAATGTGCATGATGAAAGCAGCAACAGTTCACTATAGCTTTCCATTGACACAAACAAAAAAGCACATTCTCTCTACAGTCACCCCCATTTCTGTGAAAGATAAAGTAAGACTAATTTGTTTGCAAGGAAGTTTGGTCTCATTAAACTTGGCCTGGTTATTTACCTAAGTACAGCAAAAATAGTGATTGACCACATAGTACCTTGTTTGAGTTTGCTTTGCTGGAGCATTGCCACTCAAGGCTAAGAAGCCAAGTCAAGAACTTGCCACCAGATCTGACTGCAATACCTATAGATTTGGGTGAATTCCTCTCTTCTGAAGGTTCCCCAAATATCCTGAGGTTCCTGGGCCTGCCAGAAGTGACCTTCCTTACTCACCTGTAAGGCAGGAAACCCTGTAAGCCAGGAACAGGATGGTTCTTCCAAGGGGAGCTGTATAAACATTGCCTTCTTAAAGCCAACCTTAGTTCCTTAGAGCTATCTGGTCATACCTGATTCAGTACACATCATTCCCAAATATGACATTACAATCAAAGTCTTGGTAATATAAGCAAGGTTTCCAATTGCTTTGTGTGACAAGGAGGATAGATTTTGACTGAACTTATGCAAATAACTATACTGCCATGAATATAAGATGGGTTAACACATCAAATAAACCTGATTAGTTCAACATCTCACTTTTCATAAGGAGACAAATCCTTTGAGATTTTCCAAGGGCCATTTTGGAAATATCAAAGTTAGTTTGGGGTCAAAGAGACTCCACTTAGAATTTGATTTGGGGAAATTGTCAAAAATGCCAAAAGGTTTGAACACTTGACTAAATTGGATCACAGGTGTCACTGTGAAACAACACTTAGCTGTCCATTTAACCAAAGTCACAATTAAAAGATTTCAAAGGCAAATACAGAAAGTTACACAGTTATTAAAAAAAAACAAAAAACAAAAAACTCTTAGCTTTCTTAATATTGAGAAGATCTGGTTTTCTTAAATAATCAAAGACCTGATAAACACATGACACATAGGAAATTATCTTAAAACACAAAATCTTATCTTCCCAAGCTGATTACTTAAATGTAAAGAAAAACAACGTTTTTTACCATTTCCTATTAAGAGGAAACCAATAAGCTAAGAAAACCTCGTGTTTTAACAGAGAAAGAAAACCAAATTCTGGTTTTGTATCAGTGTACTATTAATACTAAGGCAAATTAAACAAACAAACAAACCAAAAAAGCTTACAAATAAATCCATCAAATAGTAGCCAGTTTTGACCACACAAGGCAAGATTCCTTTTCCAAGGTCCCTTTTCCACAAACTTTCTTTAGAAATTTTCTTACATCACTCAGTTTTTGTTCTACATTTTTCTTCTTTCTCATTCTGGAACAACCATTCATTCTACTTTGGGACAAAATTATTCTCTCTTACCCTTAGCAAAACATATCTTTCATACCCTTCCTTATCAAAAATACACCTTATTTTTCCTTGCATACAGTTTGTTTTCTTTACCCTTATTATTCCTAGTAGTTTCATTTATTTATATTGATTAGATTTTTTAATCATTAATAACTCTAATTTTCAGTAAAAACTAGGAAGCAGGCAATTGCAAACTGTCTGCTACATACTATCATTCTGTAATAATGAATACATTATTTCATAATTTCTAGAGATGTATCTTTTTCACAGTACAATTCCTCATGCTTATTAACAGACCTAAATATATTTAGCTTCTCTATACCATATGAAAATAAGATGCCAAAAGTAAATAAAATTAAATTTCTCTTCAGCAATTAATATTTCAATATTTTATCTTATTTGGAAGTTATGTAGTCAATGATTACCCATCTTTGACTTAACTTTGTATAGCTTTAAGGTTTCAAGTTATGAAAAAATTTTTTGAAGCTATTTTTCAGGAGGCATAAAACATAATTACCATTGAAAAGTTCATTTATAAACTTTTATTCCACCTACATCTATTTAATTTACTTGTTCTGAACAATTATACTTGAATTACTCATGAAAATTTCATGAGCTATTAATTAAACAAAGCTAGCCATCCATCATCTTAAGTTGTTTTTCTTGTTGACAAGTCATGCAAGTATCAAAAAAAAAAATCACAAAAGTGAAGAACAAAAAATTATATATTTATGGTTCTTGCCTCTTTTTTTTTAACTGCCATGCTTGACATCAAGCAATTCCTTTTTATTATACATTTTCCTCTAAGGGTTGATTTATAATTTATAATCTTAAATATCTGGTAGAGATAACATAAGCTTGTTTGAATAGTAAACATAGGTGGAAAAAATTGCATATCTGCATTACATATTGAAAGCTGACAACCCTGAAGTTGTCAGTTTATCAACAACTGTATCAACAATATAAGAACTAGCAAAAAGATTATTCAAGATCATGTGAACTTAAAAAAAACTTGGATAAGTTTCTGTATTCCTGAGAGTTTTAAGAACATAATTTATCTAAGTGCTCATTTATCTCTAAACCAATTTGAATAGAACTCTTTAAGGAATTTTATAAATTAATGTGATAATACCATCCAGAGGTAGGAAACTATCACACACCTATAACATACATATATATAGAAATACATAAACATACAGACGCAAATAGAGAACTTAGAGTTTTCATTTTAAAATTTTAGCCGTGAGTCAGTAAAACAGCAATACAATCTCATGTGTTTATCTCCACTTCGTATTTTCATCTGAATTGTCTCTGGCAAATAAAACAAGTTAAGGTCACCTGCCTACCAATACTTCTGGAGGAGACTTTTAAGATTTTCTTTTGCCGTGATATGCAATCTTCCTTTGCTGTGGTCTAAATTTTAGGCAACAGACTGAAGAGACATCTAACTGCTGTCTGGATGTTTCCAAAGCCCATGTGAGTGGACAAATCATTCAGTTCTATTTCCAAATAGCCTTTTGTTCTTCTTTTCAGACTCAAGTAGTTGCTTTCAAGGCTACCTGAGTTTCTTGAGAGCCCCCGATGGATGGCAAGGGACCAAAAATGGAAGTGGCTGTGGGGAGCTGAGGGGCTGCAGTGGGAGGGGAAAGTTGGACGGGTGCACACAGAGGGATGGAGGAGGTGGCGGTTTGAAGTGGGACATATCAAAGGATCCAAAGGAACTGGGGGGAAGATTGATGGTGGTAAGAGGAGGATGGAGGAGCAGAAGCAAAAGGGAGGGAGCAGCATCAGAGCAGTCCATCTGGGGAGATCCCAAGTTTCCAAAAGACGCCAACAAAGTTCCAAATTATCCTCAGCAAAACATGCCAACAAGAAGAGAAGCAGACAGAGCTGGCATAGCAGAGAGTCAGCAGGATGTGAGAAGAGGTGGTTTAGTTGGCTGAGAAGTTCCAATGGGAGAAGCCAGATCCAAAAGAGAGAACAGAGAGACTTCACAAAGAGTCAGGAAGAAAGGAGTTCCAGCCCAGGACATCAGGGAATAATCCCCATTCAGAACACGGAGCCAGGAAGGCCTTCCAGCCCAGGAGGTACCTGTCGAAAGAAGCCTGGGACTCTAACCCAACTTCAGAGGGTATACTCAAAACCGTAAAAATCAAGTCAGCTTCAACGGATGTTTGTCTGGAGCAATGGTTCAGGAGTCAGAGTCACCAATGGATCCCCGATCAGTCAGTCAGGACTGAAGACAAGGGCTTCAAGGTGCATACTTAGGGTCCAGAGTGAGAGGTCGGGGGGTCCAGTGATGAATCTGATCCTATACGAGTCATGGCGCCATGACTGTCAAAGAAAAAAAATATTCAATGACACCTGTTAAAGATGTTGACGCTAACCTTCTTCAGGATCACTGCAATGGGATTTTACAGTGAGGGACAGAGATCAGGCTCAACTCCAAGCACAGCATGGGCAGGTGGGAATTTGTACCCAATGAGCAGGGTGAGGGTCAGTGGATGGAAAATTACTAAGATGAAACACCGCGGTGAAGGAAGCTCTGGCTAAACCGACTAACGGATTCTTACTGAAGACGCCACGGTGATCAGACATCACCCGGGGAGATGGTGGAAGATGAGGAATTTGATCAGATGTTGAGGGTAGGGGGTTCTTGCTAAACTCACTTAGCAGGGTTCTTGCTAAAACTGGATTTTCCAAGGAAGTGTAGACATGGACCCAGGAGAAAGTTCAGTAGCCTGACCAAAGTCTGGTCAAGCAAAGGACCTGTGTCATTTGCAGCAGCAATGGAGCAGCAGTATACTTATCTCCAAGGCTTACGGACAGGTCAGGGATGCAGGGTGCCAGCTAGTGGTTTACGATGTAGCCCTTAACGTTCTAAACTCCAGGCTCAGACTGTCTAGACTGTTTAAGAGATGGAGAGATCGATGGTTTACGTACAGTTTTATCAGTTACACAGCCTGACTTTAGCCATGTGACCAATATAGTATAAAAGACCCCCTCGGTAAACGTGTGAAAAGGGCTACCCTGAAAAGATGATGCTTCAGTCATATCTCAGTGGTTTGTAATCTGAAGACAAAGCACATCTGTGCAACTGAGAAAGGACCCTGGGGGGCTCTGTCTGGAAGTGTTCCAACCCCTTGATGATCTCCTCTGCTTTCTTTGTCCTGATGTCCTGTACCCTTTACCTTTATGGAAGTCTCCTTGAGTGAGCTTCAGAGTAGCCCGTGGAGTTTTGAGCCCTTTCCATTACCCAACCCTGTTCACTCACCGCCCTGTCTCTCCCCTCTCTCCCCAACACATACACACTCTTTGCTCCCTCTGGTGGTGAATTTAAAAAGAATAAACTGGAGATGGTACTTGGCTTTGCTCTGCCCTTCCTCTTCCTTGGAAGTCACTGCCTGCCAGTGGGAACACAGATTTCGCCACGCTCCTCCAGGAGCAGGCCTGCCACCGTGCAGGCTGACATGAGTGGCTGAATCTGCCTAATCCAGGGTTCAGGACTGGCAGGTCCATCAGGCTCTCATTCTATGGTAAATCCTCTAACCCAGCCCTCATCAATAATAAAAGTGGTATTTTGACCTCCTATCTAACTCACCCTTTTAGTTTATGTTTAAAGTTGTTGAGCACAGGCAGAGAAGAGGTGTGCTATCTTCTGCCCCACAACCCCCAGTCCCTGCCAAATAACCCAACAGAACTAATTATGTCCATCCCTCTGCAAGGAGGCTTCATATCTTTCAGCAAGGGATTCATGACCAAAAAAGGTTAAGACTGCCATTGTAGAAGCCCTGGGAGGAAAAAAATAAGCACTCACTCAAAGAGAGTCCCCCCTTCATTGACAGCCATAATAATAGGCTATCTACCCTAACTCTTTTTCACTAGTGATCATTAGCTTTGATGACTGCCTTTCAAAGACATTCAAAGACCTGGCCCCTCTTAACAAATGCCTGGAAAAGTACATTTGCCCACTAATTCAAGAAGCATAGGGGGGACCTTCAAGATGGTGGAGGATTAAAACATGGAGATCACCTTCCTCCCCACAAATACATCAGAAATACGTCTACATGTGGAACAGCTCCTACAGAACATGTACTGAACGCTGGCAGAAGACCTCAGACTTCCCAAAAGGCAAAAAACTCCCCACATACCTGGGTAGGGCAAAAGAAAAAAGAAAAACCAGAGACAAAAGAATAGGGACGGGACCTGCACCTCTGGGAGGGAGCTGTGAAGGAGGAAAAGTTTCCACACACTAGGAAGCCTCTTCACTGGTGGAGATGAAGCTTCAGAGCTATGGAGGAGAACGCAGCAACACGGGTGCAGAGGGCAAAGCGGAGAGATTCACGCACAGAGGATCGGTGCCAACCAGCACTCACCAGCCCAAGAGGCTTGTCTGCTCGCCTGCCAGGGCAGGTGGGGGCTGGGAGCTGAGGCTCAGGCTTCAGAGGTCAGATCCCAGGGAGAGGACTGGGGTTGGCTGAGTGAACACAGCCTGAAGGGGGATAGTGTGTCACAGCTAGCAGGGAGGGAGTCCAGGGAAAAAGTCTGGAGCTGCCGAAGAGGCAAGAGACCATTGTTTCAGGGTGCGCAAGGAGAGGGGATGCAGAGCACTGCCTAAACGAGCTCCAGAGACGGACGCGAGCCGCGGCTATCAGCTTGGACCCCAGAGATGGGTATGAAACGCTAATGCTGCTGCTGCAGCCACCAAGAAGCCTGTGTGCAAGCACAGGTCACTATACACACACCCCCAAGGAGCCTGTGCAGCCCGCCACTGCCGGGGTCCCGTGATCCAGGGACAACTTCCCCAGGAGAACACACGGCATGCCCCAGGCTGTTGCAACGTCACGTTGGCCTCTGCCACCGCAGGCTCGCCCCGCATGCCAATTATAACTACCGTACCCCTCCCACCCCCCGGCCTGAATGAGCAAGAGCCCCCTAAACAGCCACTGCTTTAACCCCCTCCTGTCTGGGTGGGAACAGATGCCTGGGGGCAACCTACACACAGAGGTGGGGCCAAAACCAAAGCTGAACCCATGAGCTGTGTGAACAAAGAAGAGAAAGGGAAATTTCTTTGTGCAGCCTCAGGAACATCAGATTAAATCCCCACAATCAACTTGATATACCCTGCATCTGTGGAATACCTGAATAGACAACGATCATCCCAAAATTGTGGCAGTGGACTTTGGGAGCAACTGTAGACTTGGGGTTTGCTGTCTGCGACTGATTTGTTTCCGATTTTTATGTTTATCTTAGCTTAGTGTTTAGCATTTGTTATCATTGGTGAATTTGTTTATTCGCTTGGTTGCTCTTTTTTTTTTAAACTATTATTATTTTTTATAATCATTAAAAAAAAATTTTTTTTAATTTTTATTTTTTTCTCCCTTTTCTTCTGAGCCGTGTGGCTGACAGGGTCTTGGTGCTCCAGCCTGATGTCAGGCCTGAGCCTCTGGGTGGGAGAGCCAAATTCGGGGCACTGGACCACAAGAGACCTCCCAGCCCCACATAATATCAAACGGCAAAAGCTCTTGCAGAAATCTCCATCTCAATGCTATGACCCAGCTCCACCCAACAGCCAGTAAACTCCAGTGCTGCACGCCCCATGCCAAACAACTAGCAAGACAGGAACACAACCCCACCCATTAGCAGAGAGGCTGCCTAAACTCCTACTAAGTTCACAGACACCCCAAAACACACCACCAGACGAGCTGCTGCCCACCAGAAAGACAAGACCCAGCCTCATCCACCAGAACACAAGCACCAGTCCCCTCCACCAGGAAGCCTACACAACCCACTGAACCAACCTCACCCACGGGGGGCAGGAAACAAAAGCAAGAGGAACTATGAGCCTGGAACCTGAAAAAAGGAGACCCCAAACACAGTAAGTTAAACAACATGAGAAGACAGAGAACTGAGCAGCAGAAGGAGAAGCAAGCTAAAACCCCACCAGACCAAACAAATGAAGAGGAAATAGGCAGTCTACCTGAAAAATAATTCAGAGTAATGATAGTAAAGATGATCCAAAATCTTGGAACTAGAATGGAGAAAATACAAGAAACGTTTAACAAGGACTTAGAAGAACTAAAGAGCAAACAAACAATGATGAGCAACACAATAAATGAAATTAAAAATTCTCTACAAGGAATCAATGGTTATTTCCTACAAGGAAATAACTGCCACAGAGCAGAATAAAGAAAAAAGAATGAAAAGAATTGAGGACAGTCTCAGAGACATCTGAGACGACATTAAAGGCACCAACATTTGAATTATAGGGGTCCCAGAAGAAAAAGAGAAAAAGAAAGGGACTGAGAAAATATTTGAAGAGATTATAGTTGAAAACTTCCCTAACATGGGAAAGGAAATAGGCAATCAAGTCCAGGAAGCACAGAGAGTCCCATACAGGATAAACCCAAGGAGAAAAACGCCAAGACACATATTAATCACACTAACAAAAATTAAATACAAAGAAAAAATATTAAAAGCAGCAAGGGAAAAGCAACAAATAACATACAAGGGAATTCCCATAAGGTTAACAGCTGATCTTTAGCAGAAACTCTGCAAGCCAGAAGGGAGTGGCAGGACATACTTAAAGTGATGAAAGGGAAAAACCTACAACCAAGATTGCTCTACGCAGCAAGGATCTCATTCAGATTCGACGGACAAATTAAAACCTTTACAGACAAGCAAAAACTAAGAGTATTCAGCACCACCAAAGCAACTTTACAACAAATGCTAAAGGAACTTCTCTAGGCAGGAAACACAAAAGAAGGAAAAGACCTATCAAAACAAACCCAAAACAATTAAGAAAATGATAATAGGAACATACATATTGATAATTACCTTAAATGTAAATGGATTAAATGCTCCAACCAAAAGACGTACACTGGCTTAATGGATACAAAAACAAGACCTGTACATATGCTGTTTACAAGAGACCCACTTCAGACCTAGGGACACATACAGACTGAAAGTGAGGGGATGGAAAAAGATATTCCAGGCAAATGGAAATGAAAAGAAAGCTGGAATAGCAATTCTCATATCAGACAAAATAGACTTTAAAATAAAGACTATTACAAGAGACAAAGAAGGACACTACATAATGATCAAGGGATCAATCCAAGAAGAAGATATAACAATTGTCAATATTTATGCACCCAGCATAGAAGCACCTCAATATATAAGGCAAATGCTAACGGCCATAAAAGGGGAAATCAACAGTAATACAATAATAGTAGGGGACTTTAACACCCCACTTTCACCAATGGACAGATTATCCAAAATGAAAATAAATTAAGGAAACACAAACTTTAAATGACACATTAAACAAGATGGACTTACTTGATATTTATAGGACATTCCATCCAGAAAAAACAGAATACACTTTCTTCTCAAGTGCTCATGGAACATTCTCCAGGATAAATCATACCTTGGGTCACAAATCAACCCTTGGTAAATTTAAGAAAATTGAAATCGTATCAAGTATCTTTTGCAACCACAATGCTATGAGACTAGATATCAATTACAGGAAAAAATCTGTAAAAAAATACAAACACATGGAGGCTAAACAATACACTACTAAATAACCAAGAGATCACTGAGGAAATCAACAAATACCTAGACACAAATGACAATGAAAACACTACAACCCAAAACCTATGGGATGTAGCAAAAGCAAGAGGGAAGTTTATAGCAATACAATCCTACCTCAAGAAACAAGAAAAATGTCAAATAAACAACCTAACCTTACACCTAAAACAATTAGAGAAAGAAGAACAAAAAAATCCCTAAGTTAGCAGAAGGAAAGAAATCATAAAAATCAGATGAGAAATAAATGAAAAAGAAATGAAGGAAATGATAGCAAAGATCAATAAAACTCAAAGCTGGTTCTTTGAGAAGATAAACAAAATTGATAAATCACTAGACACACTCACCAAGAAAAAAAGGGAGAAGACTCAAATCAATAGAATTAGAAATAAAAAAGGAAAAGTAACAACAGACACTGCAGAAATACAAAGAATGTTGAGAGATTACTACAAGCAACTATATGCCAATAAAGTGGACAACCTGGAAGAAATGGACAAATTCTTAGAAAAGCACAAACTTCTGAGACTGAACCAGGAAGAAATAGAAAATATAAACAGAACAATCACAAGCACTGAAATTGAAACTGTGATTAGAAATTTTCCAACAAACTAAAAGCCCAGGACCAGATGGCTTCACAGGCAAATTCTATCAAACATTTAGAGAAAAGCTAACACCTTTCCTTCTCAAACTCTTCCAAAATATAGCAGAGGGAGGAACACTCCCCAACTCATTCTACAAGGCCACCATCACCCTGATACCAAAACCAGACAAATATGTCACAAAGAAAACTACAGGCCAATATCACTGAGGAACATAGATGCAAAAATCCTCAACAAAATACTAACAAACAGAATCCAACAGAACATTAAAAGGATCATACACCATGATCAAGTGGGGTTTATCCCAGGAATGCAAGGATACTTCAATATACGCAAATCAATCAATGTGATACACCATATTAACAAATTGAAGGAGTCAAACCATATGATCATCTCAATAGATGCAGAAAGAGCTTTCGACAAAATTGAACACCCATTTATGATAAAAACCCTCCAGAAGGTAGGCATAGAGGGAAGTTACCTCAACATAATAAAGGCCATATATGACAAACCCACAGCCAACATCATTCTCAATGGTGAAAACCTGAAACCATTTCCACTAAGAACAGGGACAAGACAAGGTTGTCCACTCTCACCACCATTATTCAACACAGTTTTGGAAGTTTTAGCCAAAGCAATCAGAGACGAAAAAGAAATAAAAGGAATCCAAATTGGAAAAGAAGAAGTAAAGTTATCACTGTTTGCAGATGACATGATACTATACATAGAGAATCCTAAAGATGCTACCAGAAAACTACTAGAGTTAATCTATGAATTTGGTAAAGTAGCAGGATATAAAATTAATGCACAGAAATCTCCTGCATTCCTACACACTAATGATGAAAAATCTGAAAGAAAAATTAAGGAAACACTCCCATTTACCATTGCAACAAAAAGAATAAAATACCTAGGAATAAACCTACCTAAGGAGACAAAAGACCTCTATGCAGAAAACTATAAGACACTGATGAAAGAAATTAAAGATGATACCAACAGATGGAGAGATATACCATGTTCTTGGATTGTAAGAATCAACATTGTGAAAATGACTATACTACCCAAACCAATCTACAGATTCAATGCAATCCCCATCAAACTACCAGTGGCATTTTTTCACAGAACTAGAACTAAAAATTTCACAATTTGTATGGAAACACAGAAGACCCCGAATAGCAAAGCAATCTTGAGAAACAAAAACAGAGCTGGAGGAATCAGGCTCCCTGACTTTGGACTATACTGCAAAGCTACAGTATTCAAGACAGTATGGTACTGGCACAAAAACAGAAATATAAATCAATGGAACAGGAAACAAAGCCCAGAGATAAACCCACACCCATATGGTCACCTTATTTTTGGTAAAGGAGGCAAAAATATACAATGGAGAGAAGACAGCCTCTTCAATAAGTGGTGCTGGGAAAACTGGACAGCTACATGTAAAAGAATGAAATTAGAACACTTCCTAACACCATACACAAAAATAAACTCAAATGGATTAAAGCTCTACATGTAAGGCCAGACACTACTAAACTCTTAGAGGAAAACATAGGCAGAACACTCTATGACATAAATCACAGCAAGATCCTTTTTGACCCACCTTCTACAGAAATGGAAATAAAAACAAAAATAAACAAATGGGACCGAATGAAACTTAAAAGCTTTTGCACAGCAAAGGAAACCATAAACAAGACGAAAAGACAACCCTCAGAATGGGAGAAAATATTTGCAAATGAAGCAATTGACAAAGGATTAATCTCCAAAATTTACAAGCAGCTCATGCAGCTCAATCAAAAAAACAAACAACCCAATCTAAAAATGGGCAGAAGATCTAAATAGACATTTCTCCAAAGAAGATATACAGACTGCCAACAAACACATGAAAGGATGCTCAACATCACTAATCATTAGAGAATGCAAATCAAAACTACAATGAGGTATCAACTCACACCGGTCAGAATGGCCATCATCAAAAAATCTACAAACAATAAATGCTGGAGAGGGTGTGGAGAAAAGGGAACCCTCTTGCACAGTTGGTGGGAATGTAAATTGATAGAGCCACTATGGAGAACAGTATGGAAGTTCCTTAAAAAAAAACTAAAAATAGAACTACCATTCGACCCAGCAATCTCACTACTGGGCATATACCCTGAGAAATCCAAAATTCAAAAAGAGTCATGTACCACAATGTTCATTGCAGCTCTATTTACAATAGCCAGGACATGGAAGCAACCTAAGCGTCCATCGACAGATGAATGGATAAAGAAGATGTGGCACATATATACAATGGAATATTACTCAGCCATAGAAAGAAACGAAACTGAGTTATTTGTAGTGAGGTGGATGGACCTAGAGTCTATCATACAGAGTGAAGTTAAGTCAGAAAGTGAAAAACAAATACTGTATGCTAATACATATATATATGGAATCTAAAAAAAAAAATGGTTCTGATGAACCTAGGGGCAGGACAGGAATAAAGACACAGACGTAGAGAATGGACTTGAGGACGGGGTGGTAAGCTGGGACGAAGTGTGAGAGTGGCATGGACTTATATATACTACCAAATGTAAAACAGATAGCTAGTGGGAAGCAGCTGCTCAGCACAGGAAGTTCAGCTCAGTGCTTTGTGACCACCTAGAGGGGTGGGATAGAGATGGTGGGAGGGACACGCAAGGGGGAGGGGTTATGGGGATATATGTATACATATAGCTGATTCACTTTGTTATACAGCAGAAACTAACACAACATTGTAAAGCAATTATACTCCAACAAAGATGTTACAAAAAGAAAAAGAAAAGGAAAAAAAAGCAAAGGAATGCAGACCATACATCGCACATGTGTATATATCACTAGCCTTTCTGAGGTGGGATCAGGTGAAAACATGACAAAATGAGAAGAGATTAAAAAGGGGGGTGAGAGACCACTGCTGTGGACTGAATGTTTTGTCCCCCTCCCCAAATCCTTATGTTGAAGCCCTAACCCCCAGAGTGGCTATATTTGGAGATGTGGCCACTTAAAGAAGTTATGGTTAAATGAGGTCATAAGGCGGAGCCCTGAGCCAACAGGATTAGCGTCCTCACAAGAAGAGAAGCCAGAGAGCTCGCTCATCCATCTACCCCCCTTCCTGTGCACACAGGCCAAGGAGAGGTCATGTGAGCACTGGCCAGAAGGTGGCCGTCTGCAACCCAAGAAGAGAGCCCTCACCAGACACTAACCCTGCTGGCACCTTGATCTTGGACTTCCAGTCCTGTGAGAAAATACGTGTCTGTTGTTTACATCTGTAGTACTTTGCTGTGGCAGCTCTAGCAGACTGATAAAACTACTAAAGACTTCTTTACCCCCTGCTCAGCTGTTTCTTGGGCCGATCATGATTTTAAAGTTTTCTTAAATACAACTTTCTCTTCCTTTAATTTAGATTTATTTTCCTTTGCTCTAATGTCAATGGAAATGCAAAATAGTATGGCTTTTTCCATACACCTAACCTTATTATTCTCACCTTTTTATCAATCTACTAAGCAATATCTAACTAGAAAAGATACCCATATAGCACTGAAAAAAAAATTACTGAAAAGCCAAAGTAAATTAAATTTCTTACTTATTCCTTTCCAAGTGAATAATATGCTCTTTTCCTTCAGCTTGAATGACATAAGATACCTAAATGCACAAAGGAGAAAAGAACAATAAAACACTATCTTCTAAATAACTTTTCAACAACAGAAATGCCATCCTGAATGAAAATAACTTGGTACTGACTAGAACTATTTTATGAAAGAACCTTAAATATACTCGTAAATAATAAAAATATACTCTGATCATCCCTACCTTCCTTTAATAAACTCCTGTGGAAAACGACCTGCATGTTTATCTAAACTCTTCTAAAATTCATTTATAATTGAGCTATAACTTAAGGGATTATTTTTACTAAGTCCATCCCTGTATTACCTATAGTATAAAGTAGTTCTTCCTTTCGTTTTAAATGAAATGAACCTCTTAGTTTCAAAAGATATTCCCTCGTTCCGGTTAGACGAAATGAATAGCCTTTTACGATTTTATATCTTCACGTGGCTCAACACATTTCATCGCTTCTAAACAGACTTTCCCCCCTCACGTGAACATCTTTGAACTCCGGATACATCGTACAGAGGTAGAGCAGTCTAACTGGTAGCAGTCTGTTCCTTTCTTAATTAGTGGGACATTAAATAACAGTGTGATGAGGCAACTTATACTTACACATCCTCAGCTTGTGGGATTCTCTTCTCTACCTCAAACGCTAAAATAACTTGCCCAGTGACTCACTGTTTCATTAGCAAGAAGCACTTAATGTGATCTCTAGAACCAGGGGATTCAACTTTGCCATAATTCTAATGAAAAAGACAGTCATGGAGGGACTCAACAAATGATAATAGTATCAGGAGTGTCCTCTTATTCTCCCTACTGTTTCTAGACTCTAAGTGAACGTTTTGCCAAGAAACAGCAGGATCTCCTCTCCTAGGGCACTTCAACACCTGACTTCGAAGGCCAAGACCGAGATCCAGGTCCTGGGGTTCTGCTTCCACATCCTGTGTGGGGACCTCAGGACTCTGCCATCTACCTCCTTCTCCACTGGGGCATCAAAAGTCCCAAGCTCCTTCCAACGCCACAGTTTCGGCGTGTGCCTTTCTATCCTTTCTGCTCTTGGACAAACACAGGACGTAAAAACCTCACTGTCATCTCCTCTGAGAAGAACTCTGAGAATCTGAGAACTGTTTTGTGCTATTACATTCTTCCCCCAAACAGCTGCCTGGGTTGCTCATTCCCTTCCTTCTGGCCTTTGTTCTGCTCCAGGGTTACCTTCTTAGTAAGGTCTTCCCGGGCTGTCCTATTAAAAAAACACAAACCCTCCTACCCCCTCACCCCCACCCCCAATTCCAACATTCCCAACCCCCTCCCTGCTTTAATTTTCCCCATAGCACTCCTTACCCTCTTAAGTAATCTCTATTATTAATCTATATTGCTTATTTGTCTCCTCCTCTCCTCCCACAAGAATGGAAGCTCCACAGGGGCATGGAGTTCGTTTTGTTCACTGCCATATCCCCAGTGCTTAAACAGTGCTTCCACGTCTTCCCCAAATATTTATCAGGGTGCATGCAGGACGTTTACTACAATCCCAAGTATCTATGTGTGCAGGGATGATAAAGGTCATCAGAGACACGATAAAGTGGAAAACATCGTCCCTGTGCTGCTAAGTGAAGAAAAGGGGGAAAATAACAATGAAAACGCAAATTAATTCTACTCTAAAGGCAAAACAAAAATCAAAGAGTAGAATGTCCAGTTCAAAACAAAACAAGGAAAAATTATAAACTGTTCCACTGGAAGGAGATCTTAGAGTCATTGATTCCTTACTTATAAAGAAGTAAATGAAGAGGAATGATCTACCCAATTCGTGGTAGCACCCAGAGGGAGGGCTAAAGCTAAAAGCTCCTGATGCTAACTCCAGTGTTCTCTTCACTATGCCTGGACCCTAAACAATGGACAAGCTGCCTTATCATTAGAAATATATTGGCAATTCAGAGGTAATAAGCTAAACTCTCTATCCTTCATCACCTGTTACTGTTAAACTATAATAAAGTTAAATTATACTTCTATAAAGTTGAAGGGTTTGCAAAGTCAGTTGATATCCAAATATATTATTTCTGAGCTTTACAGTAAGAGAAAAATAGTATAAAAATTACTTTTTGTGCATTGGTTACCCTGTTAGCATATTATGTTTCTTCTGATGTGGAGATAAAACTCACTTTTGAGCAAACATTCCCAGATATGAAATACATGCATATAACACACTACTATTCTCCAGTGTCAGTAAAGATACAGCATGTAGTACTCTACCTATCACACACTGAGAGAGAGGTGAATTCTTATTCTTATAACAAGACCACTGTAACCATCACCAGTCAGGTAAGGGTCAGAAATCTATGTAACCAGCATTCTACCCTGGTCATAGAATTTTACTTAACTGACTATTTCATCTTCTTATGTTTCAAGTTGATTATTTTGTCTTTAAAAAAAAAAAGCTACTAAGGATCAGTATGTCACTTTACTAGAATAACGTCCAATGGACACCAGTGCCATAATCACTGGCTGACATCACTCACTGAACCAATCACTCCTGAAAATAACACCCTTGTCTTAAAAAAAGTGAAATTTAAATACATATATATTTTTCAAGAGATAACTTACCTGCTCTGAGTAGGGCCTAGGGGCTTCTCTTCTTTCTCTAGTTAATCTCCAAGGAGTTATTATTTCATAAGAAGAGAGATGGGAGGTCTGTTGAAAGCCTACAGAAAAGGGAATAACAAACATTATATAACAACTGAACCTGAAAAACTACATGTCCTAAAATACAATGGAAATCAAAAGCTGAATGTTCAATTCATGGAAAAATCATCTGATGTTCTCACACTAAAATATATATAGTTTTATACAAAGTTTTATAGGAAAATAGCAATATACTAGATAAGTATGAGGGGGAAGAAATGTATTTCTTAAAAAAGATGTCAGCCTTTATCCAAACAGTATATACACAGCAATCATTTTCAAACAATTTTTAGCTATAAACCCTAATCCCTTGTCTTAAAAGAAATCTTAAGGCATAAACACAAGGAAAAAACTGCGCCGGTGGGGAAGTGGAGGGAAGGCATCTAGAACCTGGCACAGTTTACTCCTGTCTCTTTTCCCACCCTCACCCAACATGAATGATATCCCGAGATGGTACGGGGATACTTACGAAACGGCCAAGGACAATAAGAGGGAAAAGTTACTTTTAATGCCTGATGGATTAACTCTAATAAATACATACCTAACAATGTAGCAATTATCTCCAATGAAATTACTGCCACTAATCTGTCCTAAAAAGTTGAATAAATAAAATGTATTAAAAATGAAGTACTCAGAATCATCATGCAAGACTTCCTCCCAATTCCAATCCTGTACAGCTCACCACACAGTGGAGTCACATCTGAGTGGGGCCTGGGTTCTAAACTCATCACTTGAGAGGGGAGAGGGATAAACTAGGAGTGTGGGATTCACAGATACACACCACTATATGTAAAACAGATAAACAACAGGGACCTACTGAAAAGAACCTGAAAAAGAATGAATATATGTATATGTATAACTGAATCACTTTGCTGTACACCTGAAACTAACACAACATTGCAGATCAACTATAATCCAATAAAATTAAAAAGAAAACAACAAGGGCCTACCATATAGCACAGGGAACTATATTCAATATCTTATAATAATCTATAATGGAAAATAATCTGAAAAATATATATATATAAAAAACTGAATCACTTTGCTGTACACTTGAAACCAATACAATATTGTAAATCAACTATACTTCAATGAAAAAAAATAAGTAAATCTACCTAAAAAAGTTAAAATGAAAATAAATAAGTAAATAAAACAATGAGCAGAAAGCCATTCTGGTTCATTGCACTGAAGCAGTCAAGCAGGATTTATGTATAAATACAAAGTTTTATTGTTACGTTTCCATTTTGTATTTTTGAAATTATCAAAGGTATTAAATAATCATATATTATTTAAAAAATAAGATAACTAGAAAAAAAGTAAAGTCATCACTTAAGCAAAATTTGGGTATAATTAAAATGGCCCATTCAAATCCCTTAGGAAGGCACACCCCATGCTGGCATCTGATACAGTCTCTCAGTACATCCAACGTATCTCTTCCTCCAGCATAACTGCCAATGACGGCATGTCAGTTTGTTCAGAGAACTTGACGAGTAGATGGTCACCATCTAAGGACCACGGATGAAAAACCTCTATCTCTATATATCTCCATATACCAAAACCACATTTGTTATGAGGAGGCTTGAGAATGGCATACACAAACAGAAACACTGAGGGAAGGACAGATTCACAGCTTCTACTCAGTGGGGATCAATTTAGGAAATAAATACATTAAGTAGAATTTCTTGAACAAATAAATGCCATGAAAGGGAGGAAGAGGGGACCACTATAAATTAAAAGAGCCATATAACCAAATGCAATATCTGGACCTATCTAGATCCTAATTAAAATAAATCAACAGAAAAAAAATTCTGAGACAACTAGGGAAATGTTAACACTGTGTAGATATGTGATGATCTTGAGGAATTAGTATTAATTTTTTAAAGTGTAATAAGCATATTGTGGGTAATGTTTTCTTTAAAAGTCCTTATGTCATAGAGATTCATTCTGAATATTCAAGGGCAACATGATATGACATCCAGGATTCGCATCAAAATAATCCAGTGTATGTTTGAGGGATGAGATACATATGAAACTATATTAAAACTGGGTAATGGGTACAGAGGAGCTCATTACTCTTCTCTCTACTGTTTTGTATGTTTAAAATTTTCGATAGTAAAATAATTATTTTTTTTAAGTAGTTATCTGTAGGGAGTGGGATGGGAGGAGAGACTTTTCACTTTATAAGCTCTGTATTATTTATAGTGTCTAGGAAACATTACAACATATATCATATATATGAGACTATAAGATGTGTCATAAACAAACATGTAAGTATCATAAGTAAATGTATCAAACTTGTTTAAAGCAGCTACCACGATGGAATAGAACCAGAGAGTAATGAGATAAGGACTCAGACTTTATTTCCTGTACTCATGCATGTCCGTATTGTTTGAATTTGTTTTTATAATGAGTATTTTGAAACCCCAAATTACCACTGAAATTAAAAGGGGGGAAAAGGAGTGTTTCTTCAATTAAAAAAGAAAAGCACAAACTATTTAAAGTACTGATTACTATCTCAACACCGCCTGTCTTCCCATCAGCCTCATTAACCTCGCATCCAGACTATGATACCTTCTCACTCCCGCTCTCTCCTCTCCTTTGGATCCAAACTCTTACGTTCATTCACTCCTTAATTGCCTTATGCCTCTCAGATTTCTCAAATGCAGATTAAAATGAAGCATCTTCACCTAACCTTCCACAAGCTAACACTGTACATAAAAATGTCTATAACCTTGTCTAGTATGGAATTTTTAAAGATACAATGTAAACAGGAAAATATAAATTAAATCTCATTCAGTACAACATGTCGTACTAACACTCTGCAAACTCTTTACCCGTCAACCCCTTAAATCTTAATAATTAGGCATAACATACCATCTAAATGGGGCTTCACGTCATTACATAAAAATACCAGAAATAGACTCCAATACTCACAAAAGCAACCAGGGGCTGGTTGATCTAAGGCATACTTATGACATACTATGATAAAATATCCTTCAGATATTTGGAGTTGCCAAATGGGAGCCATGTCAAAAGAAATCCATGGCCTTGATAGAAGCAGGCTTCAAATCACTAAGTAGAAATATCCTTCATCCTAAATTAACTGAGCTACAGGACTATCTCCTCACCCAGAATAAACCTTTCAAGGACCTTCAGTTTTCTCAAATTCCTAAAAACACAAATTTCAATATTATCCTTAATATTTTTCTTTTAGATCATGGTAATTTGTTCAACTACTAAGACAGTCACTCTAGAAGTAATGGCAGGAACAGATGGCAGGAATAAATGCTTTCAGTGAGTTACAGAGAAGAAGCTCTGTGTGATAAAAAAAAAGTCAATCATCCTGTGCATTTATATGCAACTTCCTATGGTTCTATAATTATTTCAGAATAAAAGATTTCTTAAGTAAATCCTTACAGGCAGGGATAAAAATGTTAATAGGCTCAGGCAACTGTTATACTAGAAGCTAAACGATATGCAACTAAACTGAAATCTTTTCATCACAACTCAGAAGCAAACATCACAGAGAAAAAGAAATGCCTCAGAAAAGACAACTACAAATGAGCAGGCACATATTTAAAGAGCTCTCATTCTGAAACATGTTAAGTGACTTTATAAGGTCACATAGCTAGTTTCAGGCCAGGACTGAAGCTATGGATCTTTTACCAAGATTGTTAGAGAAGAATGAAAGTCCAATAAAGGAATATAAGACACATTCTATCCTTTCTTCCATTTTAATGCACAATTCTTGTTTTGAAAAAAAAAAAAAAGAACGAATCATTTATTTTTTAAAGGCTTTCAAAATTATACCACCCCAAAATAACTTCTATTTACATATAAGAGCTGTTATTCTGATACTGACTTCTTGGTTTTAAAATCCAAGGATCCACTTTCTGAATGCCATAGGAGTTCCAAAACATCATAAGAAATGCACATATTTTGGTTATGTCATTGAAAAACAATATACACTGGTTGTATGAAACCCTTTCTTCCTGTATTTTTTCAACATTCCTTCATCCTTAGTCCTGGCTTATTTTTATTCTTTTTCCCGTTCATACCTTGCATAGAGTTTCCCCAAATTCCTTTTATTTTTTGTTTTTAATTCCAAATAGTAGCACTTTCTCATGGGAATCTAAAGATCAAGTTTCCCATGTCACTATAAAGGATGTGCATCAACATTATTTGTACTATAAAGCTTCAGCCTCAGCACTATTGACATTTGAGGCCAGAAAATTCTTTGCTGTGGGTGTTTTTCTGTGCAATGTAGGATAGTTAGGAGCATCCCTGACCTCTACCCACCACTGGCCAGAAGCACCACCAGTGTGACAACTAAAACTATCTTCCAGATGCCTTCTGGGGGCAAAATCACACCCCCCCCCTGAAAACCACTGGTATAGCGTTCACAATGAAAACTAAAATCTTAATACAGTCAGCTCCATGGAAAATACAAACTATTTTATCAGAATTTGACAGAATTTGATGCACACCATCAAAAGTCACATTACTAGAAAACATAGGCCGGAGATAAAAGTAAGAGTTGAGGGCTTCCCTGGTGGTGCAGTGGTTAAGAATTCGCCTGCCAATGGAGGAGACACAGGTTCCAGCCCTGGTCCAGGAAGATCCCACACGCCACGGAGCAGCTAAGCCTGCGTGCCACAATTTCTGAGCCTGAGCTCTAGAGCCTGCGAGCCACAACTACCAAGCCCGCGCACCACAATTACTGAAGCCCGCGTGCATAGAGCCTGTGCTCCACAACAAGAGAAGCCACCGAGCATAGAGCCTGTGCTCCACAACAAGAGAAGCCACCGCAATGAGAAGCCCACGCACCGCAATGAAGAGTAGCTCCCGCTCGCTACAACTAGAGAAAGCCCGCGCACAGCAACGAAGACCCAACATAGCCAAAAATAAATAAATAAAACAATAAATAAATGTATTAAAAAAAAAGAGTTGAAACATGAAACTTAAAGTGTCTTAAACTTAGTAAAAGAAAGAAAAAGGTGTTAGTTGCACTTCTTTCTTCAACTCCTCACATATTTTTATGTACTGTGTTTTGGAGGAAGCCTAAATACATGTTTTGTAATAGCATCTGAGAAACTTAGTCCCCCTAAAAATGAGTCCCCTTACTGAGTTTATGATTAATCTCTCTATTCAAAACTTTATCCCCTTTCTTGCCCCCTCTGACCTCAATCCTGCGCTAACTGAACACTAATCAACCAGAGTCAGATGACTAAGATTGCTATTGTTGATAACATCACTATGTGCCTAAAACTGCTGTTGTAGATACTACTATCATTCACGTACAAACTCAGGTTGCTTCTCCAGGGCAAGATGCCCTCATAGACCCCCAGCCATGGACCACCTGGCCAGAGAATGTAAACCAGAGGCATTCTGACTCCCAAAACCAGGATTAAGAAATGTCAGAAGATGATGATTAATCCCAGCATCTTTGTTCTTCCCCTTTAAAAAAAAAAAAAAAAAAAAAACACTTCACTCAAAAAGTCAAGCTGGAATGGATCTGAGACTTGTCTTCCACTCCCTTTCTTGGCACCCTGCAACATACCCTTACTTTGCTGCAAACACCCACTGTCAGAGTTTGGCTTTCTGTGCCCTGGACACAGAAGCCCTTCCTCAGTTACAACTGTAGACGGATATAAGTTAAAAGAATTCTACCTAATTGCAAAGCAAACAAATGTAAACCCTCAGCCAAGGGCTTTTCTCCTTTCCTTCCCACCTATTGTGTAAACAAAGAGCCACCCTTAAGTACTTTCACTATAGAAAATAAACCTGGGTTTCACATACAAGATGAAGAAGATAATTCTGTTGTCTGAGTTATTTCTTGAAGAGAAATTGCAATTAGATCCATAAATTGCTGTTATTTTGAGCCATATATATCCATTCCATTCACAAGGTCAGTGCCAAGTAAACATATATTATATATTAATAGCTATCTTCAAACATAATTATAATTTCCACTATTATGTCCTACATTCTGACATTTTTTGCGTTATAATTTTTTTTTACATTTACTCGTTTTTACATTTAAAAAGAAACAGGGCTTTTGCTATTGTTTGTTTGTAAGTGGCCCTTTGGGAAAAACACTCACCATTTATAAGATTTAATGCCCTAAAGAATTTAAATTCCTCTACCAAGGAATTTAAGTTTCTTGAAACCAAGGACGGTACCTTACTCATCCCCTATTTCCTGCACTGGTACAGTAGATATTCAACAAATGTATTGAGTAAATGACCTCTTTTGATCTTTACAGCTATACATACATAGACCTCATAATTGCAAATTATCCTGTACAACCTAAAATAAGCTTTATTTTTTATGATTAGCATCCTTCATATCAATTTGCCACAAATCGTCACGGCCCACAATTTGTCATGTTAATGCAATGCCACATTTCACTATATTACTCTGCCATTGACTGCTTACCCTCCCCTCTGAAGCAGCCAATGTGTCAATGAATGTGGAACAGGCTCTCCCAGGCTCTACTTGTATGAGAGTTCTTAGGGGCTACTAAAGGAAGGGGTGGGGGAACCTTCCAAAAATGAGTTAAGCCATAAAAAAAATCTCATTAAAAGGAAAATGTGTCAAAGAGAAAGAAGCATTTCCCATGTATGGGAATGGGTTTTGTCCTACAGTATGACAAATGTTTGGCGGTGACATCATTTTTACTTATTATAAGCTGAAATACTCTAATTCTTACGTTAAAATCAACATAAACCGATACGAAAACAACTGCATATTTAAAAACTGACCAAAGTATTTATAAGTGAACTTCTCAGGTTCCCTAACTCATTCTTAAAGGGTGTGATTCAAGCAGTACCCGACACATGATCACTTTGGGGAAAACGATTTGACTGAAATAACACTTTCACAAAATGAAAAATAAACTACAATAATATATGAACAAGACTATACAATTCAAAGTGCAATTCAACTTTAACTGGGTCCATGTTGGCACTATTCAAAGGCAGGGTGGTTGGGAGGTTAGTTACTCAGATACCTAGAGGACCAGATTTATTTATGTGGCAGTCCCATAGTTCTGACACAAAGGTGGCATAACTCTAAGACTCTGCTATATACTAGGCATCAAAGAAAAAAAAAAAGAAATATCATGAGGCTATCTATGTCATATATTTGAGCTTGTGGCTATTCCAAGAAAATGCTTCCGCTTACTTAAAGCTTGCATCTTTGGGGGGATTCGACCATAAACTAGGATTAAAAAAAAAATTATATATATATATATACACACACACACATACACACACATATAAAGTCAACTTTGGTAAGGTAAAAATTATTTATTTATTTATTTAAATTTGGCCTCGCCACTCAGCTTACAGGATCTTAGTTCCCCCACCAGGGATCGAACCTGCACCCCTGGCCGTGAAAGCACGGAGTTCTAACCACTGGACCGCCAAGGAATTCCCGGTAAGGTAAAATTTAAAGTGTGTTTGGAAAACTGTCTTGGAACCCAGCAACTTGTTCTGTGCATATTTTAATTATAAATGTTTTATTTTTTTACATAAAAGCGAAACTGAAATTATTTTTATATTTAAAAGACTACATTCTCCTATTCAGCACAAACATACCAAATCCAAATAATTCACAGGCACCTAAAAACAAAATGAGTACAGACCTAAGTTCTTACCATGTAGTTCATCTTACAGTGATTCACCATGAGTAAGCCTTAAATCTCATTCCTTCTAGAATTCTAGTCTTGAAAAAAAAAAAAAAATTCCAGGTCTGCACATCATAATCACTATCTTAAAAGAAGAAATCAGATGAGGTTTCACACCTGCCTGATTCCTTTGTTATTGTTCACAATGATACAAAGTTACCTTTATTAGCCCCTGTTTAAAAATATATATAAAGTTTACTGTGTCAGCTTTTGAGAATTTATACTGCATTTCCTCATCGACACAATGTTATAAATGGTTAAAAAAAAAAAGATTCTACAAAACCTATTTAAGTCCTAATGTAACTGGATGTGTAGGTGGTACTTACTGAGCACGCAAATTCCTCTTTCATTAGCAGAAAAGGTTTCAGTGCTGCTTTAAACATCCTGTATTGCAAAAATTCGGTCAGCTGATTGTGGAAGAACATTCCCGTAGGGAAACATGAGTTGACTCACTGCACACTAGTACAAAAGCCTCTTAACTGCTCTCTCCCAGGCTCCAGCCCCTCCCTCCTATATTCTGTCCTCCACTGTGTAGCCAGTTATATTAACCGCAAATCTAGTTATGTCACATCCCTACTTAAAAACCATCCTGCCCAAAGAACTTCCTCCAGGGTAAAGTCCAAACCCCACAGCACATCACAAGAAGACTCTCCCCAGCTGGTACCAACCTACCTTGGTTTTTTCCGTGCCTCCCTTTCATGTAGACTGCCTGGTGACATTCTCATCATTCCCTAACTAGTCGTGTCCTCATACCTCTCCATACTCTTGCAAAAACCCTTCTGCTTAGAAAGAATTCCTATTCCTTTCCTTGAACATTCACCTATATAGATCAGTTCAAATATCACTTTCTCGATAAAACCTTCCCCTATATCCCTCAGACAGACTCAGCACATTTGGTCACCTTCCGCCCCTCCACAAGCATTGAGCTTGGTGTTTATAGGCGTTTGATAAACGCTGACTAAATTTTGAAAGCATACACATGCTTCAGTGAGGGACTGGCCATAAACTGTTAAAGCTGCTGTTAAAAAACATAAGGATATTCCATCCATCTATATGCGGGTATGCAATAAACAGACAGAATCATGGATTACTAAAACTCCAGATGTTTAACCTACTTCCCCTTAAATGTTGGTAAATGTTAACCATATAGAATACCACAGCAAAAACAGTCTCAACCATAAAAGATTTGGTAGCTTCCCATTCAATAAAGTTTCAGTACTTAGAGCTTCAAAATTCCTGCAATGGGGCAAATTTACCTAATTGAAAAAGAATAAACCAAACATAAGAAAAAATTTAAATTCAGTCCTGCACTGAAATCTTCACCTTTGAACAACTCTCAGGATAAAGATTTAGTAGAAACCCCCATTCTCCATCATACTCTATGGCTGATAAAGAAAACACAACCGTGCAAACAATAATTTAACACGAGCCAAAATAAAGAAAGAAGGTGTTTCCAGAAAGAAGCTAGTGTGTTGGCGATTTGTTTCCACTATGTTTGGGTATCTCCAATACAAAACCTTATATATTCAAGGCTAGTTTCACAAGTCAAAAGCGATTTCACATAAATGATCTAATTCTCACTGTAATCCTGTGAGTTAAGCAGAGCAGGGATTATTTGTCCGTATTTGAGATATTACCAACCCAATAAAAAAGAAGATAAAAGACCGTTTGGCTATAGAAATGCAGCACTTCGTTTCCAAAAAAGTATTCTTACTACAACAACAAAATGGCCCAAGAAAAAAAATAAGAACCCCCCTCCCCATTCCATCGCTAAATTTAGCTCTGTGTACCTAGTGGTGACTCCGCTAATAAAATGAACATCAAAATTTCAAATCATGATAACCTGGAGCAAAAGTTGCATCTCCCGGTCTGCTTCCCGGTGACATTGACTGTATAAGCAAGAGCAAGCTCCATTTCTCAAAGCACTTCTCAAAACCTCCGCGCGCACCCAGCCTCCAAGGCTCTCAGCCGAGTCCCCGAGGTCAGGGTCGGACCCAGAGTCGCCCCGAGAGGGTCTGGGGGCCCCAGCCTTGCGCGAGATGGGGGTGGGGCGCGCCGCAAACGGCTCTGCCCAGCATGAGACCGAGGACGAGGAACCAGACCCGAGAACAGTGCCGAGAAGAATTTGGGGCGCTAGACCCCGAGCCTCGGGTCCGAGCACTGTCCACACACAGCTGAGCGGCTCCGCCTCCGACTCTGGGTCCAGTCCCCAGGCCAGGCCCCTCCACTCCCAGGCACCACGGGGTAACTCCGAGCATCCCAGCCCTAGGAAACACGAATCCCAAAGGGTCCTGGGGGCGGACACCCACCTGACCGAGCCCCACCGAGGGCTGGGCTCACCAAGCCGAACAAGAGCAGCCACAGGAAGCAGAGGGTCCCAGAGGGCGAGCCCGCGCCCGATCCCATCTCGGCCGAGTCCGCAGGTTCCCCTCAACACTCGGTCGCCCCTGCCTCCGCCCGCTCCACCATTTCCCAGCCCTGCCGGGGCCCCAGAGCTGGCAGCGATGCGCGCGCTCGGCACTGACGCAAGTCGGCTCTGGTCCGAGCTCGCTCCCGACGCGGCGCTGGCTACACTGACGTAGAGAGCGATCCGTCCCCGGCGGGAGAACGGACTTTCTATCGGGCCCCTAAGACCCTCACTAGTCTGCCCCGCCCATCACTATCCGCCCCGCCTCCTCCCTCCAAGGCCCGCCTACTTCAGGGGTCGAGGGAGCCCATTGGAGGAAGCAATCGAGGCAAAAGAAGGCGGAGCGTGAGACCCAGAAGCGGAATTGACAGGCACAAGTGAAGCGCAGCCCCGCCTCCTGCGCAGCCTCTTCTTATTAGCTGTCGGGGTCGGGCGGAGCGTCGAGCTGCTCTCCCATTGGCTGTTTGGCGGCGAGGAGCGGGGCTACGCGGAGAGGCCTGACCAGGCAGGGCTTGGGTCGGCGGTGCCGGCCAGGGTTTGAGGTTGAGCCCGGGTCTCCGCCACTGGGCTCGGGAAGATGGTGCTGGGTGGTTGCCCGGTGAGTTACTTACTTCTCTGCGGCCAGGCGGCTTTGCTGATGGGGAATCTCCTGCTGCTGCATTGTGTCTCTCGGAGCCACTCGCACAACACTACCGCCGAGCCCGAGCCCACATCCGCTGGCGCCGCCCACCCGGAGGGCTCCACCGGCTCCGCGAGCTGGGAATATGGCGACCCCCACTCTCCAGTCATCCTTTGCTCTTACCTGTAAGCTACGCAGTCGTCGAGGCGGGTGTAGATGGAGATGGGGCCTGGGACATATGGGTGTTATGCAGGGGAGAGGAAGGGAGGGAGGCAGGCTGCTTTTTTCCCCCAGACCCTCTCCACCTGAGGACCGGATAAGTCAACACGCGGGAAGTAAATATCGTGACAGGTTTCTCACTCGTCTCACTCATGCAGGGGAAAACCCTGTGTGTCGGTGGCAGATCCTTTGGGATCCCCAAAGAGGAGAACTAGGGAGGAGTGACATCATATAGCTCCGGAAGAAGTGTACGGGTTGTGCCTTCTCTGTCCTGCTCCCTTTAACCTAAGGAGAAACCATCGTAGGTGCTGCTACTGAGTGGGGCACAATTGGAGTAAGTTATTTGTACCTACAAGGCACTTCCTTACCAAAAAAAAAAAAAAGAATATCCTTACTGTCGCAGAGCCAAGTCAAAATTTTTAACCTCTCTTTTAAGTCAAATAAGAAAAGGCGTTTGGGAAATGCAAAGAGGGCTGGGAATCCTTTGGCTTCAATTTTGCCCTCATACCTTGTGGCTGTTTGCCTAGGGAAGAGATGAAGCCATGGCAGAGGTAGAATCCGTGTAGAAATAGGACCAGAAACACGCCCCTGGCACAACCAAAGGGCCATTTGGATGGCTGTTTGACCGGCTGTGCTTCAGCCTGACAGCACTTCTTGTCTTGGGGAAGAGTCAGAATGAAATTAACTCCCAGAAAACTTAAAGAAATTTCTCTTGCCTGTTTTGATTATATACATGTAAACAGCCATTTGCAAAACCTTAATGATGATGACAATGATGCTCTTACTGGTGATTTACAGGCCCGATGAATTTATAGAATGTGAAGACCCAGTGGATCATGTTGGAAATGCAACGGCATCCCAGGAACTTGGTTATGGTTGTCTCAAGGTGGGTTTTTGTTTTGTTTTATGAGCAAACTCTTCCATAGAGAAATAGTACTGGCTAAATGCTGTTACAGAAAAGTATAAGGGGCATTAAGTTACCTTTTTGTAAAATTCACTGGAATGACTGTTACTGGAAATTTTCAGCATGGCTAGGGTCAGTGGCTGAACAAGACATTTAGTTTCCTCAGGAAGAAGCAGTCTCTGTGCCAAAACTACCCAGGTGCAAAGACCAACCTGTCTTTGGTTCCTTTGGCCATTGAGATTGACAGATTTGGAACTCAAATATCATCCCTGACAGTCCTTCAAGGTATGTACTTTCCCGAAAGAGCAAAAGAAAGGTTTAGGCAGTTTCTAAAACTGATGATGGATTGAGCAGTATCTTTGTTACACATGCATTTGGGGCAAAGATCCTCTTGCCAGTGACCTTTCTTTTCACCACACAAGCAGTTTCCACTGTGTCCTTAGGAAATAGGTAGGGTCTATCAGTATATGTCTTTGTAGGAGGTTAGAGCATTCAGGAGAAGGCTTTGATAACAGTGGCCTCTTGGAATGGAAAGAAGCCATTCAGTTCCATTAATAATATCCCTAAAGCTGGATGCATGCTTCCTAGTCAGTCTCCCCAAAACCAGTGAAGTTCACATACTTCCTCCCCACTGTGGACTCACCATTATGTTATATTATGCTACATAATGCAAGTCAAGACAGAGTCAGCTATAAGAGAATTATGGAAAATATTCTTTGTGCTAAATCAGACACAGGGGAATAAACCTAAAAGTAATAAGGCCAAAAAGGCCACTCTTACTGCAGTCATGTGTAAAGAAATATTTTCAATACAATGAGATTTTGTTCTATGGGTAATTATTGATAAAAGTTTGAGTGAGTATTGTATAGAGATCACTTACTTTTACCCATTTTCATTAAACACTGGGTTGATCCTGTCAAGGTTCTCAGACTTCCCCCAGAAGTCCTGGAGGACTGTCAACATTCAGGCACCCGTGTCCTGGGGGAGGACCCACCCCTTCCCTTTGAGGAGTGTTTCAGCAAAAACAGTAGTGAAGCACTTAATAAGGTGCCAGTGGAGAATGTACAGCTGTGCTTTCTCTGCAAGCATTCAGTTACACAAAGGGTCAGAGGTCCTGTTCTGAAATTTTTTGCTGGGATTTAAACTTATAGATGTATTACAGACATCTGAAAATCACAGTTTCATGACTGAAGTAAAGTCCTGAGTCAGTTGATATTCTGAGTTCTTTCCTAATGATGTTCATTTATAATATGTATAAAACAGACCTCAACTACACATTGACTTTTTAAATACCCATTCCCAAATGTTCAGTAATGTGCTCTTTTTTCCTGTAAATACAGGATAAAGCATTGTGTCTCTTCTAAATGGCATTTAATGAAACTGATGATAAACTTTTTTATTATATTATTAAAGAAGGCAGTCATAAGGAAAGAAAAAAAGTTTATTTAAAACAATGTACATTTAGGATGGACTAATGTAAAATCACTTGAAGCATGTCACTGCATTCCCTGCTCTTCAGCATAGCTTTACCTCACCTTTGTTAGAATAATTTTTGTCCTGAATCCGCTGTTACTAATATAAAGCTATATTTTGTGTTGCCTGCTCTGGTGAGTTTGGTTGGTTGTTTTGGTCCTTCCTCCCCAGTTCGGGGGTCAGGCCTACAGTGATGTGGAACACACCTCCGTACAGTGCCGCGCCCTGGACGGAATCGAATGTGCCAGTCCTAGGACCTTCCTACGAGAGAATAAACCTTGTATAAAGTAAGTGTTACTCTGAATGGAGTAGTTGTTACTTGGATGGCGGTAGAGCTGTTTTGTCATTTCTTGATGTGACATTTTCTTTTACCCTAAGTGTTAAAGGGGCAACATGATTACTACTGTGCATCCACCATGGACACCAACAATGTAGTTATAACAGAGGGGACACTGGACAGGAGACCAGAGGCTGTAAATTCTAAATGTCTCTTCCGCCAACCAGCTAAGGACCTCTGGCCACCCAGAGTCTCTGTCCTCTCATCTGAAAAATGAAGGAGTTGGAGCAGATGCTGTAGCTCCCGAAGTCCTAGGACAGGCTTAAGTCCTTTGCAAGCAGCCTTAGAATTTCAGGAATAAAGAATTTATTACGAAAAGTATGGACCCTTCTCCCTGAAAATCAGGTATCACCTTAAAGAATTAGGGTTATTTCTATAAACTCCGCTTGAAGGCACAGAATTTACGTATACCATTTGCTAATGGAGAGTCTGTGACTGCGTTAAGTGATGCTGTTAGGGCATCTGCAGTTGACTGTCATCACAGTACATAAGACAGAAGACCTTACAAAGAAGTCCCGTTTTCAGGTGCCACAAAACAGCAGAAAAGGAATATGGAGATCGGTGTTCATTTAAGGGAAGGTCACACCTCATTAGAGAACTACATTCAGAACTGCAGCCTCCCTCAGGAAAGGAGCCTGTGTAGGAGGGATGGGGGCCCGGACTCCACGCCTACCAGGATACCTACCGTGCAAATGTGCCTGATAGTTTCTTGTCCAGTCCAGCTCTGTATTGGTTCCTATAGGTCCTCCATACCTTAGCAAGTACTCTTTTGAGACTCTAGACAAACTAGGGATTTTCCTTTTGCGGGGCGGGAGGGGGGCAGTTAAGAGGTCACAGAGGGACTGCCTCACCATCTATTCACTTACGTGAAATTTACTAATCGTTAAGTGTTTTCATTTTCATGTGGTAAGCATCTTCCTCTTAATTCCCTCTGTGTAGGTATACCGGACACTACTTCATAACCACTTTGCTTTACTCCTTCTTCCTGGGATGTTTTGGAGTAGATCGTTTCTGTCTGGGACACACTGGCACAGCAGTAGGGAAGCTCTTGACACTTGGAGGACTTGGGATTTGGTGGTTTGTTGACCTTATTTTGCTTATTACTGGAGGGCTGATGCCAAGTGACGGCAGCAATTGGTGTACTGTTTACTAAAAAGAGCTGCTGCCGTGGCCCAGAGAGGTAAGTCTCCTGAATTCATCTCTACAGGCTCAGAACTCATCCTTATTATCAGACCTGACCATTGCCTTCCTCTTTGGAGAGAATGGCTTTGGTTAGGAAGGTTTCTTTGGACTGTGGATTTTCAACCCAAACTTCACCTTGCAGACTAAAAATGACAAGCAAACAGTATTGTGGGTATCAAGTTTGCACCTTTCCTCATATACAAAAAATATAAAGGATAGTGATTAACTTATAAGCTGCAGGAGGGTTTCCATACACTTTATTTCTGTGCGTTGCTGTATAATCAATCCTTTGGAGCAAGTGGACCCAACAGGAGAAGCAAAGTGAATATTTTTAGCCTTGTGCCTTTTGTGACCCTGAGTCCTCATGCAGTGGAGATCAGAAGCTGAACCAATGAAAATCTTCAGAAGTAGAAATGGTGATGGATTTTAATACACACTGAAATTCTGACTTTCTGAATTTAAATTGCAGAATAAATGTTGCCAACCTGGAATGCTCGTTCGGGTGTTTTCAGTAGGTAGAGTGAAACTCAAAATTATATTTGTTGTGCTTAAAGCTAAGCATTTGAACTGAGCCTGATAATAAACCCTATTGTTTCATCATTTTTATGCCTGAGAGGGAATATATCCAGTACAGTAATTTCCTCATTCCAGTTATGTTTTGGATAGCTGAACATGGCTGAGTTCAGTGATCCTCTTGGCAGACTTTTCCTATCAAAAAAGTAGTATTTACCAGTTTAGAGAGCCCATGTTGTAGACTAGTAAAAAAAAAAAAAAAAAAAAAAAATTTCATACAAGTAACTGTAAATCTGTTCTTCATGATTAGGTAAGATAATATGAGGGGCCTCAGGCCCCTGGAAAGAAAAGCAGACTCTTCCTTAAAGGATATTACTACTGAGTGCTGGGTAGAGTTAGGATATGATCTGGGGGGCAAAGAAACTGAACACATTCTGTCAAAATAAGCATGGTACCAAAATCTCTCAGTGTGGGCTATAGCAATCAGTCATAGGGAAAAAGACAGAAAGGTTTTGAGTTCCCAAATCACTGGGAATAAAAGAAAATGTTCTGAATTATAAGTGGTTTTTAAAACTTAGTTCCCATCCCTTGCAATCTGAGTCGAAAAGAATATAAGGTAAAAATGGGGTTTGTAAGGTAAATCAAACTAAGAGCCTGCTATTTGGGCAACTTATAAATTCTAGAAACAATCAAGGTAGAACTGCTCAAAGTTTAGTCTCATAATAATTGACATAAAGACCAAGAATCCCAGTTAAAATAACTGAATATGCTCTATCATTATGAAGTTTTCCTAAGAGTTTCAGCTTTATTATCTCTGATTAATATGACCACTGTTCTTACGGTAGTAAATGGTGGCAATTATGTAAAAGTTAAAACAGATTATTCTATTTTGTCCTGAAAGTTCTGTACCACGTTGACCTTAACCTTATTTATAACAGTAATAATTGGTAGATTCTTATTTATAATCTCTACACTCTAAGGCAGTATATTTTAAATTGTTGTGGGTCACGAAGAAACTGGACCTTCTCCCCAGAAAGATGCACAGAAACATAAAATTTTGCATAGAACTTAAGAGGGTTCAAGGATGCCCCCTTTTAAAAAGAAAAAAAAAAACTTCTAAGAAAAATCTGGAAAACAAACTAAAATTGAAATCTTACCCCAAATAAGATACTACTTTAAAACCACAAATCCTGCTTCATCTCACCAAAAAAAAAAAAAAAAAAAAAAAAAAAAAAAAACTCCTTAAGGATATTCACAAACCCCATCAAAAGCTATTTTCCTTTGAAAATAAAAAATAAACTGTGGCAGCTTTCAGACTCAAAATCATTAATGTTTCCAGGAGGAAGAGCTTGGGTAAAGAGGTAAAAGTCTGTAAGTTATTAAATTTTGTATTTTATAGAAGAAGCCCTTCTCACAGAAAAGGTGATGGGGATCAAAGTTGTTTCCACTGCTAGGTGACAGCCTGAGAATCTTTACCTTCCTCTGTGACGATCCACATTTGTCAGTTTCAGCGTGGCTTCTAGGTGATGCCCATCCTCTGTATCAGGCACAAACCCTGGCCAAATGTGACACAACCTGAAAAACTATTTGAATAAAGGAATATTTTGAAAAATGTGATTTCCTTTATACTCTGGATTCCGTTTTTTTCTTAATATTTGGTAGATAGATCTATTTGTTTGTGTATGTTTGTGTTATATCCAGTTTGTGGCTATAGAGAAGTTTTTAAATACTGAAGTGTCCTTTTTGTCAAGGTTAAACTAGAAACTCTGCCTGTTTTCAGTTGTTTCCTGTCTTTAAATAAAATTTTATCAGCTCCCCAGACTTCCTGGCACCATGTCCTTCTTCCACTTGCCTTAGGAATGCTTCTTAGCAGCAGTTATAACACCCCCAGCCTAACGGTTCCAGAGTGTGTGTATATGTGTTTTAAAGCATTCATTTTCCTTTATTAAGAAAGAGATCCTAAAACCCCTTGCCATCTTTGGCACATCTTCAATACAAACCAGGTAATAAAGCTTTGGTTTTGTTAGATCATTTCTTTTTAAAGCAAGACACTTAATTGATTATTTCAGGTGTGGCTGTCAGGATCAACGTTTGACCTCTCCAACGAACCAGGATAGAAAGGGAATCATTGGCCTTAACAGCTTAAATCACGTCGGTTGTCGTGTGACAGGTTGTCCGTTTATGCTATTACATCATGGTCTCTCAACCCAGAGCTGGGAGGGGAGAAGAAAGGCCCATGAAACTGTAAGAGTTTTACTTATCCCCATCTAGAATTTAATGTCTGTCTCTCAAGACACTACCATTTTGCTGGCATTAAACATACAGACCAGGAAACCAGAAATAGCCTCCATCCTTCCGAATGTGAGGCCTGCTCTAATCTATTCTGCAAAAATCACTGGAGGACAACAACCCTATTTGCCTTTCCAAAATTAATATTCTACCAGAATCACGTGTAAGAAGTTTGCTTCTCCCATATATGAGATTTGGTTTGCAGTAGGGAGTTGAGCTTTTCATTTCTATTAATCCCTGACCTCACTTAACCTGAAGCATACACTCGGCCTTACCAATAAACGTGAAAAGCCCAAGCAATATATATTTTTCCAGACAGTTACACTCTAATCAGTTTGATGTTGACAGCCCACTTACTTGCCTCATCTTCACCCACAGTTTATGGATCTGGAGGGTATGCTGAGCTGCACTATAGAAGCAGCTTCCAGTAAGTCAAAAACCAGTCACCAAGGTCTAAATATTTAAGACTCTGGTTCTAGGCTCCTTTTCCTCAAAGTTGTGATTATATTCAGCCTCCAACATATTTGTTTCACGTAGAATATATATTCTAGAAACAAAAACCAGCTCCAAATACAAAACACTAGAATAGATATATAGCCATGCTGATCCATCTTAAAGTCAAAAATAGCCTGGAAATCAAATTAAATGACTGCAGGAGACACCATTTATGAGAAATGGGGGGAATTCCCTGGTGGTCCAGTGGTTAGGACTCAGTGCTCCCACTACCAGGGGCCTGGGTTTGATCCCTGGTCAGGGAACTAAGATCTCACAAGCCGCGAGGTGCAGCCAAAAAAAACAGAGAGAGAGAGAAACTGGAAGCTGGGAAGCCCAGGGAAGAATGATAATGTGGGAGGATTATCAAGGTATGTAGAGTTTATTTTTTTTAAAAAAGAAAATTTAAAGGAAGAGGATGTGAAGTTCGAGCATAGAACTAAAAGCAGGGAAAGCCTTGAGAACCAGGACGGCTCAGGGGAATGCCTGGGACAGTGCATAAAGAAAGAGCTTAATTCATGATAGTTCTGTGAGAAGGAAACCTGCAAAGTATTACTGAATGCAAACTAGGCACCAAATATGAGGAAGTGGGGCTCCGGCAGGATGAAAGACCTTTTCCGTGTCCCACAGCTTGTAAGAGGCTCAAGTAGGATTTCATCCTGGATCTCTCAGACTTGAAAACCCATCCTCTTGCCAATCACTCCGCCTCTCAGAAACAAGAAAAGGAGCCGCAAGAGCAGGATAATACAGCTAGGTTGCACATCCCTGCCCTCTGACTTACCGTGTAACTCTCAAGGTAATTAACCTCTCTGCACGACAGCTGCTGCTTCCGTAAAAAAACACCTATATCCTACAATTACTGGGGGCTCGAACAAGTATGTAAGACACTTTAAATGATGCCTGACATAGTAAGTGGTTGATAAATGCCAGCTGTTATTACTGGAATTATTGTCATTATTCTTTTTTTTTTTTTTTTTTTTTTGCGGTACGCGGGCCTCTCACTGTTGTGGCCTCTCCCGTTGCGGAGCACAGGCTCCGGACGCGCAGGCTCAGCGGCCACAGCTCACGGGCCCAGCCGCTCCGCGGCATATGGGATCCTCCCAGACTGGGGCACGAACCTGTATCCCCTGCATCGGCAGGCGGACTCTCAACCACTGCGCCACCAGGGAAGCCCCTATTGTCGTTATTCTTAGATATAAGTGGGTGACGGCAGAATGATTTGCGGTTTATCAGGGACTTCAAGCAAGCAGTCATACCCACATTTTAATGTGCATCTGAATCCCCTGAAGATCTTGTTCAAAAAGCAGATTCTGATTTTTTTTAACTTTTTATTTTATATTGGAGTATGTTGTGTTAGTTTCAGGTATACAGCAAAGTGATTCAGTTATACCTATACATATACCAGTTCTTTTTCAAATCCTTTTTCAGTGGTGCTCCTGTCACTGAATTTCTAAAAAGCTCCAGCTGATGCTATTACTGCTGGGCTACAGACCACATTTTGAGGAGCAAGGACCTGAAGAGCTGAAAGAGATAGCTTTGGCCTTGAACCAGAAGTTAAAAATAAGTTGGGGGGGGGCGGTGGGCAGGGACCAAGAACGTCTAGAAAAGCCTGTGACGAGTCAAATTTAGTAACAGGAGGCCTAACACTTAGCTCTTCTGAACAGTTAGTACCCTACAGATTCTTCCCCTATGAAAAAGAGTTGCCAAATCTAAGCAGATTGTTGAGCTCTGGAAAAACAAAAACGGTGACAGAGGGATATGGAAGAAGTATAAGAGAGAGACCAGGAGAATATTTGTGGGCCAAGTCACCCTGTCTCTCAGTAGTTACTATAAATGTCTCAAAACGTCTCTCGCCTTTGCTTCATTTACTGTATGTACTTGTTTGTTTGTTTGTTTAGTGCTGGCCTCATACTGTCATCCGGAATTCAAAGAAAAAAAGTGTTTTAAAGTACCTAAAATAGGTTCTTAAACTCCTAACTCCCTGGATTCTTCTGATTCTTAATAAGTAAGGTAGCAAAAGAGTAGATTTGGGAATTCCTAGCAAAATTGAACTTATGTCGTGAACTCATATCATGAATTCTTGGGCTGCAGAGAACCATCCCTTTCAAAAAAAGAAAAGCCGGGGGGGGCCTTATTAGTACACTCAGCACTGTCCAATAGAAATGTACGGCAAGCCACACATATAATTTAAAATTTTCTGGTAGCCACATTCAAAAAAATTTTAAACTTTTAAAAATTTTTAAACAGATGAAACTAATATATAATATAAAAATATATTTTAATAATATCTTACTTTATCTAAAATATCATTTAACATGTCATAGTTTAATAATTATTAATACATATTTTACACTCTGTTCTAAGTCTTTGAAATCCTCTAGAAACAGCACACACCCAATATGCTGCTATACGATGATCATCTCTTACACAATGCAGTTATTAAAGTGAAACGCAGTCTCCCCAAAACAAAAAAAGTGTGTTTCACGGAGAATATTTTAAACTGCTTCTGGGTTTTTGTATTTAAATCAATTAAAGTTAAATAAAATTAAAAATGCAGTTCCTCAGTCACACCAGCCACCCCTCAGGTAGGTGATCAATAGCCTCACGGCAGGCAGGGCCCACCGTTATCAGACAGGGCAAGTCTAGATCCTACACACATTTACCACGGGGCACATCTAGTGAGAACAGAGGAGGATGGTCAGAGGCCTGAGCTGCTCTTACCTTTCAGCAGCTGTTCCCTGAATCGCCTCATATACAAAAACTCCAGAGGTCACGTCACGGAAATCTGGATCTTGCCTTTTCCTTTCCTGAAGCAGGCTAAGAAGAGTCAGAAGTTTTCCCATGAGGTTAGGAAGCCAATGAATTAGTCCCCTGAGCCCTGGACAACCCTCCAACTGTCAGTGGGGACTCTATCTGCTCTGCTCAGGGCTCACACACATGGGACAAGGATGCCCTCTAGCTGGTCACCATCATTCTTCCCCAGGGGTGGTCTGATTCTCTGTGCCGAAGCCTAGAACCATTGGACACAGTGAAAGAAACCACTGAAAAGTACAGTGCGTGCTAGTGCCAGCAGAGGCAGTCACCTACCCTGTGACAAGTAGGGCCTGCGGTCACGAGAGGAGCCAGCCACTGTCCAAATGCTTTACCTTCCCCGTTCAGGCTCTCTACCCATAGCTTGTGCTTCTGAAAAACAACCCAGACATGGTCACACCCGCGCTTACTTCATAGGGAGGGCAGCATGCGCAGACCCAGCTATTTCTTCTGTGAAACAGCCTTTCCTGGAAAGGAGAATTGTAATGTGTTACTAACAAAGCCTTCTTTCCTTTTGGCAGACCGAGTCACAGACTATCCTTTCAATGTTAGCTGCCCTTTCAGGCTGCCAGCCAAGACAAACACGCCTCAGAGAACCTTTGTCGCTCGCACAGGCCCACCTCCCCACATCCAGCCCAGGGCTTTCCTTTCCACAGTAGTTCCATCCAACTATCTCTGGGTACAGCTCAGGCTGGGTTTTGCACCTAGTCCCCTGGTACTGCTGCCTGGATCACTGTGATCAGAGCTCAGTACCGGTGACTCTGTTTTCTACAAAACTGAAAGAATTGTCTCAGGGACTTCCCAGTGGTTAGGGCTCCACACTTCCACTGCAGGGGACACGGATTCAATCCCTGGTCACAGAACTAGGATCCCACAAGCCACGCAGCGTGGCCAAAAAAAGGGATTGTCTCCACCACAGTGGAGCCCTTTGAGGGCTCCTGAAAAGCACGGGAGGGGAAGAAAAATTCCGAATTCCCCTTATCTTTCTGTCGAATGTGATCCAAGGGAATTGCAAAGGAGATTCCTGTGGTCACCTTCAGTGTGTTTATGCCAGTCACATCACCATCCTGACAAGGGAGGAGACATCAATTCAGCAGCCCAGTTCTGCAGACTGACAAGCAAAGGAAGGAGAAAAGCTTAGGGTCACTTAGGGTCGAGCAACAGGTGGCATCTTAGAGGACCAAGGCGTGCAAATTACTGCTGAGGAATTCTGGGTTTTAATCTTGAGCTCTTTTTCTTCTTGGCCAAATTATATTGCTTTTCAAAGTGAACCACAGGTTGTATTTTGACACAGATATGAGGACAAGGAGTATATGCCTTTCCATTCCTTAAATGAGACTAAAAATAAACACGGAAAAGGCAAAAAGCTGTTGACTTTCAGCCACACTTCAATGAAACTACTCAGAAGATTCAGCAAATTGACCTTAGGAACAAAGCTCTACTAAACTAAATTTATGAAGCGGGAAATACTTTCCTTTTTGTGCATTTCATCATCCCTTAGCCTTTGTTAGGTAACGGGAAGGATAGAAAAGAGACTTCCGATCTCATTAAAATACAGATTATAATTCAATAGGTCTGGAGTGTGGCTTGAAGTTCTGCATTTCATCCCTGCTCTAGTAAACTCATTGTTTACTGGAGAAAAAGCAGGCACAAAAATCACATGCAATGTTAGGAGTAAAGGGGGCGGAGTCAAGAGGGCAGACTAGGAGGATGCGGAATTCGCGTCTCCTCACAACTAGGGCACCTACCAGGCACTGGAGGGGGACCATGAACACCTAAGGGGATGGGAGGAACCCCCAGCGACCGGGTAAGATGTGGGGCTTGCGGGGGGTGAAGGGGGAGGAGAAGTGGAGGCGGGACAGGACTGGCGCCCCTGAGGAGCGGCTGGGGGAAGGAAGGAGTTCCTGCACCCAGCGGGACCCACCCACGGTTAGGGGTCCAGCTGCGATGGGGGAGACCCTGTGGGAGATGGTGGGGGAGGGGCGCGGAGGAACGGAAGGGAACGCAGCCAGCGCTTTCCCTCTCCTCTTAGGCACCGGGGAACCTGTTGGGCTCCCGGGTCTAATCCTCTGCCCTCGGAGCCTCCCTCCTGCCGCGCAGAACCCAAGCCCCGCCCCTGCACACCCACCCGGGACCCTACCTCTACATTCAGAGACCCCCTCCAACGTGCTGGGCCTAAACCCCACCCACACACCCTCACCCAGGGCCCTACCTCCAAACTCCCGAACCCCACACTCCAGAGGACTTCCTTTCCATGTGCTGCTGCTCCCCTTCCCTGCAGGCCCTAAGCAGAAGCCCCGCCCCACGCTTGAACGTCGCCCGCCTAGGCCCCGCCCCATGCTCAAACATCACCTCCCACCCGCCTAGTTCCCGCCCCACCCTAAACCCCGCCCCTGCTGAAGTTCCACTCCTGCCTAAACTCCACCCCCCATAACCAAGGCTTTTTTTTTTTCTATCTTTTTTTCCTCTTTTAGATTGGGGTTCTGTTTTACCTTGATTCATTTATATTTTTATTTTTTCTAATAAACCTTTTAGTTTTCTAATTTTATTCTTTATACTTTGTTATTGTTCTTCTTTTCACTTGTTCCCTTTTTTTTCTTTTCTTTTTTCTGTTGTGGTTTTATTTTACCTTGTTGCAGTTGTTTCAATTGTAGTTTTATTTTTCCTAATATATTTTTTGTCTTTCTAATTTTATTTCTTTTTTTTATTTCTTTGTTGTTGTATTGCTCCTTTTTTCTTTTTTTTTTTTCTCCCATGCCACACGGCTTGTGGGATCTTGGTTCCCAGGCTGGGGGTCGCTCTGAGTCCAAACCGCTGGACTAACAGAGAACTTCAGACCCCACGGAATATTAATCGGAGTGAGGCCTCCTGGAGGTCCCCATCTCAGCTCTAAGACCCGGCTCTATCCAACTGCCTGCAACCCCAGTGCTGGACACCTCAGGCCAAACAACCAGTAAAACAGGAATACAGCTCCACCCATCAAAAAAAAAAAATGATACAACAAGAAAATATGTTACAGACGAAGGAGCAAGGTAAAAACCTAAAAGACCAAATAAATGAAGACAAAATAGGTAACCTACCTGAAAAAGAATTCCGAGTAATGATAGGAAAAATGATACAAAATCTCAGAAACAGAATGGAGAAAATACAAGAAACATTTCACAAGGATCTAGAAGAACTAAAGAGCAAACAAACAGTGAGAACTACACAATAAATGCAATTTAAATACTCTAGAAGGAATCAATAGCAGAATAACTGAGGCAGAAGAACACATAAGTGAGCTGGAAGATAAAATGGTGGAAATAACTGCCAGGGAGCAGAATAAAGGAAAAAGAATGAAAAGAATTGAGGACAGTCTCAGAGACCTCAGGGACATTAAACACACCAACATTTGAATTATAGGGGTCCCAGAAGAAGAAGAGAAAAAGAAGGGGTCTGAGAAAATATTTGAAGAGATTATAGTCGAAAACTTCCCTAATATGGGAAAGGAAATAGTCAGTCAAGTCCAAGAAGCACAGAGAGTCCCATACAGGATAAACCCAAAGAGAAACACACCGATACACATATTAATCAAACTATCAAAAATTAAATACAAAGAAAAACTATTAAGAGCAACAAGGGAAAAGCAACAAATAACATACAAGGGAATTCCCATAAGGTTAAGAGCTAATCTTTCAGCAGAAACTCTCCAAGCCAGAAGGGAGTGGCAGGACATATTTAAAGTGATGAAAGGGAAAACCCACAACCAAGATTACTCTACCCAGCAAGGATCTCATTCAGATTTGATGGAGAAATCAAAAGCTTTACAGAAAATCAAAAGTTCAGAGAATTCAGCACCACCAAACCAGCTTTAAAACAAATGCTAAAGGAACTTCTCTAAGCGAGAAACACATGAGAAGAAAAAGACCCACAAAAACACACCCAAATCAATTAAGAAAATGGTAATAGGAACATACATATCGATAATCACTTTGAATGTAAATGGATTAAATGCTCCAACCAAAAAACATACACTGGCTGAATGGATACAAAAACAAGACCCTTATAAATGCTGTCTACAAGAGACCCACTTCAGACCTAGGGACACATACAGACTGAAAATGAGGGGATGGAAAAAGATATTCCATGCAAATGGAAATCACAAGAAAGCTGGAGTAGCAATACTCATATTAGAGTAAATAGGCTTTAAAATAAAGACTGTTACAAGAGATAAGGAAGGACACTATATAATGATCAAGAGATCAATCCAAGAAGAAAACATAACAATTATAAATATTTATGCACCCAACATAGGAGCACCTCAATACATAAGGCAAATGCTAACAGCCATAAAAGGAGAAATCGACAGTAACACAATAATAGTGGGGGACTTTAACACCCCACTTACACCAGTAGACAGATCATCCAAATGGAAAATAAATAAGGAAACACAAGCTTTAAATGACACAATAGAACAGAAAGACTTAATTAATTGATATTTTTAGGACATCCCACTCAAAAGAGGAAGAATACAGTTTCTTCTCAAGTGCACATGGAACGTTCTCCAGTCACATTCTGGGTCACAAATCAAACCTTGGAACATTTAAGAAAATGTAACTCATATAGAGCATCTCTTCCGAACACAATGCTATGAGATTAGAAATCAATTACAGGATAAAAACCACAAATACATGAGGGCTAAACAGTGTGCTGCTAAATAACCAAAAGATCACGGAAGAAATCAAAGAGGAAATCAAAAAATACCTAGAAACAAATGACAATGAAAACACGATGACCCAAAACCTATGGGATACAGCGAAAGCAGTTCTAAGGGGGAAGTTTATAGCAATACAATCCTACCTCAGGAAACAAGAAACATCTCAAATAAACAACCTAAACTTACACCTAAAGCAATGAGAGAAAGAAGAACAAAAAAACCCCAAAGTCAGCAGAAGGAAAGAAATCATAAAGATAAGATCAGAAATAAATAAAAAAGAAGTGAAGGAAACAATAGCAAAGATCAATAACTAAAAGCTGGTTCTTTGAGAAAATAAGCAAAATTGATAAACCATTAGCCAGACTCATCAAGAAAAAAGGGAGAAGACTCAAATCAATAGAATTAGAAATGAAAAAGGAGAAGTAACAACTGACACTGCAGAAATACAAAGGATCATGAGAGATTACTACAAGCAACTATATGCCAATAAAATGGACAACCTGGAAGAAATGGACAAATTCTGAGAAAAGCACAACCTTCTGAGACTGAACCAGGAAGAAATAAAAAATATAAATAGACCAATCACAAGCACTGAAAATGAGACTGTGATTAAAAATCTTCCAACAAACAAAAGCCCAGGACCAGATGGCTTCACAGGCAAATTCTATCAAACATTTAGAGAAGAGCTAACACCTATCCTTCTCAAACTCTTCCAAAATATAACAGAGGGAGGAACACTCCCCAACTCATTCTACGAGGCCACCATCACCCTGATACCAAAACCAGACAAAGATGTCACAAAAAAGGAAACTACAGGCCAATATCACTGATGAACATAGATGGAAAAATCTTCAACAAAATATTGCAAACAGAATCCAACAGCATATTAAAAGGATCATACACCATGATCAAGTGGGATTTATCCCAGAATGCAAGGATTCTCCAACATACGTAAAACAATCAATGTGATACACAATATCACAAATTAAAGAATAAAAACCATATGATCACCTCAACAGATGCAGAAAAAGCTTTTGACAAAATTCAACACCCATTTATGATAAAAACTCTCCAGAGCTTCCCTGGTGGCGCAGTGGTTAAGAATCCGCCTGCCAATGCAGGGGACACGGGTTCAAGCCCTGGTCTGGGAAGATCCCACATGCCGCAGAGCAACGAAGTCCGTGCACCACAACTACTGAGCCTGCGCTCTAGAGCCAGCGAGCCACAACTACTGAGCCCGCATGCCACAGCTACTGAGGCCCGCGCACCTAGAGACCGTGCTCTGCAACAAGAGAAGCCACCGCAATGAGAAGACCACGCACTGCAACAAAGAGTAGCCCCCGCTCGCTGCAACTAGAGAAAGCCCATGCACAGCAAGGAAGACCCATTGCAGCCAAACATAAATAAATAAATAAATAAATAAATAAATTTATTTAAAAAAAAAAAAAAACTCTCCAGAAAGTGGGCATAGAGGGAACCTACCTCAACATAATAAAAGCCATATATGACAAACCCACAGCCAACATCATTCTCAATGGTGAAAAACTGAAAGCATTTCCCTTAAGATCAGGAACAAGACAAGGTTGCCCACTCTCACCACTGTTATTCAGCATAGTGTTGGAAGTCCTAGCCACAGCAATCAGAGAAGAAAAAGAAATAAAAGGAATACAAATTGGGAAAGAAGAAGTAAAACTGTCACTGTCTGCTGATGACATGATACTAAACATAGAAAATCCTAAAGATGCCACCAAAAAACTACTCGAACTAATCAATGAATTTGGTAAGGTTGCAGGATACAAAATTAATGCACAGAAATCTCTTGCATTCCTATACACTAACAACGAAAGATCAGAAAGAGAAATTAAGGAAACAATCCCATTTACCACTGCAACAAAACGAATAAAATACCTAGGAATAAACCTACCTAAGGAGGCAAAAGACCAGTACTCAGAAAACTATAAAACACTGATGAAAGAAATCAAAGATAACATAAACTGATGGAGAGATACCATGCTCCTGGATTGGAAGAATCAATATTGTGAAAATGCCTATACTACCCAAAGCAATCTACAGGTTCAATGAAATCCCTATCAAATTACCAATGACATTTTTCACAGAACTAGAACAAGAAATTTTACAATTTGTATGGAAACACAAAAGACCCCAAATAGCCAAAGCAATCTTGAGAAAGAAAAACAGAGCTGGAGGAATCAGGCTCCCTGACTTCAGACTATACTACAAAGCTACAGTAATCAAGACAGTATGGTACTGGCACAAAAACAGAAATATAGATCAATGGAACAAGATAGAAAGCCCAGAGATAAACCCACGCACACATGGTCAGCGTATCTCTGACAAAGGAGGCAAGAATATACAATGGAGAAAAGAGAGCCTCTTCAATAAGTGGTGCTGGGAAAAATGGACAGCTACATGTAAAAGAATAAAATTAGAACACACCCTAACACCATACCCAAGAATAAACTCAGAATGGATTAAACACCTAAATGTAAGGCCAGACACTATAAAACTGTTAGAGGAAAACACAGGCAGAACACTCTATGACATAAATCACAGCAAAGGAAATAAAAACCCACCTTTTTGACCCACCTCCTAGAGTAAGGGAAATAAAAACAAAAATAAACAAATGGAACCTAATGAAATTTGCACAGCAAAGGAAACCATAAACAAGACGAAAAGACAACCCTCAGAATGGGAGAAAATATTTGCAAATGAAGCAACTGACAGAGGATTAATCTCCAAAATATACAAGCAGCTCATGCAGCTCCATATCACAAAAACAAACAACCCAGTCCAAAAATGAGCAGAAGACCTAAATAGACACTTCTCCAAAGGAGACATACAGATGGCCAACAAATGCATGAAAAGAGGCTCAACATCACTAATCATTAGAGAAATGCAAATCAAAACTACAATGAGGTATCACCTCACACCAGTCAGAATGGCCATCATCAAAAAATCTACAAACAATAAATGCTGGAGAGGGTGTGGAGAAAAGGGAACACTTCTGCACTTTTGGTGGGAATGTAAATTGATACAGGCACTATGGAGGTTCCTTTAAAAACTAAAAATAGAACTACCATATGACCCAGTAATCCCACTACTGGGCATATACCCTGAGAAAACTATAATTCAAAAAGACACATGTACCACAATGTTCACTGCAGCTCTATTTACAATAGCCAGGTCATGGAAGCAACCTAAATGTCCATCAACAGATGACTGGATAAAGAAGATATGGCACATATATACAATGGAATATTACTCAGCCATAAAAGAAACGAATTTGAGTTATTTGTAGTGAGGTGGATGGACTTAGAATCTGTCATACAGAGTGAAGTAAGTCAGAAAGAAGAGAAACGAATACCGTATGCTAACATGTATAAATGGAATTTTAAAAAGCAGTACTAATGAACCTAGTGGCAGGGCAGGAATACAGACGCAGATGTAGAGAACAGACTTGAGGGCACAGGGCAGGGGGAGGGGAAGCTGGAATTAAGTGAGAGAGTAGCACTGACATATATACACTACCAACTGTAAAATGGATGGCTAGTGGGAAGCTGCTGCAGAGCACAGGTAGATCAGCTCGGTGCTTTGTGATGACCTAGAGGGGTGGGATAGGGAGGGTGGGAGGGAGACGCAAGAGGCAGGGGATTTGGGGATATATGTACATGTATAGCTGATTCACTTTGTTATACAGCAGAAACTAACACACCATTGTAAAGCACTGAAACGCCAATGAAGATGTGAAAAAAAAAATGTTAGGAATAAAAAGCGCTCAGTGATTTCACACGCAATTCCTCCTCCTACAAGCAAATGTAATATGTGAAGAGAAACCAGAAACAATCAGCTCAAGGGACTCAGAGAGCATGATCACAGGCCGTGTGTCAAACAGCACTGCTCTCTTGTTGTATCTGAGCAACTAGAAACCCTGGCATTCCCATTAGGGACGTTGAATAAAATTTAAGAATTAAATACATGACAGAACAACGGATTGTTGTTGTGGCTTTTTTGTCATCTCTAAGCAGGTCAAGACTAAATTAGCATTTTGGGATGAGACTTAGTTCTTCACATGCAGAAGCAGGGGGTCTTCAAGGATATACATTACATAGTACAGTTGTCATTTGACATAATTTGGGCTTAGTACCCAGGGCTTTTGTTAAGTACCCAATGAACACAGAAAGCACACTGAAGAGATGTAAGTAGGTGTTAAGGAAACCCTGACCCCCTCGGCTGGAGGAGCTCACATGCCAAGATGACAAATCCATCGTAGATCTTAAATTTTTCCTAGCCCTTTACTTAAGACGTAATAATAGAAAAGCATCATACCACAAATCTCTACACAAGAGCGACATCCCAATCTGCATCATGAAATCTGCCAAGATTTTGAAAGTTAAGAAGAAGCGTGAAGCAGCAAGGGAAGTGGTCACTTACCAAATTCACCAGAGGCCCCCCAGAATTCCCGTGCTGAAGATAGGATTTGAAAAAGCCATCAGTGCTTTTCTCCCCGTCATCTATCTATAATTCCCAAAGAGGTTTACCAAAAACAGCCTGCCCTAGTGAGCCCGTTTCCCCAGGGCAGGCAAAATTGGGCCCCATCATGATCATCTCCGAAGTCGGTACAGGTAAAGAACAACAGCAAGAGGACCACCGCCTCCTACGGCAGCAGTGACCTCTGCGACAGACCCTAGGAGACCATCCAATATCGTGGATGCCAGTTATCACATCCAACAGGCTGACCTCTAACAGCGTGGCATTCCGTACCTCTCATGAGGATAGACCTGATCTCTGGACATCCCCGAAAGGCCAAAGGGAAAAGAAGGCACCCTGAAGTGTTCTTCTCACCGCACTGCCAGTATCTTATGGGCTGAGGACAGCCTACCCCTGTGACTTACATTAATTATGGCATCTGTCTGGATATAGTCCATGCCTGAAGCCTTCAGCCCCAGCTCTTTGCCCTCTCGCTGTGTGGTGCTGACAATGCCTGCCGTCCCTGTGTTCTGCAGAGAAAACAGGCTACCCAAGGCCACCACGAACTCGCCAGCTCGCAGGTCAGATGACTTTCCCAGCAGCAATACAGGAAGTTCAGTCTGCACGCCGGTGAGGAGGGACCAGATGGACAAATTAAAAATGGAATCAGGGCTTCCCTGGTGGCGCAGTGGTTGGGGGTCCGCCTGCCAATGCAGGGGACGTGCCCCGGTCCGGGAGGATCCCACATGCCGCGGAGCGGCTGGGCCCGTGAGCCATGGCCGCTGAGCCTGCGCGTCCGGAGCCTGTGCTCCGCGGCGGGAGAGGCCACAGCCGTGAGGGGCCCGCGTACCGCAAAAAAAAAATAAATGGAATCAATCAGCATTTGTATAAAATCTATATATGACATGGTCTCCACCATTTCGGCATTTATAATGCAAGAATCACGCACCCACCTAGCTTCTACAACTGCCTGAGTCTTCCTCCTTACACTCCAACTACCACTAAACTCTCACTTGTTAAGATGATAGGGATCATCTCTAAAAATCTAAAATTATTGCTTGTAGAAATTACAATAAGTAAACCGCCAGTGAAGTAACTGATGAACATAAACTGACATTAGCAATTTACTTAGCACCATTCCAGCTCAGAAGCTGTTTACAAAGTTAATAAGCCACAAACAGAAAGGAGGTCACCCAAAGCAATGCTTCTCCTTATGTGTATATGAATCTCCCAGTGATCAGTAGACCTGGGTAGGGTCTGAGTTTCTGTATTTCTAAAAAATTCTCAGATGATGTCAATGTTGCTGGGGTGCAGACCACACTTCGTATAGCAAGGAACTCAAAGCACTCCTTAGCAGCTTTGAATCCATTACAATCATTTCCGGTGTTCTGAGACAAGCAGAGAAATAAGTTTCCCAGAAGCAGCATCTGTTGAAGAAGGAACTGAAGGAGAAAAAAAGACAGCTGGGTAGTTAATAAAAATTGTTACAGACATACAAACAGGCATGGAAGAAAATAAACAAAAGAAGGCGTGAAGAATAGAAAGAAAGCAAACTAGGAAAAAAAAAAAGTATATGCCAGGGAGAAGAGACATGTGGTGGGGTGGGGAAGAAAATATCAGCAAGTTGATGAAAATCCTCGAATCGCAGACTCACATTTGGCTCAGTTTTAATCAGGGCAAGATCCAATTTGTGGTCAATGTCCTTGACAGTGGCTTCATACTGGACCCTGCTCTGGAGCTCCACCTGGATCTGCTGCTGGTTCGTGAGGACGTGGGCATTGGTAACAATAAGCCTATCCTGAGACACTATGAACCCAGAGCCACTGGATGCAGGAATATCCTCACTGCTGAGAGGCGACCTGTCTCAGCAAGACAACAGCATTAGCAGAAGGTGGGCAAATCAGGGCATCTGCCATAGTCTGGAAGCATGGGAACCTGGCATTTATCAAACATTCTTCCACCACAGTTTCCTCAGACATTTTACTTTTCCCTGCCTGTTTTCATTCTCTCCACATGTAGTTAGACTGTGTGTTCAATGTCCTGGCCATCTCTTGGGAACAGGACTGAGAGCTGATTCCATCTCTCCTTTTCCAGGAAAAGCAGCACCCCTCTGCTTCAAAGACGACTAACCTAATCGTAATACTGGGGGCAAAAGTGGACCTAGTGCCACATTATCCAGCACCCAGGCAGGGAGGGAGTCAGAGAAGTCTGGTCCCGGCTTAGGTTCCACTACTAACTGGCCTTGTGACATAGGACAAGTTTCTCTTGCTCTCTGGGTTTGGGATTCCTTACATGCAAAAGAAGGGGCCAGGCAAGATCACCATCAAGGTGCCTTCTGGCTCTCACCTCTGACCTTGAACTTGTCTGAGAGAGAGGAGTAGCCCAGATTTGGAAGTCAGAATCCTTATGACTCTGCTCTTTGGCTAAATGACCAACAGGCTATGCAACCTCTTTGAGCCGTTTGATTTCCTCACCGTGGTTTTTACAACTAAATTGTGCTGGGAGAGTGGTTGCGCGGGGCCAGGAGCAGGGAGGCTCTCGGGAACAGTTAGCCCGGGGAGCTGACGTCCTCCTCCGACCTCCTTTACCCGCGGAACAGCTGTGAGTGGACCACGGACGGGGCCACCGTCTCCACCACGGCGGCGATGAAGTTGTACTTGCTCCTGAGCCAGCCTGCGCTTCTGGTCCCTGCAAAGAGATGCTCCATTCTTTGGGCGGGGGTGGGATGGGGGACGACCCTCGCTGCCTGACCGCATCAGGCATCACCTCTCTCCTCCCTCTCTCTCCGCTTTCCCTCCCCCTCCTCTCTTCGGTCTCCCACTGTGTATTCACTGCGGTCGCAGGAGACCAGACCTGTCACCCCGATTTGAAAATAACTTAAAAGGGAAGACGGCGGCCACCAGCTATGGGGAGGAAATTGGGGAGCAACCACATGGGAACCGGTAACCGGACACCTAAGGAGGGAAGAAAACTGGTACCTAGGAGGCGTTGAATCGCTCTGGCGATGCAGCAGGGAGAACCGCGCGAACGAAACTCGCTCCTAAAGAGGGCGTGGAGAGCGTGCGGCCCCCAGCTCACCTGGGGCTCCACAGTCCCCCTTCGGCACCGCCACGGCCGGGAGCGCGCTACGGAGGCGCGCGGCGTGGTTCTCGGCGTGGAGCGCGCACAGGCTGGGGTAGGTGCTCCCGTAGCCGCCGCACGCGGCCGTCCCCCGCCGCCGAGGAGCCGGGGCGTGGGCGGCGCACGGCCGGCCGAGCGCCCCGCCGCAGGCCTCGCCCTCGGCCGCGGCGCAGACGCTGCAGACCCCGCAGCGGTCGAGCCCCGGGGCCGTCCCCCGCCGAGCAGGGGGGGCAGCGGCGGGCACGGCGGCGCGGCCCTGGCTCTCCTGGCCTAGACTCCGCTCCCCGGCGCCGCGGGCAGCGGCAGCCACGGCAGGACGGTCTGAGCCCGGCGGGCCGCAGCAGGGCTCTCGTCATCCCGCCCCCTTCCTCCTTCCCTCCCACTTTCCCGCGGACTCTCCTCTGGACCCGCAGCTGCTCTCAGACGAGCAACGCTTTCTCCGGACTGGGGTGCCGCCTCCTTCAGCCCCCGACTTTAAGGGGCAGAACCTGGCAGCCCTCTCCACACACAGCCGTTCCCCACCCCGCCCCGCGTCCCGGCCCTTCCCCACCTCGTGAAATTCAGAACACCAAGAACGGGAGCAGACTGACAACTCACCCACCCACGGACAGACGATCCGAGTTAGGAAAACACACACCCTATTTCAGTATTTCACATGGTTTTTATTATAAAACAAGCGACAAAACAGTTTTAGAAAATTATTTTTTGCTACATACCAAGTAGGAGATCGCTTAAAATGAGAAGCATAAGAGTTTCCATGCACTCAGCTCAGCCTACAGTCAGTGCATTTCACAGCTGAAACAAACTGGTTCAAAACACAGAATCATGCTACACCTTGGGGAGCAGCGGGGGAAGGGGTCAAACAGTATGTTTTTTGGCCAAATATTCGCTTTATTCAAACTCTACGGAGCATGAGTGACTAATTCACTACTGCAGGCAGTAACAGAGAGAAAAAGGGACTAAGGAAAAAAAGTGACATTGGTAGAAAAGATGTCATAAATCTGTCCATTTCTGACATGTTCAAAGTTTATGAACAAAGCTGATTTGGGAAACTCAGTTCCCAAAACTCTGCTACTTCCTTATGCCTATTTATCTGGTTAACAGTGAAAACAAACATATCAAATCCCACTGCTCAACTACTGAATCTGCCACTTATTTATTAAGGATCCTTTTAGCCCATATCAGAGCACAGTTACATTCAGGGGGAAAAAAATAAAACAAAAACAAACCACCTTCTGCTTCAAGTGAACTATGAAGTTGGACTCTTTCTCATGGGAGCTCAGCATTCTACTCAGAAACAGATGTGTAACTCTGCAATTTTCACCTGAGATCGCTTTACCTGATGGACACCTTAGTACGACTGTCATCTCACAGAATGCAGAAGGCCAAACTACGTTCACCAGCCATCAGCTGACCCTGAGCAAGCAATTCCTTAACTTTCAAGAACAGTGGACAGTAATAGTTCACCTATGGGGAGACACCTGAAATTGTTACACACAGTGGGTCAAGACCACGTCAAAAGTCTTATGAAAACAGCACAACTCAGAGAATGTTTTTATTCCACACACACACAAAAATGCAGTACCTTTTTTGGTTCCTTTTTTTTAAAAAAAAAACAAACAAAACAAAAAACAAATTTATTCCAGAGCCTATGCACTTAACTACTAATCGATATTGCATCCCCTCCTTGTTTTTTCCATTTGGTCCCATTTTTCACATTTGAAACCAAATGCTTTGGTCGTATATGCACCATCTTTGGCTCACATGTGTAGTGACATTAAAAGGTGTGATGTGAAATTAACCAGAAGCTAAGAAATATGAACACAAAAGGAATTCTGAAATAAGATTTGGCAATGAGAATGCCTCTAAGCTTCATTGAAGATAATTATATTTATCTGGTGTTGGAACTACATTAACAACGCTCTAACTTGGAATTCCCAAGTATCTGCCAACTAGAATCCTTGTTTCCCCTCTATTATGATAATACAATCTGGATTTATAAGTATGTTTAATTTAATACATTCTCAAAATGAACCTTAATGAATAAGAAACAGATCAGCTTACCATAATGGCCAATTAATTTAGCAGTAGTAATCTAGCAGAGAGTTTATTTAAAAGAGGAAGAAATGGGTAGATTTTCACAACTTAAACACCAGGAGATGACATCTTTCCATGAGTTAGGGAATGTTTACAGAGATCTCAAAAGTTCCCAATGTATCTTTGTTAGTTCCATATCTCTGTGCACTTTCTTTCACCTAGCCAAAGAATTTTCTTGAGGAAAATCTGAAGATGAAACCTGAGACAAAGAACTTTAAGAATTTGTAATGGCTTCTTGAAATCAGGCTACCTGAAGTATGTTGTCACCTTGATCACTCATAAATAAATAATCTCTAAACCAGGGATTTCTAAGGACAAAAGTATACAGGAGGCTGCAGAAAAGAGGGGGAAAAAAGAGAGAGAGAGAAATCTAGAGGAGATTTCCTTTTTTATACCAGGACCACTAGGGCAAACAGTTTAAGTGAAAGTTATCTCCAAAGCAGTATGGTCAAGAAGAGTTCTCAACCTGACACAGACTTCAAGGAAACTACACTGCCCGAAACAAACAAACAGATTTCCCTCAAGCCACTAAGGATTTTCTGATCATAGTCTCCTCCTCTACTCGTTAATTCTTAATTTAAAGACAAAGTTAACTGATCTAGCTGATAAAGAGTTCTAGATAGAACTGAGTTAAGCTCCCTCCCTTTAGGGAACCTTAGTAGCCGTTCACCACATAAGCTGGACAGATAATTTCTCCCAGGGACCCTGGAAATAGGATCTCTTGTCAAATGGAAGAAGGTACATCCTAAAATACGGGATGGGAAATACAATCTATGCTCTTCTCCCTGGGAAATCTCTAACCAGCAATGCATAGGCTCTAAATCAATGTTTCTCTGCACAGTTTCTATTTTATTAAAGATATAAATATCTCTCAAGATTATCTTTGTTATCTCCTCACTGGTATGTACATAGAACCTCGTCAGATGACAAGATTTCATCATGCAAGTACAGACACGAGGCATCATCCAAAGGGCAACACAAAGAACAGAAAGAAAGCAAATCTGCCAAGGTATACAATATACAGCACTTAAAATTAGACTACTATCGGCCCATGAAAGAAGAGCTGAGAGGCAAGGACCCAAGATAACCTGTCTTTGCGAAAAGAGACCTTTTCTTCTGTCTGGAAAACATGGATCAAAATTTTTTAACTGGATGAACTAAACTCCATCTCTTCCCGGCACCTGCTTTAAAGCAACTCTCAAACTCTAAAATACAGACCTGATGTATCACACATGTGAATTATCATACACTCATCAACCCTCCACACATTCCAAGCAACGCCATTATCAAGGGCAATGTCTGTTCTGTTCTCAGCACTGAACACTGATAAACCCATCCTAAGGGCCTGACACAGCAACAGCGTGGGCAGGTCTGTCTCTCACAGTGACAGTATTTGGGGTCAAAGAGTAATTCCCAAAACTGGCTGATGCACTGGGGTTGGGAGTGCATTCTCCCATTCCTTACAAGAGGTCCCCATTTCTTCCCCTATGGAGGTCCCCATTTCTTCCCCTATGGAGGTCCCTATTTCTTCCCCTATGGAGGTCCCCCGGAGGAGGGGGGAATCTACCCTGGTCGACACTCAGGGCCCCCCCGACCAGCGTCCAGATTTTAACACCTCCCCTCAGAATGTATCCAGGCCAAGCTGGAGCCTGGGTGTCCCCCACCGCCTCCCCCAGTTTCAGCTGGGTTCGTCCCCACCCTCCTACTTCACAGTCAAACTTCAGCCAATGAACAGGAATAGGATAAAACCAGATGACTGGCCTCAAGGTTCTGCGCCCGGCCTGAAAACAAAGGGAAGAAGCTAATAAGACAAGGACAAGGAACTAAAACTTGGTTAGGGATGAAATTGGACTTCCAACCTCCGCTCACCAGGTGGACCATGGAAGAGTCAAAGTAAGAGGCACCCCGCTCTCCACCGAGCAAGCCTACAGGTCTAACCTAGTGACTCTCCCGAATTAAAAACACTGCATTGACTTTAAAAAAAAAAAAAACAACAGCTGGGCGCTCCCCTCCCCCAAGAGAGCTCCACAGGGATGTGAGTGCCAGGAAGGCCTCTGACTGTCCTCCAGCAGGTGGAGAAACTGAGTCACGGCCCCTTGGACATCTGAGTCCTCCCCCTCCCTCCTGGGCACTGCGCCTCATCACACATCAGAGGTCCGTATGTTTTCATCATCGAGGTTGAACACAAATGGCTTCTCCTTGGGGTGCTGGGGCTCCGATCTGTGCCTTATCCGGGAGCTGGGCAGCACCCCAGAAGTACTGCTCTCCCCAAGTCGAGGCATGAACAAAGAGTCCTCAGGAGTCTCTTCAGTGGGCAGCAGCTTTTCCCCAGCCTGGGGGACAGGTGTCCAGGGCTGCCAGGAGGAAGCCACGGAGGGGGCTTTGCAGAGGGCCCTTCTCTCCTCCAGAGGCAGCCGCCCTCTGCCCAAGACAGAGTTGGGCCCCCCTGAGAGGCTGGAGCTTCCAGAGCGGGTCAAAGAAATGGATCGAGAAAAGGACATTTCCTACAAAAATAAAAGGCGGGAAAAAAAGGAAAGTAAGAGTTTTCCTGACAATGTTTATCCCAAGGTCCCAGGAAGAGGACCCCCTCCAGGATCACCACCCTCACAGGCCCAGAGACACGCGTCTACAGAAATTAAATATGGCCAGCGGCATTCACTCCAGAAGGGTCAAGGTCTGCCTGGCAGGGGGATGTGCAGGACACATCAGAAGCTCTGGTTCTCTATCCAACCCTACCTCACCTCCTCCAACTACTGAAAAAAACAAAAAATAAAAATTTGTACCCAAACCAGTCAAAAGAGACAGCCCGGGGCTTCAGCTGCATCTGGGCACCGGGCTGCTTCCCTACGTCACCAAATAAAACCCACCCACTCGGGACAACTCATCACGAGGTTGACAGTGACTGTGAACAGGAAGGAAGTGACTTACTCTGGGGTGGCACTTGAGGGCCTGGACAGCTGCCCCGATCTCCTTAATCCAGCTGTGCATGTCTTCTGGACTGTCTGCCTGCAAAACACCCACCACACTTACAGAGACACGTCTGGCGCTGTGATTTCAGTTTTCACGCCTGTGACTCAATTCTAAGTTCATAAAATCACACCATTAGAGCTGGAAGGGATCTCAGAGACCATCTAGGCCAGTGGCTTTCAGACTTCTGAGGACACTTTTTTTCCCCAGCAAAATCATATTTGTCACCCCATAAATAAAAGGGCTCAAAGTGGGGCAGAGGTCGTGACAGAGGGAGAGCTGAGGCCCATCACTACTGAAGTCCCTCACCCCCTCTGGAACACAATCGGCCTGGCCTCACCCCCTGTTTTACAGAAAAGGAAAATGAAGCCCAGAAAGCCAGAGCCCAAGGTTTAGGGCTGGCCTAGATTCCAGTTCTCCTGACACCCAGTGCAGTCACCCTTCTACCACAGCTATCCCAACAAATGATCCCACTTTCAGCTCCAGTCCCATTAAAACCAAATCCTCCCAGACAGGTGGTTTCTCCAGGAACAGGGCTTCTCTCAAAGCACAAGTGATCTGGGTCTGTCCTGAGTCCCATCCAGGCCTCAAGAGTTGCTAGACTTGCAGCACCAAGCTCACCAACATGTAGGGAGGGCACAGCCGGGGCCTTAAAAAGTTCTTCCCCCAGAAATACCGAGCAACCCCAGAAGGGGGCAGCAGCGGCTCTGTGAAGAAAGAGGACAATCAGAAGCCAAGCCACAGTACGCAGAGCCCTGGGAATTCTCAGTGCTTTCCAGCTTTACAGGAGTTGAATCCAAGTGAACCTGGCAAACATTTACTGAGGCCTTACTCAGGGTGACACGTGACGTCAGGTACCAGGCACACAGATGGGACCAAGACTGAACGAAGCCTTGACTTCCAGAAACGTTTTATTAACCTCTGTCTGTCACCCTGCACCTTCCCGATACAGCCACCCCAAATTACCAGCGTGCACTTGCATGCCCGTGCATACGTGAATGCAAACACCACACACGCTGGCCTGCAAAATTCTCCACATCTACCCCTCACTCTCCCCAGCCCTAGAATGATTCTTTCTCTTTGCATTATATCAAGGTAATACATGACCAGTCTTTTTAAAACCCTCAAATGTGCATGCTTACCCCATCCTGTCCCCAAACCAACCCTCCCTGGTTAGGTGTGTGCAGGACACTTACAAGGGAAACAGTTTCACACCCTGGCACGCTGGGCCAAAGAGAGGCAGCAACGGTGCCCCTGGAGAAGACCCCTGTCACGCATCATAGCTGCAAATTCACCTGCCTTCTCTCTTCCCTGGACTTTTCTCTTCCCAGTTACTTGACAACCTGGTGGTTTCCCAGAAAAAGAAATCCATCCCTAGTCTAAAAAGATAACCAGGACACGGTCTCCAAGATTCTTCCAGAAAGTATTTTACTGATAGCAGGGCTAGCTAACCTGTTCCACAAGTAGAACCATTGGGAACAATTAAATGAACTCATTTAGGTAAAGCAGTTTGAAAGTGCCTGATACGCAGAAAGGGCTTCATATTAGTCATTGTTTTGTTGTTATTATTATATGAGGGACTCAGATGAAGCCTTAAATTCCAATATGATAAATATGTTTGCTGCCTTCTCCCTACAACTTTTTTTTTTTTTTTTTTTTTTTTTTTTTTTTTTTTTTTGCGGTACATGGGCCTCTCACTGTTGTGGCCTCTCCCATTGCGGAGCACAGGCTCCGGACGCGCAGGCTCAGCAGCCATGGCTCACGGGCCCAGCCGCTCCGCGGCATGTGGGATCTTCCCAGACCGGGGCACGAACCCGTGTCCCCTGCATCGGCAGGCGGACTCCCAACCACTGCGCCACCAGGGAAGCCCTCCCTACAACTTTTTAATTTCATTTTCTTCATACTCAAACTGTGGATAATTCTTACCTAAAGGATAAAATTGTTGGGATCAAATAAGATACCATACTTTTTCTTAATATGCTTGTTTATCAGCCCCATAAAATGGCTTACAGACGGGAGGGTGACCAGGTCTTCACTGCCTACCTGGTTTCTATTGTATTCTTTTCAGCCTTCTTAAGGATTTCTGTACACATGTCTATATTTCTTGAAGTCTCTCAGATTCCTTGGGTTGTTTGAAAAGATATTAATAATTATTTCTATTATAAATAACGTTACCCATAAATGCTAATGTCTATTTCTACAGTTAGGAAATTTAAAGTAAAACTGTATTATATCTCAATTCACCTTAGCTGTATTGCTTTTCTCTGGATAAAGTGACCAATTATACATTGTATTTTCCAATCTCAGTTTCAAAAGAATACTTTGCTTATTAAAAAAGTTTTCAACTGTAAGCAGAATAATATTACAGCATGCTTCTTTTTTTTTTTTTTTTTTTTTTTTTGCGGTACGCGGGCCTCTCACTGTTGTGGCTTCTCCCGTTGCGGAGCACAGGCTCCGGACGCGCAGGCTCAGCGGCCATGGCTCACGGGCCCAGCCGCTCCGCAGCATGTGGGATCTTCCCGGACCGGGGCACGAACCCGTGTCCCCTGCATGGGCAGGCGGGCTCTCAACCACTGCGCCACCAGGGAAGCCCCATGCTTCTTAATTTATGTAGAAAGTCATATTCAAATTCTTAATTACTTCACTAGTCAATTACATTATAGAGATGACCCTGGAAACAAAAAGTAATGTAGAAGACAGCAAGTTGCAACTCGGGGGGGGGGGGGGGGGTGCGTTTATCAAGTCAATATGAAAAGAGCCTCTGCATGTAAATTATTGTCATTGTCAAGTAAACTAAAATAATATGAGCAAAAGATAATTAAAGGGAACTTCTGTAAAAAAAAAACACCCAAATAAGATAACATATTTGGGGGAGAAGAAAGGCGATTTTGAATTGGAATGAGACGGTGGCAATTAAATTGTCCATCAGCAGAAAAGCATTTCTTACAGATTTCCCTTCTAGGGGAACAGAAGTTGATTTGGTGGGGAAATGTGAGGAGACAGAGGGAAAGATGGGGATGGGAGCTAAAGGAGAGACAAAGGTCTCCCGCATCACACAGGAGATGGAACATTTTCATTAAACAGATTGCAAGACCCCCATGATGAGAGTCCAATAGTCAGTTTCCAGAGCTTTTTAAGCTACTTTTAGTCCTTTTATCACCATAGCAAAGAACGCCCCGCCCACAGGCCACAGACCACCTATCTGACTGTCCTTGGAGACAGAAAACAAACACTCACTCCTTCTCTAGGAGCAATCACTCAACCAGCCCAGTTGTGCTCACCCCAGCCCCACTTAGCAAGAAATCCTGAATCAGAGAACACTGGGAATCACCTGACTTAACAGCTGGAAACTCAAACACAAGAATCCAGATCCTCTAAAATTCGTTCAGATCATTTCCAATTCTCTAATATAAACAATACTGCTATTCACATCTTTGTGTATAAAGCTTTTTTCATACTTAAGATTCTTCAGCTCCCAGGGGAAGTTGCTGAAGAGTATGCATGCTTTTTTGGGGGTGGGTGGCCACACCACATGGCATGTGGGATCTTGGTTCCCGGGATCGAACCCACGCCCCCTGCAGTGGAACTGCAGAGTCTTAACCACTGGACCGCAGGGAAAGTCCCAGAGTATCTATGCTTTTAAGGCTCCTCTTATATATGGCCAGAGTGATTTCTAGTTAATAATATAGATTTCATTTAAACATATATATATATATATATATATGTATGTATGTTACATGCACCCTTGTTAGAATTAAATATTACAGTTAAAAAACTTTTTTTAATTTTTTGGCCACAATGCGTGGCTTGCAGGATCTTAGTTCCCCAACGAGGGATGGAACCTGGGCCCACGGCAGTGAAAGCGTGGAGTCCAAAACACTGGACTGCCAGGGAATTCCCTTTTATTTTTTATTTTTTTTTAAATATTACAATTTTTTTAACCTTTGCTAATATGACGGGAAAAACAATTAAATCTCTTTCTTAAAACATTTAGTATTTGAGACAGAAATTGTTTGCTAATTACATTTCTTCCCTAATGCTCTAATTCCGTTTAAGGACATTTTTCTGTCAGATAACCTAGGTAGTGAACCCAGCCATGAGGATAATAAACAGTAGTAAACATTATTTTAATGTTCACTAATGTTTAAAACATCATTCAAGGGGCTTCCCTGGTGGCGCAGTGGTTAAGAATCCGCCTGCCAATGCAAGGAACACGGGTTCGAGCCCTGGTCTGGGAAGATCCCACATGCAGCGGAGCAACTAAGCCCCTGCACCACAACTACTGAGCCTGCTCTCCAGAGCCCTTGAGCCACAGCTACTGAGCCCACATGCCACAACTATTGAAGCCTGCACGCCTAGGGACCGTGTTCCGCAACAAGAGAAGCCACCGCAATAAGAAGCGCACGCACCGCAATGAAGAGTGGCCCCCGCTCGCCGCAACTAGAGAAAGCCCGTGCGCAGCAACGAACACCAAACGCGGCCAAAAATAAATAAATAAAATAAATAAATTTATTTTAAAATATATATATTATTCAAAGAGAAAAGCAGATACTGATCCCACATGAGAAGAAATAGGATATTACGTTACTGAGATCACAGTTTAAATCTCTATCAGTAGTTTTAAGAACTGGATTCCACTGGCAACAGAAATTAACTGAAACCTCAAAAATTATATGCAAAAATTACATTGTATGTGTATATCTATCTTTTATGGAAAGCCTGTGCTTAGCTTTCATCAAAAACTCAAAAATATCTTAAAACCACATCACAAAGGTAGCTCCATGAACCAGTAAAACACAGAGCTGAAATCCACCCACCCTGTGGTGAATTACTAAGAGACTAAAAAAAAAGCCTTGAAACTCAATAGAACAAGAAGGGAAGTGCCAAGCTTATACCTTCGTCTCTTCCTGGTCTGCTTAAGTGTGTACATGTTTATGGTGCTTGGTTCAAAAGGAAAAGTAGGGTTTCTGTCCTTGAGGGCAGTTTTTGAGGTGAGAGGAACAAAGGGTATTAAATGTGTCACTGCAGTCTGTGGTTTTATTGCAGTCCGATGAGCTTTGATTATCTGGTATGAGACTGGTATCATAACATTTGCAATGGTTTCAAGCACTGAGTTCTAATGGGCCATCAATAAAAGGCTTCCCATAGGTACCTCTGGTTACTTCCACTGCAGCTGTCCAAAAGCTTTAGCCATCTCCTTCTTAATCTCATTCCCAACCTCTGCAGCCCTCCCTTTCCAACAAGCTAATAACCCCTACCTCTCCCCAAGAACCAATCCCACCTTTAGATACAGCCCTGCCACGTATGATCCATTCAAAGTGCAAAACTGACCAATGGATTTTAATGTAAGAGTATGAAAGTTTATTGATAGCAGCTTCTGATTCCACACAGCACCTAAACATTAAGAAACTACGATTTGACAAGTTTCAGTATAGAATCAAAGAAGATCCACAATTATCTGAAAGAGCTATTAAAATATCCCTTTATTCCAAATACATGTCTCTGCGGGGCCAGATTTTCTTCATACTCTTCCATCAAAACAACATATGGCCACAGACTGAGTGCAGAAGCAGATATGAGAATCCTGCTGTCTTCTAATAAACCAGCCATTAAAGAGGTTTGCAAAACTATATTTTAAAAAATGCTACTCCTGTTGCTTTTTTGTTTTAGAAAGCATTATTTTTCATTAAATGTTACTTGTGTTAACATAAACGAGTTTATAGTTGTTGTTTTTAAATGAATAAATACATATACTTAAAGAGTTTTCATCTCTACTCTTCTCCAACCTTCTGAGTTTTGGTGCTATATACAGATTTGTCCATTTGCTCATTTATTTATTCAGGGGGATGTGAGTGTTCTTTTATCCTAGAAATGTGGGAGCAGATGGCAAAGTAGGACAGAAATGATGATGAGGCCCTGGTCAATGTGCAGACGCTCGTGCCAATGATGCAGTGTCTTCTGAACTTTTTTTTTTTTTTGGTTGGCGTTCATGTTTCCCAAATCACTATCTCCAGTCCAAGGCTCTGTTCTAGACTCTTAACCAGAGCATAATCGCTCCCTTCACCCCACATCCAATCAACTCTCAAGTCCTGGAAAGGACTTATCAGTAGCTTCAAATGTTTCCACTTTTCTCCATCCATCCAAGTTCAGGCTTCCTTTATCCCTCACTGAAACCATTACAGCAGCCTTCCCACTGATCTCCCTGGCTCCTGTCTAACCCTTTTCTTACCTGTCCCCTACACTCCACTGCACATCACCGCCAGCATCCCATCAACAGGACCAGGACTGAGGGCTCTCATCTCCACTTTACAGATGAGGAAAACAAGGCTCTTAGGTCACTTGCCCAAGTGGGATTTTTAGGAGGCAGATCTGATTGGGTCACTCCCCTAGCTTAACCTCCAAGGACCCTAACTCCCAGGATAAAATACAAGCTCCTGAACAAGGCCCACAGGCCACGGGCCCTCCATATCAGCTTCCCAGCACCTGTGCCCCTTTCATCTCCAAGCTTTTTTAACCCCTGTTGTTTGCTGTTCCCTCTGCCTGGGCCACTCTTCCTCCAAGGGTTTGGCTTCGGTGTATCTTCCTTCAGGAAACCTCCCTTGACTCCCTGCGACTGGGGGAGGTACCCTTCTTGGGAGTTCCCATGGCAACCACTACTCACTCTAAGGGTAGCCCTTCTTACACTGCTTCCTTGTTTTGTTTTTTTGTTGTTTTATTCCCCCACCCCCACGAGTGAGGTTGTTTCATACTTGTAACACATTTAGGTTCTTTGGTCATATTCTGCATGCCATGCTAGGATCACCTGACCTCCTAAATCATTTTTTAAATTTGCATATATTAAAGGTTTATGCTCTGTGCTGTGAAATTCAATTTCACACATCTGCCACTGCTGCATCACACAGGACGGTTTCACCGCCCCGAAAGCTCCCCTGCGTTCATCTCTCCAACACGCCCTCCCCACCTCAGCACACTGTTCTAACTGCCTGTTTACCTGACTATCTCCCTCTCGGGTTCAGGATCCGCTCTGTTCAATGCGGGGTCCCCAGGATGAGGCAACACCCCATCTGTCAAGTCCAAGAACTGGAAACTCTTTTGGTGCACCGACAGCTCAAACATGTCCCTGAATGGCCGTGGAGGCTGCTCTAGGGCCCCAGCAGCACTTTTCCACAGCTCTTCCCAGATGCTTGTCTAAATGAACGGAACACACAGATGCCTCAGGCCGCTAGCATGTCTGCTGGGCTCAAGAAGGGGGAACCGCTCAGAGGGACCTGCTGCTCACGAAATGGGTGAGGGTCGACCTCACGAAAGGGAGGGTGTTGAGTGGGGAGCGCACGGGGAACCCTGAGAAGCTTTGGTCGGGGAGCCCCACATTTCAACCAACGCACTCCATGGCAGTCTTGGCGCTAGGCGGGCACCATCACCGCGAGGCTGCAGGAATCAAGGCACGCTCTGTGGACGGCTAGGCAGGCTGCAGCAAGGACTTGGCCTTGAAAGTCTAGGCCATGCTAGAGGCTAGAAATCTGCCTTTCTAGCTCCTATGATTTGAGAAGGAGTTGGGAGAACTCCAAGGCTGTGGGTGGAGGGGAGATGCTTCTGAGAGCTGAACCGTCGGAGCCCAAACAATGGCTTTCTCTGTGCAGCTGGCTGTGCACCTGGTGCCCGCACAGGGCCCTCTGTGCTTTTGTCCTTCCGCACACAGTGCTGTCCACACATAGACGGGGCTTATAAATACCCTCCAAGGGAGAAGTGAAACCACTGACCAGTTCTCCTTTTCTCTGCTGAGCTGGCGCCCAGCAGCTACGAGCAGCTGGTACCAACTCACATTCCCCAGTGCAGCGGCTCAACCCGTTCTTATTATTTTACGGTTGGGAAGCTTTTGGCAAACATCCTGTTTAGAATAAAATGGGACTCTGACTATCGGGGGCTAAATTTACCACCAAGAAACTTCGAACAAAATAAAAGAGAAAGCAAAGGGAAAGGCAGGCCTACAAGTGCACCATCCACAGAGAAGGAACGTCAGCGTCTCCTGGCAGCGAGCTTTTTACCTGCACGTAGAAGGTCCTGGAGCTGGTTATTATTTCAAACAGGTTGTCTCTCATCAGCAGATCACTAGACAGAGAAAGAGGTAGAAAGTTACCAGGCATGCTGGTCACCCGTTGAGGACCTGATTCACCGAGGCAGGTACCTGTGGCCCCTACCCTAAAAAGGGGCTTCACAGGCCATTCCTCCTGCTGCCCTGCCTCAGAAGGCATTACAGGGCTTCCTCTAGCTTCACTTCCTGGAGGGTCTCAAGTGGTTTAACCATCCCCATGGATCCCCCTCCCCAGTACACATCACCACCAGTTCTAACAGGACAAAGCTCCTTGGCCTCCAAAACCTCCTGCCTCACATGCACCACACCCCACCCCGTCTACGACTGTGTGCTTCTGTAGTGGCTCAGATGTACTGATACAAAGTGCTTGGTGAGAAGTACTGTTTCAAGTGTTTTTATTTGAGGGTCAAGTAGATGAAAATTTTATTGGTTTTATATATATATACACAAGCACATACTGTTCTATGTCCATTATGCTCCATTAAATATGTATTTTTACATACATCTATATTATTGAGAGATGGACATATAACAGTATATTTGTAAGATAAAAAACAGTGTATTAATTTCAGGTGTACGGCATGATTTGATATTTGTATACACTGCAAATGATCACTGTCTCGTACGTCACACTCCAATTGTTTTTCTTGTGATGAGAGTATAGCTTTGAAGGTCTACTACTCCCTTGGCAGCTTTCAAGTATAGAACACAGTGCCGTCAACCACAGTCACCGTGCTGCACACTGCAGCCCCAGGACTTACTGATTTGATAACTGGGGGTTTGTATCTTTCGACCCCCTTCACCCATTTCGGCCACTCCCCACCCTCCGCCTCTGACAGCCACCAATCTGTTCTTTGTGGGGTTTTTGTTTTGTTTTGTTTTGTTTTTGCGGTACGCGGGCCTCTCACTGCTGTGGCCTCTCCCGTTGCGGCGGAGCACAGGCTCCGGACGCACAGGCTCAGCGGCCATGGCTCACGGGCCCAGCCGCTCCGCGGCACGTGGGATCCTCCCGGACCGGGGCACGAACCCGTGTCCCCTGCATCGGCAGGCGGACTCTCAACCACTGCGCCACCAGGGAAGCCCTTCTTTGTGTTTTTTAATGTGTTATTTCATCCGATCTTCCCAACAATCCAATGAGGCAGTAAGACTTTCCCCACTTTATGGATGGGGAAACCCAGGCTCAGAGAGGTTCCATGACTTGTCCATGGCACCAGAGTAAGGAACCGGCAGAGCCAGGATTTGAAACCGGGTCCGACTCCAGAGTCTACACTCTTAGTTACTCCACTACCAGGTGCCTCTCCTAAGGGACCTGAATCTCTTATTTCCAAAGCCTTTCTCCATCCACACAGCAACTGCATCAGCTTCACTAAATCCCTGCTCTCAGAAGGGGACTGGATGCTCTAGAGGAAAAAGGGAAGGAGAGAATAGACCACTTGAGGATGCTTCAAATTGGGTGTGAGGTTTGGAAGAGGGACCCTACTTCCGCAAGGAAGAAGGCGAGAGGTAGCTGATGCTCAGCCACAAACCTCCAATCAGCCGAAATTATTTACAGGGTGAAATGCCTGCTCTGTGTATCCAGTCACCGTGGGGAACATATAAGGAGTAAAAGATCTAATTCCTTCCCCATGAAAGAACATAAAAAAGCAAAACTATACTGTCAGATGTTAGACTGCATGTTATATGCCGAGAGTTAGAATAATTCCAAGAAAGGACTTATCACAGGGGGACTTCCCCGGTGGTCCAGTGGTTAAGACTCTGCACTTCCACTGCAGGGAGCCCCGGATTTGATCCCTGGTTGAGGAACAAAGATCCTACGTGCCGTGTGGTGTGGTCAAAAAATTAAAAAAAAAAAAAAAAAAAAAAGAAAGAAAGAAAGAAAAAGAAAGAAAGGACTGATCACAGGCAGGGCTGGCTTCAGGAATCAGGACTTGGAAGGAAACGGCAGGTGCGCTGCCAGTGACATGGTCACCTGGGCAAAGGAGGAGCATGAGACTAAAGACCCACATGGGCGGGGACAGCAATCAGGGGTCAGACAGACCTGGGGACCCAATCCTGACTCCACTGGGCAAAGGTATTTTAGGAATATTTTTAAAACTTTGTGAGCCTTTCTACCCCAACTGTAAAATGGAAATCAGAAGCCCTCCTCTACCAAGCTTCTTACCACAAAGATCAGTTATAAGTTATATAAGGCATCTCGTAAGTTATATGAGGCACCTGGTACAATGAATGTCACATACTGGCCATTTGAAATGCATTTCATTAGCTATTATAATTCCTTTCTGAGTATCTGAGTGGAGATGGCTCTTCTTTCCGGATAAGATGCTTTAACCTTTTAAACTATTCATGCACATACAGCACAATCATGTAATCTACTACAGAGGAGGTAAAAGCAAAACAGGGAGGAAATCCCCACCCTTTTCATACCTACTTCTCAGGCTACATGTTGCCTTTGAATTCAACTCAATTCAATTCAACAAAACGTTAACTGACTACTCAGATGCCCTAACCCCCGTGACTGGGTTTGGGAGACCCCAGTCTCACAGGCCTGGAACCTGCAGGGCCTCGGCAACTTCCTTCCCCGAGGATCTTCAACTCCCTCAAGTCTTTTCCTCGGAGTTCAGTCTGACTCTGGCTCAGGCAAAGTGCAAAGCGCTCTTAGGAACAAACATTATCTGGGTTCCCTAAGCTGCCCCAATACGCCCATCAACCTGCATGGGCCTCCAGGGTCAGGAACAAGCCCCATCTCTCCTCCACCCACTGCCACCTCTGGAGCCACACTTCTGCAACTTCCATCTGTAGCACCTTTCACGAATGATAATTTGTCGGTGGGAACTTCCCTCATCTTCCACACTCTGCAACTGCCGTTTGCAAGGCTCACAACAGTCCCTGCTTCCTTGGGCCACAACACACCTCGTTTTCATGCAAGACCCTCCCAAGCCTTCACGTGAGAACAGTCAGTCTGCTGCTAACAGCTTCCCTGGGGACGCAGGCTCTGCATGCACAGTCCGTGGGACAGAGATTCAATATAATACCCCTACAGACTGCAGACTGAGGGCCAAATGAGGACTGCTAGATGCCCGGATGTCCTTGGGTCTCTAAAGTTTGGTTCCAGGGGCACCTGTATGGGTGTTGGATATGGGAGAGCCCTCGAAGAGGCCCCAGGTCCCAAACTCGTCCTATGCTCTGTGGCACTGGAAACGGTGACCATTTCCTAGTGGAAACAGGAACACATTAAAAATACTTCCTCGTCCTGCCCAAGAGCATTGCTGTGAATCATCCTCATGTTAAGAAGACATCAGGGACTTTGTCCAAATGACGAGAGGAGAAAGGCATAGCAAGTTCAGGGCCGAGGCACTGGCATAAACAGGGCTCTGAGCAGATGCACTGAAAAGCAAGTGACGAAGGGCACAGTCCCCCTCCACCTCCGAGCCCAGTCCTCCTGTGAGATGAGCAGCTGACACCTGAGAAGGACCTCTCCTTTGTTCTGTATCCTTTCTTTTTCTCCATCAGAAAAGTATCCCATAGGCTCATTTCAGGAGTGAGAGTAAGGGAATGGTAAGAGGATAGGTTTGCCCAGCGCCCTTTCACAGCTGCGGCAGCTTGGATGTGGAGAGTCAGCCACAGATGTCAAGGAGACCACATCTTCCTGCTCTTGGAAGAAGGTTCTGGTATGGAGCCTCAGAAGGGGAGTAACAGAAGAGTTAAGGCTGAGACGAAGTGAGAGAGTGGCACGGACTTACATAGACTACCGTAAAAGAGGTATCTAGTGGGAAGCAGCCGCATAGCACAGGGAGATCAGCTCGGTGCTTTGTGACCACCTAGAGGGGTGGGATGGGGAGGGTGGGAGGGAGACACAAGAGGGAAGGGATATGGGGGTATATGTATAGCTGATTCACTTGTTATCCAGCAGAAACTAACACGCCATTGTAAAGCAATTATACTCCAATAAAGATGTTAAAAAAATAAAAAAGAGTTAAGAGGGCGCACGGAGTTCTGACCAGAGAAGAGGAAGCAGGGACAATTACCCAGACTTGACCAGACACTCGTGGGTCTTGAGAACATCCTTGAGGAATATGGTACGCAGTGGTTCTCGGTCCTGGGGGGAAACAGACAGACAGTGCATGAGGCTGTCAGCCCAACGCCCAGACCAGGCAGCCATCATCATCAGAGATGACTGGCTAAAACCAGGTGGCAAACAAGACAAGGTCTCAAAATAATCAAGAGAGGAAAGAAATCTAAGAAGATGCTCTGTGGCCCTCACCACGAAGGCAGGGAGTTAAGGCCACTTTACGTCACCGTGAAGATGCGCACACCAGGCGGACAGAGGTTAGACACAAGCACCCCCGGAGTCTGTGTGCCCACATCTCTGCTCAGACACACACACGTGGGTGTGACTCCTGTGCCTCTGCCCTCACGGCCCCTCAGGCGGGCCCCAGAGTGACTACAAACCTGCTCACACTTGAAGTAGCAGATGGTGAAGTCGTCCAGCGCAAAGAAGCGCCGTTTCCAGCTCTTGCGCTGAAATAAAGGGTAAAGAGCAGGATGTTAGAAGAGTTCCCAGCATTTCCGGGGGTGCGTTCTGGTTCTAAGCTCCTGGGGACCCCGCCCCACCGAAGCCAGGCTCCCACGCTGGGGGTCAGGGGCAAGGACTTCTTCTCATGGGGCGACTCCTCGGATCACCTCGAGCTGCGGGGCGGGAGTTCTCCCCACCCCAGCCTCTCCCTGGTTTGGGCGGTTTGGGCGTGGCTGGTTCCACGCTCCTCCCTGCAAACTGCCCTCCCCTCTGCCTCGCCCACACCCACTGCTCCCGGGGCCCCCAGAACCCCTCCCAGCCCCCGCATGGACACTCACCACATTCCCTTGCTTCACACAATAGCCGCTCTTAATGAGGGGGGGCCCGGTGGGGACACGGCAGCCTGTCGTGGGGATGTAACTCTGAGACCTTCGAAGGACGGCGTGGGAGCCGGGCTCACTCCCTTCCTGCCCATCCCCACCGTTCTACAAGGAAACAGCTGCAGGGTTAGCGCCTCCCCCTCCTGACGCAGCCACACCCCTGACCCCACCCTCTCCGGCCAATCATCTCTTCCTCTTGGGCCACGATGGCAGTCGAGTGAGAAATAAACCAGATGGGTAAGCTGGGGCGAAGTGAGAGAGTGGCATGCACTTACATACACTACCAACTGTAAAACAGATAGCTAGTGGGGAGCTGCCGCATAGCACACGGAGATCAGCTCGGTGCTTTGTGTCCACCTAGAGGGGTGGGATAGGGACGGTGGGAGGGAGATGCAAGAGGGAGGGGATATGGGGATATATGTACATGTATAGCTGATTCACTTTGTTGTACAGCAGAAACTAACACACCATTGTAAAGCAATTATACTCCAATAAAGCTGTTAAAAAAAAAAAAAAAGAAAGAAAGAAACCAGAAAAAAACACCTTTGGCTTTGCCCCGGGAAAGCACTGTAGGGGGTGCGTTCACAGACCAAGGCTGGGAAGGCTGGGCAGACCCGGGAGAAAGGGAAGACTCTGAACGCAAACCGGACGAGGCCAAGGGACAGTGGGGCTTGTTTCCAGCCATCCTCGACCCCACTTCTCACGGGGTTCACAAGTGCCGTACTGCCACAGAGCTTCAGATGCGGTGGCCTCAGTTTCTGCACTGCCGGTATCTTCTTGACCACCGCATGTGCACTGGCTCCGCTACCCTCACCCCGTCCTCGGTCCAGCCCTTCTGTCATGTCACTGACACACCACGGACACCCCCGAACCCCTCCACCCTCTGGCAGCCCCAGGCCCCAGCACCTGGTTGATGGGCGTGTGTACCACCACGCCTCCGATGATCTCTGTCTTGTAGGCCACCTGTGGCTTCTTCTCTAGGGCCAGAGGAGTTGCTAGGCTCTTGAGAACTTCGGTCGTCAGGGGCAGGTTCCCAACTTTGGGTACCTGGGGAGAATGAGAGAACAGTTAACGGGGAACAGAAGGCCTAGGAAAAGTGGGGAGGCAACAGCAGGCAGGGGGAGGGGACGAGAGCTAACGTACGAAATTATAGCACGACGCCCCTCCCCCGCTACCCTTCCATCCATCCAAACCTGTAGATGAGGAATTCAGCAAGCCACGCCCACCACACGCACACCCACTGGACAAATGTACTGAGCACCTACTATGAGTCAGCCCTTGCCTGGCTAGAGACCGAAGGGAAAACAGCAAACAGAGACACATGTCCTGCCCGCACACCACATACTTGCTGATCAGGGGGACTGACCAAAAATACAGAGCAAGACTAACAATCAGAATGGTTACAAATCATGGCGAGTGCCATGAAGACAATAAACAGGAGCTGAGACTGACAGCAGTAGGGGAACGACATGAAATGGAATGCTTGGCGTGGCTGGTGCGGGTGGTGGAGGTCTCCAAGGGGAGAGATGCTGAAACAGTAACCTGGTGGACGAAAAGGAGCCGGGAACGTGAAGACGGGAGAAAAGCATGCTCAGCAGTGGGTAAGATGCCTGTGGTATATGGTACAGGACTCGGGGAGCATGAGCTCTGGAGCCCCAGGGCCTGGGGTGTAACTCCTGACCTGTCACTAACTGAGTGACATAGTCATACAGTTGTCACGGTCATCAAATGATAGAGGCTATACATTTCAACACTTTAGAAATATGAATAAAACTACAAAAGTATTTTAACTGTCAACAAATTCTAAGTAACTTTTTATAAATGGTGCTGACATGTACAAATGCAGCCCTTTCTGTGGAATGAGTTATCTTGGCTCCTCTCCATGATGGAGTTCGAGCACCGCTGCTGATGGAAGAATCACGGAATTTTTAGGGCAAGTTTGAGCCCACAGGTTGCAAACTGGTGGCCCAAAGGCAGACTTGCCCCAACTGTGTTTCATTTGTCCTATCCAGTGTGTTTTTCAATCTGCTGTTAAAATCTGGGATATTTCACGTAAAAATCTTGATTTCCAGCGAAGCAGCTGTCCACTCTTCGGATGGGGAACAGATTCTTCAGTTTGCCACAGTCCTGAATGTCCTCCCAACCCGAGGTCATTTATCCTCATTCATGTGGCCACTTTTCTTCCTCCTTGTCCATTTCTCATTTATACTGGAAAATTTTTCATCACAAGAGAGGCCCATAGTAGTCCAGTTTTCTGCCCAAAGCCGATTAATACCTAGACAGAGACCAGACCCTGACGCTGCTGATGCAGTACCCACAGCATCACAAAGCCTGTCCTTCCACAGATGTAGAGAACAAACATACGGACACCAAGGGGGGAAAGCAGGGGCGGAAGGGTGGGGAGCGGAGATGGTGGGATGAATTGGGAGACTGGGATTGACATGTATACACCAATATGTATAAGACAGATAACTAATAAGAACCTGCTGTATAAAAAATAAAATTAAATTTAAAAAAAAAAAAAAGCCTGTTCTTCACAAGGACTCAACACCCCGTGTGGATCTGCCAGGAAAGTAACTGCAGACACCACGAGAAAAACTAACATCCTCTTCCACTTCTTCTACAACCCTGGGAGCTAGAAAGACCTAAGAATCCGAACTGTTCAGGAGCTCACGGCCCAAGGATATATTGTATAATGCAGAGAATATAGCCAATATTTTGTGATAATTGCAAATGGAAAGGAACTTTTAAAAGCTATATAAAAATTAAGGCTTCCCTGGTGGCACAGTAGTTGAGAGTCTGCCTGCCGATGCAAGGGACACGGGTTCGTGCCCCGGTCTGGGAAGATCCCACATGACGCGGAGCAGCTGGGCCCGTGAGCCATGGCCGCCGAGCCTGCGCGTCCGGAGGCTGTGCTCCGTAACGGGAGAGGCCACAACAGTGAGAGGCCCGCGTACCGCAAAAAAAAAAAAAAAAACATTAAAAATTAAGGGACTTTCCTGGTGGTCCAGTGGTTAAGAATCCGCCTTCCAATGCAGGGGATGCAGGTTCAACCCCTGGTCAGGGAACTAAGATCCCCCATGCCGTGGGTCAACTAAGCCCGCGAGCTGCAACTACAGCACCCACGCGCTCTGGAGCCTGTGCGCCACAACTAGAGACAAGCCCGCGCGCCGCACTGAGGAGGCCACGCACCACAGCAGAGGATCCCACGTGCTACAACTAAGACCTGATGCAGCCAAAAATAAAATAAATAAATAAATACATACATTTTGTTTTTTAATTTAAAAAAATAAACTATTGCAAGCCACAGGGGGGAAAAAAAAGAGCTCACAGCTCAGGGCCATAGGAGAACTCTGCCTGCCAAGGACAGGGACCAAGGGCCACACCCCCTGGCATCTATCGAAAGGACTGAGACCATCACGATTACACTGGGGCCCCAGAAAGGAGACAGGGCCCCTCTTCCTGGCCTGTGCACTCAGCTTAGACCATGGTGGCCTCTGCCCACCAACTCTCCAGATTGGGCCAGAAATCCACCCTGTCCTTTCCTTCTGGCTGAGGAACAACCACAGCTCCCATTGCTTTGGGCCTCTCTTCAGTGCCAGGCAAAGTATCCATCTCTTTACTGCGTTATCTCTCATCTCAGACGATCTTATCAGGTAGGTCTTATTTTCTCCGTTTCATAGATGAAGTAAACTAAAGCTCACTGAGATGAAGTAATTGCCCCACTGCTAAACACCACTACCTACCTACCTGGACCACCCTTTCCGATTTCTCTGTGCTTTGCTCTGATATGATAGAATTCTTTAGGGATGTGGATTAGTGCTGGGGTGTCCAGAGATATAATCACCGTGGAACACCACAACTGCCTCCAAATGACCCAAATGAATTCCTGAAACCCAGCAAAGAAGGAGGGAAGTGGCCTTTCAGCGTTCACGGTGGCCAGAAGAGGACTCCTGGCGACTTGGCTGTTGTGTTGCCTCTCAACCCGTCAGCCCACCCGGAGAACCGCTGGTTGTCACTACTCATGTCCCTGCATTGTGGGCTGCCTCTGGCCAACCACCTGGAGCCTCTGCAAAGCTGTTTCCAATTCCTGAGACTCTGAATCAGCCTGTGGAGGGCAAACTCACCAATAACTACACTCCAGATCTTGAAAACAAGTTCATCCTCTTGGTTTGTGTATCTCCCAGAATCCCAATGAAAGGTGGGGCCCCTTTCACCCACCGTGGAGGGTCCTCTGATGGGGGAGGCCCACAGGGTTCCCATTTGCAACGTGAAACAAAATTTGCATGGACTCATCTTTCTTCCCACCAGGCATGGCTAGATTGCTACAAGGAATAATCCAACTTGGGAGGGAAGGGGGGAAAGCTGTGCTTTACTTTTACTGCTCAATTTTCAACCCTTTTGAAAAACTTTAGTGAGTTGGATAATGTCTCCCAAAATTGTCCACCCATAACCTCAGAATGTGACTTTATTTGGAAATAGGGATATAATTCGCAGATATAATTAAAGTAAGATGAAGTCATGCTGGTTTAGGGTGGGCCCTAAGACCAATGACTGATGTCCTCCTAAAAGGAGAGGTCACACAGACACACAGGCCATACAATGGTAGTGACAGAGATGGAGGCATCCAGCTATCAGCCGGGCAACGCCAAGGACGGCCGGGGGCCACTGGGAGCTGGAAGAGGCAAGCAAGGATTCTCCCCTTGAGCCTTCAGGGCGCACATGGAGGGCCCTGCCGACACCTTGATTTCAGACTTCTCAGGACTATGCGAGAACACATTTCTGTTGCTTTAAGCCACGCAGTTTGTTACGACAGCCCAAGAAAACTAACACAGGAATACTGATACTCCGAGCAAACTCAATTCTTTCAATACCATTATGTCGACCATCATCTTCAATCATAAGAACTCAATGACCCAGCACTAAATGACCAGTGATCTGCAGGCAGAAAAACTGGCTCCTGACCCTGGGAGGATCACTGATCTCCAGGCACTTCCACTGCCTCGTTTATAAACAGAGATAATCATACCTGCCCTCCCTACCTAAGGTTTTCACAAGGCTAAAAGAAGCCATAGATATAAAAGTGGTGTGTAATCTAACCTCTTTTTACAACTGCTGCTCATTTTTCATATATTTATAAACGCTTTGAGATCTTGGAAGTCAGAAGGTCCTGGGTTTGAATCCCAGCTCTGCCATTTACTAAACTCTAGATTTGGGGCAAGACTCTCATTTCCGTTTTCCTCATCTTAAAAATGGCAGTGAATGCACCTGTCTCACAGGAGTGACATGAGGGGTGAAGAATGTGGCCCGTGAGAAAGCTTGGTTCACTGGATACGCTGTCTGTGTCTTTCATCTCTGCATCTCCCCTGGGATGCTTCACTTTGCACACAAGGTGCCCTAAGATAAAAATGCATGGAATCAGGCAGTAGGGTACCCCTCCTCTTCCTTCTGTCGCACAGGACCTCTGGCAGGAGGAGTGAAGAGATGTATAAATGGAGCAAAGGAAAGTCAGGAGGGCCCTGGAGGTTACGGAGCCCCTGCAGAGGCTGTGCCATCCCCGCAGGCCTCTGGACTCCCGGCCTCTCGGTACCATCTCACTCCCTCCCACTCCTGTCGCCAGTCACTTCTGTCCAGTGGGGCCAGGAAAGAGGATGGGGAACTAGCTGCTTAGAACAACTCTACACTGAAGGCACAACAGCAAGGCAAAGAGGCCACCGCTGCCTTGCAGGCTGTGTAGCCCAGTTCACCAGGCAGGACCAAGGGAGGAAACACTTAACGAGAAGAAGGTATCAGACATGGAAAGAAACTCCCCAAATTGTGGAAGACACAGAAGGGTGAAGACCTCAACTTGAATAAAGAAAACCTTTACTAAAGTCAGCATTCTAGAGCCACACACAGAAACATGTGGGTAGCAGAAGGGAGTTGTCAGCTTCCTCCCCATGCAACCCGCCGTTTCTCTCTCTTTTCACAGGTTTACCAACGTATATCAGAATAATAAGCCACAAGCAAATCCGCTTTGCACTCTGCTTGGGTGCAGTATCACCAGTGCTGGGTAGAGCGTACAGGCTTCTTCTATTACTTTATTCACGGGAACCCTGAGATACCGGGGAGAATGATCTGCCCCAGCACAGACTGGCTGTTACCGGAAGTCACTAGAACGTAAGCATTTCTGACTGTACGATACAGAAAATCAAGCTTTTCAGCAAAGCGTGGATTGCATGCCCGAAGCCTGCCTATATTATCGGTTAAAGGTCCAGTTTTTTCCAACCATAGTTTCCCCCTCTCTTCCTCCCTACCCATCTCCCTTTCTTTTTCTGTATTTCTAAGAAAGGAGTTCTTCGTTAGCCAAGTCAAGGAAAACAAGAGTCCTCACAGAACAGCCAGTAAACTGGTGCTTATAAATGGAAGGCTTTCCCAGGACAGGTCAGTGGATGGCCTGGTCCTCAGGTGGCTTCTTAAAGTCCAAAGAGTCTCCCCCAAGCCAGGAAAAAGTTCTGACTTCCCTCCTCATGTGAGTTTCCTTTACTCTGTTTCTCGGAGTCAGCAATCCATTTTCCAATCCTGCCACATTCTGAATCAGCATCCCAGAATGACCCAAACCACGACCGACCAGGAGCCCTCCCAGGAAGCACAAAGGGGACACTCCATAAACTTCCCCTTGAACTTGATTCAAACTCAGACTCTCAGTTCAACTTGTGTTTAGTCAGCCAAGGTGTGAGAAGAGGTAGGGGAACGAGTCTGGAACAGGGTCCTGGGAAAGTCCCTGCCGCCATCTGGGTCGTTGCCGTGCGGGGAAGAGGCCCTGACTCCCTCCAGAAAGGAGAAAGATCATACGTACAGTGATTTTGCTGGCTTGGTTCAGAGCTTCGACCCAGTCCTTCAGATCTTTCTGGTCATTGGCTTGAAGAAAATACCTCTGCGAGAGGGCGTTGATGACTGCAAAAGGCACAGGGACGAAGAGAGAAGAACCCAGGTCAGAACACACACAACACAGAGACTCCACAAAACTAAGGCGCTTCAACTAGCAGGGCAGAGGATCCCCGCCACGCAGACAAAGATGTTTCCCACGGTGCAAAGTCACCTGCGTGAATATCTGGGAAGCAGCGGGCTCTCATTTTTAAAAGGTGTGGATTTGGGCTTCCCTGGTGGCGCAGTGGTTGAGAGTCCGCCTGCTGATGCAGGGGACACGGGTTCGTGCCCCGGTCTGGGAAGATCCCACATGCCGCGGAGCGGCTGGGCCCGTGAGCCATGGCCACTGAGCCTGCGCGTCCGGAGCCTGTGCTCCGCAATGGGAGAGACCACAGCAGTGAGAGGCCCGCAAAAAAAAAAAAGGTGTGGATTATTCCACTGGCCACAAGACAACACCAATAGCCTTAGTGTGCTGCTGTGCAGGGAGGCAGCTCATCCACCATCCATAAGACACACGCCTGGACAGCTTTTCAGAGGCGCCAAGAGATTGACAGTCGTGATGATACATATATAATTCTGGCCCCAGTGTTCCTAGTTTCCACTGGCACAGCTAACCCAGGTTAGGGGTCTTGCCTGTGGTTGAGAAATGTAACTAAGCTTGCCTGTGATCAAGTCTGTGACCTGGACCTCATTTTCAACCTGGTCTTTCCTCTGAGCACTCCATAAAGTCAACAATTTACTTCTGGGTTCTTTTTTTTTTTTTTTAAGATCCGCTGACCACAAAATCTGAGAGTCATGTTGGAGCTTGGTCATGATATTTAAAGGGAGTGGGAGAAACAGCACAAAAGACGTTTGAAGCAAACTGAAGTTGGGAAAGGGGACAGATCAAAGGACCATTTTACTTTCCAGGCATAAATAAGCCGGAACTGGAGGAGGTGAGCATTGTGGGGTAGACAGAGAATCCCTTAGTTCATTCATTTATTCATTCAGCAAATATTTAGTGAGTACCCGCTGTGTGCCAGGAACCACACTCTAAGTGCTGGGGATATGGCAAAGACAAAGCAAAGGAGCATCCCTGCCTTCATGGAGCTCACACTCAGAACCAGATAGACAACAGAAGCTAACTGTTAGCATCTGCTCGTAGCACTCAGTACAGCACTGAGAAGGCAGTAGAAGGTAATTAAATACTGATGATTCAATGACCTGCCTCCACTGAGCGGCTCTGCTTCCTGTGTCACTCCCACCGGTCACTCATTTGGCAACAAGACTCTCAACAGAACGTTCCTCCTTTTCTATTATCCCCCAACTCCTTCGAGTCTCCACGTGTCCTGAGCACACCGTTACTCTGCTCTGAGATGAAGGTTCCTGAAAACTTCAGGTAGCTACCCGGCACCCTGCCCTGCAGAGCCAGGAAAACTGAGACATCACTGGCCCCTGTGCCTCTGTCTCATATTGTTAACAATCTCTGCAGGGAGACCAAGGAAAGGAGTATCACTTGAGACCCACAGACATGGCTGGGACAGCAGTCACTCACACACACAGGGTATAAGTCACATGTGGTCATAGGACTGTCTCCACTCGAAAGAGGAAGCTGCTGCAGGAGTGTGTTCAGAAAACCCATCCTGGGCTCAGTACTTACCAAAGCAAAACGGAGTCTTGGGTTTCTGCTTTGGGGTGGCTATGCTCACCTAAATCAAATGAAAAATAAAAGAAACATGAATATGTTTCCAACAGTGTTGTATAGTTGTGGGGGGGGGTTCTCAAATTTTTTTAATTGGGAAAACTTTATACAAAAAGAAGAGTATATAAAACATATTTGAACATTTTAAGAACTAATAATTAAGTGGAAACCCTGTCCTCATCATCCAGATCAAGAAATAAGCCACTCGGGCTTCCCTGGTGGCGCAGTGGTTGAGAGTCCGCTTGCCGATGCAGAGGACACGGGTTCGTGCCCCGGTCTGGGAAGATCCCACATGCCGCGGAGCGGCTGGGCCCGTGAGCCATGGTCACTGAGCCTGCGCGTCCGGAGCCTGTGCTCCACAATGGGAGAGGCTCGCGTACCGCAAAAAAAAAAAAAAAAAAAAAAAGAAAGAAAGAAATAAGCCACTATCGGTCCTATTTCTTAGAAGCCCTATTGTGTGCCCCTGCCTGATAGAATCCCGTCCTCACCCCTCGGAGATAATCACTATCTTGATATCTGTGTTGAATCTTCATCCTTGCAAAAACTCTTATTTAAAATCCACTGAGTCCTGATAAAATTCTCTTTGGACCACAAACATGCACTGGCCCCGTTCACACGAGCAAGATCCCACTCCTCTCCCAACCACCAACCTCCTCCCTAAACAGCTCGCCGAATTAAAGGTGGAACTGTCACAAATACATAGATTCCAATCAGAGTTCGCAGGGAGGTGAGGCAGCCCGTCACTCACTGCACTGGGACAACTGATCAACCTCCCTTATCTCTACCCTGACTGTTTCACCATGAAAATAAGCACTTGCCACCTGCCCAGAGAGGGGCCGATGGAATCAGAGAGCATACCTGTATTGAAGTAGAAGGGTTTTTCTATCTCCTGCTGTGTTATCTTGCTTTTTCAAGCCTGCCTCTTATATGTATATTCCTGAGTATGTGCATGTTGTGAGCCCACCTCATTCAGGTTCAAACACACTGAACAAATAAAGGAAAGCATATTCCATCATATGGAATTAGGTGACTGCCCTTGATGGAGGCTGAACCTCCCTGAAGCAGGCATCCACCACTGTACCTGGGAATTAAAATTAATACTGCCCGGAATACTCAAGACGGGAACCAAGGTGGCAGCCTATAAAAGATCAAAGGAAGGACAGGCGGTACAGCCTGGGCTTTGGTGCCAGAGCACCAGGCCCCCAATCCCAGGCGGCCCAGTTGTCAGACCCCCATTTCCTGTTCTATCAAATAAGGTTAGGAAATCACATTCTCATAGGGCTATGGTGAGGATTAAATGTGACAGTGCAGGTGAAGCCCTTAAGCCATCCTGTCACACAGGAGCTGCTCAACCAAGGAGGGGCTATTTACACCCACTCCACATACCAATACAAGCCATGCCGGGCTTGGCACAATGGGCAAAATGCCGAGGGCCTTGTGAGCTTCTCCGGGGCCTGAAAAAATGCAACATTAATAAATATTTAATTAAATGTCTGTATAACATTATATCAACCTCACTGACAAGAATTTAAATAAATGCCTACAAGATGTCACACATTAAGTCAACTTCATTCGCATTTCAATTAAACATTCACAAGAATCGCACTACATTTGAAAATAATTAGTAGCTTCGATTTTCTTGGTTCATAAGAATCCTTGGATGTGCAAGAGGATAGCCGAGAAATTAGAGCCAATCATCAATTAAATGAGTTACAGCCAAATCATTCCAAAAGTAAAATGATTTAAATCCTTTCAAATATCTTACAGCCAGCCAATTAGAGTCAATGAGGGATGTGGGTGCATTTTGATATGTTTACCATGATGTGAGGTGGAGAACAGAGGGCCTAAGAAAGTGTTTAAATAGTCCCGAAAAACATGAAGATTTATGCAAAGGTAAGCCCCCCTATCCTGAGTACAGACACACACAATGCAAACTCCGTTACATCTTCAGCACTCCCAGGAACCGTGCGCTGGAGCCTCATGACGTTGAGTCCTGGCCCCCGTGCCATCTTGTTCTCCTGGGATTCAGACCCCAGAATTCAATCTGAACCACACTGTGTGCCTTTATCCTGTTTGCCTCTGATGCTCTGATCTGTCAGTGACTCACATGCTTCCTCCTTCAGCATCCGTGTTCCTGCAGCTCCTATGTGTCCTGCCCTTGGTTCCTGTATAACCTTGACCGTCACAGAACTGCCTCTGCCATCCCGGTCCTCAGTACCCACCTATCTCATGGCTGCCCTCCTACCTTTGGCTTTCAAATGACAGTGAAAAGCTGGGTGCTTTGAGACTTCTCTCTGGCTTATTAGGAGACTTGCTCTTTCTCCCCGACACTGACAATTTATCATCAACAAGAGAGCACCACTGTGGGCCCTTTCGCCCCGGCTGGGTGACAAACAGGCCCACTCTGACCACAACTTATTACCAGCCTATCCGGGGAGAATGTGCTTATTACCGGAACCCAAGCTTTCAAAGAGATCGCCTGGTTTTCCATTTGTTTTTGTGTGTTTATCCAGCGTTCAGTTGGGGGTACGCCAATTACACGCATGCACGTCTATAATTTGCCTCATGGTGACCACAGAAGGATTATTGGGCAAAGCAGCTCTTGCTGAATTAACAGGACTTCAGTTCCAGGTCAGCCCCGATGGGCTGTTGAGCAAGGGTAAGACCCTCAACATCTCTGATCACCTTCCCGATTGGCAAAGCCAGAGTGGAATGACTTGTCCCCTTCTTAGAGTCCCGGAATGACAAAAGAAGAAAACGAAGTCATAGCTACTGGTTGCTGTGCCCTCCAAGAGAAGGGCCAGGGTTGGGGTGGGGGGTGGGGCCTCACTTACCATGAAGAGGTATAGCCCTGGCCTCCCCCCAGCAGAATCCCCGCCGCCTGGGAGGCATCACCCCACTCCTCCCACCCCTACCGACTGCTGGTCACCAGGACAGGCCGTGCAGCCTCCTTCACAAGAAGTGAAGAAGGAACAGACGCTCTTGAAGAAGCAGTGTGGCTGACAGGCTGACGCTGGCCGCAGTTAAGTAGCTGCACAACGGTGGTTGACCGATAGGTCCTCGGTGAGAAGGCAGCGAGAGGCGGTCGGGACGTGAGGGAGGGACGGGCACGGGTCACCCGCAGGGTGACGCAAGCGAGGCCGCCCCACAGCTCGACAGACTCTCAGGAACTTGCTCTTATCAGATCGTGCACAGACCACAGGAGCAGCAAAGTCGTGGCGCGCCGGGGCACTGCTAGCCCGCCCCACCCTGTCTGCCCTCGGCCGGAAGTGGAGCTGGGGCCCCTCTGGCAGAAGCAGCAGCGGCAGGCCGCGGTCTCGGAGCTCCGGTGCAGCGCGCGGCCTCCGTGTCCAGGGAGACCCTGCCCCACGAGGTGGCATCAAGAGCAGGGGAAGCGGCAGCCACCTACCCAGAGCAGCGGGAGGGGCTCTAAGCTGGGGTCTCTGGACCAGCTTCAGGGAGTCAAGGGGCCCTGAAGCCACAGGCAAAATCAGGGTGTGTGCACACATGCATGATTTACCTGGGAAATGAGACCACGCTTTTCATCAGACTTTAGAAAGGATCCCTGACACCCCACCCCTGAAAAAGCCAGGAACACTGTTCCAGGAGGGTCTTCATTACAGTTAAGGAAGGGCCTGGCCCTGACAAAACGGAACGTGAGCTGGAGGTGGGACGGTGGCCGTGGCCTTGTGGAAGAGAAGGGCCCCCAGGCAAAGTGGGGAGGTGGGTAGCACCAGAGGCCAGCATCCATTTTTTTCTGGTTTGCCCAAGAATTGGTCCTGCCTCTGTCAACAGCCTGGATGACATCAAGTCAAGAACCTTTATCTCTGCTGGCCTCTCTGAAGGACCCCATCTTCCCAACACCAGCCTGCAAGAAGGAGCACCCCTGAACGAAGAGGCCACACAGACGCTCCGGCCAGGCTGCCACTGCCGGTTAAACGCTTTCCTCGGGGAGGGAACACCTAGGGGTTAACAAGAAGTAACCCGGAACGCTGAATTTGATACCAGCACCCGGCTAAATGTTTTTCTGGGAAAACCCCTGCTTTGGGACATTGGGTCAGGCAGCAGTTAAAGGCTCTCCTCTCTGTGAAACCTGACCCAGTGGCAGCTGTGGGTTCTGCAAAACCCACCCAGTCCTGCCTCTCCCATCCATGAAGGGTAAATGGCAGGACCATCCCTGCTAAATGACGGCAGCCTCCCAAGCTGAGAATTCTAGAAACCCTCATCTGAGCTACGTTTATACGTCACGATTCTGCAGGAGATTGTATTCACTCTTCTCCCATCAGGAAAAACAACAACGACAAAACCCTCTCAAACAGGAGAGGGTTTGGAGTTTCATTAATATTGAGGTTCTCGGGGCTTCCCTGGTGGCGCAGTGGTTGAGAATCCGCCTGCCGATGCGGGGGACACGGGTTCGTGCCCCGGTCCGGGAAGATCCCACACGCCGCGGAGCAGCTGGGCCTGTGAGCCATGGCCGCTGAGCCTGCGCGTCCGGAGCCTGTGCTCCGCAACGGGAGAGGCCACAACAGTGAGAGGCCCGCGTACCACAAAAAAAAAAAAAAAAAAAAACCCAAAACAAACAAACAAAAAAAATATTGAGGTTCTCTGCTCCCCGCTCTCTGAATCCTCTTTCTTTGAACCTCCTAACGAAGTGACCCAATGAGCTCTCAGCAAGACAGGACAGAAGAGGGGAGGGCCCAGGCCTCCGGACCGCTGGGCCGGGAGGCGGCCACATTCTAACCACAAGGCATGCAAATTGCCTGCTTCCACAGGCCCCTCCCCCTCCCCAGGTCCTTCCCTGCTCCCTGTAAGGCGCTCAGACACTGCCTGCAGCTTCTGCCTTGGCACCCGGCTGTGTCTGCCAGACTCTGGCCTGCAGCCCCTGCAGCTGCTCCCACCTCCGGCCCAGCTGAGATGGAGGGCTGCCCAAGGACTCCCGAAGCCTGTTACAAAAAGGAGCCAGGGGCCACTCAGATCAGGGCCTCATCCCCCCTGAGGATGGGAGAACGTGGACAAGGAAGCCGAGGTCCCCAAGAGACTTGACATGAGGGGTGTGTGGGGAGAGCGGGCCTTCCGGAACCTCGGTCCTGGCTGGGCGCCACCTGGCTCTCCTCACTGGACAGAGCTCCTCTTTCTAACGAGGCTCTAAATCTCCCGGCCTTTTTTTTTTTTTTTTTTTTATCACTGCTGCACCACAGTTCAGCGCTGGTGCCTGCCCCAGGGAGGGGCCGCTAAACAAAGCTGAATTCAGCGGCTACGTCTGGGCATCAGCAACCAGTCCCAGGCCCCACCCAGGTCTCAGCACGGAAGAGGGGCTGCTCTCGCCCTGTCTGTGCAAACAGGACCAGGGGATGGACTGTCGGCCTGCCCGCTAGACCCCCCAGCCCTTATCTGGCCGCTGAATGGCTTCCTGGCTCATCTGGGAACGTCCTCGGGGCGCTCGCAGCCTCCCCGCCACCGTGATCCACTCCCGGTGATGCACGTAATTCCAGCGCAGGCCTCACTCCTTGTGAGCCACGCCAGCGGAACCACGCCATTTGGGAGAATCCTTTTCGGTCACCAGGTTTTTTGTTGTTGTGTTTGTGTTCCTTTTTGTCCCGATTACAAAAACCAAGTCACGTCCCACTCTTCCCTCCACCCCCCATCCCTCCTTTGCGGGAGCTGGCAGCATCACTGACTGCTGGGTGCCAGGAGTGAGAGGCCGCAGGCCACCCTCCAAGAGCCTGCTGACCACATGCCACCCCACCCCGGTCAGCCGCAAGCTTCCACGGGCCACCGTGAGGAAGGGGAACACTTTGTGGCCAAGCAACACGCCCAGATGCCAATGCCCGAGGTGTGACGCTTCCTCTGGGTTACATCCTCAACCCAGTCACGGACCATGAATCCCCAGAGCTCCAGGCCAACGTTACCTTCGAGATGTAGGTCAGCTGCAAAGATCCGACGGCTCCTGCCCCAATTGCCAGGTTCTGAAAGACACACGTTTTGCGTTTTAAGAAGGATGCTCTCTGAGGCAGTGAAGCATGACTAAGAGACAGAAGACCAAGATTCTGGTTCCGTTGATGCCGTTTTCTGGCTTTGCAACCTTGAGCAAGTCACCTACCTATTTCTTTTTTGATTTTTTATTTGATATTGGAGTACAGTTGATTAATAATGCTGTGTTCGTTTCAGGTGTACAGCAAAGTGACTCAGTTACACATGTATCTCTTCTTTTGCAAATTCTTTTCCCAATTAGGTTGTTACAGAGTATCGAGCAGAGTTCCCTGTGCTACACAGTAGGTCCTTGTTGGTTATCCTTTTCAAATATAGCCGTGTGTACCTGTCAGTCCCAGACTCCCTAACTATCCCTTTCCCCTACCCTTCCCCCCTGGTAACCATAAGTTCATTCTCTAGTCACTTACCTATTCTTCAGCTCACTTTCCTCGTCTGTAAAATAGTGATAATTCTTGCTGTGGGTATGTGGACTTAACATTTCCCTTGGCCTCATTTATTATAGAGGGGTATTCTAGTACAGTGGTTAAAACTGGGGGCTCCACCATTTGACTGTGAATAAGTTCCTTCACTGCTAAGCCTCAGTTTTCCCTTCTGTAAAAAGAGGGATAGGGCTTCCCTGGTGGTGCAGTGGTTGAGAGTCTGCCTGCCAATGCAGGGTACGCGGGTTCGTGCCCCGGTCCGGGAGGATCCCACATGCCACGGAGCGGCTGGGCCCGTGAGCCATGGCCGCTGGGCCTGCGCGTCCAGAGCCTGTGCTCCGCAACGGGGAGAAGCCACAGCAGTGAGAGGCCCGCGTACCGCAAAAAAAAAAAAAAAAAGAGGGATAATGATAGTACCTACCTCACCAGACAGTTCTAGGGATGAGTTAATAGATTTACACCACCTGGAAGTGTCCCTGGTATATAGATGACTCTGAACAAGTGTTAGCTATTATATACATATATATGTATATACATAAAATTCTTCAAATTCAAATTCTTTTCTTAACAAATAGGGTACAGGTTCACACAATATAGAAAAAAAGAAAAGTCAGAAACATAGCTGTTCAGTCTATTTCAAAGGACACTTACAAGTACCAAATGGAATGATGTCTGTACACTATAAAACACTAAGTCAGTGCATTATTAAAACATCAAGAAACTCACAGGCACCTTGTCTGGCAATATTCTACCCTGGCAGAATCTCTTCAGCTTTCTAACTTCTCCACTGTCAGAAATGAAGTGTTGAAGACACACGGGCGGTAGCGTATCAAAAAAATGGCCAAGATGAGAAATCACAGCTGTGGAGTTTCTCATTTATAACTTGGCAAATCCAATCCCACAGGGACCTGAGAACGTGTCCATAGCTCCTGGTGGCCTCTTAAACTGCTGCCATAGGCCTCAAAGAATAACCTGGAAGCCCTCATTTTGAAGACCTGGGGTCTTCTCAAAGCAATAAGCAGAGGCAAATCTAGGACAATGGGGATTTAGTAAACTTCCTAAAGGGTCAGTGGTGAAATGACCTGTCATTCCAGGAGACTGCCCTTAAGAAATACCTTAGCTGGCAGCGAAGTGTCCTTCTAGGCCCAATTACCTAAATTAACATGCATCACTTGAAGCAAAGGCAATGTGTGAAGTTTCCTATTCACAAGAAAATGGATGGGGATAAAACCACAACAAAAGGATTCTCAGAGCTCAAGAAATTCAGAGAGAAATCTAGAAAGGACATCTCCCCCCTTTTGCAAATGAGGCCATAAGTCTAAAAGCTGCTTTTGAGTAGCTGATTTAGCATTTTGAATATGGACGATTAGATTTACACATTTGTTTTAACTACATAGTGATTGCATTTGTTTGTTTTTTGTTTTATTTTTTAGAAAAATCTCTATTGGGTAATGACAGATAGGCCTTGTATCCCTAAATCAGAGTCCCTAAAGGAGCCACAGCACTCCAAAAGGCCAGTGAGCAGCTGACACTGCCCCAGAGGAGGCCGTGAACCACCCTAGGCCTCTGCTGGCCACTGGGCACCTGGCCCTCCCCCAGCCCCCGTTCTGCACTCGAGGAAAGTGACTCATGAGTGAGGGCATTTGCTCAGGGTCACACAACCGGCTCGGGTCTCCTGACTTCCACGCTGATGCCCTAGACGCAGCACACTGTCATGTCAAACCCTTGAGTGGCTGGAATTCCAGCTGAGACATTATCACCCTAGGACCTCAGGCAAGTTTCTCTACCTATAAAATGGGGCTCATCCGCCCCCGTTCCCTAGGCTTGTTGTGAGAGTTACATAAGAATAAACAGCACAAGCCCAGCAAAGGGCAGCTCCCATCCCCGACCCAGAGCGCTAATTACAAGACGCAGATGCCAAGTCTCAGAGCCACTCTTGCTCAACTTGCTTTCCTCACCCCAAACCGCAGCCTGAAGGCCTCCAGAGCCTTAGCCTGAATTACAAGCGATGAAGTGGGATTTGGGGAGCCACTTAGACACTAACCTGTGCGCCCTGCCAGATGTGAGCTGATCCCATTCCAACGACTTCATCCCCCCTACCCTCCAGAGGGAGGGCAGCTCCACCCTCAGCCCCTGCCCACCCCCGAGCTCTCCCGCTTCAGAGACAAGGCCACATCAGTCTCCCGGCCCAGCTACCCTGAGACGGGGGTGTCCCCATGCCCCTCACCACGGCCCATCCTCGGCCTGCCTGCTCCTAGGCTCACAGGCACCTCCCTCCTCCATGAGGAGCCAGGAAAATCTGACGCATGTCTGAAAATGCAGCTTCCCCCCACCTTCCTCCCCACCCAGGGGGAAGTGGGTGACAGGAGAAAATAGCGCCAAGATCACAGAGGCTTGATCCAGACGGACGGCTCAGTGTCCACTCCGATTGCTGGACCTCGGAGATGAATGACAACAACTCGCTGCCAGGATGGTGGCCCCAGGCAAACACTTCCCGGGCCAGGAAGAATGTGCCAGCTGCCTGAGCAGAGGGCTTCGCAGCCAGATGTCAGGGCAAGAACACCAGAAGCCAGCGCCTGGGGAGGGCCAGGTGTCAGAGCCCAGGCGAGCACCACCTCCTCCGGGGAAAGGACGGGAGGCCCTGCCTTCACAAAGCCTTGTTGTCCACCGCTGCAGCATGCCCTGCCCTGCCCTCCCACCCCCGCCTGAATGCGTGCACGCCATCCTCCAATTTTGGTGCACATCAGCCTCTCCCGGGGAGCCTGTTTTAAAAGGCCCAGGCTCAAGCCTCACCCGGAAAAACACTGAATCAGAATCAAGTGGAATATGGTCAGAAAGTGCACATTCATTTTTCAAGCATCCCCTAAATAGGCCCAAGTTTGAGAACACTGGTCTACATGACAAAGTCTAGCCCTGGATTTTTGGTTGTTGTTTCTGGCCACACGGTGCGGCTTGAGGGATTTTAGTTCCCCGACCAGGGATCGAAACCATGCCCCCCTGCCGTAGAAGTGTGGAGTCCTAACCACTGGACCGCCAGGGAAGTCCCCAGCCCTGAGTTTCGTGTTGGAGTGTATTTTACTGTGAGTTTAAGTCTCTTCTTGCTAGATTTTAAGCACTTTGAGGACATGAGTAGCATCTTATTCCTCTACCCAGGAGACAACTCGATTTTTAAATGAAAACACAATTTGCATGGTGGTTAAGTTCGCAAACCAGTCCTTAAGAGCCTGCTACCCTCATAGGACACTGGACAACCAGGACAGCTTCTCTCTACCACTGGCAAACATTGTGCCTTCAGGAAGACCTGTTCAAGTTTGAACTTGGGTGTCACTTGAGTCTGCAGTTGCCCTGTCCTGGGGCAGAGTTCCTGTGGGACAGGAACTGGGTGCAGGGGGGAGCGAAAAGAAAGAGTCCCCAGTAGAAGGGAGTCAAGGACCTGGGGGAGGGAGTTGAGGAAGGGGTTAGGGAGGGGCCAGCAGACGGGGAGTGGAGACAGAGGTTGGCGGGAAGGCTGCCTGTACGGATCACCTAGGGACATTTTCATACAAAGAATGCCCATGCTTCATTCCAGGGTTTTAACACAAAGGGTAGGGCCCAGGCACCTGTATGTTTTTAAAGTTCGAAGGTGAGTCCACCCCACGGCCAGGTCTCAGGCCCCCAGTTGCAGACTCTGGCTGGGCCTGCTGACTCTGCACTGGAGACCCAGCAGTGGGTGAGAAAGGCCAGTCACCCTGTCATTGCACCATCACCAAGAGGGAAGAGGAAGACGCCAGGGCAGTGGGCAGAGCGGGGGAAAGGAGATCCCAGCCCCACGCTGGGTGTCTGTGAGTCAGGAGCAGCCTGTCCATTTCTGGGGCTTCTAAATTTTCTGGAACAACGTAGGGCATAGGGCACGTTCCTATTTAATGGCGGATGGTTTTAGGAAGGCGCGGCCAACCCTTGCTTTCTGCTCAAGGGTTCTCCTGCCACCAAGGGCCCTCAAGGGAGCTCCCACTCTCTTAACTGGGAAGCAGGGGGTTGATTCTTTCCCATCACCAAGGAAGGAGCTGAGGTGCCCACAGAGATGTGACACACCTCCCAGGGGGAGCCTTTTTTCTAGAAGCAACATTGTTCCTTGAAAGAGAAAAATGCCCCCATCTTCTAGTAACAAGAACACAGAAATGACGAGAAGACCTATCTACAGATTCCTAAATTCATGGAATGTCAGCGCCAGAGGGTTCTGCGGCCGCCCCATCATTCACCACGAGTCCTCTAAGCCTCACCTTGAGGAAATGACTTCCTCAAGGAGCTGAGTGAAGACAGACAGAGGTCCTAACTCCCAGAGTCAATCGGGTGCTTTGGCAAAGCACAGCCCGAGAAAGAAAGGCGGAAACTGACAAATGTTTAGAGTCTGTTTTGCACACTGTCCGTTCATCCCAACAACCCATTTCATGGATGAGGAAACTCGGGATGGAGCAGGAGAAGCAAGTGCTCCGGGTCACATGGGTACTGGGTAGTTACGTGAGGATTTGAACCCAGCCCTTGTTGATTCTCAAATACCATGCACTTTGCTTTACACCAGGCCGCCTCCTGTGAGACGGTCCTTCACATCTACCAGGACCTGCTCATTATCTAAGAGCTGATTATCACCGAAAGGTAAATACAAGAGCCGGACCAGCAGGGTTACACCAAGACGCCCTGAACAGTTGCCCAAACTGGGCAGGGCAAGAACTAGTCAGACTGGCTCTTGGGTGCCAAACTCCAAAAGACCAGGATTCAGAGAGCGAACAGGGGGAAGGAGAGACGCTGGGCCTTCTGACCTTCTCCTATGTGTCTCCTGGGTGCCTGGCAGACAGTCAGGACCTTAAACTCAATAAGCCCACTCCTCACCCCTTTCCTCAACTCAGCCTCCAACACATTTGCCTCAAACTCAATCATCATGTCCCCTCCAAGCTCTCAATGATTCCCTCCCCAACCTCCCCACGTCCATCGGCCGCTCCACATTCTCCCACAGTCAACCAGGTTACCACGCCTTTGACCGCTGAACTTCGCCCTTCGGTCAGTCACCAAGCCTGTCACCGTCTTCCTTCAATCAGCCTTTAGATCTATCTGTCCCTTCCTCTCTGTTCCCACTGCACCACCACCGTGCAGACACCCCAGGAAAATCCAGGACAAATTCCTCGCTGTCTTCCCCAAATCCAGGCCCTCCCACTTCCCCGCCCATCCTGATGTCACTGCCAGAACAAACGTTAACAAATAGCACCTCTGTAGAGCTTCAGAGTTTATCAAAGCACTCTCCCATTCATTACTTTATTTAATCTTCACAGCAACAATGTCAGAGGTAGAGACAACAGAGGCTCAACAAAAGGGGTGTTTCCCAAGCTGTGACAAAGCGAAAGAGAGGCATGGACATATATACAGTACCAAACATAAGGTAGATAGATAGTGGGAAGCAGCCGCATAGCACAGGGAGATCAGCTCGGTGCTTTGTGACCGCCTGGAGGGGTGGGATAGGGAGGGTGGGAGGGAGGGAGACGCAAGGGGGAAGGGATGTGGGAACAGATGTATATGTATGACTGATTCACTTTGTTATAAAGCAGAAACTAATTAAAAAAAAAAAGGGGGTGTTTCCCAATTAACGTGTTCATCAAGTTGTCCTGTGCTTGGCTGATATAACTAAACAAGATAGATTCTGAAGCAAAATCTGATATGCAGCCCTTCTTGCAAACACACAATTGCCTGCTTTGCCTTAGAGACATTTTTTAAAATAATAAAATGGCATTCTTTTGTATATAAATAGATATATAACTATATAAAAATAGATGTATATAATAGATACACTAAACAAATGCTGAAGGTTACAATCTAAAGCAAAACTTAACAACAATATAACCGAAGACAAATTTTAAGAAAACTTAGAACAGTCATCACCATGGTTCTGCATTAGTAAAACCTCTACTAAGTTTCATAGCTTCCACCTCTTTAGCTGCTTGGACTTTAATATCCAGTAGTGCTAGCTATTAACATGATTGTCCCAAAGTGCTTCTTAATTTTTACTTCTTTTTAATTTAAACAAGAATCGCCCTAAAGAGTAAGATTACTATAGAAAGCGCATAAAACAAAATTACACTTACAGTATTTTATATTAACTCTCAAAAAGTCCATACATTTTAATTCTAAAACCATTAATTTAATAATAATTTACCCTAAGCAGGATTTGCATTTTGATGACAAAAAAAAAAAAAATCTGTTGCTCGAAATCTTCTTTTTGGAGTTTTTTTCCCCAAAGGAATTCTGCATTCTACTCTAACCCAGTATGGACAAAAACAGGCCAGAAATTCCACTTAACCCTTGAAATATGTGTCTCCATGGATAGTTAATATACCAATTACATAAAATCCATGAATTAACAACACTTTGCCCCCAAAACTGATAAAGATCTGAAAGTTATCATGATGGTTACATGTGCTGAGAATACGTATCTCTGGACAGACACACAAGAACCTGGAAACCCTGGCTGCCTCTAGTTAGGGGACCTCTGACTGGGGGCCAGGAGTGTAAGGGAGAAACGTCACTAAATCAGCTTTCCCACATTTAGAATTTCATACCATGTGTATGTATTGGCCTTTTTTTTTTTTTTTTTTTTTTTTTTTTTGCGGTACGCGGGCCTCTCACTGTTGTGGCCTCTCCCGTTGCGGAGCACAGGCTCCGGACGTGCAGGCTCAGCGGCCATGGCTCACGGGCCCAGCTGCTCCGCGGCATGTGGGATCTTCCCGGACCGGGACACGAACCCGTGTCCCCTGCATCGGCAGGCAGACTCCCAACCACTGAGCCACCAGGGAAGCCCTTGACCATTTTTTTAAAGAAAGTTATCTTCCTGCTTCTTGGCATTTTGACTTTCTTGGCAGGTTTAGCATATGATGTAAAAATCTTTTAAACATTGTTGGATTTCAGCCAAATTTTGCTCGAGGAGGTTTCTGATACAGAAAATGCAATTTTTTAAAAAATAGCAATTTTCACCCAGGCTTTAAGGCAAAACTATTGTCCATTCCATGTTATATGTTAATATCATTTTCTACCACTCTTCTGTATTCTTTCTACTAAAATGCAGCCAAATATCCATCTTTCTGTAATACAGCTGAAGCTCTTTGCCCCTTTCAGTGGAAAGAACGGCTTTCAGCTTTAAAAAAACAAAAAAAAAAAGCAAAAAGCAAAGGGCTTTTATCGGGGCCCCACAGTTACGAGGAGAAATGCTATCTTTTTGGATATTATGATGATTCATAATTCACATCATGGCCTTTGTAAAGTAAAAGCATCTGAGTATTTATTGGCAAAAGAGAGAAAATACAATCTACAGAGTAAATCTGACAAGGACAACTAACCAGTACAATATTGTTTTCACGCTTCTGTTTATCCTTTGTTGGGGACTATATAATTTAGTCTCGCAATTACCTATCCACGTGGGCATCACAAGAGTGTTATGTAAGCATCGCCGTGCAACTAAAACATAGTTGGTTACTTGGTCGGTAATAAAATAGAGCAGGCCAATTAAGAAATTTCACCTTTTCTGTCATGATAGGGACCAACATTAAATTAAATACATGTGCTGGTGCCATAATATCATTGTAATGTTTGGCAGGAAATCCAGCCAATGTTTGTCTCTATTCAGGAATTATTTGTGTGCTCGATATTGTCAGCAGATTGATATTTTTTTTTTTTTTTTTTTTGCGGTACGCGGGCCTCTCACTGTTGTGGCCTCTCCCGTTGTGGAGCACAGGCTCCAGACGCGCAGGCTCAGCGGCCATGGCTCACGGGCCCAGCTGCTCCGCGGCACGTGGGATCTTCCCGGACCGGGGCACGAACCCGTGTCCCCTGCATCGGCAGGTGGACTCTCAACCACTGCGCCACCAGGGAAGCCCAGCAGATTGATTTTTAAATGCATGAACCAAATCAGGGGCCATAATCAATAGTATTAAAACTTTCCATTTATAGGGTCCTTTTTAGCTAATGGGTTTCATCCTCTATCTGTCTGGTGCCACCACTGCCTGGATTAAAAAAACCTTGATTTCATACTTTATCACATGGATTCTAAATTCCATCAGGCACTCAAGGCTGTACCTGGTCCAGCACGCTGACCCCCCCACACGCACGCACCACCATCTCGCCAGTGGACATGCCGCTGGCCTCCTAAATCTGCCGTTTTGCTGCAGCTCTGCTTCCAAGGGCTGTCCTCAGGTTAGTGGATCCATTCCGTCCCCCTGCGTAGAGCCAAGACCATGACCGTCCACAGTGCGGTGTGCGAAGCCAGCTCCCTTGGGACCACTCTTGGGCCTGACTCACGGCAGGTCCCCCGGGGCATCTGGCTAAGCCTTTGCCAACTTCGGCCTGAGCTCAGACCCTCGTCGGGCTCCCTCCCCTTCCCTGTCCTGCTTCCCAGTTCTCTCCTTAAAAAAGAACTTTCCACAAATCCTTGTCTCCGTGAGTCCTGGTCTCAGGGTCTCCTTCCAGGGAACTGAAGCCTGAACACCCTCCAAGCAGGCGAGCTCGCCTTCCCTCCTGGGCGCTGCCTCTGTCCCATAGTGATGCTGCTTCCCTCACAGGTGCCCTCCTGTCCCCTTGGGCTGTGCTTAGGACAAGGCGCCTAACAGTCAAGTGAGATACTGTAAGTGAGAACACTTCAAACCTGTAAAATGCGCTACAAACGTGAATCGCTTGTAGCAATAATGACTCTAACCTCGCTCATCCTTGCAGACCTGGATCTAAGCCACCCCTCCTTGACGGGGTGCCCTGCAGCTCTCCCTGCCGCAATTTTGTCTAATCCTCCATATCCTCACTTACAGTGCAAGCTCCATGAAGGCCCAGACTTTGTCTTATGCACGGCTGTAGCCTCAGCATCTAGGCTGATGCCTGGCACATGGGGCATATTTACCAAATATGTGTTAAATAATGATGCTGAATTCAAAGGTCTTACTCTAGTCTCAGCCCCTTGGGAAACAGAAGGGCGAAAAGCCGGGTTAAGGATCACCCAAAGTGCCTACGATGACATGCCTAACGTACAAAACAACTCAGTGGCAGAGCCAGGACCTCATCCTTGATCTCTTGTCTCCCAGGCCTGGGACCGTTCCCTCTGAGACTCCACCTCCAGGCCCTACATCTTCCCTGGACCGCAGGGGAAAACTGCAACCCCTTCTCCTCCACCCAAACTATTGGCATCTGGGCTGTTCACTTTAATGATACGCTACCTTGTTATAAAGACGGGCTGGGTGACTTCCTTGTTGGCGCAGTAGTTAAAGAATCCGCCTGCCAATGCAGGGGACACAAGTTCGATTCCCTGGCCCGCGAAGATCCCACATGCTGCGGAGCAACTAAGCCTGTGCGTCACAACTACTGAGCCCATGCGCCACAACTACTGAAGCCCATGCGCCTAGAACCCATGCTCTGCAATGAAGAGTAGCCCCCGCTCGCTGCACCTAGAGAAAGCCCGTGTGCAGCAACGAAGACCCAACGCAGCCAAAAATAAATAAATAAATAAATAAAATTTAAAAATTTATTTTAAAATAATAAATAAAGAGGGACTGGGGTTTTTAGCACTGTAGGGTTTTGTCTTTTGTTTTTGTTGTTTACCAGTAAATTTATTTTATTTTTTTATTGAAGTATAGTTGACTTACACTGTTGTGTTTATTTCTGTTGTACAGCAAAGTGATTCAGTTATACATGTATATATATATATATATATATTCTTTTTTTTAATATATTCTTTTCCATTGTGGTTTATCACAGGATACTGAATACAGTTCTCTGGGCTACACAGTAGGACCTTGTTGTGTATCCATTCTCTATGTAAAAGCTTTCATCTGCTGACCCCAAACTCCCACTCCATCCCTCCCCTGCCCTCCTCCCCGCTCAGCAACCACTAGCACTGTAGTTTTATGTGTGCTGTTTTCATCTCCCCAACTAAACCTGAAGCTTCCTGGTGGCAAAGACCTCTCTGAATTCCCCTCCACATCATCTTCAGGACCCTGCACAGGACGGAGCACACATATCCGTTGGAGGAAAGAGGCAGACAAAGAGGAAGCGTGCAGACGCTGAAGTCAGACAGACCTGGCTCCAGGGCCCGCTCTGCATTTACCACCTGCATGGCCTTGAACAAAGCCACTGACCATCTCTGCACCTTGCAGAGAAAGTGAGAGAGAGTCCCCCCGGGGCCCCAGGATTACTGGGAGGACCTAACGAGATAACACATGCCAAGCATTCCACACCATGGCTGGTATATGGCAACCACTCAGTAAGTATAACCTGCAGTTAGTAATACTAGTAGCAGTGCTAGTAAAAACAGGCTCCCAGGGCTTCCCTGGTGGCGCAGTGGTTGAGAGTCCGCCTGCCGATGCAGGGGACACGGGTTTGTGCCCCGGTCCAGGAAGATCCCACACGCCACGGAGCGGCTGGGCCCGTGAGCCATGGCCGCTGAGCCTGCGCGTCCGGAGCCTGTGCTCCGCAACGGGAGAGACCACAACAGTGAGAGGTCCGCGTACCGCAAAAAAAAAAAAAAAAAAAAAAAACAGGCTCCCAAGCACCGACTTGCAAGTGGTTTAAACAGGCAAAGATCAAAGACCTGAGTTCAGAAAAAATCCTGCTTATTAATGCCTATTAAATACCTAAACTATTATATCAGGTGTCTCCTTTTCCTTATAAACTTAAGATGTTCAGTAACTACACACAGTCCCCAGTGTCCTTCTCCACAGGGAAAGGCCAACTCCCCTCCCCCCCAGTTTGCTTTCCCGGGTCACCTCCCATCCATCTCCTCCTGACTCCTGGCTCCCTGCTTCGCCCCACTCTGCAGAGCTTGCATTGGGTGTAGACTCCATCCCCAGTCCCAGGAGAGCAGTGCTGGACACTTTGCATTTCACAGAGGCGTCCCTTCTGATAGCCTCATTCATTCATTCAATGAGCTCATATTTATCAAATGCTGGACACTTGGATCAACAGCCAGACGAGCACCTGCCCTCTAGAGGACCTCCCAGCCCTGAGAGTCCCCCAGCTTCTCTTTCTTAATCACAGACTCACCTTGGAGAGCTCTCCTTCCTCCCAAGCAGCATTAGGATGACTGTCTCATTCTCAGCAATAATAGCAGACGAGCTGGATTCAGACGGCCAGGGTTAGAATACCGGCTCAGTCACTTGCTTATGACAAAACCATGGGCAAATTTCTTTCCCTCTCTGCTTCACCCACCTCACCTTTAGAATGAGGATAATGATGCCTACCAACTAGACCTGCCGGAATGAAATGAAAACCCCATGAGCCTATATGGGATAAGAACCTAAAACAAGAGTGGATATATGCATACGTATAACTGATTCACTTTGCTATACACCTGAAACTAACACAACACTGTAAATCAACTATATTCCAATAAAAAGTAAATAAATAAATAAAAATATGAGAGGGAGATAATAAAAACATTTTTCTAAATGTTTTATTTAGAAAAAGTGAAAAAGTCTTAAAGTTAGACTAATTGCTTTTTTAAAATAAATTTATTTATTTATTTAATTTTGGCTGCATTGGGTCTTCGTTGCTGCACGTGGGCTTTCTCTGGCTGTGGTGAGCGGGGACTACTCTTCGTTGCAGTGCGCAGACTTCTCATTGTGGTGGCTTCTCTTGTTTCGGAGCACGGGCTATAGGCGCATAGGCTTCAGTAGTTGTGGCACATGGGCTCAGTAGTTGTGGCTCGCGGGCTCTAGAGCGCAGGCTCAGTAGTTGTGGCGCACGGGCTTAGTTGCTCTGCGGCATGTGGGATCTTCTCGGACCAGGGATCGAACCCGTGTCCCCTGCATTGGCAGGCGGATTCTTAACCACTGTGCCACCAGGGAAGTCCCAAGTTAGAGTAACTGTATCCAAAATACCTACTAACTGTTATGCAATAAAATCATTTATATACTCAAAAAAAAAAACCAATGAAGTCTTTAGAACAGTGTGTGGCACATAGTAATAAATGCTCACTGATACCATTTTACAACTTACAAAAAAGATCTACCCTTTAGTTGGAACGGCTGTTTGGCGTTAACACAACAAAGTGCTAAGCTAACCACTGAAGAAGAAGTAAAATGTTCTGAACTATTGCTATGTCACAGCAAGACTCTCCTTTTTTAGGCACCTGCCAAGCCAGCTAAAACCTCTGCTTCCAGGGAAAACGTAAAGAATCTCGAGCAGGGACCACAAGTTCTATTTGTAACTCAAACTCAAAGAAGGCTCTAGAACAAAGAGCATCCTGACAGCTCAGGGGGCAGAGAGGTGCAGGAGGCTGCCCTGGGCAGGGTGCAACCTGCTGCAGGGGCTGACCCCAGAGACCCCAGCAAGGTGGCCCGAGGCACAGCGTCCGAGGGAAGTGCAGGTTCTGGAACCAAGGGACAGCCAAATCAGAGGGCAGGACGCAGCAAGGGAAATCCCGAGCACTGGCAACAGTTGAGAGATCCGAGATGGTGGCAGTGTGGTCCTGGGTGATCCGTCACCAACAGCAAGGCTCTCAGCCTGTGGCCCAGGGCGTGAAGGAGGGTCCAGTCTCAGGGGAGGGAGCTGGCAACAGCTGGGCAGGGTTCCCCAAGCATGTGGATTTCGGTTAACAACAGTCCTGGCAGGAAGCATGGCACTAAGCAGGTAAATCAGGACAAAAGTCCACTCGAAACACCTGAGCTAATAAGGCAGGTGAGCAGGAGAAGGTACACAAAGGGAGAACAGGGAAAAGCGTAGACCCAGAGACCCCAGCCTGGGGCTCAGCCCTGGCCCATCAGAAGCCAAGTGTACTGACAACAAAGACTTGATTCCAATCCCTCCCACGGTGGGAAGGCAGCACCTTAAATGCTACTTCCTTTCACAGTAGATGTGTTGACCCAGCTGTGGGCACCCGTGCAGAGCAATGGAGGGAAAATGATGCAGCAGAGCCCAAAGGCAAACCAAGACCAAAACATCGTAAGAGGCGAGCATTCCAGGTACGTCAAGGATGGGAGGCTCTGTGTGTAGGTTTCACTCCGCACGCTCAGCACGTTACATGAAGGCAGCCCACAGAAGGGTTTACCAGGGATGTGGGGTGAAACATGGGGCTTCTATTTAGGGTGAAGTCTTTCCCAGAGAAGGTGATTAGTGGCAGTGACCTGAGTACGTTGACTGTATTTATAGCATTTTCTCTCAGCCATCAAATCCAGAGGACAAATGCCAAAGGCCTCTAGAGGGTGAGTACCCGGATTTTTTCCACTTCACCTCTTAAAGCAAAACCCCTCCCCTAACACTCAGACTCTCCTCTGCCCAAGTCTCTGAACGAGAGCCAGCTCTCGGCCCACACCCCTTCCCGCCCCAACAGGGCCGCGACCCACGACTTTGCTGGGTCCACAGGCCATGCCAGGCCTTGGGGCGGGAAGGGGTGTGGGACCCACCACACTGCTCCAGGGCAGCAGGAAGGGAAGGGTGAACAACACTCACAGCGCCAAAAAAGAAGACCTGAGATCCCAAATCAGGAGCAGAACAACTTTTTCCCAGACTGGTGATGACTCAAGGGATTCCCGGGCACAGCCTCGGGGGCCGTCTTCCTGCCTGATGCCCCAAAACGCTAAGCGAGTCACCCCTTTCTGCTGCGTCCTTGCCAAAGTCAACTCCAATGTGAGCCTCAGTTTCTCATCTGTCACAAACCGGGTGGCCCCCAAAGTCACCTCCCACCCAGGAACCTATGACTCCCTGAGCAGGAGACCAAACAGGTCCAACCTTTGTCCAGTTCGGGGAACCAGGTCAATTCTCTGCTGGGCAGGAGCCCCGGACTGGAAGAGCAGGAGTGGTCACGAGGCTGCACTCCTGACAGAGGTAAGAGGAAGCAAGCCATGCCTCAGAGCCTGCATCCAGCCCAGCCGGCCTCTGCCAGACTTTTGCAAGTGTTAAATTCCTAGGCCTGAGAAAAGACACCAGATCCCCAGGGGCAGGAGAGAGATGAGCTTCCTCCTCCTCCAGCTAAGATCTGGGATGGTTTCCTGTGCATGCGTGTATGCGTGTGTGTGTGTGCGCGCGCGCGCACGCACGCACGGGCACGCCTTTGTGGGGTTTTCCCCCCCTCCTGACCAGCAGGTTGTGCTGCCCATGAGAGAGGGAGCCCCTGAGGCTAACCCTGTGTGCATCCCCCCAGCAACGGTGGGCGGCCGGCCACCCTGCCCCTTCCCATACCACCGCTCACCTGGGGGTTGTCCATGTACCAGAGAAGGCAGTTGGCCTGCGTGTCCAGGATAAAGTACCTCCGCAGAAACTTGCCGCTGTTCTCATTCTCCTCGATGTCCAGAAACCCACAGATTCGGTTCTGCCGATCCACATAAGGCATTCCTGGGCTCTGCTCACATTACCCTGTGTGGCAGGAGGGAGGGAGGGGCCGTGAGAAGGAGAGTAAAGCGGGTGCCTCACTCTGGCCTGACTCCCCTCTGCCAGAAGGGAGGCTGCCACCCTCTCCCACTGGTGTCCTTCCCCAGGGCCCCAGATGTCCCACCCCAACCAGACCCTGGAAACTTCTGTCAAGTCTGTTCCATGAACAGTCACCAAAATCCATTAATTCAACTAACTTTTCTGAGGCTCCACTACGTGCCAAGCAGAGTGCTAGGCAACTTTACACGCGTGGAAGGTGTGAGTCTAGACTCTGGGTCAGGGGCCTGGGTTCAAATCCCAGTTCTAGTCACTTATTGATGTTTGTGTGACCACAAACTGTTTAATCTTTCCATGCCTCAGTTTCTGCGTCTGTAAAATGGGGATAATAATAGGACCTACACCAGATTCTGGCGAGAATTAAGTACGTGGCAGACATAAAGCATTCATAAGCACTAAGTATTATTATCACTCTTCAGAAAAGCTTTGTAAAGTAGGTTATAACCCAATTTTATACAATAGTAAAGAAACTATTGCAGAAAGGATTTAAGCTCCAGTGCAAACACCTGGATAAACTCTGCCGAGAATTCAGGGGTGAAGAGCAGCCCCTCCAGCTCCATGAAGGTACAAAGGAGTCAAATCCGAGGAGTTCCTGGGGCAGGGCCACACCCCTCAGCCCCAGGATCACTTCCTTCACTTTGCATTTTCCCAGAAGCCACTTGTAATCGAAGGAATGAAGGAGCACAAGAAAGCCCAACCCTGAACACTTTCCTGATTGCAGAAGAGGGTCCGGCGATTTGAGACAATACGCACCCTCAGACGGGCCTCCCCTCTCCTGGCTCCCTTCCGTCTGTCTGAAGAGCCAAAGGAAAAGGCAGGAGCTCTGTTCTCCTCCTCAAGAGGAAAAGCACCCTCCAACAGGCAGCTACACCCCACCTGGACGCACAGTGCACTGCAGAAGTGGGACACGGTGCCCAAGGGTTAGAAAACCCCACGTGACAGTCAGACCTTCAAGGACAGACGCCACACACCCCACCCACCCCTGGTCCTGCTTGGTTCCAACAAAGCAAAAAATTCACTGTGACCCAAGCCCGCCATGGCCCTGAGCCTATGACTAAGCACAGCTGAGAGACGGCTGGCTTCGGGCCGTGCCCTGCACCATGACCCTGGGTCAGCCCCTGAGCTACCAAGATGCCACGCCCGCAGGCTTCCTGGCCAGGAGGAAAGTCCCACATGCAGAGACACACATTCCCACAAGACCAGGCGAATTCTAAGGATGTGGATGGTGGCGGGGCCTTGTGGTGCTGAGACACTGCCCCAAGAAAAAAATACCCTGCTCACACACCAGGATGCCAGGAAACAGTGAATCCCTTGATTCCAGGTAAGGTCAGGCAGAATCCCAACAGTCAGGAGGGAGACGGGTCAGGGGATCCCACGGCGACTCGCTGGGCAGTGATGGGGGACAAAAAGGAAAGCAGGCAGGGAAACAGGACACAGATGAAACAGCACAGCTAGAAAGGAGTAAAAGAGGAGGAGAGAAAAGGAGAAAAAGTGGAAAGAGGAGGTTTAAAAAGATGGCCGAGGAGAACGAAGTAGCAGCACAGGGGGAGAGGAGGACCCCGAGGGTGAGGGCCGGGGGGGAGACACCCCTGCACGCAGTGCATCACGTGGTCAGAGGTCCCTGTGGCCAGATCCCCAGCTTCTCGGTACCTCCCCAAACTAAGCCTCCATCCCAGCTCCCGTCTCACCACTGGCCAATGTGAGGTCAGGAAAGGGAGAGAGATGGGTTCCAGCCAAGGGGTTAGGGTCAAAAATGGGGAGGAAGCGGATCCCTGAGAAAGGATGCAGCTTCCCCCAGGGAATCAGAGGAAATCAGAAGTCCCAGGCGGAAAGGCTGGGTCAGCCCTGCAGTGAGGGTGCACCCAACCCCCAAGAAAACTCAGCAAATTCCCCTGATGCCAGCCCAGCCACAGAGACAGACGTTCCGGGGGATTCAGCGCTGTCGCCACCCCGGGACATCCCTAAGGGGAAGGGTAGAGACTGCAGTGGATAACAAAGCCAACCGTCTCTGGGTGCAGCCGGTAAGCACAGCATCCGACTTCACGCTGCCTTTCCAATGTCCCCTCTTCAGCCCAAGGGGCCTTTTTCTCAAGTCAGAGGCCAGAGAAGCCACTGTTTCCACAATCCTCCAAGAGTCTACTCTTGTAGAGGGGGCTTCCCACTTGCATGGTGGGAGAGGACCCTCAGGGACCAAAAGGAAAGGTGATAAAAAGAAGAAATCTGGTTACACATCTCCTGACTGTGGTTCTAGCCCAGGAAAAAAAGCTGCTCAGATGTCCTGAGAAGCAGCTGAGTCACAGGGCTCATCAGCATGTAGGAGGTGGGTGGGGGCAGCATGGGCGGCGGGAGAGCCAAGCATCGCACGGGAAGTGCGGTTAGAACGAACAAGCCCACCCACACAGACGCGACAAACCCAAAGATGGCGCGGACACACGAACCTGAGGTCCTGAGCCCGGGCCTCTGACAGTGCATCTTCATCCCGTGGGTGCATCCCTTGTCCCAGCAGCTGCTGGTACAGAGAGCCAGCCGCCCCCGGCCCCCAATCCCCAATCCTGCTTCTTCAACCTGCCCCCCAGCATCGTCCAAGTCTCCGGTGGCTCCTCCCCTTTTTCCCAGAGAGGCCCCTCAGATGCGATTAACTCTGCCACCACCCCCCCAGCCCCGAAAACCAGGCAGGGAGGGGAGAAAAGGAAGTGCCAGCAACCGATCCGTAAGGGGGAGAACACCCTGATGCATATACACATACCGTCTATCACCTCTTCGAAATGTCCTTTCCAACCTGCATGACACTCCTCGGTGATACAGTTCTAGCCTGTCTTTTAAACTTTAAAATCACTTGTTATCTTAAATTTCATTTTAACCGAGTTCCCCAGTGTAAAAATACTGGGGGGAGGGTGACACTGGGTGATGCGCCCCAGGAGTTGCCCCATGCCCACCCCCACCATATCCTGGGTCCCTCACCTGGACGGTGACTCTCGGCCCATCTCCTGGGACAGCATGCAAAGTGCTCTGGCTGGGTCAGAGCACCGGACAGTGCTCCCTCAGGCCAGCCCCTCCACCTTCGCTCTAATTCCGTAACGAGACCACCCAGCGAGGGGCTCCTAGGCCATCACAACACATGGACGACAAAGAGCACAGACTCTGTGCGCAGGAAGGGACCTCGGTCCACCGCACCGCACTCAGCACCCTGTCTTTCCAAAGCATGCCCATCTCCCCAGTGTTTTCCATTTCTAGTGCAAAATTCACAATATAACAATGCTGGCATTAAAAAAAAATCACTCTAGGGCTTCCCTGGTGGCGCAGTGGTTGAGAGTCCGCCTGCCGATGCAGGGGACACGGGTTCGTGCCCCGGTCCGGGAGGATCCCACGTGCCGCGGAGCGGCTGGGCCCGTGAGCCATGGCCGCTGAGCCTGCGCGTCCGGAGCCTGTGCTCTGCAGCGGGAGAGGCCACAACAGTGAGAGGCCCGCGGACCGCAAAAAAAAAAAAAAATCACTCTAGCCAACTGTTCTCACTTTTGCATGCTTTTTCATGCTTCTGTCCACATAATCAACCTTCTTAAAACTTTAAATTATACCGTAAACATGGTCCATGTTGCTACACAGTCTTTATAATCAGTGTTTTTAATGGTTGCATAACATCACTGGACTGGATTTACTATAATTTACTTAAACCATTTCTCCATGATTAGACAGTTAGATGATATCCAATTTTTCTCATGCTAAAATTCATCTTTTTTTACTTTGTTTCTTCTTTTACACATGGATACAGCATACATTCCAAGTAGTAGTAAGACGATCATAGGTTATGAACTTTTATAACTCTTGAGACTTATTACAAACTTGCTTTCTAAAAGTATTTCATCTGTTTACACTGCAGCCAGCAATACGTTGTTACCATTGCTATAATCTTACATACGTTGAATGTTCTCATTACTTTAAACTATGGCTAGTTTAAACATATAATGACGCCCAGTGGGGCAGAACATTTTTTCATGTTTGTTTCCTGCTTCACATTCCTTCCTAGACTTTGTTAAATGCAAATCAAAATTATGTGTGCACACAACCAATTTCTCTTCTCTCTCTCTCCCTTTCTCTCTTTCTCTCTCTCTCTCTCTCTCTCTCTCACACACACACCCCAAACAAAACCAAAACACAGTCTCAATAATTCAAATAAGTAAATAACGTACCTTAATGAAAAGTAAAATTGAAAAGAGGCAAGTTTTACACCATCTAGATTTCCTTAGTACATAAGTTGCTAAGTATGTGCTGCAAATGAAAATATGTTAAATAGTTAATTGATGGTAAAAGTGAAACTTTTTTTTTTTGGCCGCGAGGCTTGCAGGATCTTAGCCCCACCACCAGGGAGGGATCAAACCCGGGCCCCCTGCAGTGGAAGCACAGAGTCCTAAGCACTGGACCCCCAGGGAATTCCCAAAAGTGAAACTTTTAGAAAGAAAGGGACTTTGCATGGAGTTACCCATTGATCAGAAGCAGAAAATGGGTTAAATGTCAACTAACCCGAGATTCCTGGCCAACACTTGCCCGCTGACGAGATGAAGCTCATGAGAAAAGAATCAATGGCTGCCCACCATCGAATGAGATGAGGGCACACGGCAACATCCCTGTCCCAAATATCTCCTCTACTGCCCATTCCAGTGCCTTAGCCTCCATCATTGGAGGAGATTCAAGCCAAGAATAAAATTCTCCCCTAGGAATTGAGACAACTGACATCTTTATCAGGCTCATTAGTATACAAGAGACAACTTGGGACCAAGACCCTAAGAAAATAAAACATGTCCCAATGGGAGACTGAGGCATTAGCGGGGAAGAAAAGTAAGAAGGCTGTCTCCTGAAGACACTTCCTAGGATTCTTATACACCCAGGACAGTAGTATGAAGCTTTCTGGAAAGCAATTTGGCAGTATGGAACAAGGGAGCTAAAAATGCTCCTATCCTTTGACCCAGAAATTCTACTTCTAGAATTCCATCCAAGTAAATAAACAAAGATGCAAATACAGATTAAAATAAAACGATGGCAACTGCAACAGAATTTATAATGACACAAAGTTGGAAATGCCCTGAATGTCCAAATGATTAGGGAATAATAAATAAATGATAGGACATTCACATAAGGAAATGTTGCACAATCTTTAAATAGCTATGTCTTCAAGTACTTTTAAATGAATTAGGGAAAAACTCCCCCAAAGTTTTTTAAAGATACAATAACATGATATAGAATATGACCCCAGTCCTCTAAGTATTATTTTTATATTTCTATATTTGGATAGAAAAAGACTGACATCCAGGCACTAAAATATTAGCAGTTATTATCTGTGGGTCACGGGCGAATTTTATCTACATCTGTATTTTTTTCCATATTTTCCAAATTTTCTACAGGAAATGTATGTTACTTTATTTAGCAGGAGGGAAAGCTATTTAACTCCACACACACCCCCATCCCCAGCGTATAAGTTTTGAAGCTGAGAATAAATTTCTCAATTCTCCAGAGTCCATAAACAAGCAAAACCTTGCCTAAATTATAGCGCTCTTGGGACTTCTTAGTGTTTCAAAGTCTTAAATCTAATAAAGCCATGTTCCACCCATCACAATTGCCCAAAAGCTAGGTACCTACCCAGAGGGCTTTGGCACCCTCCAATCTAGGTGGGTTTCTTACTTCCTACTGCAGCCTCCCCTAAGAGAGGCTCTTTCTTTCCTCTGTGGGTTTGGTTGCTTGCTCTCTGGTCTTCATAAGAGGAGCCCCTGTCCTGGGGGTCAACTGAAGATTCACACCCAAGTCAGTGCCTCTTTCCCTCTGCTGTCACAGAGCCTGCAACACAGCACGCCCAGAAGCAGGGATCCCGACAAAGACCCCCCCAGTGGAATTTTCCTTCTTGAAACTTGGGAGATGGGACTGACGTCTTTAAGTTAAATGTCTAGATAGATGAATGAAAAGATGGATAAATAGGTTTGTTTTTTTTTTTTAAAGAAAAGCTAAAGAGCTATTAAGTCATGAAAGCTCTGGCACACTGTAGTGGACGTCTTATTTTTAAGATCTCTAATGTGGCTTGAAGATACAAGAAAAAATAGAGTGAAATAAGGGAGACTCATCTGCCCGATCGTCCTGATACTTCTGAGGTAAATACAAACGAAAGAAAGTGGTAACAGAGATAAAGCCTTAAATGGTATTGGCCCCAGGATGAAATAATCCACTCTCATCTCCGGTAGTTCAAAACTCAAAAACAATGAATCCATTTTTAAATTTGGATATTTTTCTTTCATGTTATTTGGCGTTGGTAGGAAAGGGAATTTCAGGGATTTTGCTCCAGAAAAAAGTCAGGAAGGCGTTTCTTAACGTAGGGGGGCGGGCAGGGATGCAGTGAATACATCTGCTATCTTGTCATCCTCGAGGGTGGAAGCTGGGGACAGTAGCATCAGTGGTAAGTGAGAGGGATACCAACAGGAAATTGCTAAATTTCTAAAGGAGAAAGTTAATCGGGAAATGACATCAGAGGTCTCAGAGAGGACTGTAATAAGCAGACAGGAACTGGGGTGTGGAGGTTAGAAAACGTATGGGCCATGCGAACAGAGAGTTCGCCTGTGTTTCCATCTCCCACCTACATAAGGGTGCACTGCGGAGGGCCCACGAATGCCCGGGGCCCAGTAAAAACACAAGAACGGCAACAACAAAACGCAAGCATGGCTATTTCAGAACACAGCTCTGAGACTGGGCCAAAGACTCAAACTTCCAAAATGTGGGAACATCTATTTCCTACCGTTATAACATCATTGCATTCTGAAGCTGTCATAAGAGCACATTCCAAATAGTCTGAGGCCGGAGAATAATGTGAGAGAGAAGGGAATGTACTGAGAACACATTCCCAGCGGAAGAGCAGGCTGAGGAATGCAGACATCCACAGGAATGGGGAGGGTAAGAGAAGGTGCCCAACGTCCCCTGGACCCAAGGACTCTGAATGGAGGGCTAGAGACACTCGAGGAATTTTTTAAGGGAAAAAAATACTGGGGAAAGGGCAGGCACGACTGACTACTGATACCACTGCAACAAAGATGCCAAAAACAGCAAAACGTTTTAAACACTCATGACCTCTCTGAACAGCAGCCTCAGCTATGTGCAGAGAAGATGTGGTTGTTAGAGCTGGTAGGAAACAAAGGCCTGCCCTTGACTCAAGGCTCCTGAGACCACCTCTCCCCAGAGAGTTCACCAGCACAGGGACCAGCCCCAGGGGTTATAAATAGCCTATAAAAACTGAGATCTCCCACTTTCAGAATCCAGTTACTAGGCTCTGCGATTCAGTTTCACTGTAGGCCTTCTTACTGGTAGCAGCACAGGAGCTTGATCTTCATTTAAAAGTTGGACCTTCTCACCCACTAAACCCTGGGCAGTAGGAGAATGAAAAGAAAGCATCCTTATTTCTCCTACGTACTAGCCTTTTGCAAAGTGCTGGGGGAAAGTCTAAAGGGCCTAAGCCTGCCTGTCTAAAGGCACTGTGCTCCCGTCTCTGGATATAGGGACGGAGGAGGGACCAGGTGTGGCACGGAGCACGTGCAGGTGACAAGGATCGGCCTGAGAGCAGCTGACGAAACTCTTGCAAGAACGTGACCATTGAAGAGGGCGTGCTGATTTCAGTGACCCGCCGCTGTGCTGGAGTGAAGTGAAAGAGCATGGGTTTTAGAGTCAGACAGACTCTACGAAACTCTTCAGGGCCTATTTCCTCATTTGCAAAATGGAGAGAATCGCTGTACCTACTTCAAAGGCTGCTGTGCGGATTAAACGAAATAACGTGTGAAAAGTGCTTAAGAGGAGGTCTGGCAAAGACTAAGCACTGGGTAACTGTTGTTGTTAAAATGTGTGCGTGTGTAGTGTCTCACAAGCAGTACATGACCCCCACCACTAGGTAAAAGAGGGCAGGCAGCTGCCAGGCCGTCTCCACCCCTCAAATATCAATAAGTAAACCCCACTGGGAAGGCAGTGACGCTGGAATCCCTCACAAGGAAAGGCATAAGCTGCCCTTACTCTTCCGTCTACTCCAAGAACCATCATATTTCTCATCTCGAAAATTCTCCAAAAGGTTACAAAAATAACAGTCCGAGAGATCCACCGACTCCCTCTCGGCCAGGCCACCCTGAAAGTTAACAGAACCAGGCCTGCGCTCAGATGCCAAGGAAGGGTCTCTGGAGCCACCTCCTGCTTGGCCCGTGGGAGAATCACAGCAGCAGAGATCCGCTCTGCAAATGGATGGCCAAAAGGGAGCCCTAGCTGACGGGAGGGCGAGCCCTTGCCTTTGCACTTTAACCCCAGTGTTTCTCAGGGAGAAGGGGACCTCCCTCTTTATCTCAGCTGGCGGGGCAGAGAGGCAGCCCAAGGTTCAGAGTAAAGGTCAACGGGGCCTTCCAATTACTGTCCCACTGCAGCAACCACAGGCCTGTGCAGAACGGGAAGCAAGGAACCCCATCCCTCCCGCCCCCCAGCCGCCTTATCCCCTGCCCTGGCCAATTCCCTGGCTCAGTGAAGGGATTATATCACGCAGGGCTAGGATTCTGCTCTTGCCATAGACTGTCACACTATAATATTTGTTCTGCTTCCTTCCTTTCCAACCCTAACAAATTGGATTGCCGGAGTCCTCTCCAGCTGACTAAGACACGTGGAAAACTGAAAGTAAGGCAGCAGTGGGAAGAGGGAAGAGGCTGAGCCGTGCAACGCCCCGGCACCCAGATCATCTTTTCCAAGCTCCACGACTATCTCAGCCAACATAACTACTTACTACAGTTTCAGGGAAACAGAAGAGATATTTACTGCACTGGGGCCGCAGCAAGATCGAATTTGAGGCGTTCCAGCCTTTTAACCGGGGCATCACCCACCTGCCCACGTGCCCCATGAAGAAGACCAGAGATCAACGAAGCGCCAGCTGGATGCACATCCAGAGATCGTGGCCCTGCTGCTCCCGGCTCCCTAGTGATCCAGCACTTTCAGCAAATACCAGGCAAGCTAGCAGGAGGGCTGCTCGGAGGGGCTTGGCTGGCTGATAGGGCTGATGATTCTCCCTTCCCATTTTTGCAGAATCTCTCCGTAAGTAGGCACCGACCAAAATCTGCATGTCTCCAGGATTTATTTTAACCTCGGGGGGAAAACACCGAGCTGAATTACAGTTCAGCACACTAGGATGACACGATGGGATTTGCAGGCCCTACTTCCTTATACAGAAGAGAGAAGCAAGCACCAACGACAAGGGAAAAGAAGCACTGCAAACTCTCCACCAAAGGGCAGGTGGTTCCCCAATCCATACCTAGGTGATTACCCATCTGTGAAGTGAGCGAGGCGCCCATCAGTAGGAGTGCCTGTAGGCACTTTATCAAAAGCGGGGCTTACAAAGAGGGCAAAGGATACTTAGGTCCAAAGGCAACACCCAAGGGAAACCCTCATGAACCAGCTCAAACCAGCTTGAGGCACCACCACATTGCTCTCTTCTCTTCCATTTGGATAGGGGCAAACAATTCATGTGCTTGCAGTTCACTCACTCATTCATTCAAGAAACGTTTACTTAGCACCTAGCAGATGTCATACACCAGGCTGGCCACAGAGTCTAGACTGCAAGCTATGGCAAAAGTCACCTGCGTTCAAGTGGCACACAATGGTGAAGGCTAATATATGCAAGGATGAGGAGGCTTTTTAAAAGCTTCCTCTGGCTTCTCAAAGCATGCTGGATCTCTATTTTAGCAATCTGCATTGTGTCCCAGGTCCTGGTGTACAGCCTGTGTCCTCCATCAGATGGTAAGCTCCCTGAAGACAGAAGCTACATTTTGTTCATCACTGCCTTTCGTGTCTTAATTACCCAATAAATGTCAGCTGAATGCAACTGAAATAGAAAAACACTTCGATTCTTTCCAGATCTTTGGCTTTACTGTTTCTGAAGGCTTTGCCACCAAACAAAGAAAAATGATGAGGCTCCAGAAAGGAGGAAAAAGGGGATTGACTTAGATATTTTAAGAAAACAGAAGTACAATTTTGGAACTTCAGCCCAAGTGCAACCACCACTCAGCGGACCGAGATGCCTCGGGGGTGTCACCGCTGGCGTCCCGGTAGAATGCCTGTCCCCTCCCCTTCTCTGCGGGTTACTCTCCTCTGAAAATCCCCATCTGGAGTCCTAAAGAAAGACGGGGCAGTTGGCGGGAGAAGGAGTTAGAAAGGGAAGATTCACCAAGTAGCAAGGAAACCTTACAGCGACAGGCTGGGGGGTCAGCCTCTGGCCTGGCCTGGGGAGGAGATGGGTCCGCCCCCAGTGAGGTGGCCCTGCCGCGCCTCCTGGACTCACACTTTTCGTTCCTACAAGGCCTCTCTTTTCCCTTTCCTCTTTTTTTTTTTTTTTTTTAATTCGATGAAATAGCAGTCTTCAGAAGTGGAGAAGAGGGAAGCGGGTAAGGTGAGGAAGAAGTTCGTGAGACAGACAAGACAGACAGCTCCCCTCGAGTGCTTTCCCAACCTGACACCAAATCTGCATTTTAGGACAGTTTCCTTTAAGTCACCCCAGAGTCCGTAGTTCCAGAAGCCCGAGGGGCCCGGGCTGGACCCAGAGGGAAGGGAGGGATCTCCCTCGGGAGGCTTCTAGGCCTGCCACGGAATAAGGTAATAGTGGAAGAGAAAGATGAGTCTCCACGGCCCCATCCGTGCCCCCGGGGACTTGCCTGCACGTTCTCTGCTCGTCTCCCCTACCCGCTGCCCGGGCAGTCGTGGCCGAGCCGGGGCCCCAGCGCCAGAACCCGCGGAGAAGTTTCGCCGCTGCAAACGTGAGAAAACGCAGCTCCGCAGAACACCCGCCCCCACCCTGCCCGCGGCCCCACCCCGCAGCCCGACCCCTGGCGGCGGCGACCTTGGCCACCCCAGGCGCTCCCGAGGGCCGGAGGAGGGGCTGCCCTGCGGGCTCGCCGGGGGCCACCGGAGGCGGCCGGGGGACGGCGGCGACCTCCCCTCGGCCCGCAGGGGGGCGCCCCCTCCCGCGCGCCCCTCGGCGCCGCGCCGCTCCCGGGCCCGCGCGGGCGCCCCACTTACCCCGCCGTGCAGGGCTGGGGCTCGGGCAGGGTGCGTGGGTTACATCGGGCTGGGAAGCGCCTCTGGGGCCCCGCGGGCCGTCGCTCTCGGGGGATGTCTGTCGCCGCCAAACTCTCGGGGTCTCTCGCGCCTCTCGCTCCTCTCCCCCCCTCCCCTCCTCCCTCCCTCCTTCTCTCTTGTCCCTTGGCTCTTTTTTCCGGGTTAATTACGTTTCGCATTAAAGCAAAACCCAGCCCCGGATGTGAGTACAATGCTCCGCCGAGCCCGCCGGGGGCGGAGAGGGGTGCCGGGGCGCCGCGGGCTGGGAGGGGGCGCGGCCGGCCGCGCGGGCTGCGCGGACTCGGCGGGGGCGGGGCGCCCGGAGGCGGCCCCGGAGGCTGCGCGCCGGGACCACCTCGCCCAGGCGGGCGGCCGCGCCGGGGGAGGCCCTGCTTCCGACGCCGGCCCCGGGCAGCAGGTGTGCGAGTGGGAAAGGGGCCCGGGGATGAGGGCATCCTAGAAACAGGGAGACGAGCCGGCCCGCGGGCTCACTCTTCACCCCGTTTATTCTTCCCAAAGCACCCACCTCCTCCCCACCCCGCTCCAGCAACTTCAGCCGGGCCTTCCCCGGACCCGGAGCCTTCAGCCATCGCGGTTTAGGGTTAGCGTCGAAGGAAGCATCTCAGATTCTCCCGGGTTGTCATTGCATGTGCCCCAGGAGCCCGGGGGGTCGTAAGTTCTAACGGCTGTATAGGGACTTTTTCAGAGCGTGGCGCAAAGACGCCCTTCCAGCCCTCGGAGCGGGAGGGAGCTCTGGGGGAAAATGGGAAACAGGCAAGCAGCAGGTATTAAGTAATATTGCCAAGAGGAACCTAAGAGAACTGTCGGGTGCCGGTGCAGCCTCTGCGTTATCGCATTTGATCCACGCTGCAACCCTATGGGTATCAATCCCCTTCACGATGAGGAAACCGAGGCTCAGAGACGTTAAGGAATTTGCCCTGGGTCCCACAGTTATCAATGGCTCGTCTGTCAGGTTCTGACGCCGGCCTCCCACGTGAGGAGATAGATATTTCAATGTACATGCAGCCAGGCACATAACATTCGAAACACAGAAACGTAGTGGATTCACCCTGGGATGGAGGACCGACCGGGAGCTGCGATTCCTGGGGATTTTGGTGCAAATACAGTTGATAAGGTCCGAGTCCTAGTTACAAGGCTTTGACGCTGGGGAGGGCCGAAGAAGACCCTTGAGGCTCAAAGTCTGGATGGGCGGGATTGTGGGAAAGGCTGGTCCACGTCCAAGTGTTGGAAGGGGAAAGGCAGACTGTTAAAAAGTCTCCAGGACCTGAGGCAGCAAAGGCTGGGGGAAGGGGTCCCCAGCCAGACGAGCCGGGAGGAAGGTAGGACCACGCTTAGCACACACCCCGAAAGCACCAGTGACGAAACCACACAAGTTTCCTCTTCCATTTTGATTGCCAAAGCAAAAATGAACCGACCCGCTCTCTCAGGTGTGAAAAAAGACTGTTTGCTTTAGAACATTTTGCTTTGAATGAGGAAGGAAAGGAGGACACAAGAAAAAAAAAGCATTTCCTTTGAAATAAATACATCAACGTCACTTTTTTTTTTTCTTCTATCTGCTCATGAAGATTTTTGCCACTCACATAAATTTCAGGCAGAGCATATACTCTGGAACCAGATGGCCTGGGTTTGAATCCCAGCTGTGGTGCTTATTAGCTTTGATCCCAGAGCAAGTGACAACCTTTCCGTGCCTTATTTTCTACATCTGGATGCTTACAAAGAGTGAATGAGTTAACATTTGTAGAGTGTTTGGATTACTGCCGAATGTGAAGTAGGTGCTATGTAAATGTTTTTGAATTTTAAAAATTAGATTATGGTTTTCAGGGTGAAATGGAACAAAATTCCATCCAGCTCTCAGCAAATCCGACTAAAACGGATGGTTTCCAGTATGAGCCATGAGGTAAAAAGTCTCAGATTCCATGGTATGGTTCATATTAAAACCCATAAAACTCTAGTCCTTGTGGGGTCTGCCTGAGTTACTCCGTCACAGAGCCACAAATATTTCCTGAGCACTACTGTATTGGATGCCTGGGAGGCAAAGCTCGTTGAGAGGATGCAAGTGGTACTAGGAGGTTGACGCAGCCTTGTATCCCTCCTGGAAATGCCATGAAAATGGCACAGAGTGACAAAGTACTACCAACTTTTAGAGGAACAAGACGTGTGTGTGCGCGCGCATGCATATGTTTGGGAGGGGTCCTCGAGAAGGAAGTAGTGAATTTTGAAATGAGCCTGAGAAGATGGGGACAATTTGACTCCAGTGTTGGGCTGGGTTGGGGGGGGGTCATCACTGCACTTTGGGTGATGCTTGTACTTCACTGGGATCCCCGTTTACTGCCACATTTGTCGCTAGCCAGGACCTGGCCCCAGTTAGACTACAATTTCTTCTCTGACTCCTGTATTTCCACCGTTTCCTCAGGACTCCCGACACCCCCTCCCGTAGTGGCACAGAGTGTCACTTGAGTCTGAGCCCTGCTGTGGTCCTTTTGCCATCTCCGACACATTTTGAAAGTATTTACATTGGCTGATTTTATGCATTCATTTTTTTCAGTGCGATAAACAGCCCGGATGTCTGAAAATGTGACTCTGCCTATTGGGAAAGGAATATCAAAAAAGGCCTTTTACATCAGCTGTCTCAGTCCCCTGTTGTATCAGTGTAAGATGAGATTCAACAATTTGCTGAAGGTTTTACAGCTGGTTAGTGGCAGAGGTGTTTCTGGAACCCAGGGTTGACTACCCCCAGAATCTTCTAGTATTGATATGGGAACCTTTCCATGAAGATGGAGACTACTGGTCCAGAACCTAAGAATTTAAACAGAGAGCCTTATACTCTATACCCATTTATGCACTTTTCTATTCATTTTCATTGTTCACGGTTGGGTATCTCGATGCCCTAACGACCTTCAGTGGTGAGCCAGGACACCCTCCGGGGAACCACATTGTGCTCTGTCCTTAGAGACACCCATTATAGAAGGTACCAGGCTGCAGCTGGGGCCCGGTAGTTCCACTGGGGAAAGTGTGGGACTGAAGAGGCCAAGGTCAGTGGTTGATCCTGGTTCAGGCCAGTTAATTTCTCACAAAGATGAATTGCTCCAAGGCCATTGCACTTCTAATGCTAGCTGGTCATTTTATAAAGAGTTGTTGTTGGTTTCAATAGCAAAGTACCATCCACTTCTAGAAAGATTCCTCAAACTACTATTGTTCTATTCAGTCCTATTCATTCAGCAAACAATGATCTGAACCTATTAACCATTTTTCCTCCCATATATCTTGTGCTTATTTATTTTCCAGGTACTTACTAAATGTTAATTGCTTTACATGTATTGTCTCATTTAAGTCTTGCAACACTGGGACTAAGGCACTACTATTTCCCCATTTTATAGATGAGATGACTAAAACATGGAGACCAAGCCTAGTTACAAGCCTGTGCAGTCTGACACCAGAGCTGGCCCCCTCTTAACCACCAAGTTTGTGAAGGATTCAGGAAGACATAAAACAAGACTCTGTCCCTCCACATTTTCGATAAGTATCATCAATTAGAATCTCCTTTCCTTTTCAGCTAGCAATCTCATGTCCAAAGATTTGTCCTACAGAAAGTCATCCGGAGATATATATAGTATAGATGGAGTGTATGTTTATGTGTATATACGAAGTGTATATCTGGAATATATATACACATTTGCTGCAGCATAATAGTGAAATTTGGAAATCACTGTCATTCTCATCAGCAAGGGATTGAACAGGTAAATACCATTAATGCCATATAATCTTTTACTATGCAGCTGTTAAAAAAGAATGAGATACATCTGTATATGAAAAAAATACTAAATAAGTAGGAATAAAAAAGGTACAAAGGTGCCTGTATAGTACAATCCCCTTTCTGTAAATAAAAACCGTACATATTTATTACATGAAAAAAAAGTCTAAAAGACTATATTCCAAGCTGTTAGCCACAGTTCTCTCAGGGCATGGGAAGAAGGGCTATAATGACGAATCTCACTTTCTAAGAGATGTATTTCTGTAATGTGTTATTTTTTGCAATAAACCTGCATACATTTGCTTATCAAAGAAGAACAATAATGATTTAAAATTAATGAAGGGCTTCCCTCGTGGCGCAGTGGTTGAGGGTCTGCCTGCGACGCAGGGGGCGGGGGTTCGTGCCCCGGTCCGGGAGGATCCCACGTGCCGCGGAGCGGCTGGGCCCGTGGGCCATGGCTGCCGGGCCTGCGCGGCCGGAGCCAGTGCTCCGCGGCGGTGGGGGGTGGGGGGTGGGGGCAGTGAGAGGCCCGCGTACCGCAAAAAAAAAAAATTATCATGAGAAATTTTAAAGTTCTATGAGAAAGCATATTGCACCCCTCAAGAATCCCATCATTTAGTTGGGAGGGAATGTAACAAACAGAAAGAAATGTCATAAAAGCCAGAAACTGATACAGAGACAAGAGGAAAGAGAAAATTTTGTGGGGAAAAAAACAACCAGCTGGGGTTGAGAGGTGCAGGAGAAAATGTATGAAGGAGATGGCACTTTGGAAGAACCTTGAAGGTGTACATAGTGTAAAATGTGGAAGGTGGAAAGGGGCATGAGAACACATGGGTTCCAGATAAAGTGACTGGTCCTGTGCAGCTGGAGCACGGTGCAAGCAGGGAGGATGAAGAAAGGATTTTCATGGGGAACAAGACAGGAAACAGAGGTTGCTGGAGGGTCTTTATTGCTGAGCAAATGAGTTTTACTTTATTACTTTAGGCTTTAAGAGCCACTGGAGGTTTTTGAACAAGGAAGTGACACTGTTAGAAGTAAATAAGCAGCAATTTCATAGTTCGTGACTGCATGGTAACTGGTCTCTTAACACCAAGCTGCCACCGGGATGTGACTCCTCACTCTGTCCCTAATTAGCTCCATAGCCATGGACTATCTGCTTCTCTGTATTTCTATAAAATGGAGAAGGTGGTGATAACAGATAACTTATCTCATACCATTGTTGTTGAGACCGAGTGAGTTAATGTTTTTAGGGCACATGGTAATTGCTGAGAATGTCTGTTAAACTTTAACAATCAGCTTCATACCTTTGAATTAAAATCTTTGCATTTCATTTTGAAACTTTTATTACAAAGAGCTAACATTACACGACAAATTATTAACTATTCTTTCTTCACACTTTCACAGGTTTATAGATTATTAATCCCATTTTACAGGTGGAAGACTTTAGGTTTTTAAGGAGAGATACAGTCTCAGAACCACATAGCAAGACATGAGCTGTGAGTCCTGGTTCAGTGGTCCCTGCCCAACACCCAGGGTTATCGCTTAGCTCCAATTCTCAGAGCCTTGAGAATAGGAAAAATAGAAGAACGTTGGCAACTTCTGTTTATAGGATAAAGGAAACAGCAGTAAGGGACAGTAATAAAGTAAAATCAAAAACGAGAAAACTTTGGTGAAATACCTGGAAGTGTGTATATAAAATCAAATTTGTAGTATATATATATATATGGTGAATTACGCTGCTTCCAAAGTAAAAGTCATATGTTGAAGACCTAACTCCCAATCTGACTGCATTTGGAGATAGAGCTTTTTAATTAAGTAATTAAGGTTGTAATTTAATAATTAAGTAATTTAAGTAATTTAGTAATTAAGTAATTTAATTTAAGTAATTAAGGTTGAATGAGTTTATAAGGGTGAGGTCCTAATCCGATAGGATTGATGGCCATATAAGAAGAGGAAGAGATCTCTCTCCCTGTCTCCACAGCACCAAGGAAAAGCCGTGTGAACACACAGCAAGAAGGCAGCCGTCTGCAGTCCTAGAAGAGAGCTCTCACCAGAGCCCAACCGTGCTGGCAACCCCATCCCAGACTCCAGCCTCCAGACTGTGAGAAAATAAATTTCTGTTGTTTAAGCCACCCACTCTATAGTACCTTTTATACTCATACATATATATAGACATTACATATGTACACATGCCAAAATTACTTCCCAGTGACAAAGTTTGGAAAACATTGCCATACTGCTAAATCTGACACTAATATAAACTTCAAAATGAAGTGCCCATCCAGTCCCCAGAAATAACAGTCTCCTGGCTAAATGCACCATTCCTATGGATTCATGCTGATGGCATTGTTTTTCCGTCAGTTTGAACAAGGGCAGTGCATGGCTTGGATTCCTGCATCCCCAGTGATGCCCTGTGATTACAAGGGAAGAAATGGGCCTGTGGAATCAGAGAGAGAGAATGGAATAGATAGATACCTTAGGTTTGGATCCTTGACCTTGCTTTCGTACTAAATTTAACTTTATTTTTGCTTAGACTAGTTTCATAATTCATTTCCTCAGCACTGAGCCTACATAGGGGCTATGATTAGAAAATACTGGGAGTGAATATAGTTAAAGTTGGCAACTGGAATAAACTATCTGGTTTATTCCAAGAGATGCCTATGGGGGTCAGTGAAGCGGGTTTGCTGTTACTTCAGTGGTTCACAACACAAGCTGGTGATTACAAAACCAAGAAAATCAAACAGGGTATTTGAACAGATGGATTTATGTCCTTCCATTATTTTGTCAATAGGAAATATATGCACACCATACAAAGTTCAAAAGGTACAAAAGAGGAAGAGTGAACAAATATTTTATTTTTAAAAATCCTTTCTAGGGGCTTCCCTGGTGGTGCAGTGGTTAAGAATCCACCTGCCAATGCAGGGGACATGGGTTCGAGCCCTGGTCCAGGAAGATCCCACATGCTGTGGAGCAACTAAGCCCGTGCACCACAACTACTGAGCCTGCGTGCCACAACTACTGAAGCCCACGTGCCTAGAGCCCATGCTCCGCAACAAGAGAAGCCACCGCAATGAGAAGCCCGCGCACTGCAACAAAGAGTAGTCCCCGCTCACTGCAGCTAGAGAAAGCCCACGCACTGCAACGAAGACCCAATGCAGCCAAAAATAAAATAAATAAATTTATAAAAAGAATCCTTTCTATTTCTGAATTTTCCAAGTATTCTTCAATAAGCATGTATTATTTTATGATTATAGGAAAAAAGTTAGCTTTATAAACAAATAACTAGTTTTTAATTTAAAAGTACCTCAGAGATCTCATAGCTGCTTTGTGATTTAAAAAAAAAAAGCAACAACATACCACTAACTTTATCTTCTACTTAAAAATAATGTGTCTTTGGATATATTTTTCAAGAAATTTTACCCAACTTTGTATCCATTCACGTTAAAATTCCTGCCACTGGAAAAGATATACAAAACTGACTGGCAGTTTGAACACCGAGAACTGGTGAAACTCAGTATGAGTCACTGGAGACAAGTAATTTGCTAAGGAATCTTCTTTCAAATTTCATCATAATTTGTATGATGACTCCACATGTCTGTCAAATGTTGTTAAAATTAAGTGCAACACTAGGCTGGAGGATTTAGCTCAGTCCAGCTTAACTCCTTCATTTAGTAATTAAACAATAACAAGCTAGATTTATCCTTACACCTAATGCATAATGATGGTTTGGATGTTCTAATCGGATAAGTGGCCAAATGCTCCCTCCAGCATATAATGTCAGAAGATGTCACAGTCCTGGTTTGCTGCAAAGACATATCAGGAACATGGTCCTGACCTGGAGGTCACTTTCTGGTAACTTCAATCCCTGGAACAGAACTCTGAACCGGAAAGTAAGAGAGGAAGAGCCTCTGCATAGCCAAGTCCCTGCATCTTCGTGGAGATGCCTTTCTTAGGCTTGCTTACTGATTCTGGCTGAAGATCTAATTTCAGAAGTTCCCGTTATGTGGTTTCCCAGTCCTCAGTGGATTAGAAACCAAGAAAATAGAAAAGCTTTTGGAGATGGAGGAGGGAGGGGGAGGAGAAAATGGCTTTATTCAGTTCATTCCTCTCTCTGTAAATGGATTAGCTGACAACAACAGAGGGAAAGAAAAGTTAACAAGCATTCCCAGAGGTTATATGTGCCCCAGACAATCTTCTTCATTCCCAGTGATGACCTTGGGGTAGGAAAATGTGGTTGAACTGTGATCAGAAATTTTCATATAGTTTTGCTGGTGAGAGTGGTAGCCTCTGGGGAGGAGATCACTTCTGAGGTGGTAAGAGGAGACAGGACTCATTCATGCTCTTGTATATTTTTCAGATATTATATTATGTGCATTATGTTTCTTTTGCTTAATAATAAAATTTTTTAAATTATTTAATGCCCCCACAAAAGACTTTACAAATAAAAAGTACATGAAAAGAAAAGTGTATAAATTAAAATATTGGAGACCTGAAACCATAAAACTCTAGAAGAAAACATACTGGGTAAGCTCCTTGACATTGGCCTTGGCAATGATTTTTTTGGATTTAACACCAAAAGCAACAAAAGGCAACAAAAGCAAAAATAAACAGGTGGGGCTACACCAAACCAAAAAACTTCTGCACAGCAAAGGAAACCACCAACAAAATGAAAAGGCAACCTACGGAATGGGAGAAAATACTTGCAAATCACATATCTGATAAGGGATTAATATCCAAAATATGTAAAGAACTCATACAACTCAACAACAAAAAAACAAACAATCTGATTTTTTAAATGGGCAGAAGAGCTGAATAGACATTTTTCCAAAGAAGATATACAGATAGTCAACAGGTACATGAAAAGATGCTCAACATCACTAATCATCAGGGAAATGCAAATCACGACCACAATGAGATATCACCTCACACGTATCAGAATGGCTATCATCAAAAAGACAGCAAATGACAAGTTGGCAAGGACGTGGAGAAAAGGGAACCCTCGGGCACCGTTGGAATGCAAACTGGTGTAGCCACTATGGAAAACAGTATGGAGGTTCCTCAAAAAATTAAAAATAGAACTACCATGTGATCCAGCAGTTCCACTTCTGTGTATATATCAGAAGGAAACAAAATCACTATCTCAAAAAGATATCTGCACTCCCATGTTCACTGCAGCATTATTTACAATAGCCAGGACATAGAAACAAAGTGTCCACTGACAGATGAATAGATAAAGAAAATGTGGTGTGTATATATATATATAGAGAGAGAGACACACACACACATATATATATACAATATATGCAATTAAATATATTCAACCATAAAAAAAGAAGGAAATCCTGCCATTTGCAGCAACATGGATGGACCTTGAAGGCATTATGCTAAGTAAAGTGAGACAGAGAAAAACAAATGCTCTATGATCTCACTTATATGTGGAACCTAAAAAACCACTGTGGAAAACAGTATGGAGGTTCCTTAAAAATCTAAAAATAGAACTACCATATGACCCAGCAATCCCACTACTGGGCATATACCCTGAGAAAACCATAATTCAAAAAGAGACATGCACCCCAATGTTCATTGCAGCACTATTTACAATAGGCAGGACATGGAAGCAACCTAAGTGTCCATCAACAGATGAATGGATAAAGAAGATGTGGCACATATATACAATGGAATATTACTCAGCCATGAAAAGAAACGAAATTGAGTTATTTGTAGTGAGGTGGATGGACCTAGATGGAATCTAAAAAAAAAAAAAAAAGGTACTGATGAACCTAGTTGCAGGGCAGGAATAAAGATGTAGACATAGAGGATGGACTTGAGGACACAAGGTGGGAGGGAGAAGCTGGGGTGAAGTGAGAGTAGAATCGGCATATATACGCTACCAAATGTAAAACACTTAGCTAGTGGGAAGCAGCCGCATAGCACAGGGAGATCAGCTCGTTGCTTTGCGATGACCTAGAGGGGTGGGATAGGGAGGGTAGGAGGGAGGCTTAAGAGGGAGGGGATATGGGGACATGTGTATGCATATGGCTGATTCACTTTGGTGTACAGCAGAAACTAACACAGTATTGTGAAGCAATTGTACTCCAATAAAGACCTATTAAAAAAACAAAACAAAACAAAACCCTGAACTTATAGAAACAGAGGACAGATTGGTGGTTGCCAGAGGTGAGTGTGGGGTGAGGGGAATGTTGAAGGTGGTCAGAAGGTGCAAACTTCCAGGTATAAGATAAATAAGTTCTGGGGATGGATGGCGTGGGTGGATGCATGGTAACTATAGTTAACAATACCATATAGTATATTTGAAAGTTGATAAGAGAGTAGATCTCAGAAGTGCACATGACAGAAAAGAACTATCACTTACTCTTCAGTTCTGATGTGAAGAACGGTGCTTCATTTCTCTCCTATTTTAACTGCTACAATCCCTGTGACCGAGCTTCCCCCCATGTGGATTTCCTTTGCCATTTGGGCATGTGGTTGCTTCCATTTGCTTTTTGCCTTCCTTGAAAAGAAAGTCCACCAGAACCTTGGCTGGTATGCGAGAAAGTCACTCTCCAGAGGAGTGCACATGAGGGTTGGTTAGATCATTTCAATTAGTTACCATCCAACCCTGAGGTGGCTCCCCTATACTCAGAAGGTGACAAGCAAGCATTACAGTAGAAGTCAAGTCCGTTAGAACGCAGCTTGTAATTACATGTTACTGAGTACACCATGAGTCAAATCATGGTCACTGAAATGTAACTGCATGTTCTTGAAATAGTTCAGCCTTGAGGTCTAGGGGCTGATTTATTTCTGGTTTCTCCAATTTAAGCCCTTGTATCATGACCCTGGAACTACCACCCAGTTCAGAGTAGATGGGCAACATGATGAGGTACAAAGAACTGGGGACTAGGAATCCTCTGAAATGATAGGTAAAATGATGCCTACATTTTTTATTGTTCAAAGTTGTAAAGTATCTAGAAATATAAGGATTATGAGCAGAAATGTTGGGAAGACAATGATGTGAAGTGATGGTCTTCAAACTTTTCTTTACCAACACCCCCTAAAAATGCTAGAAAACTACGTATCTCTGCATACATTTTTAAATCGACATCTGTAACTTTTAATCACAGGTTTGAGTGGTTCAAAGGATGTATCCTGTTAGCATAGTATATTTTTAAATAAAACTGTCATATAGCTTTTTTTTTTTTTTTTTTTTGGCCGTGCTGCAGGGCTTGCGGGAACTGGCAGTGAAAGTGTGGAGTCCTAACCACTGGTCCACCAGGTATTCCCATAACACTCTTTTAAAATGTATCCAACAGAATCTAATACCACAGTAACTTGACACTTACCATCATTCCTTTTTCAAAATAAACAAGCAGTTCTTTAACAGTCAGAAATGTTAAATCCTTTCCTTTCTTCCTGGAACTCTATATTCATTCCACTTCTTCTAAACAAGTGTATCCAAATGTCATATTTTTATGACATCTTTTATTATTTGAATATCTATTATTTGAACATCTCTTATTGATTACCCCCTCACATTTTCTGAAGCAAAAATGCCTATGTAAATAGATTTCCAATTTAAAATTTTAAAACTATCCCACGACCTTCAGGCTCCGAGTGTTAAAACATTTTTTGGAAACTAAGTCATCATTACAATTATTTGTAACAAGGTAAATATATATGTTATTGATCACTAAACATAGAGCAGTAAAATGTTATTGGAAATTATTCCCTTAATACATAAATATATGTATTTTTATATATTTACATACATATGTAATTAATTAAAATATCCATTAATTAATATTAGGGAAGAATGAGCTGGTTTAGCACCAGTATTATCCCTCTTTCTCTTTTTTTTTTTAACACATGGAAAAAGAGTAAGGAAAAGAAGTGTCTAAGGCCTCATGGGAACTAAGTAACAGCAACAGAACCGGAAGTCATGCATGTAAAGACAGCCACAGACACATACCTGGGCTATATGGCAATCACAATGTAACTTGAGAACTGGAAGATTTCTATTCCTCAAGATCCAATTCTAGCTTTAGAGACCCATCTATTTCTCATTTTTATGAACGTAGGCACTGAGAAACCTTGTTCCCATGAGCAAATTGGTGAGGCTGTAAGGAGTTTTGTTATGACAGTGCTTAGGGCTGATGAGAAGGAAGGAAAATTGGGACATACTTCTGGGCTCATGGCTTCAGAGCGGGGTCTGGAATGATTCAATGAACACAAACCCTGTGTGAAGGGTTCTAACGAGTCCACCTTTGTCAGGGAGCTCAAAATCTGTTTTTCAGCAGACCCGAATTTGGCAGTGTCATTCAATTTTTTGAACTCCTTCGAGCTATAGGTCAGACATCACGTCAAAAATTACTCTGTGGGGGAGGTTGGAGGGCAGCGAGCATATGGGAACACTCTGTACTTTCTGCTCAATTCTGCTGTGAACCTAAAACTGCTCTAAAAAATAAAGCCTATTTTTAAAAAAATTGTTGTAATGATCTACCAGTGGTCAACTCAATTAGGCTTTTTTCCTCCAAGTTTTATGGAAAGCCATCAATTGGAAGCCACCTACCTTGTGAAATGATTTGTACCTCAGTTACAAAAGGCTTTTGCTTTCTCAACAAAAACACAGATATTTCTAATCATCCCTTGTCTTGGCCTTGGAGGTTTTTTTTTTTTTTTTTTTTTTTTTTTTTTTTTTTTTTTGTTTATTTGTGGTACACGGGCCTCTCACTGTTGTGGCCTCTCCCGTTGTGGAGCACAGGCTCCGGACGCGCAGGCTCAGCGGCCATGGCTCACGGGCCCAGCCGCTCCGCGGCATGTGGGATCTTCCTGGACCAGGGCACGAACCCATGTCCCCTGCATCGGCAGGCAGACTCTCAACCACTGCGCCACCAGGGAAGCCCGGCCTTGGAGGTTTTTACAACAAAGGGCAATGCCTTCCTTTCCTTTTTTAAAACAGAGAGAGGGCCGGTGTGAAAGGGCAGGTGGGGGCAGAGAAGACGGGCATGAAACCCCACTCTCTCTCCATCTCAGGCACATGGAGAAACTGATTCCCTAAAACTGTGTGCCCCGTGGGTGCCCATCCTTTAAACATCACCTGAGGGCGGTGATTTAAGAGCTACCTCAAATACACAGAATTATAAGGTCAGGTTTTTAATAATGAATTCGCTATTTATCTGAAATTCAAATTTAACTGGGAGTCCAGTATCTACAGTCTATCTGGCAACCCTTTCTAATCCTCATCATTCTTTTTAAGAGATGAGCAAAACTGAGACCTGGAAAGAACAAAGTACTGGACCGAGGGACTTTTATTTCTCCCTCTACCTGATTCTCAAATGTAATTACTGTTTTCTCGCCTCTCATCGTGGGGCCCATCTTTATCTGTCCTCCCACGGTGTTCCCATCCTTCTCACCCAAAGCAAAAACAACAACAATAACAAATATGATGGTATTCCTGAAAGGACGAAAGTTTTGGAGGAAACCAGGGCCAGGAATTGGTTTGAGAGAAGCAGAGACAGCGTGTGGGTACAGTGTGGGCAAAGCATCTCTGCCCTGTCACCTTGAAAACAGTGGCTAAAAACAAGGAGAGGGAACAGCAGCCGCTGCCTTCAGGGCAGACACCAAACTTATATAAAATGTGTGAATAGTCCCCTTTGTAGGCTAGCCTGTGGATACATAAGAGAAAATATTATTCAAGTCCAGCTGCATGTCGGATCACCTTTGCCGCCATCCTGAGCTGCTTCTTAGGAAAGACACCAAGCAGGCCTTTTCTTTTCTCTTTCCCCTTCTGTTCCGTTTACTACCAGTGCCCTCTCTCACACTCCCAAACACCAAAAGTAATTTGAATTTCAAGCCTTTTTTTGGCCTCCCTGTGGGTGTGGGAGGACCTCCCTTGAGAATTGCTCTGGATCTAGTCGGCTACATCCGTAATTGGACAGAATCTCTGTCGTACCCCACCACCACCTCCCGTTCTTAATGCATGGGGCATTCAGGTGCCTCCACCCCCAAACCTTCTCTACCTCATCCTTAGTGAGAAGAGCCCCCCAGGAATGCCCAGCCTCCACTTACCCGCCCCGGTTTGGGAAGAACAAGTCTCTTGTCCAAGGGACCCAGGTCGGCCAGCCAACGGCTGCCAAGGTCAAGGTGACACTGACAAGGAGAAAGGCTAGACCTGAGCCCCTCGGTTCAGGAGACCCAAGGCAAGTTCCTGTTTCAGAGACAGTTTTAAAAACTGAAAAACTGATCAAGTTCAGAGAGGGGTGTGTGTACTTCCCTCTCCCCAACTCACCCACATGACCCCCTTGATCTTCCCCAGGGGGAACAGCTGATCTGCTTCTCTAAAGAATCTCTCTAGACCTAACCCTGTCCCTCCCCGCCCCTCCGTCCTCATGGCCATTCCTTAGCTGGTGTCTCAATACTCTGGTACATTTTTGTTCTTGACAAGAAAAAGGAAAGGGAAAAAAAATGAGAAAGAGAAAAAGGATGGCACATCTGAGTTTTTTGTGGTTTGGGACAGTTTTAGTGCAAGGTTTTCAGGACTTGATTTCCCCTGGTCCTTTCCATGCTGAAGACGGCGCTCAGTAACACTGCTGGTTACCAGTGGGACATGTATTCTCCTTCTGATCCAACAGGAGATTCTCTCCCTAGATTTGGAGTTGGGAGGGAGGAGATGGCATGGGTGATGTCCAAGGATGAATAGCCAGTTTCAGACGGGATCTTCTGCACTAACCAGAGCCCCTGCCTTCAGTTCTGCAGATGGACACTGAGCCCAGCAGGGGCACAAGAGGGATGGCTCATATCTCCCATGGAAAGAGAAGGGGAGGGGGGAAGAGCGGGAGGGACTGAGGAAGAAAGAAATAAAAGGAAAAAAGGAAGGAAGGAAGAAAGAAAGAGAGGGAGAGAGAGAGGAAGGGTAAATTTGTATATTCCTCTATTTTGACAGCTTCCTTATATTAAAATGGGTATAGAGACACAGACATAGAGAAAAAAATGTATGGATACCAAGGGGGAAAGGGGTGAGGTGGGATGAATTGGGAGATGGGGATTGACATATATACACTATTGATACTATGTATAAAATAGATAACTAATGAGGACCTACTGTATAGCACAGGGAACGCTACTCGGTGCTCTGTGGTGACCTAAATGGGAAGGAATTCCAAAAAGGAGGGAATATATGTATATGTGTAGCTGACTCACTTTGCTGTACAGTAGAAACGAACACAATATTGTAAAACAACTATACTCCAATAAAAATTTAAGAAAAGAAACGTATCAATAAAAAATTCTTAAAAACAGTAAATAATTAATTTTTTTAATTTAAAAAATAGGTATAATAATGCCTAACATACAACATTATTATAAGGAATAAATAAAATAAAAATGCCCAGTAGTACAGAGCCTGACATACAGTAGATGCTAAATTAATTTTGTTGAGCATGAAGGGCACTTACACTTATGTTGTGTTTGCTTATCTGTTTGTCTTACCCCCCAGACTCTGAATGTCTTACTCATTTCCGTAACCCCTGTACCTATGACAATGCCTGCAATATAGTAGACACTCAATACATATTTTTGAATTAATTCATCAGTTAATTAATACCCTGTCCCACCCTCACCTGGCCCCATTTTCCTTCCTGGTCAAGAGCTCTTTGCCCTCTCTCACTATGCTCCCTGGACCAAGGTTCTGGAACTCAAACTCTGAACAAAATTTGTTGAACCTGCAATGGATGAAATGCCAGTACTCTCTTCCTAGAAATACCAAAGAGTTTTCCCAGCAAGCACAAGGAAGGCAAGAGATTAGGAAGGGCAGACTGTGGATTGTTGGTATTTCTAAGTCCATTGCAGAGCCATGATGTGTTTAAATTAAAACCAGAGTCCAAGGTACTACTTATATGCGAAGTATTTGAAAGAGCAGAGGGCATCAGCTTCCCCAACGCAGTCAAGGAGGGAGGAACAGCGTTCTAGAAGAGAGAAAGAGAGAGGAGGGATTGAGGAAGGAAGAAAAAGAAGGAAAGAGGGAGAGAAGGGAGGAGGGAGGAAGGGAGGAAGGGAAGGAGAGAAACAGAGGAAAGAAAGAAAGCTGGAACAGTGAATTTTCAAATAGGCATGCGGAAATCTGAGTCAAGCATGGTCTACTGAACACATAATTTTATCGCTGCTGCTTTGCAAACCTCCACTAAAATGGCAGTAAGGGAGGAAAGGCGCATACATCCTCAAGGACAAAGAATGTGAAAACAGCTACAACCAACAATAAATGTTAAACCTTTAAGAAACACAAAAGCTATGATCAGTGGAAACTAACCTACCTACTATATCAGAAAAACCTAGACCTGTGCAGATTGGAAGCAGCAAGAAACCAGCTGTTCGGCTTCTCCAAGCCCCAGACAGGCTGGGGGATTCAAGGACCAGGAGCCTCTGAAAGGAGTTGGGAGGGAGGTATGGTTTGGGTGGGGCTGGAAACAGGAAGATGGGTTGAAACCTTGCGTGAGGAGGAAGAAGACTGAGGTTGAACAAGGAAGGCTCAGGGCTTAGGGTCCAGGCTCCACCGAGGACAGAAATAAGACGGTGGAGTGATAGCCGCATAATGAACAGAATGCCACCACTCACCCCCAGTCTCCCTTGCCCAGTTTGGCTGGAAAAATGCTGAAGAAGGCTTATACCTCTCCAATTCTCACCCCCAACCCCAGGCAGGAACGTGGGGGTGTAATCTCATTGGAAAACATTCCAGCTCAAGGGACAAAGGCTACAGAATCAGGTATTTGTCTCCTGGTACAATGGCTTTGGTGCACCCACCTGTCTTCAGGCCGCTCACTTATGCTCAACACTTTCAAATAGATTTTAGTGCCTCGCTCATAACTGTGAACCACCACCAAGAACCATTGAATAGGGACTTCCCTGGCGGTCCAGTGGTTAGGACTCCGAGCTCTCACGGCTGAAGCCGTGGGTTCGATCCCTGGTTGGGGAACTAAAATCCCACAAGCTGCGTGGCGTGGCCAAAAAAAAAAAAAAAGAAACATCGAATATTTGAGGGAATCCTCCAACATAAAAGGTAGACTAAAACAAATCGGGGGAGTAGGGGGAACTTTGAAGAAACACAGGCAATGCAGGGAGAGAAAAAAATACTATAATATTGAGGTAAAAAAGATACTGTGTTTATTTTTTAAATGATAATACCTTTTAAAAAATATCAGGATGTCGGGGCTTCCCTGGTGGCACAGTGGTTGAGAGTCTGCCTGCTGATGCAGGGGACACGGGTTCATGTCCCGGTCCGGGAAGATCCCACATGCCGCGGAGTGGCTGGGCCCGTGAGCCATGGCCTCTGAGCCTGCGCATCTGGAGCGTGTGCTCCGCAACGGGAGAGGCCACAGCAGTGAGAGGCCTGCGTACCACACACACACACACACAAAAATCAGGATGCCCTTTAAAGAGAGAGAGAGCATACAGAAAATAAGAAAGACGTCAGGGAGGTTAGAAATATGCTAGAAAAAAATTCAATAGGAGGGTTGAAAGATAAAGTTGAGGGACTCTACCAGAAAGTAAAACAGAAAGACAAAAAGGTGGAAAGTAGGAAAGATGAAAAAAATTGATATAAATTCAGGAGTCTCAGTACCTGCAAAGTAACAGGTACAAAAAGAGAAAACAGAGAAACTAAATCAAGATAGTATCCTGGAACTGAGGTACATCAGTTTCCCAATTAAAAGGGCCAATGAGTGTCCAACACAGTGAATGAAAACAAACCCTGACCAAGATACATTACTGTGAGACTTCAGAACTTCAGGGATAAAGAGAAAATCCCAAAAGCTTCTGGAAACAAGTCACACTCAGAGAAGTCAAGGAGTCAGAATGGCATCAGACTTCTGAAGAGCAGGACAAAAGGATCAAGGTCTTCAAAAGACCTCAAAAGGGAAAAATGGTTTATAACCTAGACTTCTGTACCCAACAAAAGTGTAAACCAAACATGTGGACAGAATAAAGATATTTTTCAGGCCTCCATGGTCTCAAAAAATTCACTTCCCTTTCCCCCATTCCCAAAAAGCTACTGGAAGATGCATTCCTCCCAAACAAAGGAAGAGACAAACTAAGATCCTTGGAAAAGAGGCCTAACACAGGAGAGAGGTGGAGGGAATTCCCAGGATGAAGATGAAGGGAAGTTTCAGAATCATGGCTGTGCATCAGACCTACGAAAAAGCAGTCCATATCTGAGCTGGAGGCCAGAGAAATTCAGGACTGTGGAATCTCAGAGACATTCAAAAGAAAAACTAAGAAATTGGGAGATCACCTGATGTGTTTGGATGTATTAGGAAGAATTGTATAGTTCTTATTAGTTATAGAATTATATTCTAATTTATAAAATTAAGAATTTTATAATTCTTAAATTATAATTTTATAATTCATAAAGTTAGAAGATGAATTAAAGACATAAAAAACCAATTAAACAACAAAGAGGCAATTATTAATTCCAGGAAAAACAAAAAGTTATATAGGGGCTTCCCTGGTGGCGCAGTGGTTGAGAGTCTGCCTGCTGATGCAGGGTACACGGGTTTGTGCCCCGGTCCGGGAAGATCCCACATGCCGTGGAGCGGCTGGTCCCCTGAGCCATGGCCGCTGAGCCTGCGCGTCCGGAGCCTGTGCTCCGCAACGGGAGGGGCCGCAGCAGTGAGAGGCCCGCGTACCGGAAAAAAAAAAAAAAAAAAAAAAAAAAGAAAAAGTTATATAGGAAAGAAAAGGTAATCACCATGTGCTACATGGCTCCTCTCTGAACAATGTTTACATAAATATTTAATACTAATGTAAACATGGAACACTGATTTGATAAAATTGTTATGTGGGACTTCCCTGGTGGCGCAGTGGTTAAGAATCCGCCTGCCAACGCAGGGGGCACGGGTTTGAGCCCTGGTCCGGGAAGATCCCACATGCCGGGGAACAATTAAGCCTGTGCGCCACAACTACTGAGCCTGTGCTCTAGAGTCCACGAGCCACAACTACTGAAGCCCGCACGCCTAGAGCCGGTGCTCCGCAACGAAAGAAGCCACCGCAATGCGAAGCCTGCACGCCGCAACGAAGAGTAGCCCCCGCTCGCCGCAACTAGAGAAAGCCCGCGCGCAGCAACGCAGACCCAACGCAGTCAAAAATAAATAAATAAGTAAATAAATAAATAAGTAAATAAAATTTTAAAATCGTTATGTAACTGGACGGGAGCGTAGTAAGGGAGCTAAAATCTCATATTTCATAGTAAGATGTCCCTAGAAGGAAAAATCAAGAACTAGCAGCATAAGCACAATATATGGAACTAAGAAGGTAAAGCGCATCAGACACAGCCGAGTTGAAAGTGACCGCCTCTCAGGTAAGGGTGGCAGGTGAAGAAAGGAGCTACTTTTTGTGATAAGCCTTGCAGCACTATTTGATTGTTTAAAACCTGTGTGCACCTGCTGCTTCCATATGATCGTTTGAAAGTGGACAAACCAGGCAATCTGAGTTCTGGTCCTCTTCTCCCCTCCTCTGCTACAGGATTTCAGTTTCTCATACATCGAATGAGGAGCCGGTGAATAAGCCAGAAGAGGGGTGGTAATCAGAACCTCGAGAGGAGTTTCCCCATACACTCTTCTTGTCCTCTGAGCTCCTGGCCCTTGATGTTTATCCCTTTTCCACAATAATTATGTTTATTCAACCTCTAAAGTCAACTGGAGGAGACATGGGGGCATCTTTATGGAGGTTGGGGGAAGTTTTTATTCCATTTTCTTTTCCATAGGATGATGACAAGATGCAGAGTAAGGGCAATATTGGGAAGCTGGTCTCTACCACGTGTTCAATAACATCCCACCCTGCTCTCTGACAGTCCTTGTATCCTAAACTTGATCAAATATTTTTGGCCTTTCCCCCCAAACCGGTTGAAAACTTTCCCATGGTTAGGGACCATAACTAATGTGTTTTTTGTTTGTTTGCTTGGCTGGGGTGTTTGGTTTGGAGTGTTTTGTTTGTTTTTTTCCATTCCCCACAGAGCATGATAGTGGCTTCATAACCATCTGCTGAGCAAGACAGGAGTCTCGTCCTGTCTTGGTGAGGGGTCCTGCAGTGCATGTGTTCATAAGGGGAACGGATTTATTTTCAGAGAGAATAAAAAGTGCAGGATGACAGTGGGGAATTTTAGTCACAGGACCCGGGGAACTGCTTGTGTGGTTCTCTGCACCACCTCCGTTTTCTATTTTTTGCTGGTCGTTTTATCCTGTTCCTGGCGACATCACTGTGTTAGGAACCAGAAAGCACCAAGACCTCAGCTATCCTGTGCCCCTGCTGTCCTGGGTGACCTTGAGAAACTCAGATATAATAGTTTAGCTTCTTTTTCTCCCCGGTAAGATATAGAGTTGGACCAGCTGGCTGCTATGGGCCCTTCTCGTGCTAAGATTGCAGAAGTCACGACTGTTTACGAGTAAGTGGACACACTGCCGGGGTTGCCAGGGCCCTGTGCCGCCCTCGAGAGGAGAGAACAGCGTTGCTCAATATGGAAGGAAGGAGGAGTAATAGTCACACCAGGTGGCAGAGGGCCGAGCTGGGTGACAGATGTGAAAAGGGAAGTAAAATAAAGCGCGCGTCAACTGCAGGTGGAAGAATTCATGAGGAAAAGAGCACCTCCGCCCACGTCACTTCAGGTGACTTTGGTAAGAGGAGCCGTTGGTCTGCAGCCTGTGCCCATGGCAAAGCTCAGTAATTCTAGAAAACAGTAACGATACAATTCCCATCAAAGTCACTGATTTGGAAGAGGATCGCTGGTAACTAGGTGGGGCAAAAAGCCAATGAGCATTTGGTGCGAGGGTTGGGAGGGCTTGAGGGGAGAGCTGGAAAGCACATTATATTATAATTACCAGTCATGGGGGACTGGCTCCCGTGCTCAGCGGCCCAGTGCACTCGTTCACGTATCTCAGCTTTGGAGAATGCCCCTCCCTACTCCTCAGCTCTCTTGAGAACGCCCTTTCTCCCGCCCAACTCTGGTTCCAGAGGGGAGTCTCCGTGTTCTCCCTGGTACCATCACTTGGTCACCAATGGATCCCTGCTTTAATTTGAGCCCATCACCCTGTCCCACCTACATGGTTTAGTTGATTGGTCCAGGGGTGGGTCTATGACCCAAGAATGTCCCCGTCCAGGGCAAAGGACCTAGTGGGACCACTTTGATACAAGTAAGGTGGGTCTCTCAAAGGTGGCTGAGGCGATCAGAATGGCCATAGATGCTTTAGATCCATTGAGACAAGTTCTAGACGGTGGGCACGCAGTCCAACAATTTGTACCAGCGTCCCTGGCCCCTGGCTGCCCTTGTTTCTGCTTCTGCGGCTTCCATGGGTGGACAAGTTTACTTGGACCTCTGCCTCACCTTTCTTCTTTTGCGCGTCAGCCTGCGCATTTTCTTCTTCCTCCACTTGGCTCTCATGGCTCGGAGGTTTCTCAGGAGTTGGTGCTAAGGCCGAGAGAGCCTAGAGCTGAATTTAAACATCCAGGTCCTCTTGGGTGCGTCGAAGCTGGGTGTGAGATCACCTATGGCTGGTGAAGAAAGTTGCTCTGAGAAAATGAAGCCCCCAAGTTAGGAAAAAACAGAATATTAAGAGTTGCAGGGACTGGATTTCCCCTGGTGGCTCAGGGGTTAAGAATCCGCCTGCCCTTTTTGTCCGACATCTTAACGAGGCGCAGTGGTAGCAGTTGCTCTCCCGGCTTTGCTATGCCGCCCAAGGACAACAAGAAGAAGAAAGATGCTGGAAAGTCAGCCAAAAAAGACAAAGACCCAGTGAACAAATCTGGGGGCAAGGCCAAAAAGAAGAAGTGGTCCAAAGGCAAAGTTCGGGACAAGCTTATTTGACAAAGCAACATATGACAAACTCTGTAAAGAAGTTCCCAACTATAAGCTTATAAGTCCAGCTGTCGTCTCTGAGAGACTGAGGATTCATGGTTCCCTGACCAGGGCAGCCCTGCAGGAGCTTCTTAGTAAAGGACTTATTAAACTGGTTTCAAAGCACAGAGCTCAAGTAATGTATACCGGAAATACCAAGGGTGGAGATGCTCCAGCTGCTAGTGAAGATGCATGAACAGGTCCCACCAACTGTATATTTTGAAAAATAAAACTTTATTAAATAAAAAAGAATCTGCCTGCCAATGCAGGGGACACAGGTTTGAGCCCTGGTCCGGGAAGATCCCACATGCTGGGGAGCAATTAAGCCTGTGCACCACAACTACTAAGCCTGTGTGCCACAACTACTAAGCCTGCGCTCTAGAGCCCACGAGCCACAATTACTGAGCCTGCATGCCACAACTACTGAAGCCCGCGCGCCTAGAGCCTGTGCTCTGCAACAAGAGAAGCCATTGCAGTGAGAAACCCGCGCACTGCAATGAAGACCCAATGCAGCCAAAAATAAATAAATAAATAAATAAATAAATAAGTAGATTTTTTAAAAAAGAAAAGAAAACATGTATGGAGTGCCGTCTTTGGGGTGGGCCCTATTCTAGGTGCTCGGGGAAAGAGTCCCAGGCTCCCGGCGCTCATATGAGCAAGGAAACCTATGAGTAAGTGACAGGCAGAGGAAGTGGTATGGGAGGAGCGGAGAGCGATGGGGATCCGAGGTGGTGAGGGAAGGATGCCCCCAGGAGGTGACAGCGGAGCAGAGACCTGCAGAAGTGAAGGAGTGAGCCATGCAAGGAGGGAGAGGAGGGATCCAGGCCAAGGCAACATAGGTCAAAGGCCCCGTGTGGCACTGAGTTCCGTTTGTTCAAGGAACAGCAAGAAGGCCCTTATTGCAGGAGCGAGTGTATCCCCCATACAAGGGGAATGTCTGGGAGATGAGGTCAGAGACATGCGCGGGGCCACATTACATGGGGAGCTGGTAGCGTCCACATCTGACATGATGAGCAGGCTGCACCTGGGGCAATGCACTGACTGAAGAGTTTGGGTCTTTTGCCTGTTTTATCTTTTTGTAACCATATTCAAAGGTAGCCTTGGGTCTCATGGTGGCCAGTTACCTCTCCCACCTGTGCCCCCAGCCGCCCATTGCCTCTCCCCACAATCATCTTGGACAGCTTCTCATGTGTCTTTCCAGAGATATTCTGTGCATCTGTAAGAACATTCTAATACATTTTTAACCTCCTGTTTTACACAAATGTTAACATATTATTTACAGTGTTCTCTATTTTATAAGGAATTTTGGAAAAGTGGGCTAAGGATTCATCAGGAATTGAATAAAGATGGCAGAACAAACCCATACTTTAGTCTCTCCCTCCTACTTCCCCAGAAACGTCAGTAATTGGAAGTACTGTACTACCGACTTTAAAATGATGACCTTAGTGCTGTGTTTCAAAAGCTTTGTGCAGCAACATGGATGGACCTAGAGATTGTCATGCTGAGTGAAGTAAGTCAGACAGAGAAAGACAAATATCATATGATATCGTGTATATGTGGAATCTAAAAAAATGGTACAAATGAACTTATTTACAAAACAGAAATAGAGTTACAGATGTAGAAAATAAACATGTTTACCAGAGGATGGGGGTGGGGGAGGGAGGGATAAACTGGGAGATTGAGATTGACATATACACACCACTACACATAAAATAGATAATATGAACCTGCACAGGGAACTCTACTCAATACTCTGTAATGACCTATATGGGAAAAGAATCTAAAAAGGAGTGGATATATGTATATGTATAACTGATTCACTTTGCTGTACACCTGAAACTAACACGACATTGTAAATCAACTATATTCCAATAAAAATTTAAAAAAATAAAAAGCTTTGTGAAATCTAAATTCAACCAGCAATCTATATTTATAAACCCATCAGGCTGTTTCTTCAGGGTCCATGACTTCTTGTTTAGGAATGCTGGAAAGGGCAGAAAACTCAGGAAACTAGGGTTCAGGTTCTTCTGGCTTGTCACTAACTTTGTGTGTGACCTTGGATAAGCCACCTCAGAAACTGAAAGAAGGGAGGGAGGGAGGAAGGAAGGAAGGATCAGTTTGGGCTTAGTCTTTCCTAAGAGTGGAAGTGTGCGTGTGTGTGTGTGTGTGTGCGCGCGCGCGCGCGTGTGTATGCAAACGTGTGATAATGAACAAAAGGGACAAATCCTGTGCCTTCATGATGTTTACATCCTAGAGGAGGAAAAAACCCCACAAAATATAGAAATAATTTAAAAATATACATTAAATAACAGTAAGTGCTAAGAAGAAAAGAATGAAGCAGGAAAGAAGACTTGGAAATAAAGGGGAGTTGAAGTTTGGATGTAGAGGCCAGCAAATGTGCTGTTGAGAAGGTGACTTTGGAATAAAAATCTGAAGGACATGAGGCAGCAGCCAGGGATGATCTGGGGGCAAGAGGCAGAGAGAGCACAGTGCAAAGGCCGCAGACCTGAAAGCCACGTGGTAAAGACGGGAAAGACGGGAGGCAGAAACTAAGGTGGACCAGCGACATCGACACTGGTGCTGCCCTGGAGCCCCTGCACAAATTCTAGACTGCTTCCGGGCTGCGATGTAAGTCCCAGAACAAACCCCTGTTGAGTTAAGTTATTGGAGGTGAGTTTCTGTTAGTTGCAGCAGAACAATCCACTTAAAAAAATATTTTTAAAATAAGAAAATGAATCAACGAAGGATTCATTGATTCATTTTCTTATTTTAAAAATATTTTTTTAAGTGGATTGCTACAGTACCGATTGTTACATCCTTTTGGGAAAGCAATTTTCAAAAGCCTTAAAGTATTTTTTATTTTTTAGCCCAGTGATTTGCACTCTAGGAATCTATCCAAAGGAAACAATCTGAAATGCAGGTGAGAAAAAAATTATACACAATGTGCTGTAAACTGAATCGTGTCCCCCCCAAAACTGCCATGTTGAAGTCCTAATGCCTTCAGAAGGTGGCTGTATTTGGACATGCGGTCTTTAAAGATCTAAGTTAAAATGAGGCCCTTAATCCAATATGACTAGTGTCCTGTAAGAAGAGGAGATTAGGACATACCCAGGGAAAACCACATGAGGACACAGCGAGAAGGGGACCATTTGCAAGGCGAGGAGAGAGGCCTCAGAAGAGACCAACCCTACCCACACCTTAATCTCAGAGTTCTAGCCTCCAGAACTGTGAGAAAATAAATTTGTTGTTTAAGCCAGTCTGTGGTACTTTGCTATGGCAGCCTGAGCAAACTAACATACAGCAATTTATTTATTTATTTATTTATTTGTTTATTTATTTATTTATAACTTTTGGCCATGCCAAGAGGCATGAGGGATCTTAGTTCCCCGACCAGCGTTCAAACCTGGGCCTCCTGCGGTGGAAGCGTGGAGTCCTAACCACTGGACTGCCAGGGAATCCCCAACAATTTCTAAAGATCATTATATATTTTAAATAGAGAAAAATTAGAAATAGTCTAAAAGTTCAGTAACAATAAGGAGAGAATATTATACAGTCATCAAAATGTTGAGGCTGCATGGAAAAAAATACAAGATCATGTTTGGAAGAAAAAGCAAGATACAATGATTTAGATAGACAGATGATAGATAGACAGATAGATAGGGATGTAGTCAGCCCTCTGTGTCCGTGGGTTCCACATCTGCGGATTCAAACAACTGCAGATCAAAAATATTCAGGAAAAAAACGCAGAAAGTTCCGAAAAGCAGAACTTGAATTTGCTGAGTTCTGGCAACTATTTACATAGCATTTACATTGTATTAGGTATTATAACTAGAGATGATTTAAAGTAGATGGGATGATGTGTATAGCTTAGATGCAAATACTACATCATTTTGTGTAAGCGACTTGAGCATCCACGGATTTTGGTATCCAGTGGAACCAATCCCCCCTGAAGACACCAAGGGACGACTGAGTACATCCAAAGGAAGTGAATACATGTATACACACATATATACGTATACATATATATATATGATAATATATATGATTTTAACTGTGCTTTGCAAAGCCCGTGGAGGAAAAAAAAAAAACTAGAAGGAAGAAAAAAAACACTTGTAGTGTCATTTTTAGAAGATTATAACTTACATTCTCCTTTCTTTGTTAATGAGATTAGACTATGGTTCTTTGAAGTGTACCTTATTCAAATAAATAGGTACAATGGGGAATTGTAAAAGTGGGCTTATACACTCTCCCAGAATGTCTCTTTTTCAGAAAGGAAACTATTTATGTTGTTTAGATTGAAGATTCGTGCACACAGTGTATTGATCAAATTCCTGCGCACGGGTCCAAAGCAGCTGGTTAAACGCCATTCATTCCTTGGTGGGTCTCTGGGGGACTGAACCCTTTTGTTCTTTTCTCCGAGGCCAAGCCCTGGAAGGCTCTATAAACCCTTCCTGAGTCCCAGCATCGTGGCATCTGCCCAGCCAGCGGTGGGACCCCCATCCCAGGAGTCCTGGGGAAGCCTGGGATGCACGGACCTGCTTTCTTCCCCACGTGGGAGGCGTGTTCTCAGGCCCAGCGCTCGCCTCCTGTCTCTCCCCCTCACAGCCACACCCTCTCCTTCTCCGGTTTAACTGATGTCTTTCCTTGGACTCCAGCTGCCGAATCTGCTGACAGCTCCTAAATCTGTGTCTTTGGTTTGGACCTTTGTCCTTCGCTCTAGATTCCCATATCCAATTGCTTCCTGGTCTCCTACCCCGGAATGTCCCAAAGTGAATTCACCTAACACTGAGCTCACGCAGTTTGCCTCAGAAGTCTCTCCCGGGACTTCCCTGGCGGTCCAGAGGTTAGGACTGCCCGGACGGCCAGCTTGGATCCCTGCTCGAGAACTAAGATCCCAGAAGCCCCGCGGGTGTGGCCAAAACAAACAAACAAACAAATCTCTCGCCCCTGCATTCGCCGTCTCTGTCAAGGATAACCATCGGCTCGGTCACCCAATACAGAAACCTAAATCTCGGTCTTCCTTCCCCCTTCTCTCTCCCGACCCATGTCCATTTAGTCACCAAACAGGATGAATTCTCGCTGCTTCACACTCTTTAATTCCATTCATTCATTCAGCGTCTAAGGTTGGCGAATAAGACAAGAACGACCCCTTCCCTCGTGAAGGCTCTTTGAGGCGGCAGCAGATAGTAATTTAAAAAGCTAAGGAATCACATGTATACAGTACATTAAAATGGCCTGAGATTACAACAGAGGCCTCCTGGTTGAGAAGGAGTCCTGGGGAGAGCCCAAGGTCAACACTCCAGGCAAGAGAAACAGTAAGTGCAAGGGTCCTCAGGCAGAAAGACTGGCCACGTGTGAGAAGTGTTGACAAAGGGCCCGGTGGCTGTAGATCCCTGAGAAGGCAGTGGAGGAGTGGGCGGGGCCCTTCTGAGCAACGATGAGAAGCCTGGATTTATTTTAATCCCTTGGGATATTTCAAGCAGGAGAGTGAGATGTCTTCCTGGGTCTTCCCCTCCAATCCTTCTTCAATACAGCGTCAAGGCTGATCCCTCTGTAACAGAGATCTGATTATGTGTCTCTGTGGTTTTAAAAACTTTTCAATGGCTCCTGTTTGCCTGCAGAATGACACCCAAACCCCTTAGCCTGGCTTTACAAGTCCCTTCATAACCCTGCCCCACATTTCTCCTGCCCTTATTTCTCCCTGTGCCTCCTTAACCCCTTTGCTTGGCCGTGAGAAGGGACTTCCAAATCCCCTGATGGATCTGCTTTTTATTTTTTATATATTTTTAAAATTTCGGCCACACCAAGCAGCATGTGGGATCTTACTTTTCCGACCAGGGATCGAACCCGTGCCCCCTGCAGTGGGAGCACAGAGTCCTAACCACTGGACCGCCAGGGAAGTCCCTGTAGCTGCTGTTTCACTGCTGAGTCTTTACTCATGATTCCTCTCTTCTGAGCACCGTGTTCCCCCCCACCCCCTCCCCATCATCAACAGAAACCTACTCACCTTTCAAGACGAAGATCAAATGTCCCCTCACCTGGGTAATCTTTCCTGTCACTGGCCCCCAGTAGAATGAACCATTCCTTCCTTTGTGTCCGTCCTCGATGTGCCCTGGATGACCTTCTAGCATAACCTCGTTCACACTTCATGGCCCTTCTCAGTTTACATGCCTCTTTCCCTGTTCACGCGTAACCCTCTCTTACTCCTATGTATTCCCTACCACTTAGCATAGATCTTGGAATATCTTATTGTATGAAGAGAAGTAGTTTTCTCTGTTTTGCATATTAAGATTACATAGGATAATTCTGCCAGACCTACTGAAGCTCAGGAAAAACTGTAATGACCACATCAGCTGAGACTTGTAGCGGAGGTACCGGTCTCTGAGCTAATAGGGTCCCCACCACTAGCTACATCAGTGCATTGATCCTCATTGGCAAGGCTGAGATTGGGAAAAAGTTTGACCAGGTAAAAACATCTATGGGGCATGGGTTTTGAAACCTCTTTGCTTGTCAGGCACCTCTCTGCATTCTGCCATGTCCGTGTCATCCACTGTCTCTGCAGCGCTCACCCCATGGCTAATGATGCTAGGACATCGGTTAGCTGGTTGGGGCAGGACAGTTGGAGACTGAACTTATCAGTTTATCATTTCCTGCTAAGTGTTCAGCACTGCGGAGTGTAGGCTGGGGAGAATAAAGAAGTAACTTGTTCCCTCTATTTGGGGATGGGAGATCATGATATCTATAGAAGACACTAATTGGTATTTATCACTTGACACCTTGATAGGTGAGACATAATTACAAGATAACCCAGGACTATATAATCAAGTGCTGGAGGGCGTGTTCTAGGCAGTAACTGCTGTCGATTTTTTTCAGGGTCTCTTGACCTTGATGTTGAAAGTCAATGTGTGTCTTCTACCAGCTTGTATCTGCTTGTCATGGGTGGGACCCGAATGTGGATGAACCAGAGGAGAATCAGGAAATGAGTCTGCCCAGTGCTCGGAGCAGTGTCTCTGCTGTTTATTCAGAGTGCTTGCGGGTACTGAGAAATGCATTCGGAATGTACCCTGCCTTTTCGGCAGCTGCATCTCAGCAGAAGGGGAGGCAGAACTGACCTGGAGGAGCTCAGCTCAGAGGCGGCCAGGTTTGCTGAGTCCTGGGAAGTATACACGGGACGTGTGTTGTCCGTGCACTCTGCTGACCCGGATCAGGAGCACTCTGTCGTCGCTGATGACTTTTTTACGAGTTCTCACTGAAAAAAAGTCATCATGGGACTCCAAAGGCAAATGTGCTCCTTGTGAAGGTCGTAAATTCTCCTGCTCTCCGAACAGCTGCAGCTGTAGCCGTTCACCCAGGGGCTTTGCCAAGAAGGCATCATTGCCTGCACAGACTTCACACGGAGCCATGCTGAGGGGAGGGTGGCTGGCCGGAGCTCAGATGAGATGTGATCATTAACGATTTCTGAAGAAAGACTTGAAACTTTAAATCAAATTACAGATTATGTTGGCTCAGCCTTCCATTAACCCTAACTGTGGTGACTTCACTTGATCTCAAGCAACAAGCAATGTGCAGCTCCTCGGTGGAGTTTAAGTCTGTGTATCTCCTCATTTAATGGTACAAAATTTCAGTGGATATGTTTTTCGTGGCTTTCCATACATTTCTTGACTCACCAATCTAATCTGATACGCGACATGATGTCTTCGGAGCAGGGGCCTGTGCAGTTCATTGCACACAACAAACTCGTACTAAATATCTGTTGCTTGACTGATACCTTGAGTTTTCACTTTTTACATGACAGCAAGATATGTCATATTGATTAAACATCACCTAATAGAGTCCACATTCTCATAGCTCCAAGAGCACACAAAAGGCCTTTATGGCTATTGTTGGCTAGCTTTCAACCTCTGAACCTCTTAAGAGAGTTTCTTATACTCCCAGTTGCCTGATCACAATCTTCCTTAATCTTTATTTTCTGCAGAGGTAGAACCCATGTCCTCAAAGGCAAAGGAGGAATTTAATTTCAAGACTCTTCTCTGTGGATAAGAACTGGCCCAATGTGTCAGGTCTGCTGTGTGCCCGAGGCAATGCCCTGCCTCCAACACAGATTCCAAGGGAGGTGTGGGGAGGGCAGGCTGTGTTCCAGCTCTTTCCTCTGAGCATCAGCTGTAAACACAAACTCACTCCGGAGCTAGAACCTTGGTTTTAAAAGGAAAACAAAGATATGTATAGCATTTGATGTTAATAATGTGTGACCATGTCCCAATTAGCTCATTTCTTTTCTGATTAGCTACTTGCATTCACCACATCACCCTAAGTCACTTAGGTCTTTGCCTTCTGACGACAGAAGCTTCGTGGTGGTCTGTCTTTAGATAAGTCACTCCAAGTTTCACTTAAAAGCAGCCAAACGACTCAATCATTGAAAACAGAATTAGACACACCAGGTCCAAAAATTATGTACCCCAAATCTAGCTTTTGCTAACGGGCATCTCCCCACCTTCCATATTTAACATTTTTGAGGGTACGTGTGCCAAGATGATTCATCCAAGCTGCTCTGGAATTTGTCTCTGCTGGTGACAATGCAGCCGATCCACCCTCGTCTGCCCTCCCCTCATCTGGTGAAAAGGCAGAGTATCAGTTCCGTGGCTGTGTCACCAGCACACCATGGCTTTCTTTATTTAGGTACCACGCACTTAGGCAAGTTGCTCCCACGTGGAGCTTTTCATCTCCCGATCACATTTCTCCACCATTTCTATCTGCCTGCACCACCCAGAGTGCGACCCTAAAGAGGGTGAGGACCTAAGGATCCTGAGGGTCCCCAGAACCCACAGAGCAGCCCCTCCAACAAGTGATCTCCTTGCTCTGTGGTCCTTGCTTATCCAAGGAGACTGTGTATAGCCTCTTCCCCGGCCCTATCAGCCCAGGACCCCTGCTCTCTCTTCCTGCTTCTCTGAGATTCTCCCCAGCAGAGGTGCCAAAAATTCATCTTCTTTGAACTTTCAGCAATTCTGATGCTGACTGTATTCCCAGAGATCCTGAAACTTCTGGCGGTATTAGCTCTTGGGTTTCTTTTTACAACATTTGGGGGACACATCTGTGTTCTGAGGTTCAGGCTAACCCCCCTAAAAAATGAGTACTTCTGTGGGAATTGCCCGTTTCCCCTCCCTTCTCCACTCCCTCTATAGATTTTCACATTCTGGAGGAAAGCCAGGCTTCTTTCTTTTTTGTTGTTTTTACTGTAGATTTTCAAGCTAGCTCTAGCCGGCATCCAGCTCTCCCTCCTCCCTCGGTCTTTCCCCTCCTGGCTCCTATTCAATGACTAAAGCTCGACAGGAGTATTTACAGACCTGGGTATCTACCATGACCTTGTGATTGCACTAATCCCTGGCACCATGACCTTGTGATTGCACTAATCCCTGGTGTTAAGGCTGCTCTCTGCTCTGCCTGTCACAAGGGTGAAGGGATGGGAGTGGGAAGGAGGGTGCCTCATCCGGGAGCAGCCCGTTTATTTATAGAACCGGCCTTTTCCTCTCCTTCCTAGTGTCTGTTGCCATATCCACAACACCCCCTCTGGGAGATAGATGACAGACTGGAGGGTGTGGGCCCAGAGCTCCAGGGGTAAAGGCCAGAGTTCTCAGGGTCAGAGCACCAAAGGACTGCTTTCCCCACCTCCATGGGCACACCCAAGGAGGCCCAAGTTCCCAGGGCTGGTTCACCACTGAGCATTACAACTTCCTTCCTCACAGCCCCAGAGGTGTGGCCAGATGCTCCTGCCTGGGGACTCTGGGCTCAGTGGCCTCAGAGAGTGCGACTCAAGTTCCTGGCAAACTCTGGCAGCATCTGAGGTTGACCTGACCATCTCTTTGGGGTCTTTGAAAAGCAGATGAGAAAATTGCTGATAGACTAAGAGAGAAGAAAGATGGAAAGGGGCCTGACTCTGCATGTCTTGGAGAACAGAATTGCCACCATCTAGATTAAGGGAAAAAAACCACAAAAAACCCTGGACAGACTTCCTTGGCGGTCCAGTGGTTAAGACTCCATGCTTCCACTGCCAGGGGTGCGGGTTCAGTCCCTGGTGGGGGAACTAAGATGCCACACCAAAAAACCAAACCAAAACAAAACAAAAAAACAAGACTTTGGGGAAAAAGTGAGAATGAAGGCCACGTGATTACAGCTGGAGGAGGACTCCAGTTGACAAGACCTGTGTAGCCTTGTCACAATTTAGCTCATGATTATGCCATACCTTGGGTGACCATGACTGCTTCTTGTGTTCAAGTTCTGACCCAACTTGACAGTAAATCACGTGGGGGCAGGAACCTTAGGGCACAGAGCTGGGTGCCACATTTGTGCTCAGTAAGCCTTGTGAGGTCTCATAGGTGGATTATAAGTGACTATTATTAGCATTAAGAAGGGTTTTTCGAAGATGATGATGCTGATGGTGATGATGGCTGGATATACTGTAGGCAGGAACCCTGAGCTTTTTAAATCTCTCTCCTCCCTCTGTCCAGCGAGTACCATGCACTTAGTAGGCTTTCAAAATCATTTGCTAGATTTGTATTAAATAAATGATGATTATAATAGTTCCATGTTTGGGAACTTCTACTCTGCTTAGTAGACACTTTTCTCTTTCTAAAAAAAAAAAAAAAAGAATCTTCTGAGCCTGTGTTCAGTTTTCTCTTGTAGCCACTTCTCATGTGTGATACCACAGGGGGATGGTCCTCAAACGTTAGCCTTGCATCAGAGCCACCTCTGAGGTTTGTGTTTCTTTTTCTTTTTCTTTTTTTTTTTTGGCTGCTTTGATTCTTCCTTGCTGCGCGCGGGCTTTCTCTAGTTGCAGCGAGCGGGGCTACTCTTAGTTGCGGTGCGCCGGCTTCTCACTGCGGTGGCTTCTCTTGTTGCGGACCACGGGCTCTAGGTGCGTGGGCTTCAGTAGTTGCAGCACACGGGCTCAGTAGTTGTGGCTCGCGGGCTCTAGGGCGCAGGCTCAGCCGTTGTGGCGCACGGGCTGAGTTGCTCTGCGGCATGTGGGATCTTCCTGGACCAGGACTCGAACCCATGTCCCCTGAATTGGCAGGCGGATTCTTAACCACTGTGCCACCAGGGAAGCCCAGGCTTGTGTTTCTGATCAGTAGGTAGGGGGTGGGGCTCAAGAACGTGCTTTTCTAGAGTTCTCATGGTGGCTGCTGCTGGTCTAGGGACCACACTCTGGGAACCACTGCTGTACGGGTCTGTTAGAAATGTCTCAGGTTCTCTTACCTGGAACTTGAGGATTGAAGAAGAGTCCTAGGAAATGGGCCACAGCTGTCTGTGCAGAGGCCTCAGTAGAATCCTTCTCCGAGGGATCATTGCCCATCTCTGCACAGGGGCCACTTTCTCTAGAATTTAGAACTTGCCAAAGCGGGACAAAGGTTGCCAAGAACCCACTTGGGGATCCCACTCTAATTTGCCTGCAGGCTCACCTCTCCCCAGTCTATTCTCCTCACTCCAGCCCAGGTGACTGTCTCAATCAGAAATCCGGTTACCTCTGTCTCCTGCTTAAAAACCTTCAGTGGCTTCCCGTTCCTTCCAGCTTAAAGCCCAGACTGTGGGATGCCTTAGCCTGGTTGGCAAACGCTTCATGATTTGACCCTTGCCTTTGCATTCAACGTGGGATCCTGCCACTCCCCGACTACCGTGGTCCCCAGAAATGACCTCTCTCACCCCATTCCTCTGCACAAGCTTCCCCTGGGTTCAGAGTGAACTTTCTTTTATTCATTTATTTTTTATTGGAGTATAATTGCTTTACAATGTTCTGCTGTACAGCGAAGTGAATCAGCTGTACGTATACATATAGCCCCTCCCTCTTGGACCTCCCTCCCATCCCCCATACCACCCATCTAGGTCATCACAGAGCACCAAGCTGAGCTCCCTGTGCTATACAGCAGTTTCCCACTAGCCATCTATTTTACACATGGCAGTGTCTCCCAATTCATCCCACCCTCCCCCTCCCCCGCTGCGTCCACAAGTCCTTTCTCCATGTCTGCATTTCTATTCTTGCCCTGCAAATAGGTCCATCTGTACCATTTTTCTAGATTCCACATATATGCGTTAATGGACGATATTTGTTTTTCTCTTCCTGATGTACAAAGTTGTGTTAATTACTGCTATACAGGGACTTCCCTGGTGGTCCAGTGGTTGGGACTCTGCACTTCCAATGCAGGGGGTGCAGGTCCGATCCCTGGTCGGGGAACTAGGATCCCACATGTCACGTGGTGTGGCCAAAAAAGATTTAAAAAATCATTTATTTAAAAAATTTTAAAAATTAATAATAATTACTGCTGTACAGTAAAGTGGTTCAGTTATACGTATTTATACATTCTTTTTTTAAAAATATTCTTTTCCATTATGGTTTATCATAGGATATTGAATGTAGTTCTCTGGGCTACACAGTAGGACCTTGCTGTTTATCCATTCTCTACATAAAAGCTTACATCTGCTGACCCCAAACTCCCAGAGTGAACCTTCTGGTCCCCCTTCCCTGCATCCTACCCGCAGGGCTGTCCCCTGCTAGATCTCCAAGCAAAGCAAGCCTCCTGCTTAGCCCCCCTCCCCTGGGCACGGGGTCCTCACTACAAGCTGTCATTAGTACTTTACTCTGCGTCTGGCCTCCAACGCCCAGGCTGTGGAGGGACCAGGACTGGCCTTTGAGTCCCTAATACTTCCAGCAACACCACCTGGATTGAAGAAGGCGCTTGGGGAAGATTTGTTGAGTGAATGGAAATTGTTGAAGACTCAGCGGGTAGCAGACCACACACTGATCTCAGTAATTACTTTGGATACTTTTTGATACAAAACAATGGAGGGGAAGAAAAACAACAAAACAAGGGGGAGGTGGGGAGGGGAGTGCATTCCCAGGTAAAGCTGAGGAGAGACCTAGAGAGAAGGGAGGGTAGAATTACCAGTACTCCCTTCAAGTCACCTGCAGTAAAATGAACTCCTCCAGCCTTTGTCTACCTAAAGCACAGTGACAAAGGTGGGTTCAGAAGCAAACAAATGAAGCTCTAGAGGTAGAACTTTAGGCCCTGGCCTGTAGAGTGGGGAGGAAGTCGGAGGTTTTGCAAAAGGGGAAGTTGGAGCCTCCTGAAATTACAGCACCGGTAAGAGAGGCCTCCCCAGGCCCTTAGTTCAGTCCTCCTGGGGATCAAGCTTCTCTTCTCTCGGGATGGGGGACAGTGTCTTCCTGATTCCCTTTTGATTTGATGGCCTTAGATGGTGACAAGTTGCTTCCAGGTCTGTATTCTGTGTAGTGCCTGAGGACATCAGTTGTCTCTTTCTGCACTTAGTACATGAATCAACTTCATTTTGGAAGCACTTTATACTTAGGAGGCTGACTTCTATACCATAGGATGAAGTTTATAATAAAAGAACTAGACTAGTAGGCATGGTTCCTCTCTCTCCTCTGATGCCCAGCTAGATGTCTGCCTTTGGGCAGCTGTATTTTCAACTTCCTTCACTGTTCAGGCAGCGCTTAGTAAGAATGCCCGCTCTGGTTTATGTGTGACCCTTTCAAACCGACCCCATAGCTGTTTTCCATTCCTAAGATTGTGCCTTTGCAAACTTGGACCTACTTTGTAAGTTCTCTCGCTGATATCACTCTCTGTGAACTCCAGTGCCCAGGAAAGTAGGATAAACAAAAGCAGCCCCGGAGGGAGTTTCTTAAGCTCCAAATGTTTGATCTCAAAATCTGGCTGAATTTATCGGCTGAAACCACCATTGACAGAATATTTCTGGCTGACCTCTCTGCCCTCTGCACCAGCCACCCGGGTTTGGAACCCAGAGCTTCTCAGCTCCTCTTAGCATCTGCAGAGATACCTCCCCTGGGATGAGAGTCTGTGTTCTTCCTGGAACCAATTTAAACCCAAAGGAGCCTTAAAAAAAATACATTTAATCGTTGGAGAGGCTCCCCCTCCTTTTAACTTCTGAGCTCATTCCCTCTGGGAACAAGTGACATTTAGATTTTGGTGTGTAAGTTGTTTTTTCTTTAGATTAGTTTTTGTGTAAACATTCCCCTGCAAATTATTTGCACATTTTGAGGCAGCTTCTTTCAAGCGGCCAGTCAGACTGATTCCTCTTCTGTTCCCTTTACTACCCGCAGTTCAACTCTCTCTCACTCACCCACTTCCCCATTTCTCAAATTCAAACGAATTCTACTGTTTATGAAAATATTTCCCCAACTTTCTGGAATTTCCATTTCTCAGGGTTACCTCCCCTGGGCCGCAGCCAAAGCTGCACCCACTAGGATGAGTGAAGCCAGCCCAGGTCAAAAAAGAGGAGCCATCACTGTGCATGCAGGTGTGGTCAGCAGAGGCCAGGGCTGCCCTGAGAAGGGGCCTCAGGACCCACAAGACAGGCTTAGCGTGAGGCCGGAGGACTAGCTCCAGGACTAAGCAAAGGGGGAGCAGCTTTCTAATTATGAGGCTGACAGGAGCCTGGCACTCACAAGCAGAAAAGCAGGCAAATTACACCCTCTTCGGGGCTCCCCTGGTGGCGCAGTGGCTGAGAGTCTGCCTGCCGATGCAGGGGACGCGGGTTCGTGCCCCGGTCCGGGAAGATCCCACGTGCCGCGGAGCAGCTGGGCCCGTGAGCCGTGGCCGCTGCGCCTGCGCGTCCAGAGCCTGTGCTCCGCAACGGGAGAGGCCGCAGCGGTGACAGTCCCGCGTACCGCAAAAATAAATAAATAAATAAAAGAAAGAAAATGATAGGATGGCTAAAGACCTATACGGTTTTTAAAAGAGCAGACAGTCATAGAGCAAGTCCCAACTTCTGGTGAGGAAGGAGGTCCACGCATCACAGTGACTGTCCAGAGCCCCGTTGTCAGGCCAGGCCTTCAGCCAAGCTCTCTTCTTCCACTTGACTCTGGCTCTTTGCATAGAAGATGCAGGCAGGGAAAGGAAGGGGGCCTTTCTTTCATCTAAGATGAATGATCACATATCAATTTGCAGCTTTAAAGAATTTAGAGTGATGGGCTTCCTTGGTGGCGCAGTGGTTGAGAGTCCGCCTGCCGATGCAGGGGACATGGGTTCGTGCCCCGGTCCTGGTGGATCCCACATGCCGCGGAGCGTCTGGGCCCGTGAGCCATGGCCGCTGAGCTTATGCGTCCAGAGCCTGTGCTCCGCAACGTGAGAGGCCACAGCAGTGAGAGGCCTGCGTACCGCAAAAAAAAAAAAAAAAGAATTTAGAGTGCTACATCTTACTGGGAAAGAGATCACCCACGATATCACTGCTTAGTGATAACCACAGTGATGCTTGTTTCTAAGATGGGGTGAGGATCTCAGGGTCCTTTCTTTTCCCTTTGTGCAACTTACCACACACGTACAATGATGCTTGTAAAAGGGGTGGGGGAGGGAGTGCTGACTTGCCACTTTCCTGTACATCTGCAATTATTCCAAAATAAGTTTAAAATGTTTAGAGAAGCCTGTGGTTATTTCAACAAATATTCCGACTGACTGATTATTTTCCCAGACCTCTGGAATTCTCTGATTTCTACCCGAGCGACCTTGTGGTGAACCTTCCTGTTTTCTCCTTACGTTTATGTCCTTGATTCAAACGCTCGGATTCAACTTCAAACTTTTATCACCCTTCTGCAAATTCGAGGTCACCTCGGGACTTAAGTCACTTACCTCATACACGTGGATGAACGGCTTGTGGTTACTGAGCTGAAGAATGGCATATGTGGCCATAGAAAATCGCCCCCATCTAGTGAAGGTTTTCATGAGATCTTGGTGGCTGCAGATACAAACATTCATCATTTAGAACTGAACTGTGCAAAGAGAGTTAAGTACAATCAAGGAGAATTCTTGCTTCTAACAGAGGAGGCTTCATTTTTTCAGATGTAAGTCAGGTTCATTTTTTTAAGCAGCTGTCACAAAACAGAAATGGGGCTTTTGTACCCAAGTAGCTCGCCCTCTGCTGCCACAGAGGGGGAGGAAGAGTTTGGGGAAGGAAAGAAGACTTACGCTTTTATTTACTTTTGAAAACACTTTATTTTTTAGAGCAGTTTTAGGTTCAGAGGATTTTATTCTTCATATGCTCCCCCGCTGACTTCCTCTTTTTTTCTTTCCCTCTCAACTGAGCATTAGAAAGGAATATTTATTATGTCCTCTTTCCTGAATGCAGCTTCACGTGCTGAAGTTTTCGTTTCTTTAAGTTAATAAACTGTGGTTGCCGGTTTCTAAATGTTGGAACTCTAGCGTACTTTAAAAAGATGGATACTGCAGACGGAAATGATTTTTTCCTCCCATAAAACCTTCGACTGATTCAGCAACCCCTCTTGCCTCCATAACCTAAAGTTAGTGGCTTTCAAACTTAAAATTGCAACCCGGTATACACATATGCATGTAAGTGAAATGAAAGTTCCACAAAACAATACTTTCCTTCACTATTTACTCTTACAAATGCTCTTTTCGGTCCTGTTCGCATCCACATCCTCTAAAGTGGGTTTTGACCTGCAGTTTGAAAACCATGGTCCAAAAGGCTGACTGTAAGCCTGTGGGACTGGGGCCCCCCAGTGATCATTCACACACATTTTCACTGGAAACTGATGCAGGAAATAAAACCATATTTTATTTTATTATTTTCTTTCTTGTTTTGCCCCACCGGGAGGCTTGTGGGATCTTAGTTCCCCGACCAGGGATTGAAACTGGGCCCACAGCAGTGAGAGCGCGGAGTCCTAACCGCTGGACTGCCAGGGAATTCCCCAAACTGTATTTTAGACATCTTATTTTTGCCAAAAATTGGTGATGTTACAAAGATCAATTGAAAGGGAGAAAGAAAAAAAATTTGTCAGGAAAAAAATCAGGATTTCATAAGAGACAAATTTTCAGTGCCAGTTTTTCAGTGAAATAGAAGGCACATCATGGCACATCACCACGAGGTCTGGACTGCTCTGTCTGGACTCAAAGATTTTAGTAAAATATTGTGATTATGCCTGAATGCATCAGATTCACTCATTGTGTTGTCATTTTTGGTGCCTAGAACAAAAATGCCTTTTTGAATCCACAGTGTGTCTTATGTTTGAATATTTGTTTTTTTTAATTTTTAAATTTTTAATTTTTTTTGGCCTTGCCCCACAGCATGCAGGATCTCAGTTCCCCAACCAGGGATCAAACCAGTGCCTCCTGCAGTGGAAGCACAGAGTCCTAACCACTGGACATCCAGGGAATTCCCGGATATTTGTGATTATGAGTTCGCACATCTTAAGACTTCGACATGTTTTGTCAGCTTATTCTCAGGAATGCAGGCAATGCAGGGTGGCCAGCTTCACAGGGCGTGCAACTGAGCTACAGGGTCTGCGGGCACATTAGTGGGGAAATGTTGAGTGGTGGGTACAGCAGCTATAATTGAGACAGGAAGACAAGAGCACAGCCATTTTGGAAAAGGACCAGGGAACCGCCTTGGGCAAGACAGGCTTTGGAAGCTAAAGAACAAAGGTCCTGGGGGCTCGAGTCCCAGAGACAAAAACCAGGCTCACAGGAATAAAAGATTAACTTTATCTCTGTTACACCCACGAGTATACCTAGTTGCCACAAGACAAGAAACTCAACTATAAATTTTAACCTTATCTGTTCCGGTGCTTTCTTGCAGAAAATTCTCATGCATTTCTTTCCCCTTACAGAAGTCGTCCCTATTCCTGACAGCCACCATGGAGACACCTGAAGCTGATTAAAGAAGTCTGACGATTTCTATCAACAGAAATGATCAGTGATCATGAGACAAACCCTCCCTTTTATTTAAAAAAAATTTACTTATTTATTTATTTTTGAATAATTGAATTATTTTACTTATTATTTATTTTTGGCTGTGTTGGGTCTTCGTTGCAGTGCACAGGCTTCTCACTGCAGTGGCTTCTCTTGTTACGGAGCACGGGCTCTAGGCACACGGGCTTCAGTAGTTGCGGCACACGGGCTCTAGAGCGCAGGCTCAGTAGTTGTGGTGCACGGGCGTAGTTGATCCGCAGCATTTTGGATCTTCCCGGACCAGGCATCTAACCCGTGTCCCCTGCATTGGCAGGCAATTCTTAACCACTGCGCCACCAGGGAAGCCCCCAAACCCCCCCTTTTAGAAGCAACTTCCCCTTCTACTCCGGGAGCTGGCATTCCCCCCACCCTCTTCTCCCTTGCACACAAGCTAACAAAAAGCTTTGCTTGCCTTAAGTCTTGTGGAAGTGATATTCATGTCTATGGTATTGCTGTCCAAGCATCTGGAAAGGGCCCAGGAACATGACACTCTCACTTCTTGGGAGAGGCCTCAGGATAAACCCAGCTTCTCCATCCTGAGGACAAGACTGAGGTCCAGAGAGCTGCAGTCGTCAGAGAAAATGAGAGCATGGACTTGGATGTGGGTGTAGGGCTTGGGCCCAGGCCTTTTCCCTTCCTGGGTAATGTGGGCTGGCGTTCACTTTTCTGAATGCTGTAGCCACAGTGGACGCAGCAAAAAGTCCTGTGGACCCACTATCCTGTGGCAAGTCCACTACTGTCAGAACATCTCACGACAGGCGTTTTCAGAATGATTTTGGAAGAAAAACTCAGGGACTGTTGCCTTATAGTTAGCACTTTAGGCAGACTTGTGAAATCGCAAATCACAGGAAAGGGCTTTCTAGCATCCTCAGTCCAAATGAGGGTGTTAAAGGCCTGTCCAAGGCAGTGGACAAAAGCTGGGACTAGAAACCGCATCTCAGCCTTCATGCCCAAGCTTGTTCCGCAAACAAGGATGGCAAAAATGAGAACTGGAGCTTTGATTTCCCGTCCTGTGCCTTTCCAGTACGGTAACAAAGTATGCATCTTTGACTAGGTTTCGTGTTCTTAACGCTGTTAAACTTTGGTGACAGGATTATGCAATGGCTTCTCTGACATCCACTTAAATATTCCCACTTGAGATGAGAAAAGAGGAAGAAAATTCATTTAGTGAATAAAAAATTCATCCTTGGCCCTGTTGAGGACGATTTTCCAATGTATGCCCAGCACATACTGGCCTTAAGAAGAGTGGGATTTGAGATCACAGAGATCTGGGTTCACATGCCAGCCACCTTCATAGCTGATTGATGTAAAGGGTCTTTGTTTCTGGGAAAGAATAGTTTTAATTAGCATATTGTTTATCTTGAAACGAAGTTTCAGTGAAACTTCAAAACATTTCTCTTTATATAACTAGCCTCAGAAACTTCTGTACATTCACTTTAACCCTGCAAATGCAGTATTTGGTAAATGAATGAATGAATCAATGTAGAAAAAAGGACTGGTTTTGGTCCTTAAATGCCTGCAGACTTAGAAAGTGATGTAAATATACTACTATCCAAACCTGGGAGAACTTGGATTTGAGGAGTTCCAGAAGGGCTACTAAGAGGCCGTTAATTCTGTTGCCCATTTTGAGTGAGGGCAACAATGCTACTAATATTCGAGCTCTGTGATCTTGGCCACACCGCTGCTCTCTCTGGGCCTCAGTGTCTTCCATTGCAAAGTGACTTCTGTTGGCTAGACCAAGTTTTTCTTGCTTTGACCACTAGCCACAGCAAGAAATTAACTTTTCTTCATCACCTAGCTCACATTCACTTATATCCAAAACAAACTTCATGAAGCAATACTTACCCCTCATTTGTGCAATGCACTCTATTTCCTGCTGTATTTTCTCTTAATTTATATTTATTATGTATTTATTCATTTATTAAATGCTGTGCCACCTCCTTTGATCATTTTACAGGATTCCCTCCAGGCAGTTCAGCGGGCTCACTAGTGGAAAACACTCTTTTTAAGAACTTTAGAGGCTGCCATGTCTTATGATGTAGGAAGTAGTAAGAAAGTAACAGTGCTCTGATTTTCCTTAGTGGATCCCCACCTAAGCTGTAAATGGAGCCTTAACTGGCCTCTTAACGTATCTTTTCCTGTAATAAAACGCATGACATTTCCTGACCAGTCTCCTACCCTTTAAGTGGAGAGTTGGCCTGGTTAGTACTGAAAAATTTTTTCCTGGTATTAACCTAGAAGAAACATAAAACGTCAACTATTTTTTGTGGGCCGTGCTGCAATGTTTACACAGTTCAGGCTGATCCTGTGTTCTTCAAGAGTCGGAAAGCTTGGGGTGATTTAGGTTCTTAGGACTTGAAATGTGCCAGGGCAGACAAGCAGTCTGTTAAGCAAAACCAAGATGCACCCAATTAAATACTTTGTTTGCACAGATGCAAAGGCATGGAAATTTATGTGGCAACGTCTGAATTCCAAAGTTTGTTTTGTTTTTAATTACACGCCTAACCAAATGCATAAAATCCCACAAAATGAATGTAGCGAAAATGTCATCTTTTGTATTTTTACACTGAAATATGGAGCCCATAAAAGTGAGGCTGTCATGAATTTTCACATTTGGGGATAAAGTGACTTATAACCAGGAAAAAAAAAAGTCTCCACACAGCCACATCTAACAGTGATAAACAGTTTTTATTCAGGCAATGAAACATGGAAAAAATATATTAGTAATCATTATAATAATTTCATTTGTGTGAGTATAACTTTTACAAATATTTACCTGACATATAAAAGGGAAATTACTTGTGCATATAAAATTTATGTAGATGATTTATTCCACACAACACAATCCTGACAGCAGTAGTCAATGCAGCGTTAGATTCCTCCGGACGAGGCTCCTCACACACTTTGTGGCACCCGTGGGGACACAGTGGAAGCAGATGTGCAATTAATTAACATTTACTTGTTGGCACGTTAGTACACAGGGGTATCTATTGGCGAACACACACTTGCTAAAAGCGACACTGAAAAGGTTGCTGCCACCTCTGAGATTTCAAAGAAATGCCTGGATCCTGGCTCACTGGGTGGGAAGCTCCAAGCCTGAGGCTGAGAGTGTGAAATCTGCAGACCTTCCTGCACTGGGTCGGGGGCTGGTTTTGGAGCTCGTATTTGTGTATGTCCCCTTGAAAATTATTCACAGAGCATCAGTTAACAACGTGACTGGGAGATTCTCTGTGGAGCAGATTTCAGATGCCGCTAAAAGGCAGAGGGACAGAAAGTGGCATCTTCAAGGTTCTAAAGGGATGAATGGATACAGGGAAGGTTCAGACCACACCTCAGCACCAGGCCAGGTCTCCGCCGGCTGAGTCAGGGCGCTAGACGGACCGTCACAGGCCAGCATTGCACGCGACATCTCCATAGTACAACTATAACCAGAGTGTGTATATATACGTGTATATATATATATATATATATATATATGTAGTAGCTGTAACCATATTATAGTTAATGAAGTCATTCCTTAGGAATCTTGCTTGTCCAAATCTAACTGCATGCTAAGAGGCACAGAAATGGGATTGCATTTGGACGAAAAAACTACGGAAAGTGCAATCTTTAGTCTCCAGAATGCTAGCTCTGGGCACTAGGGGGTAGGTCTTCGCTGGAAATTGTTGTTCATACAATCTTCCAGAGAAGATCCTTAGACAGAAGGACCATTCCTTTGCCTTTACTACATGGGAGACTCAAGGTTTGAGTGATAAGATGCTTTCTTCAAATCACTGGAATCTGGAGGCCAGTCAAACCTTTTTGGACAGAAGTCTCCTTAAAATACTTCTTTATGAAAATCTTTGAAGAAGATGACCCTATAGACTTTTGGCTTGACATTCTGGGATTCCCAGACTGTTATTTGTTCTTTAATAAGCAAATAATAATCTGCTATCTTTTAAATTCTTCAGAATATATACATCTTTACCCTAAAACACTTTGCTTGAATCATTTAATGCTTCAAACACCTAGTTTCTCTCTTCCCAACAAGAGGATAAAGTAAGAAACCACCCAAGTCCGAGAGCAAGCCTGCACGGTCACAAAACTACAAAGAAGAGACACCGGTCGTGGACAATTCATGAGATGGCTACCGACTGCAGCAAAAAACCAAAAGGAAAACAAAAGGGAGCTTTAGGGATTTTACTCCACTAAAAAAGGACGTGCTGAATCATTTCCAGTTAGTGCACGCAGACTCACCATTGCCTGCTCATCACAACTCCATTTTGAGCTTTAGAGCCATCCAGTCCTCTGTTACCTTTCAGTAAAATGAAAGTAACATGCTTTCACAAAGTAACATTCAGTAAAATGCTTCACTCTGGCTGCACTGAGTCAGCCCAGGGACATTTGGGGCAGTTTACTCTGCTGGATTATAATCAGTCAGTAAGAATCCAAGGCCCATACTAAAGTATCTAAGTATTTGTGTGAGAGCTGCAGAAAGTGTGGGATGGGTAAAAAAAGGTAACTGGCTGGAAAGAAGATTCAACTTGAGCCATCCTCCAAAACGAAAGGTAAATCTTCCCTTGGACTCCATATCAGTTTGGAAGGCTGCCAGGTCCTCAGAGTTTTTCACCATCATGTGCTTCTACACTTCCTAATTTGGGCTAGGTCTGAAGATGCTAGAAGCCACGCGAGCAAACTGGGCTTCTCGGTGTTTCCAGGACGGTTTCACAGAACAGAAGGTCTGGGCAGGTCACTGGCTTCCACGAGTGTCTCCAAATAAAGTAAATTTTGGGAGGTCTGACTATAAATGACTAGCCAACCAAGTGACAAACTGTGCAGTCTGTCTTCCAATAGATCCTCCAATTAAAACACTTTTAGGTAGAGACTATCTATACTTTGGCAAAATGAAAAACTTAGGATATGGCTCTGGATCCAGAGCCTCAACAAGACCACTCATGTTCCCAAACCACCATCCAGGCCAGTGGCTTCCTCTCATTTTCCCTTCATGTTTGTCACAGGGAGTATTGCTGTCTAGCTTATGAGTAATTTGGCCCGCCCATGTTTTGAAGCAAAATTCTAGGCCACATTCTTACTCTCCAGATTACTACAAGTTTCTTTCTCCCCCTTATGTTTTTAAAAAAATAAACAAACATACTTCATTCCGCCCAGTATATTCTCTTGATCTGCCAGCTGTACAAGCTACATTTTTCTTCTTGTTGGAGAAAATCCATCTGTTAAATTAGAAGGAAGACCATTTCCTTGTAATGGTCATAGCTGAGAGGCCAGTGGCAAGTATTACTGAATAAGGACCCTTTCGTTTTCCTTGTGCAGCAACTTTACTCCCTAGGGTCTAGTTTTTTTTTTTTTTTTTTTTGCGGTACGCGGGCCTCCCACTGTCGTGGCCTCTCCCGCTGCGGAGCACAGGCTCCGGACGTGCAGGCCCAGCGGCCATGGCTCACGGGCCCAGCCGCTGAGCGGCATGTGGGATCCTCCTGGACCGGGGCACGAACCCGCGTCTCCTGCATCGGCAGGCAGACTCTCAACCACTGCGCCACCAGGGAAGCCCCCTAGGGTCTAGTTTTAAGGGGTCTCTTCTCACCAGCGTGCTTGGGAAAGATTGTCGTCACCTCTGTTTCAACACACAGCTACTTTCTCTTTTTATACACAAGAAGCCTAAAAGAGAGGACTGTAGGTTTATAACAGAGACCCCTATACTAAGCCTTTCATGCGTCAAACAGAGCAATACAAAACAGGTAAACATGGATATGTCACCAAAACACAGCAGCAAAAAGGTTTAGCAACATTTCTTTCTGCAAAACGCAAAATGAGTTTCTCTAGTCGTGGAGGACTGGAAGAGGCCGCAGTCACACTGCCTGGAGACACCTGCTCCTCCAGGGACACGGCTGTAGCAGGGCACTCACGTCAAACCCGTGACTGCCTTCAGGGCCCAAATGATTGTCACATCACTTCTCCAAACACAGATCATTTCTGTTGTTCTGTTGTTGGTTTTTTTTTGTACAAAATGTTAAGACGGTAGGCTTTAAAATACAGCCTAAGCACCAATTGCGAGAAATGCGTATCGGTTAAACGGGACTTCTGGCTTTAAAAGACATTACTGACCTCCCTGGAGCTAAAGACTGCACCCGTGTGAACAGTACACGGCTAAAGGAAAAGTCATCTCGAAAGAGCTAGAGCGGGTCTCCACGAGGCACAATTCATTGCTGAAGTTGGGTCATGCAGTAGTTTTACAAGAAAAGTACGAAAACTTACGTGTACTGGAGATAACGTGTATCACCGTGAAGACGCTCAGGGTGCTCAGATTAAGACAAAAGAGTGCTTTAAAACACCTGTGTGGATTTGGTTTCGCCTATCAAGTGGGAGGGGTTCACACGGGAAATTTCCAGTTGGGGGTTAAGGGCCCCCGCCACTCTGAACGGAGCCCAGGAACGGCCTGAGGAGTTTGGTTTTATGAGTGACATCTGCTCCCTGCACTCCCCGCCTCCAGTCTTCGAATGGCCTTGGTTTAAAAATATTCAAAACGCACTGATTTTTGGAGTGGCTCACACGATTTTTCCTGCCCATCTGGTTGAAAATTCTACTATCTTTAAGTTTGCAAGTTTTTCTTTTTTTGCCTTTGGGGAAAAAAAGTCTGAAGAACAATGCATCACACTTGCAAAAATCCAACTTTTGCTTCACCTTACGATTGCTAATGGGGTTAATTAAATAAGATCATCTAAACCTTTGACAAGCAGACTTCCTTTGCGTATTCCAGATAGAGAGACAATAGAGAACAAATGTCGATCTTGGAGCAACAGATGGAAGCGGAGGAGACTGCCGGCTCTGGGACAGACGTGCCGAACCCCAGCTGTGAGGGATCCCACAGAGCAGATGCCCTGGGTCTGAGGACTAACTCCAGAGGGGCCGCCTGCATCCAGGCTGAGGAGCATCCAAATACGGGGCAACAGGACACTACGGCCAACAGTCTCCCTTATGTGACACCTGAGTCTGAGGTTATGAGTCACGCCAGACATGGAGCCTGGGGGCTTCACCTCCCCAACCCCCCAAATTCTGAAGTTGGCATTCTGAGAAAGGACTCTGTTTCAAAATAGGGTTTTACATTTATGGAAATATGCCCTTCTGTAGAGAAGTTCTTATTTGATTATGCTTCAGGGAAAAAAAACAAAACAAAACCCAGCAGCATATATAAATATGCGTGCGTGCGTGCATGCGTGCGTGAGAGAGAGCGCGTATGTATAAATGGGTACGCAACTGGAAGTAACAATAGGCCAAATTATCTCCTCAAATAAAACCACTAATATTGAAAATTAAATGTAAAAGATGAAATAAATTTTTTAAAAAAATCAGACAGGTGGTGGACAGGATATGGTCCCAAATAGTAGCCATAAAATCATACACTGAACGCACTTGGGGAAAGTAAAGATGACCTTAAAACAAACCAAAGATAGAGAATCCGGCCCAGACTGGGCAGCCCGTCTCACTCAGCCCGATGGGTCGGTCAGGCCACTCCTTCAGCGGCTGCGCAGTAAATCCTCCAGCGGCGCCTCCCGGGCGGGTGCGTCGGCAGCAAAGCGGGACAGGCAGCGGTAGGTATGTGCTTTTGTAAAGTTCCGTGGTTTTTTTTTTTTCTCTGCAAAGGGGCAATTATTCCTGGATAAGGCAAGATAATCGTGGTCACGAGAGAAGCAGCCAAATGCAGATCTGCTGAGCTAACGGGAAACTCAGTCCGTCTTTCCCAGCTTTGCAATCAGCTCGTCACAGATTTTCGTCAGTTCTTCAATTTCTTGGTTCTGAAAGATAAATGATGTGATGATGCAGTCTGTCTCCCGAGATAACGGATCACAGTGAAACAGTCCCCAGACTGGCTATACTCCTCCCTCGGCATCCCAACTCAGTGGTTCTTAACTTTTCTGCATCAGAAACCCTTTAAAGAAAGGAAAGCGCTATACCTTCTCCCCTGAGAAATGGTCTTGTGTTCACAAAGTTAGGCTTCTATTGAGTAGTTGGTGAGGGTAATTACTGGCCCTCTGAAGTCCGTCCTTGAAGTTTGTTTGTCAAACTTCCTTGCTATCATAGGAATTACTTGGGGGAATTTGTAAAAAAAAAAAAAAAAAAAAAAGTATCTGGGCCTCACTTGATCCATGAGCATCCCCAGGGATCTGGGATTCCAGAGTCTAAGTATCCCAGGGGCCACTGTCTTAGGGGTTATCAGACGCCATGATAAAAACCCCTGCCCTGGCTGAATGGATACCACAGGCCTGACAACATGATTGGAGACACAGTAAGAAAAACACCAGAGGCACAGAAAATGAAGTCTAAGAGTCACTAATGAGCAAGAGAATGGGGATCCTTATCACCACTGATTTTTACTTCTGGAGTTTCTTGACCACATCTGGGCAGGGCCAGTCTTGGTGTGGGGCGCATCTTGTGCACCATAGGGTGTTTAGCAGCATCTCTGGCCTCTACCCACAGATGCCTGTAACATCTCCCAGTCGTGACAACCAAATATACCCCCAGACGTTGCCAAATGTCCCCCTGGAGGGGAAAATTGCGATGAATGGGGAAGATGGCTTCACATATTATATTACAGAAAAAAACAAAACGGAAAGAGAAAAAAGGTAGCTTCGGAGCCTAAACTAAGCTTTTGGTCCTCTGAGCTTCAGTTAATGCAACCTCCTCTCTGTATCCTGCCTGTGACCAGGTCCCACTAATACACCTGGGAGTATCTGTTGCCACCTGAGTCACTTCCCAAAGGAGCTGGATTGAAGCATCTGCGCAGAGATAAGTCCCTTTCATCCAGAGGACATGGGAGCTTGTGCAGAGATAAGCCCCTTTCATCCAGACGACATGGGAGCTGCAGCCAAGGAGGAAAACCAAAGGTCTCGGTGGGTCCCCTCTTACCTTCTGCTGAAGGGCCCTTTCCAGGGACTCCACCTTCATCTGCTCTTTCCGGAGCCCCGCGTGGAGAGCGGCGCTCTCAGCCTTTGCTTTTGTTCGAACCTGAGCAATCTCCTCATTGGCTCTGTTTATGGAACGAAGTGGACAAAAAGCACATCGTTTGTCATCAGTCGCAGCTCACGATCAGGATGCTAACCGCTGACACCTGTGACACAGAACTAGGAGAACTGACTCCACCATAGAGGAAAAAGAGGAATTGGTGAGCTATATAATTCAATTTTAATTTATAAAAATTCAATTTACACACAACTGCTAAGGGGATTTCCATGATGCAAACCAATGGCAGAATCAACCTTAAAGGCACACGGGACCCGTCAACATTCACATGCCACCAGAAGACAGAATCACGTGACAGTTTCTACAACAATCTTAGATTTTTTTTAACCCAGTACAATAGCAGGTAGGATCTCTGTGGATTAACACAGCCAATGAGTCAGGATACTAACCACTGGCATCTATGAAACACAGACCTACAAGCAACTTTATTAATTAAAAATCTCCATTATAAAAGGAGATTCTCACATTTAAAAAATGGTAGTTATGTGACATGATGGAGCATTAGCTAACTCAATGGTGATACGTATGTAAATGTATCAAATCAATGTTGTACACCTTAAACTTACACAATGTCTGATGTCAATTATAGCTCAATACAGCTGGGGTGGGGGGAAAAGAAGGGGAAAAAGGATGTCTGGAAGGATAAAAGAACGATTTCCTGGGGTGAGGAAAGAGGTGGGAACCCACTGGGAGGGGGAGGGAGTGGGAGGGAGAGACTGTATCTTTTTCTTCTTTTTAATGTCTGAACCTTGTGAAGAGTCCACCTACTCAAAAAACTAAATAAGACACACAGGTACACACAAGTGCAACCTGGAGTTGCAAAATAGTGATTTTTTTTTTTCTTGTCTGTCAATCTTCCCACAACATCACGAAAAGTGAAATTCTTATGCACAAGCCCTTACTTGTCCAGTTTTTCCTCCGCGTGGATTTTCAGGGCCTGATACCGCTGCTCTTCTTGTTTAACTCTGGCTAAGTAATCCTGAGCACATTTTTTCAAGGCTTCTTCATTCTGTTCCCAAGTGACAATTTAAAATGAAAGAAACAAGTCATTTTGTTTTCCTTCTACTAGTAACATACCACATATCAGGGTTTTCATTTTAAAAAAAAGTGAAAAAACCTAATACATTCAGACGCCTCCAAATAAGACTCCATGGTAGTTTGGAACAGGCACAAATAATTCTCACTGAAGAAACTGTAGATAACTTCTTCATGTATTAACTTTCAAATCATACAGTAAGTTACACTGACACACCTGCTTTAGGAAGGGCAGATATTCAAAACTGAAGGCCAATCTGATCCCCATTTTAGACAAACCAGACAGTCATTTTTATGGTTAATATGAAAAAAAAAAGTGTTCACTGCTATAAATGTGTCTTAGTGATGGTGTACAACCAAATCAAATCAATAGGCCCACTTACACTAAATTTGAAACTTTACACTTACTTTCTTCCAGAATATGCAGCCTGTATTTTTCAGTGCTATGGCTTGACTCCCTTTTACTTTTACTAACATTAAATTGGTGAATAATCAAAAGGAACATTTCTAGAATTCTCCTAAGTCTGAGGGTCCCACGGATCTTATGCTCCATGCCACACTCTGGTCGTGTCCAAGGCTTCCTGACCTGACCCAGGAGAGGAATGACCAAGACACGCCACCCAGGGGCCCCGATTCCCTGTTTCTAGGCCACCTGCACCTCTGGCACATGCGTTTGAAGACCCATTACCAAGAAGACACACCACCAGGGGGGCCGAAGGCAAAGGACGAGCTACCTTCTTAAATCCTTCCAGGACGCCTTTCAGGTTCTCGTATCTCCTGAACAGGTCGGAGAGGGACCTTTCCACCGAGTTTAGGTCGGCCAGGGCCTGCTCCTTCTCCATGGTCAGCTGCTGGAAGCTCTTCTGAGAGGTCATACTCGTCCTCTGTTCATCTTCTGTGAGTCATGATCAGAAGCAACGCACGTTCTCTCAACACACAGTGCACAGCCGCCCTCCCGAGCCACCAGGCAGTACGCTGGGTAGGGGAACCCAGCAGGCAAGGTAACAAAAGGTTCCACCCTCAAGGACTGACTTTCTGGCGGGGGAGACATGGTGACAGGTCGGGGCGGGGGAAACACAGCTGGGAAAGAGGGGTGAGCAGTCTCTGCCAGAGGAGACATGGGAGTGGAGACCCAGAGGAGATGAGGGCGGGAGCCGTGCGTCTACCCAGGCGTCAGGTGATGCGGACGGCAGAAAATATCATCTCACTGCCTAAGTTAATGCAGAAAGACCTGACTGACTTAGGGAGTCGGTCCTTACCACAGAGGCTACAAGAGGTTCTAAATGCAATGCAGGAGGGTGAAGCGCTGTCCTTTTCTAAGGGCACCGATGGGTCTGGCGCAGGGAAAGCACCACCTGCAGCGGAGTGAGCCCGCTGCACAGAGCAGAGACGTCCCCCCGGGGGGTACGAAGGACCAGGTGAGGCCGCCCACCCTGGTGCTGGAACTCGAGTGTCTGCCGTCCTCTAAAAGGAACCTAACGACAGGGATCCCCATTATCTGCAGATTCCCTGCTTGCTATTTCTATGTGTAGCCCCCAAAGCAGTAGGTGTGGTGCGCCCCCGGCCGCTCAGGGACACGCGTGGAATGGCAGAGAACTGGAGTCACCTGCCGGCCACGGTCTCGGCTGAAGGTGGACAAGGCGATGCACTGCCTCGTTCCATACTGCAAACAAGTGTCCTTTTCAGTCTACTTAGGGCCACGTTTTTGGCATTTTCGTGCTTCCTGTTGGGGATTTTGAAATGGGCTGCAAGCCTAGGCTGCGGGGCTGTCTCGTGTCCTAAGAGCCACAGGGCTGGAGGTGTCTTAGGGGGAAAACACGTGTGAGATGAGCTCTGTCCTGGCATGAACTGCAGCACTGGCCGTGAGCTCAATGTTAATGAGTCAACAGTATACCTTAAATAAGGTGTCTTTAGACAGAAGCACCCATAAGGCAAGCTTTCCTGAGGATCAATGATTCAGTATCGGCTAATTCAGTGTTTGGGCAACTTCATCAACTACTGCAAATAATAAGAATCGCTTGTATCTCCGGGATGGACAAACTGACGTTTATATTCTGATTTGAAGATCACCTTTGGATCCCATGGCTCATACCCTAGAAAAAAACTTCCTTACCGATCATTTGGGCAATGGTCTTCTCATACTCAGCCACAATTTTCCTTAAACAAACAAACAAAAACTCTTATCAGAAGAGAATTTTATTAACAATGGAAGGTGGAGAAACGCTGCCCCGAACAATTAAACACATTAACATGTACTGACAAACTTACATCACCCAGGTACCTGCTTTGGGGCTCCTCCTTTTTTTACGCTTAGCCTAAGATTTGTTAATGTTCAGAAAGGTTTTTCTTGAGATTTTGTTTAACAAGTTTTTGTTCTATTTATAGAAACAACTGCCTTCACCTTTTCTTTGCACTTGTGTGAATGACCCCAAGGCAATATGTGAATTCTGCTTAGAGAAGTGAATCTTTTACAAAATAAGTTAATGACATTCTTGGGGTTCTTTCCTAAGAGACCTGACCTGAGTTCAGGCTTCCCCTGGCCCCGAACCACTCTTACAGGTAGTGGGTCCCCTCTGATTCAGATCCAGGTTTTATTTGATTGTTCTAATTCCAGAAGTATTTTAGTTATTCAAAGAGGTTTAAAGATCACCCTGTCGCATTAACCTTTCTTTTAGGGAAGTGCAGTGTTTTCCTGATCCTGCCCAGTGACGGGGGCCCCTCCCTGTGACCTCATCCCCCATCGTGAGAAGTGACCACTCCCCCGCCCCTCACTGGTGGCGCCCATCACGCTGACCCTGCGTCCAAGTTCTTACGATGGCTGCTGTAAGCTCCCCAAGGTCGGGGGCCGTGCCTTCCTCCCCACCAGGCCAGCACAGGGACTTACACCCAGTAAATGCTCAAAACACCAAATAATACAAGAGCCACAAATTAGAGTGGACATACTTAAAATGTTTCTTAATCATTCAAGGGCCGACTGCACAGTTTATAAATTATTTATGCCCCCCGCTCTTTGATGCCATCTTTAGTTATTTCACAGCTCCTAACTCTAGGGAGTGAGCAGCAAAAATAAAAAGATTTCAATGTAAAGTCAGTTTTGTTTCCTGTTAACATGCTTTTTAGAATCTATTTCGTGGTTGTGAAATCTGAAGCTACCATGTATAATTCGTTTTAGAAATTATAGTGTTTCCATAATTGAGTATGTCAGTAAATCTCTGTATTTCTGTTATTATATCAAATATCAAATGGATGTTTTTGCACAAATTTGTCTTTTCAAAAGACAAGAATTATGTGGGTTCTGCTTATTTGCAATGTTCTGCACAACCCAAAATGAGCTACAGCATTTGAATACAATAACTGGTCGGCAACCCTCAGGAAATGACACCATCAGTCACAAATTAAGGTGCAAATAGCAAAGCCCTCGAGTTCTCAACAGCTGGTTCTGTGTAAGCAAATACTGTCATCACTTCCTTTGTATTAAATCTAAAAATGCAGAAAGGTACCCACCCCTCCCCCAAACCTCCAGTCTAACCTCATCTCCAAGACTTCTTGTCGGGTTTCTTCGTATTTTTTCTTCCATTCATTTGCTTCCATCTCTTTAGTGATTATCTAGATTATAATGGAGATAAAGCTTGGTTTTAACTACTCAATCTCTTGAATTTAAGACTAGAGCCTGAAAACAACACACAACCAGGTCCGTCTGAAGGCAGTCAATCTACATTAGGAATAAAAAACCCCTCAACATCTGTGTATAATGCTCACAAACACTGGGGAAATGCTCTCAGCTGCAGAGGATGCTGGAACGTGGTCACCAGGACGAAGGGGACCAGAACCTCTCCCAGGAAAGCTGCAAGTGGTTATTACCATCTCTGTAAACTCCAGCTCGGTCCGGGGTCTGGCTATCAGCCCAGAACCCTGCTGGGTCAGGACGCCAACAGCTGAGCCATTTGTCTGGCAGAGACTCATCTTAACCAAAGGAGATGCCAGAGCACCAATTTAATTAGGCTGAGAAACGCAACTGCCACAAAATCAGAGCGGTGGAAATTGGCCTGACCAGACAGTCTCATTCTGCAGAGATCTCGGACTGAGTCAGAATAGGGCCCCGAAGTTCCTCCAGGCAGAGGCATCCATCTCACTGTTGGCAAGATCTTGCTCGCCAGACCAGAACCCACATTGCTGCGTTTGGGAGGCTCGTGCTAACTGGAAAGAAACACTCTAAATTCATGGCCTCAAATGCCATTTGCCCTGCACGGAGCTCAGATGGGCACCTATCGTTCTCCTGTGATTATACTTCTCTGTGCTTCTTTCTAGTTGGTACAATCTTTATTTTGGTGCCATCAATCAGGATCTCAAGAACCAGAAGCCAACCTGTCTGCTTCAGGGGATCAGGCACATCTTCGATGCATCTGGTGGTCCTCTTATAGTTGTAGCTCTCAGGAGAAAGAAGTCATTTTTCTCATTTACAAGATTTTGTAGGGGCCTCCTTACCACAGCGCCTACGTTTTGACAACAGGACTAGCTGACACCCCTGATTACCAACTTACTGCTATGTTTTAACAGTTCGAAAGACCTAGGTCAGAGGCACTTAACCACTCTCATTATATTATAAAAATTAAGTCGCTACACTGAGGGAATTACCTTCTTAAAAAAAAGGTGGAATCATCAAGAAACACACAAACCAAACATAAAATATAGCAGAGAAACACAACAGAGGAGGGAGGTAACTGACTAATGGTACCTAACAGTGTCTTTCATATTTTCCAGGAAAGGCCTAGCAGAGATCTATTTTGAACAGATGTTCAATAAACACGATACAGGGATTCGAGAGTTGAGTTCTTTAATTAAAGAATGGATGAGGGATTATAGGCATTAAGATGTGAGAGGAAGTCTGCTGGGGACTTTTGGGAAAGTCCTAAAAAAGAGGACTTTGCTCCTAAAGAGAGGTGAATGGCGAGAATTAGACGTTTTCTAATGCTAGGCATTGATGTCTGCAGTGTGAAGCACAGAGCTGCAGCAGCCATCTTAGGACCATGAGGGGAGCTGACCTATGACACTGAAGGGGACAGGCCAGTACACTGAAGATGAAATGGCAAGAATTTAAGTCCCTGATGACCCAATTTGGCTGTGGGATACTATACAGATGTGAAAAAGAAATAGGCATGCGGGCTTCCCTGGTGGCGCAGTGGTTAAGAATCTGCCTGCCAATGCAGGGGACACGGGTTCGAACCCTGGTCCGGGAAGATCCCACATGCCGCGGAGCAACTAAGCCCGTGCGCCACAACTACTGAGCCTGTGTGCTGCAACTACTGAAGCCCGCACGCTGCAACTACTGAAGCCCGCGTGCCTAAAGCCTGTACTCTGCAACAAGAGAAGCCACCGCAGTGAGAAGCCCGCACACCGCAATGAAGAGTAGCCCCGGCTCGCCGCAGCTAGAGAAAGCCCGCACACAGCAACGAAGACCCAATGCAGCCAAAAAATAAATCGATAAAATAAATAAATTTTTAAAAAATAATAAATAAATAAATTTATAAAAAGAAAAAGAAGTAGGCATGCATTAAATACTAATATGGAATGAGCACCATGATGTATTTTTAAGTGAGAAAAGCAAGGTACAGAATGGTATATGTAGTATTCTACCATTTGTCTAAAAGAGGGAAGAAAAGATACATATATTTATAATTGCTTGTTTCTGAATAAAATAACTCTGAAAGAAAAAAAAACAAGAAAAAAAAGAACGGATGAAGGTAGGAAACAATGTTACATTCCTGCAAGTCTAGAATTTAAGAAACTTTTAGGCACTAGCATATATCCTCTGTGAAATGAAGGTGCTGATTTAGTTACATACGTGGGTAAAGTTGGCAAAATGCGATATGTAAAACTTCAGGGCTAAAAGATAAAGAAGTGTACAAAAGTTCTCAAGGATATTTCCAAGCGTCAGCTTTGCCCTCTGGATACCAGGAGGCCAGGAATCCGGCTCCAACGAGGTGTTTTACAGGGAGCCCTTTATACGAGCTACAAGTGGAGGAAACAGGGACTTCCAGCTGGGGAGAAAGAACTCAAGCCAACAGAGATGGAAGATACCCACTGGCACACGGGCTTTACAAAGAAACGGAGCCAGAAGCGGACGCAGCGAGGAAGCCTTTACCTCTTCTCGTATCAGGGTGAGCACGGCGGTCTTGTCTGATTCACTGAGGCAGATGCCGTCCAGCGGGCTCTCCCCTCCACAGGCCACGGACACAGGGCCCTTCTCCCCCAGGGACTCCAGCAGTGCCTGTTGGGGGAGAAGGCACAGGTAAGGCGTCTGCTCTTCAGCTTCTTAACCCCAAATATCCTCCGATAACTTCCTCCTGAAGAAACTGATCACACTCTTTAAAAACCACGTTTGAAGGGGAAATAACAGCAGGGGAGGCTTAAAAAGAAAACACCTAGTTACCGTACGATCTGAAGGAAAACCCGTTCTAATGAATATCAGGGAGGTCTTGGCTTCTGTTTTAACGGACGGCCTACGGCCTAGAGAAGTTTTCTTCTCATCCAAAAAGGAGACAGTGTAGTTATCATAGAGGTCAGTCACCAGAGAGTCATGTGCGTAGAAGAGAAAACCATCTGTGCTTAATGTCTCGTGAACCTGGGGATCTCTGGGGAGGATGTGTTCCATGTAAATAAATTCCCAAAAAAGTGTCAACCTTTTTACATATAGATGCTTTGTGCGTACTATTATTTGGCCACTTTGGATGGAAATGTTTCTAAAATGACTTTCAGGCCTAAGCAGGTAGAAATGGGAAATATATGTGAACTCTGACCCCACCCTGGGATGACTCAGGATCACAGGGAATTTCAGTGGCCCCGAGGGCTGGCATGCGGAGAACCAGTGATGTTGTCACGTGCACAGACGCCAGGGTCTGGGCTGCATTTCCATGTCCTGGGTCTTCCCGACATTGAGTTTTCAGTTCCCTTCCGTCAACATGTCACCTTCTGACGTACCAGCTTGATTTTTGCCATAAACCTGGGTTCCCGAGAGCCACATTCAGTTGGGATTTTGTTTTTCACAAGAACGTGGGCTTTGTACCATTTTTTTTTCCCTAAAAAGCATTTTGGGGGGTTATTTCCTCCCACCTATGTTAACTTTTTGTATAAATGGGGAAAAAGCTGATCTAATAACACCCAAAATGCCCGCCAAGGTGACCTGGGAATCTTTTTTTTTTTTTTTCCGGTACTCAGGCCTCTCACTGTTGTGGCCTCTCCCGTTGTGGAGCACAGGCTCCGGACGCGCAGGCCCAGCAGCCATGGCTCACGGGCCCAGCCGCTCCGCGGCACGCGGGATCCTCCCGGACCGGGGCACGAACCCGTGTCCCCTGCATCGGCAGGCGGACTCCCAGCCACTGCGCCACCAGGGAAGCCCTGGGAATCTTTTTTTAAAAAAATTATTGGAGTTAGGGTTAGGATTAGGGAATAATCTTAATAATCTTCAATGTGAGCATAACTGATCAATTAGTTATGACTGTAATCAATCGGGCTCTGGTATCTTGTTCGAATCCAGCTTGAACAGGAAGTCCAAGGTGAACGTAGACCAGTGGTTTTTAAACTTTTCAGGGTCATTATGGACTCACCCTCTCTCTAGAAAATGCTCAAGAACACACACATAATTTTTACCTAGATCTTCATTGCCCTCAGCCAAGGGTCCAATAGACAAACCCCTGGCTGAGGCCACAGAAAAGGGAAAATGCAAAAGCCACAAGCTGGCAGTGCCCGTTCCAGCACCATCTGGGGGAGGCCAGCCCACCATGCTGACAGAAGCCCGAGGTCCCCCAGAAACACCTTCTATCCTGGGAGAGCTCCATCACCAGAGCCAGAAGCTACCAGGGGCCGGCAGCCCTGAAATGGCCCCCAATGACCCCACCCCCTGCACGAGTCCTTTTGTGTAGCCTCCTCCCCTTGAGTTAGGCTGGACCCAGTGACCCTCGTCTAAAGCACAGAAAGTGGTAAAGTCATGCGGTGTCACTTGTTGACAAAGAGGCTCCGGCTGTGAGAAGCTCTGTGGAGAGGCCACGTGGCAAGGAACGGCCGTCTCTGCCAACGGCCAAGTGAGAGAGCTTGGAAGCAGATCCACCCAAATTGAGCCTGGAGGTGACCCCTGCCCTGGTCAGTACCCTGAGCACAGCTGGGGAGAGACCCCGAGTCAGAGGCACTCAGTGAAGCTGCCCCAGGACTCCTGACCCAGAAATGATGAGACCGTGATCGTCTGCTGTCGGTCACTAACACACTGGACATCTGACTCATCCCCCCACCTCCCATGCCACGATGCTCATCAAGACTCCTCCCCACCATCCTGCTTCCCGTGTAACCTGTCTACTAGGTCCAGCCCACACATTTCGTTCATCTCGTTACATTTCCGATTCTAAATTATTACTTTTTTTTTTTTTTTTTTTTTGTGGTACGCGGGCCTCTCACTGCCGTGGCCTCTCCCGTTGCAGAGCACAGGCTCCGGACGCGCAGGCCCAGTGGCCATGGCTCACGGGCCCAGCCGCTCCGCGGCATGTGGGATCTTCCCAGACCGGGGCACAAACCCGTGTCCCCTGCATCGGCAGGCGGATTCTCAACCACTGCGCCACCAGGGAAGCTCCTGAATTATTACATTTTAAATCAGTCTTTTGTTTTTATTATTCTAAATCAGAATCCCTAAGACAGGTCAACTCTGGGAAACTGGTCCCCTGTGCCTTCTGTGACCCTCACGTTAGCAAGAGTTTGGGAAATAAGCCAAGTTTTCTTAGAAAGGGGAATATTGTCTATTCTGGAGGTCTGCATCTCATTCATCCTCGAGGGGATAAATGAATTCAGTCCGCCCACTTGTTTAACGACTTCGCTCTAACAAATGAGGCGTCTGGAAGGGGCAGTGTTCCGAGCTGGAAGATCAGGCCTTAGATGGGGACAAATACACCTGGACGAGTGGCTCTGCAGCCGGCAGCTCTCCCAGCCACTCCCTCTGCCTGGCCGTACGCCACAAGCCCCAAGGCTCAAAATGCAACAGCTCCCATGAGGAATTTATAGCCGTGGCCTATTTTAGCTGCCTTTTCCAGTCCTCTAGGATTTATTTAGCTTTTTACATTCCTCAGTCCTTTATACTGTTTATCAAACAGCACAGAAAACCTACAGAATCTACCATCACCAAAAACTGGCCTGACCATCTCTTCCTGGGCTGGGCAATCTAGTACGTGTTTAATAAAGATGTTAAACCAATCAGATCAATCACATCCTTCCAAAAGGGTCCTGCTTCATATCCCCTGGTCTTTCTCCCTGTCCCACAAAGCATTCACCCTTGAGGACCACAAAGACCTGTCTACAGACAGTGGGACCCAGGGGAGTCTTTGCTGTAAGTTCACAGTGAGTGCAGATGCCACAAAGTAATTCTCTGCTCACATCCTTGCGATGAGAGAAATCAGGATCCCTGATCTGTCAGGCTCATCCCATCTGTCCTTGAACCTGTTAGAGCAGTGTCCCCCCTGCCTCTTCTAACGGAGACACACTGGAAAAGCCAAGTGAACTCAACTTTTAAGAAGTTTAAGATTTCTTTGAAAAAATAGCAGATTGACTCCTAAGTGAAAGATGCTGTAGACCAGCAGCTGAAAAGAGAGATGACCACCCTCCAATCTTAGTTACTTGGCCCTGGCCGCCCCCTGGCGCTGGGCAGAGACTGCAACAGGAATGCCCTTCAGAGCAACACCCAGAGTCTTACAGAGGCACAGGTTAGACTAAACAGACTTCTTAGTCAGTGTTTTGAATATTGCAAGTTCTTTATGCAATGTTGATTCAGCATTCTAAGGAAACAGAAATTAATTTACTTCCGCAAGTTCAACTGGAGTTACCGTTCAAAGATGACGACCCAGGACGTGGTCTTTGCAGGGGGCTCTGGAGACAAGGCTTCCCCCATCTTCTCTCTCCCGCTCTCCCCCAGCTTTCCCGCCAATGTCATGCCACCTCACAGCAGCTCAGGGCTTTCTGGCTCAGCCTTGCACGTTACCCTTTCCCCGCATCTTCACAACCACCCTGCCGAGGCAGGGAGGTGGGGCTAACTCTGTGGATGAATAACTGGGGAATGTGCAAGCGTAACCGGGGCGTTTCAAGAACGTGGGTAAACCTCCCCAATCTGCAACCAGTGCTTGGGCCCCTCGACACAGCCCTCGACCATCCCTTTGCCATTTTTACACGCAGAAAAGACTAGACGACGCTCCCACAGTACCTGGAAAACGTCAGAGGAAACTGGTTTCCCTAAGGGCACGACCAGGCAGTTTGGGGAGCGGAGGGTGGAGTCTCATCCTTTTGTGGGGAAGGACCCCCTCCCACAGATGCGGGGGACACTTCACTACTTTCAGAATGGTGGCCTCAGTGGCTCCTCTAAGTGACTGTGCCATCAGCCACGGTGGCTGTGCTGGGAATGATTACAAGACCCGGCTCCCGAAAGAGTGATTCTGTCCGGAAACCACCGCCACCGCTGTGTAATGCCCCGGAGAGGGGACCACGCTCCAAGCCCCTGACCCCTGTGTGCATGTCCTCCTTCTGCCTGGAGCACACGGCTCCCTCACCCACCCCTACGTCCCTTACTCTGTGTCCTCCAGGGAAACACCGTGGGTCCCAGTCCGACGGTGAGTCACGAAAACGGTTACTAGGACAAGCAACGTGCGTTAAAAAAAATGAAATAGAATAGAAAAAATCAGAGTGAGCCGCATGAAATAGAAGAGAAGAAATCAGAGTGAGCCACATGAAGAAAGGCAGATACTGTTCTGTGCAGTTTGTTTGATAACAATACAAACGCGTGTGTTGAGATGTGTCATACGTACCTACGAGCCAGGATGCAAAATGTATTCTTACTGTGGATCCAGGTTAAGAAGGTTTCTGTCACAACTTCACCTAATCCTTCAGCTTCAACTATGCCCTGTGTCCTAAGGGCGCTCAGATCTACTGAAGCCAACCTTGACTTTTCCTGAGCTCACGCTGTGTGCTTCTCACTGCCTAAAGGAAATGGGAACCGAGAAGCTGGTCTCACAGATGTCTCAGAGCCACGCGTCTAACAGTGAACTTCTGCGATTCTGCTCCTCCTCTGGACTCCTGATGTACCGGCTCCTACGTTCAGCCGTGTTCACTGTGGTTGGTGCTGGCGTACAGGGGCCAGCACACAGTCACGGTCCCAAGCCATGGGGCAGGCAGGGAGAAGAGAAAGTGCCTCCAAGGGGCGGGCCCACAGCAGTGAACGAAAGGCCGTTTGGCTGGGCAAGGGTCTGGCATGGGAAGGAGGCAGGGGCGGTGTAGAAAGCCGCGGAGGCCACAGCAGAGTCTGAGCTCAGCCTAAAGACAAGGGAAGCCAACGAAAGGGTTTCAGCAAAGAGGAACAACTCTGGCTGATGGAAAAGGAGGACAGGATAGCCTCGGGAACAGGGAGATTCATTAGGAGACTGCCACCAGGCTTACAAAGACTGGTGGTGGCCATGGGCTCGACAAAAGTAGACGGATTTACAACAGCTGCTTTCTGGACGTGGAAACCACAGACCCTACGTGTGGGAATACAGAGGACGGGGGAGTCCAACAGGACCCCAGGGTTGTGGCTTAGACAACGAGGTGGACAGCAGTGCCACCTGTCGAGACGAGGCCCCTCTGGGCTTGGTTATCAGCAACACTGACCACTCAGATGTTCAAGGCGAAAACCTCGATGGCCTTCAGCGACTTTCTCCAACCTCCACCTCAGCCACCACGTACACCCCGGAAGCCACCAAGGAGTGATGGTTCTACCTGCTAAGTCCCAGCCTCCATCCCATCCTCTGATTTACTACCGATCATGAGGCTCCCTACTTCAACCCCCAGGAGAGTTCTCTGCTGCGTTTCCATGAATTCCAAGCCTCCCGGCACGATGTCTAGGGCCCCAGTGGCCTGGCTCTCACCTACCAGATGCACAGTATCCTCCGATCACGTGAGATTATTCGTCCCTACAACTCCTTATAAAGCCCATGTCTTTGCACAGTACAACTCTCCTGCCCAGAACACCCTTCATTGCCTTATCTACCTGGCAAACCCCTTTCTTCCTTTAAAACTTAGTTCAAGTGAGGAACCCAGAAGACCCCACCTTAACCACATGATCAGTTAATTCCACCAATAATGGGATGCACCGATACCCATGAGGTCACTTCTGATGCACTTGTGCCAAAAATGCGTAAACTGAATTTAATCATGAGGAAACACTCGACGAGCCCAAATTGAAAGATATTCTACAAAACAACTAACCAGCACTCTTGAATGAAAAGAGCCAAGGTCCGGAAGGACACAGACTGAGGAACTGTCACAGGTTAAAGGAGACTGAGAACACGGGCACTGAACGCCTTGTGAGGTCCTACCTTGGATCCTGTGCCAGAGAAAGGACACTAGTGGGGGTAGCTGGTAAGACCTGGATACGGTTTACAGACCAGGCAATAATACTGTACCAGCGTTTACTGATTCTGATTACAGAAGAGGTTAAAGTTTGAGCGTGGGTGCAAGAGTTATAGGAATTCTTTGTACTATTTTTGTAAGCCTAAAAGTTAAAAAGAAAAGAAATTGTTTTTAATTAGCTCAAATCCAGCCTTCCTGACACCTGCTGCGCGGTGGGTCAGCCCTGGTGCCCCCAGTCCTGGGGACACATCCTGGTGTAACATTCACCACAGGGTAACCCTGGTTTCCATTTTGTAGTCTACAACCGGGGCTGCTCAAAAGAAATACAACATAAGCCATATGTAATTTAAAAATTCTCAGTAGCCACATTTAAAGGGTAAAAAGAAACAGGTGAAATTAATTTTAATAATATCGTTTCGTTAACCCAATAGATCCAAAACATCAACATGTTATCAGTATAAAAAGTTAGAGACATTTTATTTTCCCTTCTTTTCTGTGCTAAGTTGTCAAAGGCTGGTTGCACTTTACACTTGGAGGACATCTCAGGACGTCCAGCTACAGGTCCAAGTACTAGTGGTCACCCTCCGAGACGCCTCAAGTGAAGGAGCTGTGCTTTATTTTTATCTCATGTCCATCACCAGACACAGACTAGAATTTAATTACTGAGTTAACATGGGCTTCAAAACAAACACTGAACACCCCCCGCGCTCACACCCCTCCCGCACGAGCCTGGGGACTCACGGGCACGGCAGGTCCATCCTTCTCCATCTGCTGGCACGCCTCCTTCTCAGTACCTAAAACACAGAGTCATTTTTAGAGTCATCCCAAGAGGTTGTGCCTTTCCTTCCCACTGAACCACTCTGGGAGACCCCAGCGCAGGCCCGGAAGGACATCTATGGGCCCCTGAACAGCATCTCAAGATCTCCGAAGACGGGCTACATTCTGCTGACCACTGAGCTGTCTGTGTTCAGGGTCCAAAACATCCAGAGGAAAGAGGAGCTTACGGTCGGTCAGCCTTAGACGGAGGCACGTCCTCAGGTGGTGAGAACGGCAAGGCTGCCCCCTTGTGTCCATGAAAAGTTTTGCAAGTGAGTTGGACTAACCACGGGGTCATTTCAGAAAGAGGAGAAACCGTTAACGCTGAAAGCTATTTTATTACCAAGTTGGAGTGAATCTGAATTCCAGCCCTGAAGGGTATGTCAGTGGAATTAATGTAGCAGATAAAACAAAAACCTCTAAATTTCAATGCCTGAACACTAAATTCATTATCCTCCCCACGCCCTTCAAGCTGGTTTCCTCGGCTTCGCTCTACCACCAGAGTCCATGCGTACAAAAAACCAACACAATGCTTTTTCTGATCAAAGGAACATGCACTCATTGAAGAAGATTTTTAAATATGTAAAAGCACATAAAATGCTAAAGCTACAGTCCTCCACCTGCAATCGCAAATTACTACTTTAGTGCACTGTCGAGAGTGAATGATTGAGAACACAAATGTGACCATCACTACTTCGCTTATAAACCTTCAGTGGCTCCTCTATACTGACAAAGCCCCAATTCCTCAGGACGACCCCAGGTTCCCACTTGCCCTGTACTCACGGACAGCTACTGGGCATTTTACCTGTGTGGCAGGTTCCTTCCCATTCCTGTGAGAGACTCCTTGGGGCGCATCTTTGTATTTATCTATCAAGACCCAGGCCGAAGGTGATATCCCAGGACACAGCTCACCCATCCCACCTCCACACCCTCCCACCCCACACGACCAGGGCCCCTGCTCGCTCCCACGATGTGGCTAATCAGTTACGAACAGTGTTAACGGGAGCTGTTCCGTTAGCAGAACCCCAGCTCACGAAGTTTCTGCCAAAGGAATTTCCTCCTAGTGAGGAAGGATGTAATTCGACAAACATGGACCATGGACCCGCACTAGGGGAAAATCGAAGATGAATCACTCACAGTCCTTAACCCCAAGAAGTTTATCAAAGATAACCTTCCATAAAAGATAACCTTCCATAAAAGATAACCTTCCATAAAAGATAATCTTCCATAACTAATACATGGAACGTATGAAGAAATGTAGTGGGAGCCAAGTGACCTTTGTGAGACAGGCCAGCAAGGATGGGCAGAATCTCTACAGGACAATGGTGAAGAAAGGCACTTCATATACAAGAAATAAGTGTAGGTATGAGAGTCCTAAGGGTAAAGCCTGTGTAATGGGTAAAGGGGCATAAAAGGAAATGGCAGATGGGGTCTTTGGAGAAAACATCAGAGCAGAAAAGAGGCCTGGGAGGAAACGTGGAACAGTGTCTGGAATGTTTATTTTACAGACGGGAAACAGACCTGGGTAGGTGGGGAGATAACTCTCACAAAGTCCAGATTTCCACCTGCTTCTCTGGTTTGATGATAGATCATTATTTTTTAAATTCTAAGTATAAAAGCTCCACATTGAACTATGTTGCTAAAGACCTGAGTTTCCCATAACGTTTAATGAAGTCAGGAACACGGTGCCAAGTGCTTCACGATGAAGGTTAAGGCCACAGATACAACCTGGGACCTGGAAAACGGCCTCGGATTTAGAATGTTCTAAAGAGGAAAACAGCACTAAGCTTCAGCACAGGTTGGTCTAGGCGCTTATGAGAACATGAAGAAGCACCAGTCATTTTCAATCCACCATGTCTGCAAGCAGGAAAATTTACAATAGTTGAGGGTAATGAAAACCATCTCTTCACACGTTAGCCTTGTGGTTAAAAGACCGTGGAGCCAAGACTGCTGGGAACTCGGACCCTAGTCCACCACTTACTAGACAGGAGACCGTGGCCGAGATCCTTAACTTCTGTCTCACTTTCCCTCTCTGATAATGGGGAAAAGAATGCTGCCTAATATAAAACAGATAAAAAACAAGGAGCTACTGTATGGCACAGGGAGCTATATTCAATATCTTGTAATAACCTATAATGGAAAAGAATCTGAAAAAACATATGTAACTGAATCAGGTAGCTGTACACCTGAAACTAAGACAACACTGTAAATCAACTGTACATCAATTTAAAAAGAAACAAAAACAAAAAAACAAAAAAAAGAACGCTACCTAGTGAGGAGACATGAGTTACTACACGTAAAACACTTAGAACAGTGCCTGCATGTGGAAGCAACTATACCTGTTAGTCGTTATTATTTCTTTCTTTCTTTTTTTTTTTTTTTGCAGTACACGGGCCTCTCACTGTTGTGGCCTCTCCCGCCACAGAGCACAGGCTCCGGACGCGCAGGCCCAGCGGCCATGGCTCACGGGCCCAGCCGCTCCGCGGCATGTGGGATCTTCCCAGACCGGGGCACGAATCCGTGTCCCCTGCATCGGCAGGCGGACTCTCAACCATTGCGCCACCAGGGAAGCCCCAGTCATTATTATTTCTCTAAGGGAAACCAGGAGCCCAATAATCCCAACATGGTTCCAGGTCACTACACGTGAAGATGTGGCCAGACTGAAATAATCAGGAAAGAATTCAAGCAGTCTGATACATCAGTGTCTCCGTACATCCTGCCACTCGGATCCATACGTCCCTGGCGCTCCACTGACACCCTTTTGTGTCTCTTCTCCAGGCAAAGAAGCAAAGCACAGACCAGCAGCCTAAACCTATCCATCAAGGGACCCGTTCTCTAATCTCTTTAAAGTGTCTCCTGCCCTGGGCTTCCAGGCATTTCTATGCTTATGTACGTAAGAAAGATGAAGATTTGCTTCCATACCTGCTTCTGAGGATGAAAACGTATGATTTATGGCAGACACGGGAACATTGGAACATTCAAAGTACTCCAGGTCGTCCTCTGGCTCACCTTTCCCCTCGGCCCCAATGGGTTTCTGACCAGATGACGTGGACGCCAGCTTCTCCTCGTCGGTAGCATGGCCATCCCTGTTAGAAATGTCTGAAATCTGGGAGATCACTGCTCCTTCATCCTGGGAAAGGCAACAGATGAGATGCTACCATTTAGGAGGGCAAGCAGTGGGGAAAGCGACATCTCAGGAAGAGCAAAGCAGCTGCCATTCCATATGGATGTTCTCCACGAATCTGGGTACCAACCAAGGAAGAAGCTGCAGCCCCTCAGCCATGGAAGGTTGTATTTTCTAGGGCCTACCTTCTGTAATTCACACCTGAGGTTTAAAAAATTAAGCTTTTCTAGCCTAAATTTATAAGCAAGAAGTTTAAGTGGCTGAAGAAAATAGTTTTCATACATTTTGCTCATATAGATAGATCCTAGACTTTTCTGGAAAATTTATGCACCCCACTGTATTTTCAGGTGACATCTAAAAACCTTTCACTATGAGCTTAAGTAGTCAAAAAGGCTATAATATCTGCTACATATTATTTATTTGTTTGCTTGTTTACTTATCTCTCCTTCCAGTTTTATTGAGATAAAACTGGAAGGAGAGATAAGAGGTACAGCATAATGATATGACTTACATACATCATGAAATTATCACAGCAAGTTTGGAGAACATCCATCCTCTCACACAGATACAAAAGAAAAGAAAAAATTTTATTATATTTTAAATACTGACTTGGCTTATTAATTCAATTTAGTTACTCTAGTGATTTGATACTTTACCATCCGTATAATATCGAACATGAATAAGCCCTTTAATAGTCAGAAATTTACATCATTCCTTTTCCTCTCTGAATTTGTATTTCCTCCCTATGCCCATCAAGAAATTATCCCAAAGAAATGCATTTGCTTTCAAGTTTTTTAAAGTTCTCCTATTACATTTGTTTAAAAAAATTTTTTAAACCTTTTTTTACAACCATAAGTCTCTAAGTGTTAACATTTTTTCTTCTGGAGAGTTATCACTACAATTACAAACGCACAATTTATTCTAAAAGTATTACAATGTTTGGTAAGTACAATCAAACACAAAAGAAAAATTAAAAAAAATGGAAATCGATTGCAATATTTTGTTGCACCAATTTAAAAAAACTTTTACGATGCAGTATGTGTTATTTTTCTGAAGCAAATCAAAGGTAAATTTTTCATAGTTCTTGCTGCCTGCTTTAGCAGCATTTGAAGGTGGATACTTCATACATTTGTAATAGATGAAGAATAAATCAAATTACAAATTTTTTTTTTAATCTTAAACCACGTACCAAGTTTTTGGTCCAAATTGTGTAAGATAAGTTAAACTTAAAATGCAATGACTGTATTTCTGTAATCATGGTTACGCTGGAATAAAGTTTTAAAAAGGAAAAAAAAAGGACTTCATTGCAATCAAATGGGTCCGGGTTTTCTTTTGCTTGTTTGTGTGTGTGTGTGTGTGTGTGTGTGTGTGTGTTTCCCAATTAATTATATAGTCATGGACAAATATTTATTGCTAGAATGAAACAAAGGTCAGCATCAATTTGATTCCTGTTTTCCATTTTTATAATTATAATCAAGAAGCCAGAAGCCTTACTAATACAAATAAATAGGTGAAACAGAAGGAAGTTTGTAATAGAAATGTCTTTCTTTGAACTCCTTTCCAAATTATGTTCCAAAAAATTCTATCATCAATAATTACTTTTTTTCTTTTTCCTTTTGGGCCATGTCGTGCTGCCTGGGGGATCTTAATTCCTCGACCAGGGATCGAGCCCGAGCCCCCTGCAGTGGAAGCGTGGAGTCCTAACCACTGGACCACCAGGGAAGTCCAAATAATTATCTTTTTAATTGAGATATAATTGACATATATCACTGTGTCAAAAATTATTTTTAATAATCAGCTGAAAATTCAGGTTCTCCTAACTTGTTAAAAGCAATAACTGGAAAACCATCTGACTTTAAAAATATATTATCCAGTCACTGGAGTCAATCACTTTCTTATAACTTACACCAGTATTTCAAATCCCCCCTTTGGTGCCCAGAGGTTTCACACCGAGTGGTGATGCACCCTAGTAAGTTTGAGAACGGGTGAGAGGGAACTTTATCAGAAAAAAGTGGGAAAAGGGTAGCTGTGAAGTAACGGTTCCCTTATCTTCAGAGCCCTTTCTCAGATCAGCTTAGGAAGTCAAGGATTTGGGAATTGGTTTCCTTAAAGCTGAGTACTCAGATCCCCACTGGAAAATCTTCATTAATCGCCACCCTGATGGGGAACACAGACTTACCTGAGAACACCCATCCAAAGCAAGAGACTGGGCTTCGTATTTCTTCACCTTACAGCCACTCCTGGGAAAAAAACACACAGAACACCGGGCCGGTTTGGAATCACACTGACAACCTCCAAGCTGTGAGATGGTGCAGACAGCGGTGTGTGCAGACACAAGCCAAAGCGCACAGCCCCACGCGAGTCACACTTCCACGCGTCAGAGACGGGAACAAACACCTTCCCGCCTCTGAATCCTCTCCCGGGAGGCAGGGCAAGCAAAGAACTGTAACTCAGTGACCTCCTCACTTGCTTCTGCGGGAAGCTCAACACCAGCACTAGGGCCCCTACGGCTTGTAACTGCACGCCAGCAGCCACCAACAGCTTTTCCGAGAGCAGCCCCAGTACCTGGAGACGGTCGGGTCATCTGATCCGCGCTCACTTGGCTTTGATAGTCACCAGAAAAATTACCACGCCGGACCACATTCTTTAAAAATTCTTTATTGCGCTAAAAGCCACAGAAGTCTGGGAAGACAGCTCCAGACCTGTGTGCTCACAGAGGAGGACTGTGGGCAACAGAAAGGACGAAAATAAAAATGTCTGAGCAAACTGTTACCATTCCTCTTAGGTAGTGAGATGGAAAACGAACGTCACGGCCGGAACTGGGGAAGCTCACACCGCCCGCTTTGTTTAAACTAGCACGCGATTTGCGATCTGAAGACTATCCAGATTCTGTTCTGTTGTAATGAACTTAGAATTTCCAGCACCGCCGCTCTGACCACACCCCACGCCCAACCAAAACTGCAAGTTCTTCTCCTTTTGCGGGGCAAAAACAAAGACCCGCATGGCTACCAGAAGAGGGACCACCACCTCGGTAGTGTCTGCTTGTCTTCCCTAACGCCCGAGTGTCACCCCTGCCACCAAACTCAGGCGGAGCTGACTCGGTAAAATGTATTCCCTGCTCCGAGGCGGCAGCCTTATCCTTTCAAAAAAGTCCGTTGTTCCTGACATGAAACAGCAGAGCAGTTCCTCAAGCTGCTGCGGGGATGAGTAGGGCCAAGCCAGCACACAGCATCACAGCGCCGCACGAGGCGTGTGTCAAGCCGGGGACACAAGCTCTCGCACCTGAGGTGGGAGGGCCCATCTCCAAGCCTTTGGGTACAGATGGCAAGGCTAATAAGCTGGCTCAGGAAGTGGCAAATGAAATGCAAAAGATCATCAGAAGATCCAACTCAGAAAGGGAAGCCAACATGCTATGGAGAGATGGTCCGGGGAGGGTAGGGGAGGAATTGCCAAGGGCCCCACGGAGAGCCAGAAACAGGAGTACTTACAACAGAAAACAGAGAAATTTCACTTGTTCAGTAGTCCTGATGCACCAACAAAAGTAGAGACGGGAAAGAGACAGACAGATGGAGAAAAAAAATCATGTAAGGCCTGGAATATTTATCTCTAGTCTGGCAGACATAAAGGCTGCAAAGTTCTTTCTATGAGGTGAGACATGAATTAAAAATGTCATACTCATGGATGTTACCACTGGTGAGTGAACGATTCTCAGTAGTAAGAGAGTGGTAGAAACACTCGGAAATGTCACACGGTCAGATTTATGGACGAAAAGTAAACTTTCAAATATTTGTAAATGTAAAAAAAATGCATTACTGCCGAGTATGTTTACACTTAAATGTCTAGTCATCCAGATTAAAGGCTATCAATGCATGAATGAAAATATAATTGAAAATGTATCTGCTTATATCTCCAGTAGGTGTATATTACTGAGAAACTCCAAGTGATTTTACATAATTTATCCTATTCGACCCACAAAAATCCCAATCATAGGATGATGTCTCTATTTTACAGAAGAAGGATCTGAGATGCCAATTATGTCATCTTTTAAGAAGTCACACAAGGGCTTCCTTGGTGGCGCAGTGGTTGAGAGTCTGCCTGCCGATGCAGGGGACACGGGTTCGTGCCCCGGTCGGGGAAGATCCCACATGCCGCGGAGCGGCTGGGCTCGTGGGCCGTGGCTGCTGAGCCTGCGCGTCCGGAGCCTGTGCTCCGCAACGGGAGAGGCCACAACAGTGAGAGGCCCGCGTACCGCCAAAAAAAAACAAACAAAAAAAACAAACAGAACAGGAGGAAAATGCTAGCAGGTGAGGGTGGTAGGGCTGGGAGAGGGTGCTTCTTGCTACTGAAAACAAGATGTAGGATAAACTTCCCTCCCTTTGGTCCCACTTTAGTCTCATGTAACATGAATGCACTGGCTACACACCTTCAACACGCAACTGAAAGGGAGGCTCCCAATGACCCCTTATCAACCCTGATAGGCAGGGCTGCCCATATTTAGGGGACCCCAGGTTAGGAAGAACCCAGGCAAAGACCTGGCCATCGTGTCCCCCGGGCATTGTCTAGACACAGGTAACTAACCTGAACCACAGAAGAGCACCTTGAGGTCACCTGATCAATAATATTTTTCAGCAACCATTTAACTGTGTGTCTATAATCAAAGAACAGATCAAGAACTATTAATGACATTTTATTCCCTTTAGATGTCCTGGGAAATATTCTGGAGCTGCTGAAGAATCCGTTCCTGCAGTGCTCAAGCTTCTTGGTCCTCATACTTTCTGCTCTTTAACCCTTTTTCTCTGGTGTCAATCACCACACCATCTAGTGTTCTTCTTTACGTCACATTAATGCTGAAAAGCATTTCGCCAATACAACTGTGGTGACAATGAGAAACGTGGTACTTCTTCTCACCCTCCCTTTTCATATTTCATCCACCATGTCACTGGCCCTGTTTTTTTTTTTAATACTTTATTTATTTAATTTGGCCACACCATACGTCTTGTGGGATCTTAGTTCCCTGACCAGGGATCAAACCTGGGCCACAGCAGTGAAAGAGTGAAAGCGCCAAGTCCTAACCACTGGACCGCCAGGGAATTCCCCATTGGCCCTTCTTTATATCTAATTCTTAGTAAAATGTCACAGGGTCATAAAGATACCAACAGATTGTCATCGACTCAAGTTTTGTGATAAGGTCACCCTGTATCAAGTTTAAACTGAAATGTGACGTGGAATTATGGCCTGGGGGTGACCACTCCGAGAGAACTCCAAGGACCTTGCAAAAGTGGCTCCAGATTTCCCGGGAGAAGGGGGGTTGGTGGGGAGAGGGATCTCACACAACGAAGACTAACAGCCTAATTTAGTGAGATTTAGGCAATTGTTTAAAATAGTCTTGATTCTTTTTGGAAACTCACCTCCTTTCTGAAAGAGCCAGAAGCTTTACCAGGAGACATAAGAATTCTAACTTTTAGTGGTAGGTTTGTTTCCAACAAAAATCACAGCTTTCTGTTCAAGTGAAAAGACTTCTGTAAGACCCTTTTCCACGTGTTACTGATACTACACAGTTTACCTGCAGCCCTGGGATTCTTGTTTCATCCATAGAGAAGCTGAAGAAGGTGGCTAGCACTGACACCTGAATTCTGTATATAAAATGATTCCCGACAGCTCAGATAGGACTTCTGAAAACCATCAAAGCTCTACCTGCCTAGCCCATGACATTCTTTTTTTTTTTTAATAGGAAAAAAGTACCCAACGTGGGGGGAAAAAGAACTCAGCTGAATAAACTGAGGATTCAGAAGCAAGGCAGACATCTAAAACGGAAACCTCAGGTATCTCTGATTCCACACCAGAGTTAGGCAAAACAGTGAAGACTGCAGTCTGAGGATACAAGCTTTGCGTCTGCCCCGGGGCACCTTCACCCAAACCAAAAGCAGTGGCCGCCAAACTTCACAGAGAGGACACAGAACACAAGGCCCACGCCCGTCTCACTCACGTTATCAAACGCGACTTTGCCTTCTTGGGTGATTCTAAGATTTCACTAATATGACTACCGGCGGGAGAACCAAAGTCACTGCTCGTTAAAGTCATAGCGGGTTTAAAGGGATCCATGGATTCGTCAAAGTGATCTGGGTCAAAGCGGTAGGAGCCCTGAGCCGAGAGCAGGGGCGAGCGCTGCAGCGGGGAGTGGCCCCCAAAGGGCCCGAAGTCGGGGCTCTCCCCGGGACACGGGCGGGGACCCGGCTCTGAGGACGCCCCTGCCCCCGGGGCACCTGCTGGCTCCCCGGCGCCGTCTTTCTGAACCTTGGGCATCACCCTGCTGCCCGGTTTCCGGCCGGGTTTCCTCGGGAGGGCTTTCCTGGACTCCACAGTCTCCACGTCTTCCGTGAAGTCAAACTCCAGTTTCAGAGGGGAGCTCCTCACCGCCTCCGGCAGCTCAGCCCCTGAGTCGCCGGTGTCACCGCCGGGGGCACACGGTGTCTCCCTCACCTCGGGGGGACACTTCTGGCTCCTGTCACCTCCTAGCAGGGCAGGGGTGGCAGCGTTCCCAGCCGCTCCGTCGGGACCGGACTGGCGGTCCGCCCGGGGAAGACGCGCGCCCTCCGGGGCCGGGTGGGTTTCGGAGACCTCGCCACCTGCCGCCTTCTTCCTCGGGGGGACAGGCCTGGGCTTCCGCAGCCTGCTTCTGCTGGCCCCGGGCTCCGGACACGGGCTCCCCGCCTCCGGGTCGGCTTCCGTCGAGGCCTCCAGCGTGGCCCCCATGGAGCCCTCGGTCATTGCCTGGTCCTGGGCGGCGCCCGGCGCGCGGGGGCAGGGCCCGGCCTGGCCTAGGGCCGCGGCCCCGCAGCCATGAGCCGCTGCTGGGCCAGGCGGCCCCCGGGGCGCCGTGGAATTCTTGGTTTCTACGGAAAACGGCCTCACGACAGAGATTTTGCTCACATCGTGTTCAGGTTCTTCTCTGAAACCCCTGACTGAGTAAGACTCAGTAGCGTGCTGAGCTGCCTCGTTTTCTGAGGGTCTAGAACCAGCCTCAGGCGACCATTTTTCAACCACTTCTGCTACCAGCTGTTCGTCCACTTCTTGTGTGTCTAAAACAAAACACAAAAGCCGTCTGTTAACAAATTACCTTCTCAGCATTGGTGAATATTCTCCACTAGCTGAAGCCACACAAACGGCAAGCTCTGCCCTCTTTGCTTTTACGAAGCATCCCTAAGGTTCCGCAACGATGGCGGCGGGGCCTGAAGGCGGACGGCTGGTACTACACTCTAAAGCGAATCTTCCCAGCCCAAACGGTGTGTGTGTGCTGTCCAAGTCACACAACCAAGTCACACAAATGATAATTATACCAAACAGAGCTATTTAGGAAATGGCTAAATAGATCATGGGCCCTCTGCGAAGCGTATTAATATGACGTTAAAATTCCTCAGGTTAAAACAACTGGTCTGGAAGAAACTTTGGATGCAGACAACTCAGGTACAGGGATCTCACCTGGCACGGACACGGTTCCCAGGCACTGCCTGAGAGTTTCAGGGTCCGGATTTTATGCAGTAAGCGGGTTTTAATCTCTGGATGTTAAGTATTCCCTCTTCCCCAGAATAGAGTTTAAATAACTGGACTGTTTTAAAATTAAATGAAAAACTCATCATGGCCTGCTCAGAATAACTTCTCTGTACACTTAAAAACGGAAAAAGCCAAATAAAAAAACTAATGAGAAAAAGCAGAGATAGCAAAGTGGCTTTATGAACAAACAGCCCTTATTTTACTAAAACACAAATCATAAAACAATAAAGTTACTTCTTTAGAAGCTTCATCTCTAAGCTGGCCAGGAATCTTCTCAAATCATTTGTGAAAATGAAAGATCCTTTTTAATTGGGGTTTTATAAGGAGAAACACTGCAATCAGGAAGGTATAAATGAAGGTAGTTCTTTAAAGCACAAACTAAGATAGTGCTTTCCCGACTTACATATCTGAAATGATAATAGAGTAGCTGCAAAAACTGAGTAAACTGGTTATTATCATAGTATCTCATGATTTAAGGGAAACTCAGAGATGACCATCTAATCCTACTTCCTGACGGTAATCCCAATCCTAATCCAGGATCAAAGAACTGAGCATCACTGGGAGAGTTTTTTTAAAGCACTCACACATCTTTTTACACGATTCCTTTATGGCTGGAATTGGGCAGTGGTTTACAAACTATTCTGCACAGATGCTTCAGATATTCTAACCAATGTCCAATATGTCTTGTTCTTAAAGATATATTTAACTATTATTAATACTGTAATTTTTAAAAAAAGCTCTCAATGCATGATACCTGGGATTTAACATACTTCAAAAGGATATTTTTTAAAAAGAGAAAGCAAATGTGGCAAAATCTTGATAACTGTTGAATCCAGGGATGGGAATATAGGAGTTTCCATTGTACTATTTTCTCTATCGTATACTCTTGAAACCTTTCAAAATAAAAAAAATTTAAAACAACTGCATTTCACACAGAATTTTAACAAGAACGTTTTAAAGTGTACTGACAAATTCACTTGTGTGTGTACAGACTCTCTATTCTCTCTCCACATATTTGAGCTGTGATGCAGGTGTTATTGACTGTTTCTCTGTGCTGATGGTGGGCGGGAGGGTAGACAAGCAACAGTGAAAGTACAGCATCAAAACCCCAGGGCTGCAAAAATCTACATGCAACAGGCTCAGTTAGAAGCCAGGCTGGGTCTGGGCACACCTGCTCACACCCTAGCATCAGTCGGTTGAATACAATCCAATCTTAATTATACCAAAGTATAGACAGTTACCGCTTATTTTACGTGAGCCACAGAGGGCACTGAAGCAGGGGTGGATCGAAATCAGACTTACGTTCTCAACAGCTCTCTCCAGTTGAAATGTGGAAGGAGGTCAAAATGGAACAAACAGAGCCACTAGCATGTTATTCTGGGGCTTCGACTAGGGCGGTGCTAATGGACAGGAAGAGAAGTGCACAGTAACTGAGAAAATGAGGTGAAATTCGATAAGGCTTGGTGATAGGCTGGATGTAGGACTGAAGGAGAAGGAGGCATCAAAGATGACTCGTACGTGTTCAGCTCGTGGAATGAGAGGATGGTATTACTGTTCAACGAGATTCAGGGGTACCAGCCGAAGAGCTTGGGGCTGCCGGGCTGGGGTGGGGAGGTTGGCCCTGGACACCGAGAGCTGTCTGGGACCCTGAAGCAGAGATGCTGAGTAGGAAATAAGTCGTGCAGACAGAGCTGGGCTGCAACTAGTACTTGACCTAACTGAAGCCACGATGTACATGAGACTGACTACCTTCGAAGTCACACTGGATACTACTTAACTGTAAGGTATCTCCCTCCTACATGGCGTCTTTGAGCCTTAGCATATTTTATTCTAAAATTTTAAATAGAGGTTGATTATCTTTTTTCTCTAAAAAGAAGTTACCTAAAAAGGATTCATTTAAAATGAAAGTTGAAGTTTAACCATCTTTGTAAATTAAAAGTGTATTATTAATCACCACATCATAGTTATATAGGAAAGTGCCCAAACATTTGAGAGATGCACACTGAAATATCTGTGACATGATACCTGGAACTTGCTTTAAAAATACTAAAGCAGCAAAACAAAAGAAAAAGAAGGTCATGGTGGGGACAAACCTGGGCAAATAGGGACAATGATTTAACCTGGGCACTGGGCACACACAGCTTCTACCGTAGGACATTGGAAGCTGATGGCAATCAAAGAAAAACTGTCTTTGGTTACATAATTGCTCTCCCAACCTCTCCCTGCCATTGACTTCTAAACATTTACTGCCCGTCTCCCACGTGGGAGCCCTGGGCACTGATACCCGAGTCCCCTGTGTTCTTCCCAGAGGCTGGTGATAAGTTAAGGGGAAAGGGTGAGGCGAGGACAGTGTGTCCAGCCAGCGGCCCGTTCCCTCTTGGGACTTTTGTCTCCGTTTCCTGATTCCTTCACCAACAATCCCACACCTCCCAGAGACGGAGGGGAGACCTATGGAGTCACCCTTCGCCCTTCGCTTACTCTCTCCTAGCTTTCAATTTCTGCCCTCATCGCCTCCATGAGAAAAGGGCACCTTCCTCCACCTCCACCCATTCCTCTAGACCCTCTCCCTTCCCCTCCATCTCCACCGGCTGCAGAGGAGCGAGGGATGGAAAAGGAGCCCGCCGGGCAACCTGGGGACACCTGCAGCTCTGCTGTACCCTAAAGCGTGCCACCCAGCAAGTGGAAGGGGGAAGGAGAACGAGCACCCTTCACCTGAATTCGGCCCCCTAGCCTGAGCAGAAGACCCCCGCCCAGGCATTTCTTGGCCAGCTCTGGCCAGCTACCGGGTCAGTAAACCTGCCCAGTCCTATGCCCACTCCCTGCAGGCCCTACCCTGGTCTAGCATCTTCAGTCACCAGGAGAAAGCACTGACGGGCAGGAGTGGGAGGAGGACTTCTCATTGACTTAAACCAGTTTGGGGGAATTCCCTGGCGGTCCCGTGGTTAGGGCCTGGCGCTTTCACTGCTGTGGCCTGGGTTCGATCCCTGGTCAGGGAACTAAGATCCCGCAAGCCGCGTGGCGTGGCCCCCCAAAAAACCCCAAAAAACCAAAATAAAAATAAACCAGTCTGGGGAGTTTGTGAAAATGTAAAACAAGGAAAAAAAACAAACTCCTCACCTAACTGGAAAGGGTACCTCTGAGTAAGATTTTATTTGCGTTTACACTCTCCATCAGCAAGTGTGCCAATATCAGGAGACCCCACATACCCAGGGCTGCCCTACAACAGAAGCTGAATGCAAGCATGGCACCACAGGTAACCTTCAGTAAGAAGTAAAATTCCCAAAATGTCTGCCAGCTCTGGTTAGGAGCTCTAACCTCGGTCCTCGTCTGAGAGCGCTGTTATGTAACTAACCTCCCTCTAAGTCATCCTTCCCCTTTTACACAAATCCTGCATTCCATCAAAACCTTCCTCCAGGGCGCTGATAAGCTCTCCCTGGATTGAGTCTACTGAGTTTGGATGGTTCTGACCAGCACAGCACTGCCTGGCGGCTTGGTGAACACAGAGAGGTGATTAGCAGATGAATTCAAAGCAAACACAGAGGAAATCCAAAAATAGACCAACATTTCCACTTCTGCCACATCTGCTGCTGTTAATGAAACTCTGCCTTTCAACGAGCAGCCTCTGCTAGATCTAAAACGTTGTGTGACGCACGCATGGGTGCTCTAACACAGATACCTAATATGCTTTTTTTAGACTATTCTCCTGTAAAAAGAGATTTTTCCCCTCCTTCTTTATAATATTTGTAAAAGAAAAGGCACAGAATGCCAAAATTCTAAAGACTGAGGTAACAGCTTGACCTTCTGCTTTGTACTCTGGTATGCTGAAAATATACTGGGTTAAAATACAAGTGTATGAAAACCTTAGCAGAAGGGAAATGCCACGAACACAAAATATTTCTGAAACTCAGAAATGTATTCAGCTCACATATACCGAGAACCTGCTCAGCTGGCTGTTTCCACGTGGATAACCTCATTTAAGAGGAGATAAAACAGCAACCACTTGGAAAACATGGTATATTAACACTGCAGATTTGGCATTTTTCTCAAATATGCTTGACATTTCCCCCCCTCAGATTTTAACTTTTTGGCAAAACGTTGTCTGCAAGCTCCTTTTAGACTTGCCCATCACTTCCTCTCCTTCAGCTACAAGAGGCCTCTTTTATGGGTTTTAAAATACTGGACATGTGGGACTTCCCTGGTGGTCCAGTGGTCAAGACTCCATGCTTCCACTGCAGGGGGTGCGGGTTCCATCCCTGGTCAGGGAACTAAGATCCTGCATGCCTTGCGGTGCAGCCAAACAACAACAAAAAAACCCAAAACAACAAAAAACAAAAAAAAAAACCCCACAAATAAACACTGGACATGTGAAATGACAAAGCCGCCAAAATTTGAACAGGCCTCCTGTATCTCTCTCTCACACACACACACCCCGGCCTCCTTCTAACCTCAAAATCTGAACAGTATATCTCACATCCAAGTCTAAGATGCAAGGCCTGACTCTGAGGCTAAAACAAAAATCTCTGAACCAATACACGAAAATGAATGTCTTTGCAATAATTCAGCAAGAAGGGTTCTGAGATAAATTTCAGAGGGTCCATGAAGCCCCAGAAACTCAATGAAAAATTACATTAGAGCCTTCTCCAGGGGAGAAAATCCATGGCCTTCTCCAAAGCCTGGCCTTAGAAACCACCGGGCAGGGACTTCCCTGGTGGCTCAGTGGTTGAGAGTCCACCTGCCAATGCAGGAGACACGGGTTCGAGCCCTGGTCCGGGAAGATCCCACATGCCACAGAGCAACGGGGCCCACGTGCCACAACTACTGAGCTGGCACTCAAGAGCCCGCGTGCCACAGCTACTGAAGCCCGCACGCCTGGAGCCCGTGCTCCACAACAAGAGAAGCCACCGCAACGCAACCAAAAATAAATAAATTTTAAAAATAAAATTAAAAAAAATAACTATTTTTTTTAAAAAAGAGAGGAAAAGAAACCACCAGGCGGAAGACTGTATTTTGGGACCACGTTTAGGGGCCTCAAAGGGCTCCTCTCATTACTTGACAGTTACAACTTCAATCCCCCCTCAATCACCACACCGCGGTTTAAAAACTCTTACGCTACTGGGGGAAAAAAATCCTAACATCAAAAAACAAAGCTCGCCACCTCTGAGAACATTCCAAGGGAATGCAGCAAGTGCTGTTTTAAGCAATTTTAAGTGTGGACTAAACATCTGAGAGGGAACACGCAACAAAACACAAATTTAAATCGTCTGTTTAAACAGGATTCAGTCACGGGCTCCGTACCCATTGACACTGAGATGGGGCTGAAGGGTGGTGGATGGCTGGGCCCTAAGGGGCCCCAAACGTCCAGTGAAAGCTGGTGGCGTGGCCCCGGCGGGGCACTGGTGTGGAAGGGAGGGACGCTTGGACAGACCACCCCGTGGGAAATCAGACCTGGGGGGGATGCTTTCCTTCTCTGGAGGGTGGCTTGGGCTCTGCTGGGCAGAGGGCAGTGTAAGGTGAAGAGGCAGCCAACACCTGGCCTGAGCCCGCAGACCCTTCTCCACGCTCTGCTCCACGTGGAGCTCTGCTTAAAGGGGCCCCTGGCCTCTGGTAACGGCCAGATGCTGGAACGACCTTCCCTCGGAGGGAGCGTGTAACAAAACCCACGTAATCAAAGGAGAATTAAGGAAAACGTACACAGAGAACCTCACGTCTCAGGGGCTTCACGAGTCAGAGATGGTGGAGCCTCCACCAGACCATGAACCTCCTCCCCATTTCCCACTTAAAATGACACCGTCCCTGGTGCCTGCCACTGAACAACTGAAGTCAGGAATGAATTCTACGGTTCATTCATAAAAAGCAAGCAATTTAAAAAAATGGCCAAGGGGCTTCCCTGCTGGCGCAGTGGTTAAGGATCCACCTGCCAACGCAGGGGACACGGGTTCGAGCCCTCGTCTGGGAAGATCCCACATGCTGCAGAGCAACTAAGCCCCTGCGCCACAACTACTGAGCCTGTGCTCTAGAGCCCGTGAGCCACAACTACTGAGCCCGCGTGCCACAACTACTGAAGCCCACAAGCCTAGAGCCCGTGCTCCGCAACAAGAGAAGCCACCGCAATGAATAGTCCCCGCTCATGGCAACTAGAGAAAGCCCGCGCACAGCAACAAACACCCAACGCAGCCAAAAATAAATTAATTAATTTAAAAAAGAAAATGGGGCTTCCCTGGTGGCGCAGTGGTTGAGAGTCCGCCTGCAGATGCAGAGGACACGGGCTCGTGCCCCGGTCTGGGAGGATCCCACATGCTGCGGGGCGGCTGGGCCCGTGAGCCATGGCCGCTGAGCCTGCGCGTCCGGAGCCTGTGCTCCGCACCGGGAGAGGCCACAACAGTGAGAGGCCCGCGTACCGCAAAAAAAAAAAAAAGAAAAAAAGAAAATGGTCAAAACACATTTGAAACAGACTCGCTTTCACACAATTAATAAACCGGATACCGCTTTTAACCCATCAGATTTGCAAAAATTAAAATACTGATGATGCTCAGTTAACAGCGGCCAGGCAAGGGGGCCAGTCGGCCCTCTCACACGTGTGGGAAAGCGTATCGGGGAATCCTTCAGGAAGTGCTTATCTCATGATTTCCTCGGCTAGGCGTTTATTTTAATTATGCTCTCAAAGAGGGCCAAGCACACATATGTACGAGGGTGAGGATGTTCCCACACACTTTGGGGGCTGTTACAAAGCACCACAGGGGACTGACAGATCATTTAATGTGCGACATTGACACAGGAATACTACTGATATCTGGGTGTCAAACAACACGCAGACTTGTATGTGCTGAAATGGGAGGGTTTCCAAGACACGTCAGGTGGAAAGAGCAGGGGGGAGAAGCGTGCGCAAGGTATGAGACCTTCTTCAGTTTAGACGTATAAAGACACAAACCTTACGATGGAAGGGGAAATTACCGCCGACCGACTGCCTGGGGGGAAAGTGGAAAGAAGCTTTCTGTACCGTTAGAGTTTTCTAACAAGAAAAGGGGAAAGGAGGGTGGTGGGCACACATACAGTGGAAGGATGGGCCCTCTTCATTCTCTTCAAACTTTTTAAAAAAAAGAATAAATACATAACCTGAATCAGGTTTTTAGACCTAATGTCCGGTTTGCAGGAAATGAGGGAATAGATAAATCCAAAAGATGGGACAAGCATACAGAAAATGGCCCTCTTGTCAAACAAAATGCGGTAGGAAAAAAAAATGGTGTGGGAATGGAGGGAATCGATTAATACATTAAAACAGACCAAAAAGACATAATTCTACCAAATGCAATATGTGATTTTGCTTGGGTCCAATGTTAAAGACGTTCTGAGGAGAACTGGGGAAGCCTGATTAAACATGGCCTGGGTTAGATAACATTAATTAGGTTAATTTTATTAGTTATGATTATGGTCTTATGGTTAACAGGAAAAATGTCCTTATGTTTTAGAGATGCACACTTAAATATTTAGGGAACACGTCTCATAAATACTTCAAAAAAAAGAAGCAAACATGCCAAAATGTTGATTGCTATAACTGGGTAATATGCATATGGAGATTCATTATACTCTACTGTATGCCTAGATTTTTCATAAGAATAAAAAAACAATATCTAGAAAAAACTCTGGAACGATGTACATGAATTTTTTTTAACACCTCATCCCTTGAATTGGGACTATGTCTGTTTTCTTTTTCTTTTTCTCTTATTTGCTTATCTAGATTTTCTACTTTGTGTCTACAATGAATATTATTTCGATGATTTTCCAAAGCTACGTACAACGATACCTATTTCTAGAAAGTTCAAGACAAGTTCCCTTTCTTCCCAGGCACCCTTTTGCCTCCCGCCCCCAAGCACAACGCAGAGGAACAGAAGCCCCAATCCCCTGTGATCCCACCCAAGCCAGTACCTTGATGCACTTGACCACTTTCCAAACTTGGTTTCAGAAAATGACCTACAGACATAGCCTGTCAAAGAAGGGTAAGAGGTAACTTAACACAATGCTGGTGCACAACGCAACCAGACAAAACATTTCTCCAAGAAGCGAAGCAGAAAGCGTAATCAAAGTCTGGCTGCATCAGCAAGTGTAAAATTGGCAAGCAAACGGCAGATGGTTTAAGACAGAAATGGAACAACACAGGCTGTAGGAAAAGAGCATGAGGTATGCTGGCTGTGCAGTGGTGGAGGATGCAGGAGTGCCTGACAGAAAGATGGAAAGACAGATATTCCTGTGGTGGAAACGGATGCACCTAGTGCAGTGATTTGAAAATGCCCCTGAATCAAATCACTTAGGGAGCTCTGAAACAAATAGATCCTTGGGTGTTAGCCCAGAGCCCCCTCATTTAGTTGGTCCGGTGAGGGGCCCAGGCACTTTTAAAAAGATGATTCTAGGGCTTCCTTGGTGGCGCAGTGGTTGAGAGTCCGCCTGCCAATGCAGGGGACATGGGTTCGTGCCCTGGTCCGGGAAGATCCCACATGCTGCGGAGCGGCTGGGCCCGTGAGCCATGGCCGCTGAGCCTGCGCGTCCGGAGCCTGTGCTCCGCAACGGGAGAGGCCACAACAGTGAGAGGCCCGCGTACCGCAAAAAAAAAAAAAAAAAAAAAAAAAAAAGATGATTCTAACATGCAGAGTGGGACTGAGGGCTGTGCTGTCCAATGGAACTTTCTATCAGGATGAGAACGTCCTATCATCTGAGCTGTGTGATAAGACAGCCACCAGTTCTTTGTGGCTACTGAGAACTTGCAATGTGACAGTGTGACGGAGGAACTGAACGTTCAATTTCATTCGATTTTGGTTAAACAGGCATGGGTGGCGAGAGGCTACCTTACTGGACAAAGCAGGTTTCTAGGGGGTGCCATGAAACACCTGAATCACACAACTCCACGGCCGTATGTACTTAACCATTTCCCCCTGGAGAGAAGTCTCAGTGTCGTTAAGCCTTCTGGTGTCCTGAGAACAGCAACTTCAAAAATGAAGCGAATGCAAACAGCAAACTTGGGACAGCTCGGAGCAGGCGCGTGGGCACCTGCACTCACCTCTGCTGCTTCGTGTTTCTCCTTCACACTTAGCAGCACCCCTCCCCCACCTTCCAGCCTAAAAGATCCATTCACTGGTTAAACTAATGACAGAAGCACTGAAGTCACGCTACATGTCACATAATTTTTGAGGGTTTTCAAATTTCTTTGTCATTATAATTATTGCTGGGTGAAGATTTTCACGTACGTATCTTCATACTAGAAGATGTGATACAATAAAAATGGCCTTTGTCCAAGGTTCCTGGCACAGAGCTCCTAAAACCCCCAGAATTTTCCTGGGTGACACGAGTGTCCTGTTATTGATAACAAGCCCCTTTTGATCACACCTGCGTTTAATGAGGTGTCTCAGGGTGCGGGTCCCAGATAGCGTCCAGATGGGGCTGGTCACCAGAAAGACCCAACTCGTGGTTAGAGGGTGGGAACGTTCAGGGGCTGGAGATCAGTCGGGTTATAAAAAGTCTTCAACAGTGAGATTCACGGGGCTCCCAGGTTGGTGAACCCACAGAGGTGCTGGAGGGGTGACAGGCCTGGACAGGACGTACCCGGCCCCCTGCATCTCTTCCATTCGGCTGTTCCTGAGTTGCATCCTTTACAATAAAGCAGTAAACGTATTTTCCTGAGTTCTGTGAGTCACTGTAGTAGAGAAGCTGAGAGGGGTTGTGGGATCCCCCAAATCTGTAGCCAAGTTGGACAGAAGTGTGGGACCTGGGATGCACCTGGCACCTCAGGTGAGGGCAGCCTTGAGGGACTGAGCCCTTAAATCTCTGGAGTCTGACACTAACTCTGGGTAGTTACTGTCAGACTAGGACTGAACTGGAGGACACTCAGTTGTTGTATCAACCATGCACAGAATTGGTATTTGAAAAGACACCACATATTTGGTGTCAAAAAAACCCCAAAATCCTCTCAACTACAAGTGCTATTTACATTTAGTCACATTTTCATGTATCCTAATAAGCTACAGGTTGACCACGGACAGTAGATAAATACAGTCTTATCTAGTAGCAAGATAAAGTTTCTGCCTCCATGTGATGGAAAAAGCAGCTTGATTTACAATTATCCAAGGCTGATGATCTTCACAAGGGCAACAAGGCAAATTCGCACAAAACCAGATGCTGCAAGATGTCCAGCAGGGGTACCCATCCCCGCATCCTCCAGAAAAAAACAGGGAAAAAGTTTCCCCACAGTACTGTTTAACTTCCTGGTTACTAGCTGTCTGACTCCAGTTCAATGATTAAAATAAAAACAACATATTGTGGTACCATGTTAAAAATTGTGTTTGAAGTAGTTACTGACACAGAAAGATGTTGGCTATATATTATTAGAGAAACCAATTTCTAGAAAACACTGGGACCCAGAGCCTTGACCTCACTTCCAGAATAGCTTACCCAGAGACTGTTTATTGTGCGATGATTTTCATGCAATTAACCTTAGACAAGCATTACATTATCCCCCAGTGTTACAGATATATAAACAAATGACTAATATTAAGCCAATTCTCCCATCCCGAGGCCCAGAATCCTTCTTACTAAGCACAAAAATCTCTTCTTACCCAAACCTAATCCCCTCTTACCCGTTTCTCCTCTGTCTCCATCTCAACACAGGACTGCTGCTCCAAGCCCACCCAGCCCCACCTCTCCTTCTCTTCCCAAGACACAGGGGTGGAATTTATTTTTCTGTTAAGGGCTGTTTTTGAAGGGCCTCCCTCCTGAAAAAGTCTTCGCAATTACACTGCTGCTGTAACTGTGCTTGGTGCTCCAGATATATTGCTTTAAGGTGTTCCTTAAGCCCATGTTACAGATGAAGAAACCACGGCCCAGAGAGGTTAGAACAGACGGAGTGAGGGAGCACGAGGGAGGAGGGGGCGTGGAGCCTGGTCTGGGGCACAGGAAGGTCATGGCTCAACCATGCTACACGGCCCCTCAGTTAATTCTAGAGCCGCCTGCATTCACCTCATTTCTCTTCGCTCCTGGGATGACCCTGAGAAAACCCAAATGGGGTCACAAGCCCAGAAAGAAGGGTTCTGGGGTGGAGGTTCAATGCTATGGTAGGACACAATCAAGTATATCGCTCTACATTGCTACATCCATGGAGGGGTGGGCATCTGAGTCAGGACGGAAGCAGGGGACAGTCCACGTCTAGGAACAAACCACCCGTGCCATGCTTCTGAGAGCTCACAAGCGAGCTACAGAACCCACGTGACCAAGCTGGGCTAGACATCCAAACAGGTGGGACTAGGGAGTTCCCTGGCGGTCCAGTGGTTAGGACTCCGGTGCTCTCACTGTCGAGGGCCCAGGTTCGATCCCTGGTTCGGGAATTAAGCCACATGGCGCAGCCAAAAGACAAAACAAACAGATGGGGCTGTTCCTCCCTTACCACTCCATTCTGCCCTCATGGTGGGGGGCGCCTGATCTCACAGTGATCCACAAACGTGGAGGGTCCAGCGATGACAAAAAGTTTTACAAATGTACTGCTGTGAGCCAAGCTGACTGTCAGCCACAGTACTAAGAAATCCTACATGCAGCCAAACCAGATGCTCCATGTCCACACTCCCTAATCAGTTTAAACCCTCAGCTTCATCGGGACTTGAAGCCCTAAAGTCGAATCATAAAATTATGTCTAAGATAATCACCTAACCAACCAGCCACAGGCCCTATGACCTGCAGCATACGCTGCGCTGGGCATGAAGGGGCCACAAAATCAGCACGTGGGGCTTATAATCCAGTGAAGGAGAGGAGAGCCACATTCCAAGACCCTTTGGACACACTCAAGGGTTGAATCGTGAGGAAGTTACTACCACCTTCTCACATGACAGCCACCTCACGAGAAAACCACCACTGCTTGACCTCTGGTCTTCCTGCATCACCGACTTCTCTTCCCTTTCTAAATGGGTTATTTCCTCTTTGAATGTGCCTCCATATTTAGCAAGAGAACTTTCTAGAAGCACTAAAGTAATTCTTTATTTTTGAAAGCCAGGTAGGTGGTATTTTTAAAAAAAATATTTATTTAGTTATTTGGCTGCACTGGGTCTTAGTTGCAGCATGCGGGACCTTTAGCTGCGGCATGTGGGATCTTAGTTGGGGCATGCAGGACTTAGTTCTCTGACCAGGGATCGAACCCAGGCCCCCTGCATTGGGAGTGCGGAGTCTTAACCACTGCACCACCAGGGAAGTCCCAGTTGTATTTTTTATTTATTTTTTTTTTTGCGGTACGCGGGCCTCTCACTGCTGTGGCCTCTCCCGCCGCGGAGCACAGGCTCCGGACGCGCAGGCCCAGCGGCCATGGCCCACGGGCCCAGCCACTCCGCGGCACGCGGGATCCTCCCGGACCAGGGCGCGAACCCGCATCCCCTGCGTCGGCAGGCGGACTCTCAACCACTGCGCCACCAGGGAAGCCCCCAGTTGTATTTTAAAAGGACCTTTATTGTTGACTTAGAAGCAAGCTGGGCAGTGACAAGGATGGACCTATAGATTGTCATACTGAGTGAAGTCAGTCAGACAGAGAAAGACAAATATCTTATGATATCGCTTGTATGCGGAATCTAAAAAAAATGGCACAAATGAACCTATTTACAAAACAGAAATAGAGTCACAGATGTAGAAAACAAACTTATGCTTACCAAGGGGGTCAAAGGGGTGATATATTGGGAGATTGGGATCGACATACACATACCACTATGTACAAAATAGATAACTAATAAGGACCTGCTGTATAGCACAGGGAAATCTACTCAATACTCCGTAATGACCTATATGGGAAAAGAATCTAAAAAAGAATGGATATATGTATATGTATAACTGATTCACTTTGCTGTACAGCAGAAACTAACACAACATTGTAATAAATCAACTATACTCCAATAAAAGTTCATTAAAAAAATAAATTAATTAAAAGAAAAAAGCAAGTTGGGAGGAGGTAAGAAGAATGAATGTAGTGCATCTAAGGTATGGGCTACGGGAGAGGTGAAGACATCAGTGACTAGACCAGACTCAGCATTCTTCCTCACAGAGGAAAGGAAACAGCTGCTCTCGGGTCTAGGCAGGAGCTGGATGGGTCAGAGCCTGATGCTGATGTCCTAATGGGACACTGATGCCCTCTGACTCTGAAAGTGTACGACCTATGTTCTGCTACCCCCAAACCACTTCCCCCTCCAACCCAATCTTAGTTCATATTCCTTTGGTAACAAGGGACACAATCTCTCCCTTGAAATGCAACTCACAAAGGGGAAACGTAGTACAAATGTTACACTGCAGACAGTGGTACCCTGGGTATGTTTTCCTAGAACTAAGAATTTAGAACAAATAAAATACTTTGCAGTTATATGATCTTCAAAGCACTTCCATACATATTACCTAACTTGATCCTCAAATCAACCCTGTGAAAAAGGCATAGCAGGGCTTATTAATTCCATTTAAAATCAAGAAAATGACACTATGAATAACTGTATGTTAACAAATTTGATAACTCAGATAAAATACACAAATTCCTAAAAAGACACAAGCGACTGAAACTGACTCAAGAGGAAATAGAAAATCTGAATAGATCTAGGACAAGTAAAGAGATTGAACTGGTAAATTAAAAACTCCCCCCACCCACACACACACAAAAAGACCTGGACCAGACTGGTGAATTCCACCAAGTATTTAAAGAAGAATTAACATCAATTGTTCCCAAACTTCAAAAAGCTATAAAGGTAATATTGACCCTGATGCCAAAACCAAACAAAGATATCACCAAAAATACAAAACCGAAAAACTACAGACCAATATTTCTTATTGAAAATCAATGCGAAAATCCTCAAAATACTAGCAAACCAAGTCCACCAACATATAAAAAGGCATGATTTACCCCAGGAATGCAAGGTTGGTTGAACATCTGAAAATCATTTAGTGTAATATAACCACAGCAATAGAATGGAAGACAAAACCCACATGATCATCTCAATATACACAGAAAAAAAAACTGACAAAATCCAACATCCTTTCATGATTAAAAAAAAAAAACAAAAACTCAACAAACTGGGAATAAAAAGGAACTTCCTCAACTTGATAAAAATACATCTCTGAAAAATCCAGAGCTAATGTCATATTTAATGGTAAAAGACTGAATGTTTTTATTTTACCCTAAGATCAAGAAAAAGACAGGAATGTCAGCTCTCACCACTTCTATTCAAAATTGTACTAGAAATTCTAGCCAGGTCAATTAGGCAAGAGAAAGAACAAAAATGCATCCAGATTGAAAAGGAAAAGTAAAACTATCTGTATTTGCAGATGACCCAATTTTTTGTACAGAAAGTTCTGAGGAATCCACCAAAAATTATTATAACTAATAAGTGAATTCAGCAAGGTTGCAGGATACAAGATCAATATGCAAATGTCAACTGTATTTCTATACACTTGCAATGAAAAGTCCAAAAACAAAATTATGAGAACAATGCCATTTATAGTAGTATCAAAAAGAATAAAATGCTTAGAAGTAAATTTAACAAAAGAAGTGCAAGATGTGTACTGTAAAAACTACAAAGCAGTATTTGAAGAAATTAAAAAAGATCTAAATAAATGGAAAGGCATCCCATGTTCATGGATTGGAAGATTTAATATTATTAAGATGACAATCCTCCCCAAATTTATCTATAGATTGAATACAATCTCTATCAAAATTCTAGCTGGCTTCTTTGCAAAATTAACAAGCTGATCCTGAAATTCATATGGAAATGTAATGGACCTAGAATAGTTATAACAACCTTGAGAAAAAAGAAGAAAGTTGGAAGACTCACACTTCCTGATTTTTAAACTCACCACAAAGCTACCATAGTCAAGACAGTGTGCATAAGGAGAGACATATAGCTCAATGAAACAGAATCAAAAGCTCAACCCTTACACCTCTGGTCAACTGATTTTTGACAAAGGTGCAAAGTTAATTAAAAAGGGAAAAAAACAGTTTTTTCAACAAATGGTGCTAGGGCACTGGCTATACACATGCAAAATATTGAAACTGCACCACTTCCTCACAACATGTACAAAAATTAACTCAAAATTGATCAAAGACCTAAATGTAAGAGCTCAAACTAGAAAACTCTTAGAAGAAAGCACAGTAGTAAATCTCTGTGACCATGGGTTAGGCAAAGCCTTCTTAGATATGACACCGAAAGCACGAGGGACAAAAGAAAAAAATACATAAACTGAACTTCATGAAAAGTAAAAACTTTTACACTTCAAACGATATAACCAAAAGAGTGAAAAGACGTCCCACAGAATGGAAGAAAATATTTACAATCGGATATCTGATAAGGGACTTGTATCTAGACTACATAAAGTATTCTTACAACTCTAAGATAAATAACCTAATTTAAAAATAGGCAAAAATCTGGATAAACATTTTGCTAAAGAAGATATACAAGCAGCCAAAAAGTACACGGAAATGCTCAACATCGTTAGTCATTAGGGAAATACAAATCAAAACCACCATGAGAGACCTCTTCACACCTATAAAGATGGCTACAATCAAACAGATTAACAAGTGTTGGCTAGGATGTAGAGAAACTGAAAACCCCCATATACTGCTGGTAGGAATGTAAAATGGTGCAGCCACTTTGGAAAACAGTTTGACAGCTCCTCAAAATTAGAAACAGTTACCCTATGACCTAGCAATTCCACTTTTAGGTGTACACCCAAGAGAAATGAAAACATACACCCACACAAAAAGCTGAACATGAGTGTTCATAGCAGCACTATTCGTAATAGCCCAAATGTGAAAATAACCCGAATGTCCATCAACTGATGAATGGATACATAAAATACGGTTTATCCATAGAGTGGAATATTAATCAACAATAAAAAAAGAATGAAGTGCTGATAGATGCTACAACATGGATGAACCTTGAAAACATTATGGTAAGTGAACAGAACCAGTCAGAAAAGACTACATATTGTATTAATTCCATCTATATGAAATGTCCAGAATGAGCAAATCTAGTGAGACACAGAGTAGATTATCAGTTGCCTAGGACTGGGGGTGAGAGAAAAATGGGGCATGAGTGCTAATAGGTACAGAATTTCTTTGGGGGGAGGTGACAAAATGTTCTTAAAATTAGACTGAGGTGACAGTTGCACAACTCTGTTCATATATTAAAAACCAATGAATTGTATATACCCTTTAAATGGTTGAACTGTATGCGTGTGAATTATATCTCAATAAAACTGTTTTTTAAAAAAGAGAGAGAACAGAGAGACTCAGAGGGTAACAGAGCAGAAGTATGTCCTGCAATTTCTACAAAATATTCTACTATATCACAGACTTACATTCAGAAAATGCTTTAAATAGTCTCTTATGTGTCACTTGTAGGAACACATACTTGAGAGAGGTGGTAGGTCTCACCATCACATCAATTTGGGATTTTAAATTTTTCTTAAGGAAGCCCACAACATGCTAGAGAAATTCTATTTACAGAAAGAGGTGAAAAAATGACATCACTCTTCTTTTCTACAACAGATGTAGCCAAGTATATGAACCATCTTAGAGACACGACAATTGGCATGCTCAAAAGGCTTTTGTTTTTGTTTTGGGGGCAGGGGGAGTTGTGTGCTTTTTAAAAGTCTTTTATGTATTTATTTTTAACATTGGACCTCTTCCCAGACCTCCCTCACACATTCCCTTGCTAAAACTACCTGTCTGCTGCTAAACATCTGGGGAAGCCAAGGAGACCAAGGGGCCTGGGGAACAGGAGGCGGCCAGCTCCTTCCAGACTCTGAGCTCTTCAGGGCCTGATCCCCTGGTCCCTTTTGTGTCCCCAAAGCAGAAACTGAGCACTCAAGACAGAGCTGATGCTCACGGTCACTGCTGAGCTGATGTCTGATACATAAAGGACCCCCTTCCCACCTGATCATCTTTCATACAAAACAAAAGTATACAGAACAGCAGTGATAAAGCCGTTCAGCTCTATCCACAGGAGCAACACGTGCTCTTCACCTGACCCTGTCCCTTCGAAGACCCCCCTCCTTTCTGCGTCTTCCCTCCCACCCTTGCTCTCCCAAGTCTGAACCAATGGAGGGCTTCAGGAGGGAAACACAAGGGGTCTGACCTGAGAAGACTGTTAAAAAGGTACGCATTAGCATTTAGGGAAGCGTCCAAAATGTGAACATTTTTTAGTTTCACATCTCTGAGTTCCCAGTCCCTCTAATTCCCCCCAAGTTGAGATATACTTCATATACGTACGTTCTCAGCCACTCAGTCAAGGACATCAGCCTTTTAAAATGGAGTAGAAGTGTGCTGTCCAGGGGCAGGACAAGAGGAAAGCGGGACAAGAAGGCCTTTTCCAGGACTGCTGGGTAGACCCTAAGGGTGGTGGCCGCAGGACTCACGTTCCCCTGACAAGCACTGGGGCCCCACATCACCCAGAGCTTGGGAGTGATGAGGGGGTTCCGAGTGGGTGAGTCAAGGTGGGAAAAAGCACAACAGCCTTTTAAGTACGCTGCAATGTTAAGATGCCCCCACTTACAGCAGAAAAACAGCACCAACACACACACACACACACACCCTTGCCTGAACCCAGACAACAAACTGACGGTCTAAACCTCCTCCTCCCCACCGTCCAAAACCCAAAAACAAAAACAAAAACATTACCCAGGAGCTGGGGGGGTGGTAATTTATTTGCTTTTTGTAAGAGACGGGGCCAGGTGCTGGAAGCTTCTAACTCCTGAGAGAGGCTCACTCTAATATACAAGACTGCCGCAGGTAAAGAATAATCTGGAAAGCCACTCGATAAACTGGAAAAGTTTGTACTAGGGATGATGAAAGGACTTCACATTTCCAAACCAGCGCCCTATGCTATTTTATTTAAAAAGAGACCCAAACCCTACCCTCTGAAGGCCAAGGTGACCCTAAGGTAAGAGGGTGGGGCTCAATCACCAGGAGGAGTCCACCCCCGGGAACCCCAGCCTTGCCCAGAAGCTGAGCCAATGACAGGTGCGTCTTCTCTTCTCACTCAGGCGGTGCCCCTGGGTTTGGAACCACCTGGATTCGTCTGAGGCTACATTTCCAGCAGAGCAGAGACCCCTCGCACAGACAGAAGCCCTCCCCAGAGCCTCCTGCTCCAGCCCCAGCAGGCAGCAGCAGCAGAGGAGAAAGGGCGCGTGCCAACAGAGCCAGCAGAGACCTGAACTTCACTCTGCTGCTGCCAAACAACCATGATGCGCATCTCTTTAGAAGTCATTACTAGAGCATTCAAAACACCAACTGCCTCTCTCACAAAGCAGCAACCACCCCCAGAGCTGGGAAGCAGACGCAGGATAAAGAAAAAGAGGGAGAATGTTTGGCCTCCAGACAGAGCAAGCAGATGCCTCCGCAGCAGCACGGGGACCCTGGCTGAAGCCCACGTCATGGGTCCCGCCTTCTCTGCTCCTGCACCCTAAGAAGAGGGGCAGAAGGGGGGTGGGGATGCAGGGAAGAGGCCCCAAAGGAAGGCGTAATGGGCTTCGTGGCAGGCAGCCTCCAAGGCAGCCCCCAGGGAGCCCCCACCTCCTGGTGTTCACGCCCTTGGAGCCGTGTAACCAAAAGGATACTGTGGAAATAACAGAGTGTGGCTTCTGAGGCTGTCATGAGAGACGCTGCAGCTGCCGTGCTGCAAGAACACTAAAGCTACCTCATGGAGAGAGGTCCACCCGCGGGGTAAAGAACTGAGGCCTCCCACCAACAGCCAGGCCGAGGTGCCAGCCGTGAGTGAGCTGCCCGAGGAGGGGCTCCAGCCCCAGTCAAGCCTCCAGATGACTACAGTCCCAGCCAACACCAGGACTGCATTCTCACAAGCAACCCCAAGCCAGATCACCCCGCTAGGCTGCTCCCAAGTTCCAGACCTATGAAAACGACGTGAGATGATAAACATCCAGTGGTTTAAGCTGCTAATCAGCTTTGGAGTTATCTGTTATGCAGCAATACATAAACAATACCAGCCTCTTGGAAACTCTTCTTTCTACACCAAAGTAGGGGCAGAGTCCCAGGAGACTCATGGATAAGCAGAAGCTGAGAGTTAAAGAAGCAAAATGTTTTCAATCCAACGGCACTGCTCACCCTGTGATGCTTTTCCTTTTTTCCCTTCTTTTTTTTTTTTCTCTTTTTTTGCGGTACGCGGGCCTCTCACTGTTGTGGCCTCTCCCGTTGCGGAGCACAGGCTCCGGATGCGCAGGCTCAGCGGCCATGGCTCACGGGCCCAGCCGCTCTGCGGCACTGGACCGGGGCACGAACCCTTGTCCCCTGCATCGGCAGGCGGACCCTCAACCACTGTGCCACCAGGGAAGCCCTCTTTTTTCCCTTCTGACTCAATGTCTAACTTGTGTGTAAACTTCTGATGTTCAAAACTCTTAAAATACATTTTATACTTCATACGTTATGTATGCGAAGTTAACACATGTGAAAGATGTAATCGCCTGATGATTTTTTTAAAAATTACTATCATTTAATAAGATGCTAAAGAAGATGCTTTCCCCATCACACACTCTGTCCTGGCGACATTTTAAGAACTTTTATTTCCTCTGATAAGTCTTCTCTTAAGTCAGCGAAGAGAGGGAGATTCATACATTCCCTGGGAGCTGGATGTGGGATCTTCAAAGCTGAACTTACGGCCCCACTGCTGTAAAAGCTGTGGCCTCGATTTCCCAGTTTTTAGACTGGAAATCACATGTGTCCTATCTCATAGCATCACTGTTATAAAATCAAATAAGATGCTGAAAAAAAAATTGCTTTCAATACGTACGATAAATACAGCTGAAACAGAAAGTTGGTGGTCTGCTAGGTCAGAATCTTGCAGTGGGAAAGCTGGAGATGAAGAATTTGTTGTCGTATTTCCAGCAATGACATAGGGCAGAGGGACTGGCTAGGACAATGTCTGTATCTGCCAAACAGAACTGCCAGATGACATTTTTCCATGTGTGAATTAATGAAATGCTCCATTTGGCTACTATCCTCTTGTGAGTTTGGCCATCATCAATCTAGGCCCTGGGGATCTAATCATGTTTGTGAGAGCCCATAAAATGAGGTTCATGTCCACCCAAAGGTGAGGGTGAGACCTCGAACTCAGAAACAGCAATCCCCTCCTAGGCCCAAGGTTAACAGTTATCAAATCCCCACAGAGACAGCTGTTTTGGGTGGATCAACCACGATCTTCCCGTCGCTCATCTGAGTTTAGAAGACCGTGACAAAATGGCATATACTGCTAGGGTTTCCTATGAACAGTATTATTGATCACTTGGAAAAGGTACTAGGACTGCTCTTTAAATGTTTAAATGGCTTTAGACCACATCCATTTTTTTATGTGGAACGTTAAGTGGTAGCAACATAATTTTAGCAGGGCTACTCACACCCCCCGCCCATACACCAGAGAAAATGCCTCCACCGCCAGAAGCTATCAAAGAAAGCTATTCTGGTTTACTTGATGCTCAGGTAAGCCCCAAATCGGGAAATGCAAGTCTGAGGTGAGTTCAATCATTACAATATTTAAGAAGGTCTTGAATTTGCGATTCACCTTAAAAGAATAATACTGCTTTGACAGTTACTACAATCTTCACTTCCGGCAGGCAGACTTTGCCCCTGCCACCAAGCTTTTCATTCAACACTCTCTGAGTCTCTGCTGGAAAAATGATACTTTTCCCCCAAGAGTACATTGTCCTTGGGTGGAGCACCATATAGAGGTAGAGATGCTCCCTACATGGCTCCTTTACATTGTTATAAATAAAACAGCAGAGAAACATGGCCTGATCCCATTGACTAACTAGTGAGAACCTCCAAGCTGATAGCTCCAAACATTAAACAAGGGGGGCGGGGGAAGGAATTGTATCATGTAGCTGAGGTTTTCAAGCCTATCGATGAGATGTTTTCTCTTACAATAATCTAAAAGAGTGCAATCTAAAAATTTAAATTGTGAAAAAGCCTATCACATAAAAAATTGAAAATAAAAATAAAATAAGATCATTAACCTGAAATGCTGTCAAAGGAGCCACATGGGTTGAACTGTCGGACTAGGTAACATTAAGGGTCCTTATTAGTCCCATGACTTCTAGGACATTCTAATAAAGCAATCCCTGCGGTAGGAGCAGGGAAAGGATGTCAAGCTAAATCCCTAGGAGAAACACACTCATAGCTTCGACTAGAACATTTCAAGAAGTACCTCATGAAAAATGTTTGCATAATATTTGCTTATACATGTAGCCCAAAGCCTTAGAATCAAAAATCTAAGGCTCAGGTTTTAGATTTTAATAAGATCTCCCTTCTAGGTCTTATACAGATACAGTCTAAAACAATCCAATAAATACACCATATCAACCACACAACCTATACCAACAATACACCATAGCAACAGTCAAATTACAAACTCGCAAACACCCAAAGTTACATTAAATACACTTAATGGGCAAAAGTGAAAAGCCTCTATGATTGTACTTGTACTAAATGATTCCAAAATTCTCCCCATTCTTCCCTAATTTCCTTTTTTCTCAGATCTTTTAGTCAATTGAAAATTAGGTATATTGACAGACCAAAATATTGTTTTGCAAGGGAGACAAACAGCCAGCCCAAACTAGTCTCTCCGTGATGCCTTACCTGACCATTCAGGCCTACAGGAATGGCACCCAGCGCCCACAGTTCATTTGTTAATCAGTTACAGCCTTGTAGCTTTTTCTAAATTGAAGTTTAATTAAACTTTATCATTTTACCAAAACTGTCATAAGTGTGGATCTCAGTCAGCAAACTCTTCTGTAAAGAGCCAAACAGTAAATATTTTAGGCTTTTGCCCATCTTTCTTTCAGTCTCTATTCCGAGTACTCAACCTGCTATCTTAGTGCAAAAGCAGCCAGACAACAGTGAAATGCACAAGTGTGGCTGCATGCCAGCGAAACCTTATTTATGGGCCCTGAAATCTGAACTTCCATATATTTTTCAAACAAAATATGTTTTTCCACCATTTAAAAATGCAGAAACCATTCTCAGCTCTCAGGCAGAACAGTAAAAGGCAACAGCAGGCCAGATTTGGCCTATGAGCGAGCCATCATTGGCTGATGCCTGATTTAGACTAACCCAAACTGTGTCGACAAACAAGTCTGCAGTCCCCACAGGCCTCCAGCAGTAGATACCTAAGGACTGACCCTGTTTATCTCTCTCCTTTTGTTCTGAAGGACTACAGTGTGTGTCTGGAATACCTAGCCATCTAATCAACACATCAAACAGGGTAGTTTTGTTCCAAGGGCATAGAGAGCTTCAGCGTGAATTAAAATTCCCTCTCTCAAAGAAAGGTAACAATCTGTAAATAAAGGGGTGTGTGTGTGTGTGTGTGTGTGTGTTGAGGGGAGGTGTCAATTAACAGAGGACAGCCACTGCAGCTTTCGCTTTTATGACCCAAAACACTGGACAAAACCACAGTCCACTCGCACCAAAAAAACCCAAACGACAAAAAGCAGATGAACTTGAGATTGTGCCTTTCAAAAGTCCTTTCCTAGGTGGTATCTCCTTACTGATACATCTCCCAGCAAAGAGAAAGAACAGTTAACACCAGCAACTTAAACACCCTTTGCGGAGGAAGGCAGACAGATAGCAAACACAGAGCTACCAGCCCAAGCACTATAGCCACCATTCTGGTACATTCAAGAAAACTCTTGGCCTACAGTTTTAACAGTTAGTCTGAAACCGGCTTCTATCTGTGGCTTAAAAAAACCGCACAACCTCATCCACTGTCTAATTCCTAGGATGGCATACAATTCTGCCTTAAGAAGAGTTATTACAGGCCTACCTCAAGGATATTGCGGGTTTGGTTCCAGACCACTGAAATAAAGCAAGTATTGCATATAAAGTGAGTCACATGCATTCTGTTCTTGTTTTCCCAGTGCATAAAGAAAGTTATGTTTACACTGTACTGTAATTAGGTATGCAATAGCATTATGTCTAAAAACACAATATATATATACCTTAAGTAAAAAGCACTTTATTACTAAAAAATGCTAACCATCATCTGACAATGCAGGGTTGCCACAATCTTCGATCTGTAAAAAATGTTGTATCTGGGAAGTGCAGTACAATGAGATACGTCTGTATAGAGTTCAGGCACTTTAGGTCCCTAAAAAGCTTCCAATAAAAAGAAAATTAGTTCAAAATAGATGTAGATGTTTCCCCAAGTTCAAAGAGTTAGATGGAGGTTGGGATGGAGGCCATGGGTACAGTACATGGGATGCAGCCACACATCTGAGGGCCCTCCTACACCAGGAAGCCAGGATCTCTTACATATGTTAATTCCAACCCTGACCAGCTAACAACTCATAGATCATCCCCAGAGAAGACAGAGTCTTACATGATCTATACCTGCTGCTGCCCCATGTCCTGAACCACAGAAACATGAAAGACTAGCCTTATCAGGAGCCAAATAATCTACAATTTTTGGAGAAAGAGAACCATCCAGGCCCAGAAATTAGACTTAAACATTAGACTCCAGAAATTTTTGTCCACTGATCTCTTTCCTGGTCAGACTTGTGCTTTGGCTGTATTTTTACACTTACTGTGTATGCATGACAAGGCCATCAACAGGGCTCTGGACAAGGACTGGGTGTTGGGGAGAAGAGACCCTAGAAGGATACTGCCAGGCTGATGAGGAATCATCCTGTTATTTAAAGACCCTAAATTGAAAGATTTCATAATATGTAGTGGCTGTTTCCTAGTCTGTACCCCTGCCATATTCATGGTCCGCAATCATGATCTACCCCACGGAGCTTTCCTGGTTCATAACTCTCTCAAAGGAAAACTTCAGGAATTCCCGGGGGGTCCAGTAGTTAGGACTCCACGCTTCCACCGCAGGGGTCACGGGTTCAATCCCTGGTCGGGGAACTAAGATCCTGCAAGCCTCACGGTGTGGCCAGACACAAACAAACAAATAAAAGACACAAAAGGAAAACTTCTAGGAAGAGTGAAAAAGAGAGTATGAGCTACAAGTTAGCAAAACTTGTAAAAATGAGTCAGTGGCACAGGAAGGACCAAACAATTGGGTCTGTGTGGTTCTGGGGGCCTGGGCCATACTGGCCTCCGTTCAATTAGCAAAGAATCTGTCAGGATGAATCAGACTACCAGCTGACAGGATGGTGAGGAAGGGGGCGGCCCAGGCTGAGCAATTCAAAGAGGCTTTCAAACAGCTACTTAACATGTCTTGTGAGCTTTATTTGAATTTGAGGGGAAGGCCACAGAATAGTTCTCTCAGGCTTTCAACTCTCCATTCTGATCTGCCAATCCTGAGAGAAGAAAAGGGAAGCTATGAAGCGGCATCTCTGTCACTGAGATTGCTACACAGCGAAGTGCCACACACAAGTCCTCCCACACGGAAACTTGCCTGTTCCCACACGGTCTCTGCCTGAACCCATGGTAAAAAGCAGCCCGGGGACAGTCGGGGGAGTTCTCAGCAGGGCAGCACAATATGGAGCTCACCATTAAAGCAAAACCACATCACAAAAAGCTGATATCATTTCCCCAGTAATTCCAGCTCCGTCACGAAGTCCAGCACAGAGAACCTGACCTCCCGTGGCGACCCATGAGGAAGCTGCTAAGCAAGAAAATAGAATCACTGTTGGGAGAATAAATTCATGATCAGATCAAAAACTAGGTAACTGGATACCTGAAAGCTGGCTCTACTTTGTCACTGCAGGTGACAGTGACAGACACTGGAATAGAAAAAGCATGTGAAAAGGACATCCCTCCTAGACGCCCATCTCCAGGCAGCAGCCCGCCAGCCTTTGAAAAAGGAAGTCAAGGCACCATCCCTCTGCTCAAAGCCCTCTGCTGTGGCTTGGACTGTACTCCTCCAAAAGATAAGCTCAAGTCCTAACTCCCCACACCTTGGAATGGGGCCTCATCTGGAAGTACAGCTGAGCCTTGAACAACGTGGCGGTTAGGGGTTCCAACCCCCGACCACCCAGCACCATTGAAAACCCTCCACATCAGCGGTGCTGCACCCTCAGATTCAACCAACCGTGGCCCGTGTGGTACTCTAGAACATACTTACTGAAAAAAATCTGTGTGAGTGGACCCGCACAGTTCAAACCCACGTGGCTCAAGGCTCCACTGTAGTATCTTTGCAGTAATCCAGTTAAGAGGAGGTCAACCTGGATTAGGGTGGTCCCTAAACCCAATGACTGGTGTCCTTATAAGAAAGCCACGTGGAAGACACAGAGACACACAGGGAGGAGCTGGCCATGGGATGAGGGAGGCAGAGAGGGGAGTTTTGCTGCCACAGGCCAAGGAACACGGAGAACTGCTGGCAACCACCAGAAGCTAGAAGAAACAAGGAAGAATCCTTGCCTAGAGCCTCTGCAGGGAGCGTGGCCCTGCCAACAACTTGATTTCGGACTTCTGGCCTCCAGAGCTGTGAGAGAATCAATTTCTGTTGCTTCAAGCCGCCCCTTTTGAAAGGCAGCCCCTTCCTGTCTCACTCAGGAGGAAAATCAGTGCCTCGTTACGAGGTGACCCAGGCCTCCCCCGACCTGGCTGACTGCGGCTCCCAGAGCTCCCTGCCCAGCAGGTCGCTGCAGCCGCCCTGGCCTGTCTTCCGTGGTCCTCGAACATGCTGCCACCCTGCCACCACGCGCCGCCCGCGCGCAGGCTGCTGCTGTCTCAGACCCTCGCAGGTGCCACCGTCTGTGCTGGAAGACTGACTTCTCGGGAACCTGCACAGCTGTTCCCCTCAATCCTCCTTCAGGGCTCTGCTCAAGTCCCCTGATCAGTCGGGCTCCCCCGCCCCCCCAACGACCTTCAGCGCCTCCTACCCGCCCCGGCTCTGTTCCCCCTTCCCCTGCTTTATTTTTCTCCAAAATCCTTAGGACAAGCTGACATATACATTTTGCTTAACCTCTAAGAGGCCCGTCTCCCTCCGTAACGCTGGTTTGCGGGGATCGGGGACTGTTTCACTGCTGAACGCCAGCCCACTCTGTTTACTGGATAGCTAAACGCATTCGATCAGGACAGGTGAAATGTTACTCAAAGCTGGCTGTGGGACAAAAAGCGTTTCTACTAATGAAGCGGAACCGCAGCAGCTTCTGCAGATGAAGGACAGGCTCAAGGCTGGGCTCTGAGGGGCCGGGAGAGAATCTCCAGTCTCGGGTGGACTCAGGGGCTCACCACCATCCCTGGTGGAAGAGGGAGCAATAACCAACTTTGAAACCGCCTCTTAAGAGTCCTCCTTATCTAAAAAAGTCAACTCTTACCTATAATTCTTGTCTCCAGCCACACCCTGTAGAAAGTGAGTTGGCCTGAGAAATGTGTGAAGCCAAAGCTAAACATACCTCCATCACGGCATCACCACACACAGTTTTGTTTTTTAGGGGCCGAGCGGAAGGGCCCAGCAGGAATGTTCTGATAATGATCATCTCATACTGCAAATGTACAGCCTACTTAGGGAAGAAAGCCTCTGACCACCACATTCGTAAAAAAAAAAAAAAATAAACAAGAAAACCATTTCAAATGGGCCAGGAGCTTTCAAACAGCTCTGGCTGAGTAAGGAGACAATCCCAACCTTTTCAAATGGCCCTAAATTTACACGTTTCCTTCCCTCATTTACATTTTCAAAACTTTAAACAAAATAAGGCAAAAAAGGAAAGTCTTTCTTTACCTTGGGTTTTGGCCCCAGGGTCTGCCAGTCCTAGGTGTGAATCACAGGATTCTTTGCAAGGTGATCTGATGGGCGTTTCGGCTTCAGGGGTCTCAAAATTACCTTCAGAATCCGAGCTGCCAGGGGGGAAAAATGAGGAATTACCACTTTCAACGGTATTTCCGACACCCTTTATAGTCTACATATCCGCAAAGTCCAGTATTTTTGCCTAATTTTACAACCTGCGGGTCCTCAGCACGGACTGGCCTGTGGGAGCTGCTGCCGAGCCCTCCTCGGGCTTGTCTGGCCTCCTGTCTCCCTGAAATCTCCTCCATCCTCAGGAGCCTTTTTCCAGCACCATTTTTTTTTTTTGAGGTCATCCTTCCCTCTTATACCCAAAAAAAGCCCTTTCAACAGACTCCTTTTCTCAAAAGAGCCCTTTCCTGGAGGTTTAAAAATTAAATTGCCCTCTCGTTCTAAAACAATTAAGCCAATATTCGCCATGATGCCTTTTTCTTTGGTAGGCCTCTACCTGTCTGGAGCTCACCCGGCCAGAGGCCGAGGATGCTGTCACCTGCCTTCCGCAATCACACGGGTGACAGCTCAGCAGATACCACCATTTCTCACCAGCTGCCAGGAGCCTGTCATCACGCGACCTTCTTTACTAAGGCTGCATTTTCGGGACACAGGGGGACACCCAGGAGGGCCTGGGAGCGACTTCTTCCCCACAGGGAAGGCCCCAAGTTCCACCGGGTGTGATCCACGACTGTGTGTGTGTGTGTGTATGTGTGTGTGTGTGTAGGGGCGGGGGGCTGGGGGCTCGAAGCTTAGAGAAAGTGACCGAGGCAGACGGGGATGCAAAGAGACTGCAGATTCTGGGTTAGGTTCAGAAAGCTCATACTGAAACGGGGGGAAGAAAATACCCGGGAGGACAGAACATCCTGAACCTTCGAAGGCACAGCGGGGACCTGGTTACAGGCAGGGACGCAGCATTGCCATGAACACGGTTACGCGGGTGGCGACCACACACACGCACACAGAATGAGCCGCAGATGGATGGATGGATAGCAGCGCGTTTGCATTTTGGCAGGAACGCGTGTACTTGCCTGAAGCTCAAGGATTTGGTCTCGGCTTGCGAGTCCTCCTCCTCGGGGTCGCCCTCGGGCCCTCCGGCCTCGTCCTCTCCGGCGACCCCGCCGCGCACCGCGGACCACGTCCATTTCGCCCACTGCACGGGGGACAGGATCTGCCAGGGGCTGAACGCCATGAGCGCGGCTCCTCCGGCTCCGGCTCCTAGGAGGATGGGAAAGGGGAGAGCCCTTTTTCCCTTTCAAAATGGAGGGAACCGGTGACAGGCGCCCGGACGCGTTTCCAGCGGAGGCGCGGATGTGGTTAAACGAGCGCCGTCGGGGGCCCGGGTGGAGCGCTTCCTCTCCTCCGGCTGGCAGCGCCGCTTCCTCCGCGTCCTCCTTCCTGAACGTGCGGCCACGGCGCCCCCGCGCCCGGCGACTCCCGCGGGGGAGATGCCTCTCCTGGGGCCTCCTCGGGGCCCGGGTCCGCGACGCCCGGCGGCTTGGCCTTGGTTGCACGGCGACTCAGCTGCTCCTGGTCCCTGCGGCCCGGCTCCCGGCTCCCGGCTCCCGGCTCCCAGCTCCCGCCTCACGGCCGGCTGGGCGCGCATCAGCTGCGGCGGAGCCGCGCCCCAGGAGCCGCCCCCTCGGACCGTACTACTCGCGCCCGCGGGCGGGGGCGCCCGCGGCGGCGGCACTTTGAAGCGCGCGCGCCCGCCGGATCCCCCCGCCTTCGCGCCACAGTGGTCGCGCCCTCCCTGCGGGAAGGGGCTTCTCTGCTATGACCCTGGCCGCTGGCCGAGGACCCTGGCGCCCCCAACAGCTCCAGCGGCTTCGGGAGCCGGGAAGATCCGTTTTCCGTGTACGTGCACGCTGGACTGTGCCTCCTTCCCTTTTTATTTTTATTTTCTCATCTTGCTACTGCGACTTAATGGCGTTAGTGTTACTGGATCGCAGAGAAGTTCAGCCCCTTATTATAAAAAACTCTGAGGCCGCTGTTGACTGTGTTTTCCCCTCCCTAATAGGATGGTGTGGAAGATTTCAGCCTGTTCACCTTCAACCTTCAGATCCCTCAGCAACGCTGCAAGAGTAGCCAAGGGCTGGGATTTTAGATGCTTTGTGGCTCCTCAGTCCTCACTGGTGGAAGCACCGTGGCCAGGTCTTGGGTAAAGGGTGCTAAATTACCCTGTGAAATTAGAGCTTGATCCGTTTCCCATTCTCCTTTTTGAGGCATAACTTCTAAGTGTTTGGTCTCTGACTCCGTTTGCTGCTTCCGAAGTCTGCCGACAGGCCTAATGATTTCAACCTTCAAAATAAAAACCCTCTATGTTTGAAGGGAGAGGCAGGGAAGTAGCAGAGCTCTCCTCTGATTTTCTTCATTTTCCATCAAGAGATTCTACTTAGGGACTGCGCCTCTCAGAATCACCAAGGCACCAAGCGAATCTGCCTCAAACAACCAGGCTTCATGATCTCCTTGCCTGGATAAGGCGTTTCTTGTACTATTGTAATTTCCAGAGTTGCAGGTTCCCACAGAGACAGCAGGTCCAGAATTTAGAACAAAGTCAGGCTGAAACTGCCACACGGACGTCTCCACTGAATGGGGTTGGCACAGCAAACTGTTGATGACTCATGACTGTCTTACACATTTGATAACAAAAACAAAAGCAAAAATAACGCAAGATCAGGCGTGGCAGGTAGTCTCACCATAACAGACGGATGGGGATTCGCCTGAAGTCTAGACTAGAGGGCTGGGGTGTCTGGATGCTTTAGAATTCATCCAGCTCCTTCCCAGAGATAAATACAACTGTCTTGACCGTCCTGGAGACTACAAAGATGAGAAATAAGCAGGAGTCGTTTTTTTTCAGGTCTGCATGAAATATGCCACAATACAATCCAACTGGTCGTATTTTTCGGTTTATGGCTCACCACATAAACCTTCAGATTATAAGGTCCCCCCCACGTTCCTGGATCTGACACGTGTCTTGTTGCCCATGTAAATCTGTAGCTGGCATATAGTAGGTCCTGTTCTTCCTCCTGAGCGGTTCTCGAAACTTTTCCCTCCTCTGCATCCCCACTGTGACTGACATAATTCCCACACTCCCTAGTTTTCATAGATCTACTGTAAATGTGTCCGATTGGTTCCACCCCTGAGGGTCGCCTCGGCTGGGGTCACCCTTGCCTGGCTGATCTGTGACCTGTGCTCTAGTCTTGCTGTTCCTGCTCCCCTCTTCTCCGACCCTTTGTAGTCCTGGCCATAATCTCTACAGAACTGGTCTGAACCTTTCATACGTCCAAGAATCATCTGGGGCCCCTCTTTAAAAGTCCAAATCCAAATTGCCAGCAGATTCTGGAAATCTGTATTTTGACCAAGTGTCCTGCGGAAGTTCTTCCACAGGATAAATTTGGGAAACGATGACCAGCTTGAGCCAACTAACTGCTGCATCAGGAACAATCTCCCTTTTGCCTGCAGAGTTTTAAACCCTCTTCCCCCCCACCCCCGCCCTGGCCTCCACCTCCATGTCAAGCCCCCAGGCCTTGACTGCCCAAACTTCCTTCCTCACCCAGCGCAGGTGTCTACCCTGGGAAAACAGACTGATTTCTCCCTGCTTTCTACCATCTCTATACCCAGAACATTCAGAGAGACTTTGACTTTGGCCCTTAGGTAGTTTTGAAAGAGGGTACCATTAATAGCTACACCAGGACAACAGGCATAAACCAGGACGTCCCAGGACGTAAGGTCACCCTACACTTAGCGCACTACATGTAACATATTTGTTTACATGTCTCTCCCACTTCTGGACCATAAGCTTTTAAACGGCAAGGACCACGTCATATTTATGATTTATTTTTGTTTCCCCAGAAATCAGGACAGGGCCACACACTCAGTAGGGTGTTCTGTAAATGTGCAGAAAAGGAATATTCCAGTTTACAACAGACCTTTCTAAGTTTGGCTAGGGTGACATAAATTCCTAAAGCCTGACTCTTCCAGGGAAATCAAGATTTTGAACCAGCATAGCACAGAAACCAGATGAGTGATGGCCCCAGCAAGACAAAGCCCAGACTACAGAACAATTTCTTGAAATTAGAGAGGTAAATGCCCAGATTTCTGAAAATCTCTGCAAACTCCTGGACTTAACGTGAACAGCAATAAAGTAAGTAATTACTCTATAGCCTGAATTATTTTTATTGTCTAGAACAAATAATGAGGCTGATATGTCAATTTTCTTGTAACTCTGCTAAAGACTGAGCAATGTTTGACAACCAAGGAAAACCATCATTTTGCTGCTAATCCCTTAGCCTCAAGGAGCAGAATGTCTGCAAATGGAATGTCTTTGTTTTGGAAATGACCTTAAGCACAGGAAGGGCCCATCCGTTCTCTTCCTTCCTCTGCTCCTTGGCCTTCACAGAAGCTTTGGATCAATACACCATGAAAATCTAAAATGAAACTCCCTGAAACACTCCACACAGGTGGCCAGGCCAGGCACACACCTTGCCGCTAACGAGTGCTCCAGAGGGGTCTGTGAAATGGGTCTCTTTGGTAAAAAGTAAAATAAAATAAAATAAAATAAAATAAAATATATGAGCAAGCAAATTCACACAGGCAAACAACTATCCATTTAGTGGCGCAGCTACTGTGAGAATGTCTGGGGGAATGTGGCGGGAGGGGAGGGCAGAGACAGGGTGGGGCCTGACCGGGAAGGATCCCTCTGCTGTTAAGGGGTAGATCCTAACTCAGATTGAACTGGATCTTGCAGTAGGGGGAGCAAACACAAGTCCCTACCTAGATAGTGTGAAGGAGCGACGAGGCCTGGGTGGCAGCTGGAGAACCCCAAGGAGGCTAAGGGGCGGCCCGACCCAGTTCCTGGTGCCCATCTAACCATCTCCCAAGAGAAACCCAAATCCTGGCTTTTATAAGACATCTTCCAAGCTTTCATGTTTGTTTGTTTGGCCGTGTGGCATACGGAATCTTAGTTCCCCGACCAGGAATCGAACCCGTGTCCCCTGCAGTGGAAGCGCACAGTCCTAACCACTGGACCGCCAGGGAAGTCGCTAAGCGTTCGTGTTCTTACTAATTTCAATTGTTTTAAACCTTGTGGAGGCCATCACGGCGCAGGACAAATAAAAGCCATTTTGTGCGCCTGTGTGGCCCATGGACCCCGGATAGGCCGAGGGGAGGCATCACGCTTTGGAGCCAGTAAAAAAACACTTCCATTTAGAGAGATCATTCTGGCAACAACCTGCGGGCTGGGATGGGAGGAGTGAAGACTGGGAGACGCCTGAAACTGCTGTTTTCCCTGCCCCAAGCCGCCTGAAGAAGGCAGATGAGACGGCTTCTTCTCCAGAGGGTAAAGAAGCAGAGACGGAATTAGCATCCTTATCTTTCACTCAGTCCCTGATCGGGGAACTAAAATCCCACAAGCCACGTAGTGCGGCCAAAAAAATTTTTTTTAATTTAAATAAATAAATGAATAAAGAAGAAGACTTGGAGCTGTGAGCAATCCAAGCACAATTTACAACAGAAGGAAGAGAAAACTGCTATTGTGAAGAAAACCATTTCCGACAGCCAGTGAAATGAGACAGTCGGTGAATTTCTGACCACCCGTGTGTACGAGATGATGTTCCAGAGAGGATGAGGGTGGGACCAGGGTGGCACTAGGGAATCACAGAAATAAAGTCACCGCTGAGAAAACAGAAAGGTCAGGCAGGCAGACCCATCAACTCACCTGTATTTCCTAACAATTGACGAATTGGGTGAGCAAAAGATACACCTAATTCAATTCACATGAAATGCCAGATTGATGATGCCACCAAAGTGGCAGGGCGGCTCTGAGGGGCTGAGAAAAAGCATGGGCCCATACCGACTTGAAGCGGCCAATGGCCACTAGGTTTAGGTGCCTCAGCGGAACCTCCACAGACCGTGTCCCCTCCCCACCCTGCTTTTTGAGAGCCACCCTGTCCACGGACTGAGCTTCCAAGACACGGTGGGGCACTCTGGGCGTGTGCTCGCTCCATCAGCCCGATCACTGAGCTAAACACCCTCAACCCTTAACCTTTTTCTACTCGAATATTTGTGATGAAGTTCTCTAAGATGCAATGATAAGAGTATCTTACATAATAAAGTTTCATCTGATCTGTACAATCATGCTCCGGTAGTGGGGCAGGTTTTCTCATTCTCAATTTGCTGATGAGGTAACGGAAGCAGAAAGGGCAGCCACCTGCCTGAAACTGCGCCACAGAACTGAATCTGGAACCCTAGTCTCCTACCTTTCAGTACCCTTCCTTTGCTTGGTATCAAACCGGAAGAAAGCAGAAAGCCCTTGGAGCCACTTGGTAGCTTGTGGTTCCATCAGCTGGACGGCCCTCTCAATTTCTTGCTGCTGCTGCAGTCCTGGCTTCCTGCTCACCTGGCACGGGCTGCAAAGTCACAGCTAGGACTACCTCACTCCACCAGTGAAGAGCTGCCACTGCCAACAATGGCATCTGAGGTATTCAAGTAAGTTCAGGTTACAGTCTTAACCTTGCAAGATCCATGTTATCCTTTACCTGGAGGCTATCATCACCTAGAGAATCACAGTCTTCCCTCCACCACCCAAACACACCCAAATCAGGGAATCTGTAGTATGCGTTTACACTGAAAATTACATCCTAAAGAGAAGCTCCTTTCTCATTTTTTTAAAACAGAAAAGCTGGATTTATGTCCATAGCTAACACTCTTTCAGAGCTCCAAGAAGATTAAAAGGGATTCAGACTGCATCCGTTAAAGAGTTGGCCAAGCTCCCCACCTAGGAGACCTGCTCCAGATTTTGCTCTGGTGAACAACTGTCGGATCCTCCCTCTCATCTATTTTGTTCTGTATCACGAAAACAAAGTTTGACTTCCCCAGAAAGTATGTCATTCCACCTAGGTCAGGGGTCCCCAACCCCTGGGCCGTGGACCGGTGCCGGTCCAAAATAAAGTAAATCTCCCCCAATAAACCCCCCCATCTGCTAGACGAGAAGAACACTGATCAGATGGCCCAGATTTTCTGAGATCATCCTGATATCAGATATTCTACCCAGTGTCTTCATAAAGACTTGTCCCCATTTTCATTTACAAAACACTGTCACCAAGTAGTTAGAAGGTACAGATTGGGAGGGCACTTGGAAAGGGCAGCAGAGAGTCACTGATAGGAGGATGTGGAGAGAGGTATCCTCTCAGAAGAAAGAATAAAACCGCAAGAAGGTTTACAAAGTAACTGGGAAACCCGCTCCACTGAAATCCTCACTCTGGGCACGTGGGGGAAATTTCATCACAGGACCTCGTGTGTTTGTGACCAAAAATCTTCTTGTGTTTCTAAAAGAAAAAGATCCGAAACTAAGAAGCAAATTCCATGACATGATATGCAGCCTACTGTTACTTCCAGCCTTTATCTTTTTATGCTAAAAGTTTAACTGCCACAATTTGGTTCTGAAACTACATGTGTGTGACAATTCAAGGAAAATATGTTTTTTTACATCTCTGTTATAGTACAAAGCAGGGAGAGGGGAAACCTGTCCTTTTTGTGGGCGTTAAAATTTGTGAAAGTGCCAAATATTAACACACTGCTAATAAATATAAGCTAAATGACTAGCTGGATAGGAAGACATAACAATGTTCCAAGTTGGTAAAATTAAATATTGTAGAGATGGCAGTCCTACTCAATTAATTTATAGGTGTAATGCGATTGCCATCAAAATTCTTAGGGGATTTTTCTAAGGATTTCTCAATAGTTTTCAAAAATTTATCTGGAAAAATAAACTGGTAAGCATACTTTAGATTCTTTTAAAAAATGTCAAGAAGGGATTTAGTTATGCACGATATTAAGACACATTTATGCAAAAATAGGCATATCCTTGTTCTGTGAAACAGAACAGAAAGCCCAGAAAAAAACCCTGTAAGATATAGGAAGTTGTTATATGATAGAGAAGTGGTTACAATACAGTGGGGAAGGGAAGATTACTTAATAAATGGTTGAAGAATAATTGGTTGGCAATGGGAAAAAGCTCAAATGCAACACTTACCTCAGAGCATATACCAACATAAATTCCAGATGGATTAGATGGCTAAATAATACAAGTCAAACCACGGGGAGAAAACAATCTAGAAGCAACAGAATCTGTCAAAGCTCTGTCAGAAGGATGACTGTCCAAACTTTGGAGTAATTAATGAAATCACACACAAAATAAAGATCGCAGATTTGGCTCCATAAGAGGAAAGCTCCTGAATGTTTGCCTTCAAATTAAAAGGCAAACAGACAGGGCTTCCCTGGTGGCGCAGTGGTTGGGAGTCCGCCCGCCGATGCGGGGGACACGGGTTCGTGCCCCGGTCCGGGAAGATCCCAGATGCCGCGGAGCGGCTGGGCCCGTGAGCCATGGCCGCTGAGCCTGCGCGTCCGGAGCCTGTGCTCCGCAGCGGGAGGGGCCACAACAGTGAGAGGCCCACGTACCGCAAAAAAAAAAAAAAAAAGGCAAACAGACAGGCTGAGGAAACTAGTTAGGCAACCCAAAGCTCACACTGTTATTACCTAAGGAACTCATGGAAACCAGTAAGATCATCCAAACCCAACAGAGACGTGAGCAGTTATAACTCTCTGTGCCGACACCATTACGAGCGCTTTGCAAGAATTATCTCATCTTAGTCCCCGCCCCCTTGCCCCACAGTCTCATGGGAAGGTATTATTCCGTCTTAAAAGCAGGACAAGTTGGCTACATTTTCAACCTCTAGAGCAGGGGCTCTTGATCTGGGCTTAGTAAGGAAGGGCTTGAGAAGATCATGACTTCCTTGAAATTACATGAGAAATTAACCCTGTGTATTTGCACCCATCTCTCCCCCTCCTCTTCCCCAGGTACAGTCAAGCTCCACTCCGGGGACAAGGCTTTAGTCTGATTAAAGATGAATTTTCGAATCTGAAAGAGGTACCGATAGAAGATTCTCTTCCCCCATCAGTTACAAGGAAGTTTTAACCCAAGAGGCCCATACTCAGAGAATCCAGACCAGCCAGAGATTAATACAAGAAGCAGTGAGCTTGGATGACACGCCACAGGTGGAAAACAGAGAGGAAGACCCAGTGGGCAGCCTGTGGGTCTAATGTAAGTGACTGGTGACCAAAGTGTGACACCCTCGTACAAGCAGCCAAGATGCCGCAAAAAGGGAGATTTTCCCAGGGATCCTACTGATACACAGGAGCCTCCTCAAAGACAAACAAAGTTGGGCCAGGATGTAAAAGGTGCACTTCATGAGGGGGATGCAAAAGAATAATTGTAACATTTTTCTTTGGGGGATGCTCTCTCTTTTTGGTGTACTTCCGGTTAAAAAAAGAGACAATAAGCCCCAAATGGAGTCACATGTGCTAAGCCCACGGCACCAAACCGAGACTTAATACCTAACCTGACTGCAGAGTCAGCGCCTCCCAGGAATGTGATCTTAACCAAACAGTCTGGAATTCCCTGGGCAGCCCTAGGGAGGTAAACACCTCAGAGCCCCCTGCTGCCTCCCAAAGGGAGGTGACCTTGCCTGAAACAATCCACTCTTTGCTAGTTCCTCTTTCCCGCCCCTTCTGTCCATAAAAGCCTTTCACTTTGTGCAGCTCTGGGGAGCTCCCTCCTATTGGCTCCATGGGATGCTGCCCAATTCACGGATCATTGAAAGAAGCCAATTTGATCTTTCAATGTACTCAGCTGAATTTTGTTTTTTAACAGATTTGGTGTCAGTGATGGGATCCAAAGTGAACTTCTGACAGCTTCGGGGACAATGAGAAACACAGGCCTGCTGCCTGGAGAGCACTTTGAGTTCCCAGTCTTTCCCACCATTTCCAAAGGCTGCGTGTAAATGCTTCTCAGTTCTGAGCTCGGCTCTCTTTGCATTGAGCTCCCAACCTAGTTGGCATTCCAGTCTGCAATTCCCCCTTCGGGAAACCCCTTCCAGTCCGCCGTCCTCACTTGTGGTTCAGTGCCCTCCCCAGTCCCCAGTTCCGGGTTGGGAATTGCTGGTGGTGTGGCCAGTCCGCAGTAACATCTCTTGGTTACTGCTGGTTTGTTAAGGTGCCCATTTGTCTCATTTTGTGTATATAAAGGCCACTGCTAGTGGGAATCTCAGAAGCCAAAAAAGCTGCAAAAATTGGTGGGCACGGATCAAACACTTAAAGGCCATTAGGGCACCCGCCACCTAACTCAAAGACTCTGTGTTAGGATAAGGTGGTCACAGGACAGGTTAGATTGACACTAGGTCACCCACAAACCTCAAGAAAGTTTCCAAGCAATGAGGTACACTGTAAAACACTGCACAATCCCCAACCCAGCAGCACAACCCTTTTAGTTATTAGTGTGGCTCCAAGAGACCCAAAGGCTTAGCAGAAGGAAGAAACAAACAAAAAAAAGGAATGGGATCTTTAAGCTCCAAAGAGTCAAGCGTGCTACCTTTCAGCACAGCTGCTTATTTTATGTCTAAGAACTATGGCTTTGGAAGCTATAAACATCTACACAAATGGCAAAATCTTACTAAAGACAACCTAGAATTACAATGACCACTGTGACAAAAGTTCCAAGTAGATAAGATCATTTAAGAAGTGCACTTAAAAGCAAAGCCTCCCAAATCAAAAACAGAATGGGAAACCTATTTTAATTAGCATGCAGAAGCCTCCAAAAGGCTTCAAAATTCCAAAATAGCCCCATGGAAAGATTCATTGCAAAACAGATAATGGAAAGCTAAACACAAGACGTACCTGAACCAGAAGTGTGAGACCAACATAACTCGTACCGCTCCCCTCTATTCTCCCTGCAGCACTCACTTTCTTCTAGTAATCCTCTGTCTCAAAGTCTTTCCATTCTGAAGAGACCACAACACCATAAACAAAAGTCCACCAATTTAGTGGCCATGCAGACACCCCCAGATCTACTGCTCTCAAAGGAGGACCCTCTTACAGGCCCTTCCCAGAGTTGATGAGTCTCTGAAGAATTTTCTGGTAAACCACTTCAACAGCCAAGGAAAACTAAAATTAAAATTAATGAGAGGGCTTCCCTGGTGGCACAGTGGTTGAGAGTCCGCCTGCCGATGCGGGGGACACGGGTTCGTGCCCCGGTCCGGGAGGATCCCACATGCCGCAGCGCGGCTGGGCCCGTGAGCCATGGCCGCTGAGCCTGTGCGTCCGGAGCCTGTGCTCCGCAACGGGAGAGGCCACAACAGTGAGAGGCCCGCATACCGCAAAAAAAAAAAAAAATGAATGAGAAACCTGGCCAAATTCTGGTAGATACCGGTGCTACACTCTCTATGTAAACTCCACGTGGAACCTATAGATGGGATCCTGGAGAAAGTGGCAGAAACCACCTAAGGGTGAGAATTCTTATCAGAGACAGTTCTTCCAGATCTGTCTCTAGTACCCGGTAGAGAGAGGAAAATAAAATATCTTTTGTACTGGTGCCGCAAACTCGGCCTCTGTGCACTGGAGCTCAACTGAATCTTGGAGACAAAGTTCTGGGTGAAGTAGAAAAGAATAGCTTTACTGTTTTCCAGGCAAAGGGGGACACAGTGAGCTCATGCCTCAAAAACTGTGTGTCCCAACCCGAGAGGACCTGGTGAGGAGTTTTATGGCAGTGTTTCAAGGGCAGGGTTGCTGATAAGGATCAGGGTGTGTGCAGGGCCTGCACTCCTTCAATCCGGCCTCAGATGCTCTCCTCCCTTGTCTCTGCATCCCCTCCCTCCCCTGATGAAGAACTATTCGAACCTGCCCTTTGGAACTCAGGGAAGGTTATGGGGGCTGGAGTCTATTCCCTACAAACAAGAAATGGGGGACACAGAAAGGCTTCCTTGCCCAAGAGCCTCACAGGGTCCTGCTCGGTTTCAGGACCCTCTTTGGAGATGCCTCTTGAGTCCAAGTGGTCGTTCAATACTGCCAGAAATATTTACTGTTTGTCCCGGCTGACAACTACAAAGTAGCTCTGTGGTCAGAAACTGGCCAAACTGCAGAGCCTGATACAAATTTTTTTTAGGCCTTCTTTCTTAAGCTAAAATAAAACTACTTACCCAGAGGGAAAGAAAAACCTTCTAAAGCCCTTGTAAAAGGATTTATGGGTGGACCAGCCTATGATGTCATTTAAGTTGCAGCCCAATTCCTTGAGGAATTAAAAGCAAGTGTCTTTATCTCACATGTCATTGCAAAATCAGAAATTTGGCTCAGGAACTCTTATTTAGGTCATCTCTTTAAAATACCAACTTCAAGGAGGTACTTCTTATCAGAAGGAAAACAGAAGGGGTAAAGTTTATTTTGAAACTTAGGCAACTGAAAAATCCTAAATGTCTTCTCCACAAATATTAATAAAAAGCTTTAGCCATCTGAGCAGGCAACCTTAGATTATTCCTTCTGCTAGAAATGTAATTTGGGTCCAATCTCTTTTATAAGTACCTGATTCATGGCTAAATTTTTAAACAGAAGCTATAAGGTCTCTGTTTGCATCTGTCTGTATGTGTATGTATGTCTATGTACATGTGTTGTAGATACATGGTATTTTCCACCTTGAGATGGTATTACTAAATTAATTTGTAAAAGAGCCCTATTTAACTGGCTTGAAGAGAATTAAGCACTTGTATGTATAAAGGATTCTTAAAACTCTCAGAAATATAATAGAAGCTAACCCAAATGTTTTTCAAGCTCACATGATCTAAGATAATCTTTGGTAAATAAAAGGTAGTTTAAGTTTTTTGGATTCATTAAAATAGGTATGTCTTTAGGATTATCAACATTAAAATAATGCCGACATACAACTTTATCCTACTTGGGTTTATTGGTCAAAGAAGTTCATGTTATCTCTGTTATGAAATATGTCAGCAAGAAAAATAGCTTGGGGTGACGGTTGACTTTGACTAATGTCTTATGAAGTTTTTGTGGTTAGTCTAAACATAATTATCAAGAACAAGTGAATTAAATAGATACAGTGGAATAGAAGTTTTTATGTGAACTTTTGAAATAGTTTCCCCAAATCTTTTTGGTAACCTGAAACCTTAAAGTTTCACTAAGTTAAATTAGATGACAGATAGTTATTAAATATCTAGATCATTTCCAAATAAGATTAAATAATTACTGAATACAGGTTTGTCCATTTTGGGCCTCCTTTTACAGAGGAACTAAAGATATTTGGGTTTATTTGTAAATATGCTTTGTGCTACACTGAAAAATTTACTATGAGAAAGAAATTGTTTCTACAGATTATAAAAAGTATTTACAGGGCTTCCCTGGTGGCTCAGGGGTTGAGAGTCCACCTGCCGATGCCGGGGACATGGGTTTGTGCCCTGGTCAGGGAAGATCCCACATGCCACGGAGCAGCTGGGCCCGTGAGCCATGGCCGCTGAGCCTGCACGTCTGGAGCGTGTGCTCCGCAACGGGAGAGGCCACAATAATGAGAGGCCCGCATACCGCAAAAAAAAAAAAGTATTTACAAAGTTGTCAGGCCACAGAATGCTAATATAAAAGATAATTCACAGTTGTTTACCTCTTTATTTTCACTAAAAATTAAGGATTTTTAGAGTTAAAAATTCTAATATATATAGTAAAATTAGAGCTACTAGAAATAGTAAGAGAAACATCTCTGTGTGAAAGGAGAGCAGGATGTGTGGTGTTTTCTGTTTGTTTGTTTTTTTGTGGTACGCGGGCCTCTCACTGTTGTGGCCTTTCCCTCTCTGGACGCGCAGGCTCAGCAGCCATGGCTCATGGGCCCAGCCACTCCGCGGCATGTAGGATTTTCCCGGACCGGGGCACGAACCTGTGTCCCCTGCATCGGCAGGCGGACTCAACCACTGCGCCACCAGGGAAGCCCAGGATGTGTGGTTTGTTTTTTTTTTTTTTTGCGGTACGCGGGCCTCTCACTGTTGCGGCCTCTCCCGTTGCGGAGCACAGGCTCCAGACGCGCAGGCTCAACGGCCATGGCTCACGGGCCCAGCCGCTCCGCGGCATGTGGGATCTTCCCGGACCGGGGCACGAACCCGCGTCCCCGGCATCGGCAGGCGGACTCTCAACCACTGGGCCACCAGGGAAGCCCAGGATGTGTGTTTTTGATGATAGAATGTATGAGGAATGGAGATGCATTTTTGTTAGGAAAAGAAAGTTTGTCCTACAGTGAGACTGGTTATTTCAGAACGGGAAAGAGGAAAAACATAGGACAACACTGTAGATGGATTGTGGAAAAGGAATCTTGGTAAAGGAATTTTATGTGTGATAAAGATGGCTAATATTGGAATGAATTTATTTAAGTTAAAAAAAAAATGAAATGAATTTTGGTGCAAAATGAAAACTGGTTTTCTCTCTGTTAAAAAGACTAAGTTAAAAAAAATTTTTTTAGACTTTTGGTCTGCTTTTGAGAACAGTTGTGAAAGTTTCTTTACCTTTTAAGTAATCTGCCTAGAATGCAAAGATTCTGTGTTTTGCCAAAATAATTTTCTGTGACAACTACTTAACTTTCTGTATTTGCCTGCAAAGTCTTCAATTGTCAGTTTGGTTACATGAATAACTAAGTATTGTTTCACAGTTACCTATGATCCTATTTGACCAAGTGTTTTGAAACCTTTGATGTTTTTGGCAAATGCCAAAAAATTCAATTATAAATAAAGGTTTTTTGACCTTGAACCAACTTGGAAATTTTCCAGAGGGCCCCTGGAACTTCTCAAAAGATTTGTTCTCTCTCTCCTTATAAAAAAGGAGAAGTTAAACTAATTAGGCTTATTTGATATGTTAAATTACATGGGCATTGTCAAATAAGAAAGTAATACCAAGGCTTCTTTATGTTGTATTTGTATAGGTATATTTTGTAAGTGTTCTAGAAACTCTGTGAAATTCCTGGAAATCTGATATGTTGTGGTATAATGTTATCAGTCATAATTCTAGTTATTCTCTTCAACTGTTGTATATCACAGAAATAACTACATTTCCTTATCAAATGAACTCTTATCAGATCTTTAACAATGGGTATTTTAAAAGTCTTTGTCATTTACAGAGTTTTGTCTTAGATGTTTTTGCAAAAATATTCCTACAATAGTACTTCATCTTCAAGAAGATTCAGGGAAAGGACTTTGGCAAGTACAGGTTTCTAATAACTCTAAGATCATAAAACTGAACAGAATTCAAGCAGAACAAGTGTAATTACGTGGGACTGAATGAACTGAGGATGATCATAATTTTTAATAATATTTTTGTTTGAAGCACTGCTGGTTCCTTAATGTTTAGTTTTTCCAGATTTAAGGAAATCTTTCCTCTTAAGCTCTCTATGACTTACAGCAATTTTGTAAAGTATATCTTTGTAAACAAAGATGGAACGTTTACTTTTTCTCCCTACCTGATCCTTCCAGAATTTGGAAAATCTTGGGTATTCTTTTCATGGCAATGTAATTCATTATTTGCATAAGTTCAATAAGAATCTGTTCTCCTTGTAAGAGGACACACCTGGAAACTTTGACTATATTACCAAGTCTTATATCTGAGAGAGATGTGTACACACACACACACACACACACACACACACACACACACATCAAACTGTATAGCTTTAAAAACTTGGAAAAATCAGCCTGGTACGTTGCTTATAAGGTTCCTGGAGGCCTTACTTCTAGGTGAGTAAGAAAGGTCACTGCCTGATGGCTCAGGAACCTCAGGATATTTGGGGGGAACTTGAGAAGAGAGGAATTCACCCAAACTATAGGTATTGCAGGTAAACTCTAATGGTAAGTCCTCGGCTTGGCTTCCTGGCCTCCGAGGCTTTTAAAAGGTCAATCTGAGATTCCTTATGAAAAGTTCCAGCAAAGCAGTCTTTAAAAGAGCTTATATGGTCAATCACTATTCTTGCTGCACTTACTTAAATAATAAGGCCAAGATTAATGGAAGCAAGTTAGTTTTACTGTGATTATCTTTGGTTAAAAGAAATGGGGTAATTGAAGAGAGAAAAATTATATTTGTACCTTCATAGATATTAGATTCTAGTTCTGCTAATTGTTTTTGAGGTTTTGTTATATACCTGTAAACTGGACTGTGCCCTGAATTCTTCTAGCTTCCTCAAATAGCTGGCTACGACTCTCCAAACTAAGTTGTCCAATTTTCTCCCACCCTTCTGATTTGGAATCCCTAAGAACAAAGATTGCCCTTGAATCTCCCTGGAGGGGACCATACCAGGTCCTCTTCACTACCCAGATGACTTGAACCAAAGGTATATATCTCACAGTTGAAGAAGTGTCCACTGATACCTGGTCCTCTACACCAGCTAGAGACCTCAAAATCAAATTGACTAGGAAGAGACTTAGCCGCCATTGAGGACTTGCGTCCTCCCAAGACACCAGATCAAGACTTCACACTTTAACTAAACATGCAACCCTTTCTTCTCGTTTTCCTTCCTTCCTTTACTGTGACATTGGCCTGGAAAGATAATGCCATCATCCATATCCCCCAGGCCACTGTTAAGACAGGTAACCTCTGGAATTTAGAGTAACTTTTACTTTCAGGGTAGGAGATTTACTTCCCGAATGCACTACAAAAGCTGACTAACCTCTAGCTTGAATGGGTAAAGGCAGCAATTCCTGAGAATGAACTCATTCACCACCTTAGTGAAAGTGGTTTGTGCTCTGGCAGGATTTACCTTTGTCTGTGATGGTTATCATTCTCCTTGGGCCTATGGATGCCTAGATGGCTGGTGCATGGCCGGGCAATGCCTCTTCGGTTCTCTAACTGTGCCCTGAACTGTTTACCAACAAACAAAGACACATCATTGGTGAACTCCCCTGAATTTGCCTTGTCCAGTTAGAAAAGACTTAACAGGGATCTCTCATGATTTAGGATTCACTTCCCTTGGCAGTGCCCTACTTCCCTGGTTTGGAGTAAATGTACATGAAGCTATGATCAGGAACCTCTCCTCAACCCTTGAAAACATTGCAGAATCCACTGCTAAGATGACAGCTGCGGAACCAGAATCCTTAGACTTCCTGGCCGAAGTTGTTCTTGGTAATAGGAAAGTCCCTGATTATCCTTTAGCGGAGCAGGGAAGTGTCTGTTCTGTGGTCAACACCACCTGCTGCACCTGAATTAACTCTTCTGGGGAAGTTGAAACTCAGTGACAGAAGATCACCAAACAAGCCACTTGGCTTAAGACGGTGACTCCTTCAGTGGGGTTCTTCTTTGACTTACTTGGTTTTGACTGGTTTGGATCTTGGGGACCATGGCTCCAAAGTGCACTCCAAACACTGGGAATTAGCTTGCTTGTAACAATCATTATAATCCTGGCACCCTGTATTTTCTTTCTTTCTTTTTTTTTTTTTTTAAATTTCTTGGCCACGCCACGTGGCATAAGGGATCCTAGTTCCTTGACCAGGGATTGAACCCGTGACCACTGCAGTGGAAGTGTGGGGTCTTAACCACTGGACCGCCAGGGAAGTCCCTGCATTTTCTAAAAAGGTTTAAATGCATGTCTGCAGCTGCTAAACGCCAAGCACATGATCTCCCTAAGACTGGAAGGCCAGAAGAGGAATGAAGAAAATGACCAGCTGAAAAATTGTGAACCTGAAGTCACAACCTGTGAATACCACACAGAGGATCAACAAAAACTGAGAACTTCAGAGCCTTAGCTGGGAGTGGTGCCAACACCTTAAATCTGGATCACATTTCTCAGTTAAGCTTGAGTCTCTGATCAAAAGGGGGGAATTGTTCAAAAAGAGACAACAGGCCCCAAATGGAGTCACTTGTGCTAAGCCCACGGCACCAAACGGAGACTTAATACCTAACCTGACTGCAGAGTCAGTGCCTCCTAGGAATGTGATCTTGACCAGACAGTCTGGAATTCCCTGGGCAGCCCTAGGGAGGTAAACACCTCATAGCCCCCTGCTGCCTCCCAAAGGGAGGTGACCTTGCCTGAGACAATCCACTCTTTGCTAGTTCTCCTTTCCCGCCCCTTCTGTCCATAAAAACCTTTTATTTTGTGCAGCTCTGGGGAGCTCCTTCCTATTGGCTCCATGGAATGCTGTTTGATTCTTGGATCACAGAATAAAGCCAATTTGACTTTTCAGTTTACTGGGTTGAATTGTTTTCTATCGTTCCCTTTAGGGTGGTTTCTTCCAGGACACCATGTTGATGATGCAGATGGCACTGCCGGGAACCTTTCTTCCCATCTGGGAAAAAGCGGGAAGCGTGGTGGGGCTCGGTGGAGGCATGGAGGAGGCTGCCAGGCCCAATTCTGTGGAGCAGGAAGCTTAAGCATTTGGGGAGCTCTCTTTAAGAAAATTACAAATGAACCTTGTGAACACAATGCCAGAGCCCCTCTGGAGACCTAGGAAGGGCTGCACAGTGAGGGGTCCTGAAGTTTAAGCTTCATTGGCTTCATGGTAAATTCAATTGGGTAAGTGAAAATATTGATACATTGAAGGGAAGGAAGGTTGGATATTGGACGAGGATATTATCTTCTTTGGGGAGGTTTCCTTGAAAATAATAGGATTTTAGAAATCCAGAAAAACTATATAATAAATGAGTCTTTTTCCAATTCAAAGGCTAAAATAATAACTGACCAACACTCTATAAATGACTTAACCAATGTTGTCCTTTGGCTGTAACACTAACTGGTGTTAGTGACGATTTCCAGCACTCACCCAAAAAGTATTTTCTTGGAAACTGTTTTCTTACGGACTCATAATTAGTCAAGATATATATGTGTGTGTACACACACACACACACACACACACACACACACACACACACACATATAGGCCACACCACACGGCTTGTGGGATATTAGTTCCCCGACCAGGGACTGAACCCAGTCCCTCGGCAGTGAAAGCTCAGAGTCCTAACCACTGGACTGCCAGGGAATTCCCAAGGTATTCTGTGATTATTATCTTACAGAACTAGCATAAGCAAGGTTATCTTTACTGCTCTTTTTGGCACCTTATCACATATGATATAGGAATATCATATGTATTTTCCATTTCCTTTGGCCAAGGCATAGCTAGCTACTGAGTAGAATGTATTTGTTCTCAATTCTTTTCTGAACTAATAAGTCATTGACTCCAAGCCTAAGCCTCCACCCCAGATCTCACAGAAATACAGGAATTTTTAGCTGGAAAGGCCCTTTGTCAAAGATCCCTGGGCCCAATATCCTGCTTCCAGACAAGCAGATAAGTCTCTGTATTAAGGATTTCCTGAGGAGTACCAGACACCAAAGTTTGCATGACTAGGACTCAGTCCTGTCGGGTGGGACGTCTGCATTCTAGGCTTTCTCCTCAACTCTGAAGGATATTATAGGGAAGCAAACTTCGCCACCTCCAAACGTCTCTTTGGCATGTGGATTATATCAAGGTGAAAACAATCAAGGCACCAAAACTCAGGAAGAAATTCCGACCTTCTCCCAACTGACTAAAAACATTCAGCTAGAGGGCCTGTTCCCGGGATAGAGCTGTCACCAGAGATGTCTGCAGAGAGTATGGGCTCAGTGCAGTGGGCGCAGGACCTAGAGACCAGAGTCCACGCCGGGTCCCATTGTCTCTGCAGGGCCCGGCAAACAGTTGTGTACCAAACATCTGCTTTTCCATCTTCACGTGAAGTTCCTTCCATCCCTTCGAAGTCCCAGCCACTACCCCCAGCATCCTCTTTTGTCTTCAGCTGAAGATGGTATATAAGGTGAGGGTTTCCGCCATTTGGGGGAGTTACTCGGTTATCCTGGGTCTCTCCCATGTACACATGTTATTCAACTTTTGTTTGATTTTCTCCTGTTAATGTGTCTTATGTCCATTTAATTCCTAGACCAGCCAGAAGAATCTAGAAGGGTAGAGGGAAATGTATTCCTCTCCAACAATATGCACAGTTGGTATGTGTAACAGAGATACAACATCCCTCCCCAAATTCACCTCATTTTAGAAGGCAACATGAACGGTTTAATCAAGAAAAGGATTCTTTCATATACAAATAATATTGTGCTTTGTTTTTAAAAGTATTTTAAAGAAATACCTTTATTGTTTAAGGCAAAAGAATACACATGCTCATTCTGAAAGCAGCTCTTTTGCCCCATTCCTGTTTGCCTATTTCTGTTCCCCTCTAACTTTAAAAGAACCTAATTATAGGAATGAGATCACTAGGCAATTTAACGTAACTACTGAGTTATGCTCTTCTGAAAGCACACCATGCCTTGTCTAACCTGTTGATTCTTTTCCTAGATAAAAAGCAGTAAAAATGCAGAATTAAGCAGTTAAAATGACTAGCTCTCTACTCTGCAACAGCCCCCTTAGCAATCCTGCACGCAGATCACTTGGGCAAGATAACATCTGAAGAAAGAGTCAGCCAGTCTGCAACACAACAGAGAATGATGCAGAATCCAACTTCCTGCCTTGATGATTCACTGAGATTCTTCCCCTTTTTTCCCCTTTAAAAACTGTCATGGCTGAGCAGACTCGGCGGAGCTGGTCTCAGGACACAAGTCCACCTTCTCCCCAGATTGCTGGCTTTTCTGACTAAAGCACCTTTCCTTTCTATTGACACTTGCCTCTTGGACTATTGGCTTTTGAGCGGCGAGCAGCCAAACCTGAGTTCGGGAAGAATTCTTTCATTCAATCACCCCACACATTTCACAAATGACAAGACAGACCCCGTTCTTGCCCTCATGGAGCTTGCATATTGGTGAGTTTAGTAAGCAAAGAAAATACGTAACTTCCAAGCCGTCATGAATGACGTATAAGAAAAGTGCAGGGGCTCCTAGGGAGGCCAGGGAGGGTGGGGTGGGGAGGACGAGTGGAGATGATGAATCAGACAGCAGGGGAGGCTGCTCGGAGGAAGTGACTAGCTGAGGCTTGAGGGAGGAGCCTGAGAACTGTGCAGACAGCAGCCTGGCAGCAGGCGTTACTTAAGCCAAGTGAGTGAGGGGAGAATCCTCCAACGTCAAGGATCTCGGTCTTTGAAACAGTGAATTTCGGATGGCACAGAAAAGTACAAAGAAGAAAGGAAAACCTACCCAGAGTCGTGTTTTTGCTAAACAGCCAACTGTTGAAACGTTGGTGAGCAACACACTCTTTTCAAAGCACTTTTTTACACCTGGAATGAAATTATTTCTATTTTTCCACTTAGTATCTGTCTTTCCTGACTAGAAGTGTGCTCTGTGAACACAAAGCATCTTGTCTGTCTTGTTCCGTCTGCTCCATAATATTTGGGGACTGAATGAATAAACAAAAACCTCCCAAATCGCCCTGTTACATACACACAGCACGTACTCATGAGCACGGATAGACAGACAGACAGACAGATAAACAGATGGACAGATAGATACTTTTAAACAAATGAGATTTAAATATACGTACGGTCCTCGTTTAGAGGCCAGGGCTTATTCCCAACTTCTCCTGTTTTCATCGTAAGCTGTGCTCCCCAGGGGGAGGGAGTGGGAGCCAGGCTGTGTGGAGTCAAGACCCTTCCTGACCCCTGCAGAGTCCGTGTTCCCAGCTTCTCTCAGCTGCATAACAAGCCTTGGTGTGTCTCCACGGTTTACATAATTTGCTCCCCGTGGAGGGATATTTAGGGGGTTCATTGTTCCTCATTATAAACGAAACCGGGATGAATAAACCTCTACAAGCATCTTCTCACACGTACAGGATTATTTCCTAGAGTTAAAACTCTGGAGCACATTTTGTGTCTGGAGACACATAGCCAGATTGCCCTCCAGAAAGGCTGTACTAATTCACAGTTTTACATGGCAGCATAGGAGACAGCATCTTCCCTAAATCCTAACCAACACCGAGTCAGTCAATCTTCTAAAACTTTGGCAAGTGGGTAGGAATGCTATACCACTGTTGGTTTTACCTGACACATCTGATTACTAATGAAGTCTGAATATCTTGTAATGTATTTACTGAAACACTGGCGGACTTCCTGCCTGCCTGCCCTCCCCTCCTTTCTCCCTTTCTTTCCTTCTTTCTTTCTTTTTTGGTAAATGGAATGTTTCAGTCCTTTGCCTTAAATCAGTAAATGTAGGGTCCCTGGCCCAGCAGTATCAGCATCACTTGAGAATTAGAAATGCAAATTCCCGATCCCCACCCTGGACTTACCGAATCAGAAACTCTGGGCATGGGCCGTCCAGGTGTTGGCCACTCTGGATAGATGCTGAAATGCCTTAAATCATTGGGGTTTCAGTCACACCGTAGATCCTCACTTTCTATACAGAAAATGTGTCTCTAACCTCTAAACTGGAGACGAAAAGCTTTTTGATCAATAGCAGGTTCAATATTTCCTCCTCAAAACTGCATTTGTGGACTGAATATCATTTACCATTTCCTTTCCTCCAAAAGATTCCGTAGCTACTAATAAGAATCTACTTTATAGCACAGGGAACTCTTCTCAGTACTCTGTAATGGCCTATCTGGGAAAAGAATCTAAAAAAGAGTGGATATGGGGCTTCCCTGGTGGCGCAGGGGTTGAGAGTCCGCCTGCCGATGCAGGGGACACAGGTTCGTGCCCCGGTCCGGGAAGATCCCACATGCCGCGGAGCGGCTGGGCCCGTGAGCCATGGCCGCTGAGCCTGCACGTCCGGAGCCTGTGCTCCGCAACGGGAGAGGCCACAACAGTGAGAGGCCCGCGTACCGCAAAAAAAAAAAAAGAGTGGATATGTGTAGACGTATAACTGATTCACGTTGCTGTACAGCAGAAACTAACACAACATTGAACATCAACTATACCCCAATAAAAAAATTTTTAAGAAAAAATTCTGAATTACCGTAACAAGACTCACCTAACTCAGAACAGCCGAATTACCGCTGCACAGGGGACTCCCGATTCTCGTCCGACCAACATCGGTCCCCTTCTTTGAGCCACAATCCCTATTGCCCCCTCACTCTCAGGGCCTGTGGTTTGGACCCCCCGGCTCCTGGCGCAGGGGTGGGAAAGTGACTCAGGTCTGACTCAGCATGGCCCACACCATACCCAGCACACACCGCCAGCCCTGCACGCCAGCCCTGCACAGCTCAGCTCAGCCAAGGGTGCGGGACCCAAGGCCGTCGATGATTCATGTCTCCTGACAACCTCTCTCAACTCTTCCATCACTACCCCTCCTACTTCCTGCAGCAAATCTGGTGCCCTTTGGCAGCATTCCAAAGGGGTGAGCTGCCCAGAGGGGCCACCTGTAGGAGGTATGACCAGGAGGTGTCCCTGGGGACAGGATGAGCCTGCTTCAGCCGTATCAGGGGACAGGGCATGCAGAAATGTGACCCTGCACTGGGATCAGCCACCAGGATGGGCATTTCCATGAGTCACTGGCCTTTTGGTTCCCTAATCCCTCTATTTGAGACACCCGGTAAGCCTCCAGCAGTGACAGCTGGCAGACACATTTCCCAGGCTGGCAGATGCCGGGATGGATACGTGCAGATTATGTGGCAACATTCCTCAGCCTCATTCCAGGGCTCCTGGTACATCTGTCGGGGAAAACGCGGCCTCAGATGTTCCCAGAACTCTCTCCCCTGACAGCACCATCAAGGGCCAAACGCACAGAAATTCCCCAACTCAGAGATATTAACATGTCCTTGTGCTGGGATCTTTCTTTCTCTTCTCCCTTTAGATGTTGATTTTATTTTTCTTCTCAAATAAGATATTCGGAATGGTTTTCTCTCAGCACCTACCCTTAATTAAACTGACTTGTGCGAGAACATCTACGGAGTGGTTCAGTGGGGCACCCTATGCCCAGGGCACTGCTTATTGTCTCTGAACTCTGAACATACAAAACAGAACGCGAGGAACTGATTTGTTTCACACATCCGAGTGATGCAAGTGGAGGAAAGCTCCAGGATGACCAAAAAAGGAAGCGACGTGATTCAGCTTCCAAAGAGGGTTTTCAAACGTGCAAGGGAAGATGTGTGGGGAGAGGGAGAGAGAAGGGGCGACCCGAGGGTGGCGATGGCACTGATGCAAAGGAGAAACGGGAGCCCCAGGCCCCGCTCCCTTCCAGATGACCCAGAAGGTGAGGACACCGCTGCTCCCTTGGAGATAGTTTCACGCTGAGAAACAAGGAAACGTCAAAAACCCTCTGTGCTTTGTAAAGAAGGCGGAGAACCTGGGGTTTGATGCTCTCAGTAGAGTATTCACACTCTGTACCAGACACACGAGACAGCTCTTCAGCCCAGCGGGGGAACCAGTCTCCTGACGTCTCTGTGTGCAAAATGTCACCGCTTTGTGACGAAGGACTTGTGGGCAAGTTGGGGCTGGCAGCACTGGGGTTCCTTCACACTCACACACCACACACACACACCACATATACATGCACACACACACAGTCACACCCACACGCCACATATACATACACACCCACACAGTCACACACACACACCACATATACAGACACACTCACACATAGTCACACACACACACACCGCATATACATACACACCCACACATAGTCAGACACACACACACCACATATACATACACACATAGTCACACACACCCCACACATACGTACACACCCACACACCACATATACAGACACACACATAGTCACACACACACACACCACATATACATACACACCCACACACAGACACACACTCACACACCACATACACACCCACACACAGTCACACCCACACACCACATATACATACACTCCCACACACTGTCTCACACAAACCCCACACAGTCACATGTACACACCACATATACACACCCATACCTCCCACATACACACGCATACAGTCACACACACACACAGGTACACATACACACACCTCCCACACATAATCACACACACACCACATACACCGTTTCACACCCACATATACATACACACACCTTCCACACAGTCACACACACCTCACACACACACACACACACACACACACACACACACACCCTTCAAGCATTTTCAGTCCCAAACACAAGACCCTCCACAGCCCCACTTGACCATTCAAACAGGGGTATGGAATCAACCAAACAAAACAGACTATTATCAGGGACATAAAAACAACTTTTACTTAAAAGAAAAAGGCCTTGAACTGGGAAAAGACTGCCGAATGAGAAACACAAGAGGAATTTAAAAGTGCGGGCCTAGGGCAAAAGAAACTGAGAAAAAGGGATGTCGGAGGAGCCAGTCAAGCACTAGAACTGTCTGCGGAAGACTCCTCGCGAGCGCGAGCGGCGATACCCCGGCCGGGTCTCCCCCCAGCGGCCGGCGGGGGCGGGGATGCGGGGCTCCTCCTTTCTCTCTGTGGCTGAAGTACTGAACAGCGGCCACCAGGGGGCACCAGAAACTTCTGTCACACCTTCAACCCGCAAATGTTTTTGAAGAGACTTTCTTCCAGCTTTGTATTTCTATCAGTCAGAAGGTCACAGTGAGCCCCCTCTGCGTCCAGCCCTGGGTGTTTATACTGCAGTTCAACCAGCGAACACCAGTGAACAACGCAAAGGAGCGGGGAAGACTTCCAACTCCTCAGAAGCCACAAAAAATATGCCCTGAACCACACGATTCGGAGGAGTGAAGGGAAACAAGACACCCGGGGGACGCAGGATCCCAGCCAGCAGAAGGAAATGGAAATACCAAAACCCTCGGCCTCAACCTCCCTCGCTCCCTAATCTGTTTCCTTTCCTCCTACGTGCACTGTAAGTTAGCATCCGAAGACTCTCTCGTTTTCTCCCACTCAGCAAAGACCGTCCTGGTCACCCTAGGCCAACCAAGGCCAGAAACTAAGCAGATGGTGGCTGGCGCCCCCTGGTGGGAGGACTGGAGAACAGCACCCTCTACCCGGCCAGAAGCGGGACGGAGGTGGACGACAGGTGAAAGAGGTCCACTGCAGACACCTCTGTCTCCACCTCCCCGCCGGCAACAGCCGCTCCTGAAACGTGGGCACATCTCTCAGTTCTACTCTTGTCCTCAATGGAACCTGCCAACCCGCACTTCGGGTATCAACATGGTGGCCCATGTTATTCAGAACTTGAGTTGTGTTCCCAGACGCCATCACTCCAGGCCACTGGACACGTCACAGGAACCATGGCTTCACACGTGGTGGAACCAGTGGACCACAGGTCTTAAAAGGCAAAGGAGGCAACTGGGGAAGGGGACAGAGACAAGACACCACTGGACTCACAGAAATGCTGAGAAGGTGATGCCTGGCAGGTAAAACATGTCATCTTCCTACCGTTATGTCTTGCCCAAGCCTTCCTAGTTTTGTTTTCTCAAACCCCTATTTAAGAACACTTTTGAGGTAGCCATGGAAACATAACATTTTGCAGTTGTTAGGAAAACAAGACTCACAGACGAAAATAATTCAGCAAAGAAACCCGGGAGAGGCATTCTATCTGCTCTGTGTAAAGGCAACACAGTGTACGGGTATTTGTCTACAGAATAGGCTGTGTTTTTCAACCATTTACTGTTCTCAAACGTTTACTTTCCTGAAACTGTGCTATCAGTAGGGAGGGAGCCATAAAAACTTATTTCTAGCAGATAAACAGAAGCCTCTGCTGGTTAATAAGTTGCTCTGTGGCTGACCCATTCTGGAAATGACCAGTAATTGTTTTTCCTCAGCCAGGTTCACTTGAATCCCTCCTCAACCGTTTACTAGCTCTGCAGCCTTAGTTTCTCAACTTTTCCAGGCCTCAGTTTACTCATCTGTAAAATGGAGCTATTAACACCTACTTTATAGGGGCCATGAAAGGATTAAACGAGCTAATGCCTACGTCTCAGGATCTCTGACTCTCGTAACTTTTCTGTACTGTGTGTATGTGTATTTTCATTTGGAAAAAGTCTATTAAAGTTGTATGTTATCACAGGATCTCTGACCCAATGAAGTTTTCGGAGCTATTGCTCTAAAGTGAAGGGTCTTTGCCAGATTCCTGGGAGCTCTCAGCCTGACCAATGATATCGTATGCTGTCAGGCTTTTATGGGGACATGCAGTGCGAGACAGATGTATGGGTTATATTAAAAACAGAACTATCCTGCCTCCAAAATATAGATATGACTCTAAAGTTGCTACGGAATACCCCTAAATGTAAGTAAGCCAAATATAATTTCTTTTGCCTACAACTGTTATTCATAACGTTCACAGCAGACATACCATAAGATTGGCTAAGGCGAACCTGTACTAGGTACAGGCAAAAAAACCCCACGAAAAACGATATCCAAAGTGTCCTGGACAGTAAGAATCCTGAGAATGAAGGAATGTCAAAGTGAGGGATTCTCGCACTTTCCAAGGTTCCCACGTCTCCACAGGCACAAGAGGTGGAAGATCAGAAGCAGAGGTGGTTTATCCTTATATAAATCCTTCATTCCTTATATAAATCTGTAGGACTTTATATCATGTTACTGCAAAAAATAAAGTCTAGACTGTACATGAAAAATGTGAACCTGACAAAGCATGCAGATGACCTGAGAACACTTGAAGGCACAGCTGTTTCTGCACAGGAAGCTACATTGTTTAAAATGAAGCCTTCAGATGGATGGCAGAGTGGCCTAGGGTGGTGTAAAACCTATGAGGAAAGCTCAGTTATGAATGTCCTTTTTTTTCCCAAGCTCCTTTCACAGGTCACTTCCCCTCATCCAACTCTCTGGCAAATGTCCTGCCCCCAACACTATCAATGAATATTCAGACTTTATACATTTAGAAATGCTTTCCTCTGCCCGTGTAAATTCCCACATAAATAATAAAGGATATTCACAGTGCCTGAACATAAGAAAGCAGTCAATTCGTATTTGCTGAATGAGTGAGAACAGAAAGAGAAAAACCATCAAGGGTTAAACAGAAGGAAAGACAGGTTATAGCACTGAATTTAAAAAAAATGGTATTACAGGGAATTCCCTGGAGGTCCAGTAGTTAGGGCTCGGTGCTTTCAGTGCCCTGGGCCCAGGTTCAACCCCTGGTCGCGGAACTAAGATCCCAAAAGCTGCATGTCACGGTCAAAAAAAAATTAAAAAGTATTACAAATCGGTGGGAAGAAAAAGGATTATTTAATAATAGCAGTACTGGAGTAACTGGTTAGCTATTTTGAAAAAAAAAAGTTAGAGCCTTAAAAAAAAAAAGTTAGAGTCTTATCTTACACTAGTGATTCTAGAAATTTCAGATCGAGTAAATGGTTTCTTATAAAGAAAAGAACATCATGAAACAAATAGAAGAAAAGAGTTATCTCATTTGGGGACAGGGAAAGGCCGAGGAAGAAACCCCAAAGGAAAACGTGATAGGTTGATTTATATTAAAAAGTAACATGACTACTAAATGTAATATGTTCTGGAACAGAAAAAGGATATCAGGTAAAAACTAAGGAAATCTAAACAAAGTACCAGAACATATGTACATCTATAACTGATTCACTTTGTTATAAAGCAGAAACTAACAGACCATTGGAAAGCAATTATACTCCAATAAAGATGTTAAAAAAAATAAAAAATAAAAATAAAATAAAATAAGTATGGACCTTAGTTAATAATAATATATCAATGATGGTTTCATTAACTGTAGCAAAAGTACCATATTAATATAAGATGCTAATAATAAGGGAAACTGCTTGTGGAATCTATGAGGACTCTCTGTACATCTGCTGAAATTTTCTGTAAATCTGAAACTGTTCTAAATTGAGGTTAATTTTTTAAAATACCTCCCCTTCAAAACAAAACAAAACAAAAATGGAGGACAAGGGTTAGCAGATTTGTATAAGACAATGGCTAGGCATGTAGGTCTCTGGATTGAGGCCACCTAAATTTCAATTTTGTCACTCCAGCTGTGACACCTTGGACAAGTTAATTAACCTCTCTATACCTGTTTCTTCATGTGTAAAGTGGAAATGTAAAACTGCACCTAGCTTATAGGGTTATTTTGAGAATCATATGAGTTAATGCATGTGAGAGACTAACATGTGCCTAGCATGTAGTAAGTACTCAATAAGTAGCTGGCTTCATCGTATAAAGAATTCTCACAAATAAGTATAGAAAAATTAGTACCTCAGTACAAAACTGGCAAAGAGAAATACATAAGAAGTTACAACATTACAAATGGCTACTAAACATAGGGGGAAAAGTTCACTCTCACGGACGAAGAATTTAAAAAATCAAACCAAGATTACACATTTTTCTCTTACCAAACTGGCAAAGATTGAAAATGATAGTGCCTAGCTTGGGAAGGATGCTATGAGCATATGGAAAGTACGCTATACTGCTAAGGGGAGGAGTATAATTTGGGATGACTTTTGGGGGAATAATCTGACAATATATAGTAATATATAACAAAATATAACTTTTCGAATACTTGCATTTTTGACCCTATAATTAAACTTCAAGGAATGTGTCCTAATTATTAATCAGAGATGCACAAAGAATTATAAGAATATTTATTAACTGTATTACTTATATGATCAAAAACGGCAACCAACCTAAATGTCAACCATTTGGGAAAAATTAAATTAATTATAATATATGCACATAGTGTACCGTTCAGCAAGCAATAAAATGACATTTTAAAATTCAGTATAATGATACAGAGAAATGTTTATAATATTAAGTGAAAAAATCAGAATGCAAAACACATATAGTATAACCCCACTGTTGAAAATTATATTTACTGGAAAAAAAAAAAGAGACTGTAGTAAAATGTACCAACATATTAACGGTCATCTCTGGGTGATGAGATTATGAGTGGTTTATTTTCTTCAGTTTTCTGGGTTTTCTAAATTTTCAGGCTTTTTTTTTTTTAAAGTACGTTATGACTATCAGAGGAAAATGTGTTTGTTGTCGAAAATTTGGAAAACAAGAAAAATGAAAAGAAGAAAACGTTTATATGTGTTACTGAATTGCTAATATACAAAAATGAAGACGAAGTAAGAGGTTGAAAAAGGAAAATCTAGTGCCCTGGAGTGATGCCTGGGTGGGTGATGAAGTGCTGAGAAGAATCACAGGTACCCCCACCATGTGGTTGAGCCTCTCGGCAAGAATACTTCTCCCCAGTTCAGTCCAGGGCTTGGCAAACCCTCATCTATGGCTCCTGGAATTAAGTCCAAACTCCCAGCCAGCCACAAAGCCCCCAGCACGCAGCTCTTCTTCACCTCTCCAGACTCACTGTTTCCCAATCCCCTGTCCATTCCACACCCACCCTACCCCAAACCCTCCCCACTGCCCAGACAGGATGGATCCTGACACATCGGGCCATGATCTGCCATGCTTTCCTCACCTGGCCTGCCCTCCCCTGACCCCCCTTGCCTGGCCACTCACTCATCCTTCAAGACTCCTTCCAGGGTCAGCTTCTCCCCTGGGAACAGGCGGGTCCCTGATGCTCAACTCTTGGAACCTCTGACCTGCACCGTGACTCCAGTCTCCTGCCCACCCCTCCCGGGCTCCTCCCCACATCTGGGTTCTCTTTGGATATTCAGTGCCCGAGTGTCTGACTCACAAGCAGGTTCATGTCTTGGGGTGAAAAGTCTGGCTGGAGAGGAAGTAGAGGGGAGGGCAGGGAAAGAGAATTTCTGGGGCGGCACACACAAGCTGAAGGCAGTCCAGCATTCTCTGATGAAGGCTGCTGACTGCCACCAGCCAAGAAGAAAAATCCAGAGAGACAGAGACAGAGACAGAGAGATTAAAACACAAAACCAAAAACAAACCTCAAGAAACCCCAAAGAGCTAAAATAATTTTGAAAAAGAACAAAGCTGAAGGACTAAAACTTCCTCATTTTAAAACCTACTATAGGGGCTTCCCTGGTAGCGCAGTGATTAAGAATCCGCCTGCCAATGCAAGGGACACAGGTTCGAGCCCTGGTCCGGGAAGATCCCCCATGCTGCGGAGCAACTAAGCCCATGTGCCACAACTACTGAGCCTGCGTGCCACAACTACTGAAGCCCACATGCCTGGAGCCCGTGCTCCGCAACAAGAGAAGCCACCGCAATGAGAAGCCCATGCACCACAACGAAGAGTAGCCCCCGCTCGCTGCAACTAGAGAAAGCCCGCGCACAGCCACGAAGACCCAACACAACCAAAAATAAAAAACAAATAAATAAATTTATTAAAAAAATAAAACAAAACCTATTACAAAGCTACAGTAATCAAAACAGTGTGGTGCTGGCATAAAGATAGAGCTATAGGTCAATGGAATAAAGTCCTATGGAACACAGTTTGCTGGTTCCTCAAAAAGTTAACCATAGAGTTACCACATGACCCAGCAATTCTATGCCTAGGCAAATACCCCCAAAGAATTGAAAGCAGGGACTCAATCAGATACTTGTACACCAGTGTTCATACCGGCATCATACACAGTTGCCAAAAGGTAGAGGCAACCCAAGTGTCTATCAACAGAGGAATGAATAAACAGAATGTGGTCTACACATACAAGGGAATATTATTCAGCAATAAAAAGGAATGAGGGGCTTCCGTGGTGGTGCAGTGGTTAAGAATCCGCCTGCCGATGGAGGGGACACGGGTTCGAGCCCTGGTCCGGGGAGATCCCACATGCCACGGAGCAACTAAGACCGTGCGCCACAACTACTGAGCTCATGTAAACCACAACTACCGAAGCCGGTATGCCTAGAACCCATGCTCCGCAACATGAGAAGCCCGCGCGCTGCATCGAAGGGTAGCCCCCACTCGCCACAACTAGAGAAAGCCCGCACGCAGCAACAAAGACCCAGTGCAGCCCCAAATAATAAAAAAAAAAAAAAAAAAAAAAGCAAATACATATTTAAAAAAACCAAAACAAAGGAATGAAACTCTGACACATGCTACAACATGAATGAACCCTCAGGACATGATTCTAAGTTAAGTAAGCCAGACACAAAAGGACAAATATTATATGATTCCACTTATGTGAGGAATAGGCAGATACAGACAGAAAGTAGAATAGAGGTAGCAGGGGCTGGTGGAGGGAAGTATGGGGAGTGATTTTTTAATGGACGCAGAGTTTCTCTTTGGGATGATGAAAAAGTGTAAATGGATAGTTGTGATGGTTATACAACATTGTAAATGGACTTAATTGGACACTTAAAAATGATTAAAATGGTGAATTTTATCTTACGTATATTTTACCACAATAAAAAAAAATTGCAAAAAAAAAAAAAAAGCATCCCATAGGAGCCAGAGTGAGCTTCTTCAGAAGACGGACCTCCACATTCCATGGCCATTCAGGGTGCTACCAGTTCATCTCCTGACCTTGGGTTAACAAATTCACACACCCTGCAGCCCACTCTGGCTACCAGCCAACTCAGATATTAAATAACCCACTTCGCTAGCTCAGGACACCAGCAGCTGTGCCCCCCACCCTTTCTCTTCTTGATTTTTAACACGGAAACTTGTACCAGCTGGGAGAAGCCGTAGGGTAGAGGTAGGGGTGGGGCGCCACTGAAGCTAAAAGAGAGCAGAAATTGTGGAGCAAACCTAGACCCGAACCCCCTTGGAGTCTCAGTCCTTGATAGATTATTTCTCTTACCTTTTTAATGATTTGCAGAAAGGGATTTTTCTTCCCTTATTAACTCTTTTTGGTATATCAACTACCCTCACAGTCTAGAAGGTGTGCTATCTAAACTCAACATACACACACAAATAATTCCCTTGTCCTGCAGTTCAAACCATTTCCTGTTGGGTTGGCTTCATCAGAGATAGAGGCCACCAACATCCCCTAAAAATGATATATTTCCACCATCTCTCCAGTCCCTCCTTCAAGCTAAATACTACACTTCTTTTAACGTTTCTTCATATAGCTGGTTTTTCTGGGTCTTTTCCACAAACTTTCTGTAAGTTTCTCTCTTAACTGTACACTAAAACATTTTAGATGGAAGTTTGAAAATTTTTAAAGCAATTGGGGACCTAAATGTTTTTAATGACAATAAAAATTGTGTGGTGAGGAGGTGGTGAACAATATGAATTTGAAAGCAGTGGGTTTCAAGAACGTTGCTTCCTACGTTTACTTGTTTTTAGTCCTGTTTTCCTGTGTCTAAAACTTCAAAGCCAGCACCTCCCTCTTCATGTCAGAAGTCTGTCCATCAAGAGGCTCAATTGTTCCCAACTGACCCTGCAGTTCTCCAGTACATTGTAGAACCTACATGTAATTCATATAATCAGAAAACCTCATGGCAAAAACACTCGAGACCTCAGAAACTCCTCCTGACTTCGCCACCGACCTATTCCATTAGTATACATTCCAAATGCAAACAAAGACTGGCCTAGAAATTAAACTGAAAGAATTGAAAACAAGTGCATTATCGTTCATCCCAGGTGGACAAACTCAACAAGCTCTAGATGAATTAGTTACATGCCATATTCCCTACTGAAATATAGGTTCTGCTTTATGTCATTCTTCAAACCTCTCTGCAAATTATTTACTGCTCTTAGAAAACCCACTTTGGCCCCATTGCTGAAAATAATCAATTAAGGAGTCATTGTTTACAAACATTTCACCAAACTACCATATTCCCAAACACAGGTCCATCCTCGGGATAGTGCATCTTTCTGGAAAATGGAAATTAATTGAGGAAAACGTTAACTCTAAAAAGCCATTGTCTTGCTTCTCCAAGAGGTCTTGCTGAATTAGCACACAAGTCAACCCTCCCTTCAGAAGAGATCCAGCCTTCCTCAAAAATATACATCCCACAGAATCTAGCGTAGCACCTGTTGTATAGGTACATACACGTGTGAATGTACTAATAATACAGTAAGTCCCCAACATACGAACTTTCAAGTTGCGAACTTTCAAAGATGTGAATGTGCCCCTATATGCCAGCTGTTGTACTGTACTGCTGTACTTTTCAAGGTACTGTACTGTAAGATTAAAAATGTTGTCTTTATTTTTTGTGTTTGCTTTTTATGTATTATTTGTGTGAAAACTATTATAAACCTATTCCAGTACAGTACTACATAGCCAGTTGTGTTAGTTGGGTACCTAGGCTAACTTTGTTGGACTTACGAACAAATTGGATTTACAAACGCACTCTCAGAACGGAACTCGTTTGTATGTAGGGGAATTCTGGTAACTCACATATTAAGCACATCTTAGGTACCAGGCCCTGCACTAATAATACACACCATTTCATGAGGTAGATATGATTATTATTTCCATTTTAAAGATGCAGATATCTGCCCAACTGAAGAGTTAAGTGATTATTTTCCAAAGCTTCCTGAGCTAAGCTAGCGAGCGATCTTGCTGGAATTCTAGCCCAGGTCAGCCTGACTCCACAGCTTCTGCTCTTAATCACCACGTGAGCAGCCTCTTTGTATAAATGAAGTGAAATTTCCCCCTGGCTTTTACCAAGGCTGGCTCATTTGTTTCCTCTGGTTTGGGGAAGGTAGACAGCTACAATTTTCAATAATAATGTGTTTTATCTTAAAATCAGACCTTTCTCTTCATGCACATCCATACCTGTTTATATTTCGCAGTAGAGCTCTGTTAAGACAGATTTGTCTGGTTAATTTTCATACTTGATTAAGTTATTCTGAAATATAAATTGTGAACATTCTGAAACATAATTTTCTCCCTCAAAAGACAAATGGCAGTATTCATGCAATGTTTGTGAGGTGTTCATGTATTTATTTTTATTTTTTTAAAAAGGAACAATAGATTTTGAAAATGCAATGGCCTGAGTTAGGGGAACTTCCTTGAGGTCAGGGTTATCCATGGCAGCCATGTGTCCGGCAGGAAATCTGCAGCCGGGTGACATTAACAATGACCGTGGAGACCCTTGTGGCTATACATCTGAATGAGCCAGGATTTGGATTAAAAGCATGCTTTTTGCTTTTCATGTATATATATCACAGGCATTGAAGCTCATATTTCTCGTCTTTCAGCTGGTCTGCACCAAGTGGTTTGTAGGGCTGACTCATTAAGCCTGCACATTCTGATGCGGCCAAAACTCCTAACACTGCCTACGTGCGTTTACGTCCTTCTTAATGTACTCACTCCAGTAGGATAGGGCATCCCTGGGCGGTATTCCCAGGTTTAGACCAAGGATGGCTTTTATGTTTATTTTTAGGCAAGTTTAGCTAAATATATAAGGCACATGCAGAAGCTCATTGGAGAGAGAGAGATCCTCTACCGACTGCCAAAGCATAGGATAATTTGACAATTAAGAATCAGGTCCTCACCCTGACAACTGAATCCTACACAGAAAGCCCTGAGTTCATTGCTTCAGCATCCTTTCAGAGAATGATTTAAGCACTTACTTTTGAGCTACACCAGCCACGTGCTCACAAAGATTAAGCAGTCAGCTGTCATCCTTGGCTAAAACAACTTACTGCTCAGAGATAAAACTATAACTTGTTATTCATATATACATGATCTTATGTCATCCTTAGAACAGCCTGTGAAGTGGACATTGTCTTCATTCCCGTTTTACATACAAGGAAACAGACCCGGAGAGGTTAAGGAAGAGAGAAAAGAGCTCTAGCTGTTAAGTAGCAGAGCCTAGAATTCAACCCAGGGCAATCTGCCTCCAAAACTTGAAACTTCATCTCAGTGTTACACTGCCTCCTAACTTTTTAAAAAGTTAAATCAACGTTGGCAGTTTTTGCTCATTAGGCATAAGCATGGCTAATTCAGATTTCTCCCTTATTCGGGAGGAATTAAAGGGGAAAATGGGGGTGTGTTCTGCCAGCTGAGATAACAATTGTTTCCTAAGTCAGTCCCAACTCTCCTGTGGAAAGTGGCTACACCGGGATTTCTGGAGTCAGACAAGCAGGGTCCACTACGTTTTAGCTCTGTGACCTTGGACGAGTCACATCTCTTTTACTTCAGTTTCCTCACCAATAAAATGAGGGCAATAGGGCTTCCCTGGTGGCGCAGTGGTTGAGAGTCCGCCTGCCGATGCAGGGGACACGGGTTCGTGCCCTGGTCCGGGAAGATCCCACATGACGTGGAGCGGCTGCGCCCGTGAGCCATGGCCGCTGAGCCTGCGCGTCCGGAGAATGTGCTCCGCAACGGGAGAGGCCACAACAGTGAGAGGCCCGCGTACCGCAAAAATAAATAAATAAATAAAATAAAATGAGGGCAATAATAGAAACTAACTCAGTTTCTTGGGGATTAAATAACACACAGAGTGTTTAGAACAGGGTTTGGCACATTTTACGTACTCAATAATTGTCAGCTATTCTTATGATTAATACGATGCCTGAACTAAGTTTAGATTACTGATCATATGTAAACATCAGAAGGAACAACTAACACGTCTATCATCTGGGTATTCCAGAAGATACTTTGCCTTGAAAAGATAATCCAAAACAAGCCCCCCCATGGCCCAGGCTGCCTATATGTGATGGCTAAGTGTATCTTTCTCAAACTAAATAGCTTTGGCATTGGCTGAATTCAAATAGAGTGTGGATTCCTTGACATTACCTCACCTCCAAGACACGCACACCCTTTAAACCTTTTTAATTATACGCTTAAAGATTGTTTGGGTTCTCAAATAAATATATAGTTATCGACGCATCCTCTCTGTGGTAAGAAGCAAGGCCATCTTCCAAACCGTGCAACTTGCTCTAAATCACGTTCTCTAAAAATGTCCCTTCGGAGCATTTCAGTACTTGGTGTCCCCAATTGTTGCTGTCCCAGAACAAAAGCCTAATTGCTGCTGCTACAATACAGCCCTTTCTCTGAGATCATCGTGAAGCCCTCGGAGCAAACAAGAGAGGGAGTTTTTGCGAACAGCGAGCACTGCATCAAATTCCTGGACCCTGAAGGCCAACACGAGCCGAGTTATCTTGGAGACTCGAGTCCCCTTCTAATATCTACTCCTCCCTGCAACTAGATCTGTCTCTGGAGTGTTTCTGAGCCCTTTAGGGACACGTGCGTCTTCCTGCTTGGACGAGTCTGGAAAACCTCGGGGTCCCCGTGTCCCACCCGCGCAGCGCGAAGGGGCGCGGGACAGCAGCCCCGCCTGGGCGCGATTCTGTCGCCATGGGTCGTGGCCCAGCGCCCCCGGGGCACTGCAGGGCGAGGCTCGGGGCGGGATGTCCCACCAGGCCCACCCCTGTGCCCTTGCGCCCCGCGGGCGCCAGCGGGAGCCCCACCTTCCCAGCCCTGGTGGGACGGGAGCCGTGCGCTCCCATCCCATGCCGGCATGCAAAGCCCCGAACGGCGGCCCGGGGATCTGGGGGCGGGAGGCAGGGGGCTCTGGGACTCACGCGATCTCTCGGGGTCTCGGGGGCCTCTCCGCGGCCGGCTCCCGGCCCCTCGGGCTCTGAGAGTGGGCGCCTCCCATAGCTCGGAGCGCGGCGCCCCGGCTGCGCCCGCTCGTGCTCTGCCGCGCGCCGGCCCGACCGGGACCCCGGCAGGAGGAGGCGGCGGGCGAAAGAGGAAGGGTGGGGCCGCGGGTGGGCGGGGGTGCCGGGGAGCCCGGCCTCAGGGTCCCGGCCGCCGGGAGAGCCGGCTAAAGGGCGTTGCTGGAGACGCTGCTACTTCTCCGCCAATCGCAGGGCTCGGCCGGCGCGGCGGCCCGTGACCCCCTCCTGGAGACCCCGCGGGAAAGGCTGAGCGCGCGGGTCACGGCGCCAGGGAGACCCTGGGCGGCGGAGGGCGACAGGTGGAGTGGGCTGGGGGCCCGGCGGCCGTCGCCCTCCCTGTCCGCCCGGCGCGCGGGCGGGCGCCCGGGGAGCGCGAGGCTGAAAGGGGCGCGGCTGGGAGGAGGCCCGCGGGGCGGTCGTGCGGAGAAGCCCCGGGAGGGGGCGGTGTGTGTCGGCATCCCTGACCCGGGCTGCCTTCCCGCGGCGCGGCCTCCCCCGGCCAGCTAGTCCAGCACAGAGGCCTCCGCGGAATTGTGCAGAAAACTGGGGGAATCCTGGTCGTGTCCCCGACTAGCCGGGTGACTTGGGACAAGTTACTGCGCCCTCCCCGAGCCTTGCTTTGTTCATTTGTAAAATAAGGGAGTGTGATCATTCTTTACCTCTTCAATGTCCCTTCCGGTTCTGACAACCAATGAATGAATTCTCTTCCGAGCTCTGTCTTGGGGGGCGGGGGGGAAACGCACCTTGCCCCTCTCATTACACCTGTGATCCACCTACTCATACACCTCATAACTCCCTTTTCAGAATACTTCATGCTGTTTCTCATCCATTCCCGCCTCCCACTTCCCTCCCCTCCAGCCATCTCTCCTTCACCTCAGCGTTTCGTTTTTTTGTGGGAAGAAGAACGCTCTCTTCTCCTAACACCCATTTATCCTTCCAGACACAACTCATACTCCCTTCCATAACACTATCCTGCATCCTGATCTTACAACTTTTTTGTTATTGCCTGTTTCCTTCACTAGAATGTAAACTCCGTGAAGACAGGGAATTTATTTCATTGTTTCATTTTCACTGTTCCCCCAACATGCCTAGCACATACCTAGTACATACTCATAATTGTTGATAAATGCATTCATCCTACACACGTTATCACCTTCCTTCCCACTGCTCCCATAGCACTTGTTATCCCTCTAACATAGCACTTACCAATCTTATTCTGTAATGATCACTTACTTGTCTTTCCACTAGGATATGAGTTCTTTAAGGGCAAGAAAGCTTCCTTATCTCTGTATCCAAGCTTAGTGCCTGGCGCAGTGCCTGTATCCTGGCTTATATATAATAAATATTTGCCGAATGAATGAACGAGCCAGTGGTTAAGCACACAGAATGGCGTGGAATGTTAACGTCCCCCTTGAGTGGAAGCTACAGGCAGTAAAGATGTATATGGCTACATCTTAATGTTTCCAGAAAGGACGGGAAACCCCTAATACAGACATATTTACAACAGATCTCTCTTTTTTTAGGTCAAATTTTGACTTCCTGTTTATACATTATCTTCACTCTACTATAGCCAGAAGGTTCCCAGGATTCAGGATGCTGCTTGCATTGCAGACATATACAAGCAGAATATTTGAGGGTGGGAAAATAAACATTAATTAGTAACAGTATAGTGAGACTGAGCATTGAGGTTTTGTGGGAAGAATTTCACATAGCTGAAGAAAAGTTGACTCTTGGCAGATAATTTAAAAGTTCAAATTCTCCCCACATTCTACCTGGAATACTTTGGCAATGTGATTGAAGTGTCATTGAGAATGCAAACACAACCCTGTCAAGAGCTGTGGTCCCCTCCAGAGGAACATTCAGCCCTTCCTAGGGAGAAAGCTGGGTCATTCCAAGGGAAAAATGGGAGGGGAAGCAGTGGGAGGGGGGAATGAGGATGGGAAAGGTTTTTTTTTACCGGGTAGACAAGATGGGTCGTGGGAGGAGTTTTAGTACTACCGGGTTGGCCAAAAAGTTCCTTCGGGTTTTTCTGTAAGATTTTCAGAAAAACCTGAACGAACTTTTTGTCCAATCCAATATTTGTGCGGAAAGGCACAGGACAGCGTCACTAAAATGGTTTAAAAGAAGAGGAATAGAGTGAAGCCCACATCCTGTTGTGGTGCACAGAAACTGAGACAATGAGGGGGAAGAGGAGTCTGTACAATAATGTGGAAGATGGTCTACAGGGGCCCAAAGGGCATCTCTACTAAGATGCTTGTGTTTTTCTGCTTTTGCTGCCCCGTCTGGTACAGAGACAGGGGTAACCAGAGGAGTGAAGACAGGGAAGGGAATTCTTGTCTTTGGGAAGTAAACTTATGAAGGCTTTTCAGGGAAAATGCCTGATGGGGTCCAGAAGGGGTAGTATTTGATATCCAGTGTTAAGGTTAAGGTTAAGGTTAAGGTTTCCCTTTGTGCATTGTGATTCTGTCAGTAAGGCATTTTTAAACATTGAAAAAAGAGTAAAGAAAGAAAATTTAAGAGACTGAAATTCAAGATTGTCCCCGAGATGGCAAAATACACCCTTCAGTGTCAAACCCTACCCTCAGAATGCTACTTATGCTACTTATGCTCCGAGGAGGATCCCGGGAGCTAACATTTTATTGGATGCTTGGTGGTTGACAAAAGTAACCACATTTAGTCCTCATAACACTGGGAAAGGATACTAGTAGGTAATACTTGTTGGGCACTTTTTAATGTGCCAAACTCCGTTCTAAATGCTTTAGATTTATTAACTCATTTAGTTCGTCACAACATTTTAGGTAGGTACTTTTAGTATACTCAATTTACAAAGAGTAAAACGAAGCATGGAAAGATTAAACACACCTAAGGCCACACAGCTAGAAAACAGCAGAGCCAGGTTCTAACCCACGTAGGCTCGTTCCAGAGCTATAACATAAAGCTTAGTTTCTATGTTGTATTTCCTTAATTTTTACACTGTGCACTCCACTTTAAGATGAAGAAACTGAGATGTAGAAAGGAAAGTGGTATATTCAGTATTTAAACCCAGTTCTGTCTTTATTACAAAGCTTATGCTCAAAGTGGATTTTTTTTTTCTCCCAGCAATCATACCAAATGAATATTACTCTTCAAAGTAGCCAACTTGGGAAGCTACATGCTTATCTCAGAGCTGCACCATCTTCCCTTTTTTTGGAAATTATTTAAATGCCAATTTATAAACCAAAGAGTAAAACTGGATTTACTACTTAAGAGCCACATACTGTTCTTGAAATCAGGTAGTGTAAGTGCTCCAACATTGTTCTCAATTTTCAAAATAGTTTTGACTATTCTAGGTCCTTTGTGTTACTGTATAAATTTCAAAATAAACTTATAAATTTCTTTTTAAAAATTTAATTAAATTGAAAAAATTTAAAATCCCAGTGATTGGATTTCCAAAGGGATTATATTGATTCTATTGACTAATACAAGGAGGATTGCCAGTTTAACAATTTTGAGACTTCTGATCCATGGACATGGTACAGCTCTCTATTTATGTAGATCTTCTTGAATTTCCCATAATGTTTTGTAGTTTTTAGCCTACAGGTCTTACATATCTTTTGCCAAATTTATTCCTAAGTGTTTTTATGGTATTGTAAATGGAGTTGTTTTATAATTTTATTTTCTAAATGTTAGTTGCTAGTATATAGAAATACAATTGACTTTTGTATATTGTATCCTGCAACCTTGCTAAACTCACTTATTACTTCTAATAGCTTTTTTTGTGCATTCCTTAGGGTTTTCTACATGATATCACTTGCAAATAAAGACAATTTTACTTCTTCCTTTATGATCTGTATACTTTTTCCCCCTTGCCTTGCTGCACTGACTAGGCACTTCTATACAATGTTAAATAAAACTAGTTAGTCAGCATCCTTGCCTTGTTCCTGATCCTAGGTAGAAAGCATAAAATCCTTCACATTGTAGTACATTAGCTGTCTGATTTTGTAGATGCAGTTGAGAAAGTTTTTTTTCAATTCATAATTTACTAAGACATTTTTTAATGATAAATGGGTGTTGAATTTTGACAAATGCTATTTCTGCACTTATTAAAATAATCATATTGGTTTCCCCCTATGTTCTATTAATTTTTTGAATTATGTCGATTTTTCAGATGTTAGAGACTAATATTAGTGTTAGTTTATTAGTATCCATTGGTCGGATAATTTTGGACTGCATCTTGGACATCATGAATACTAAGTTGTGGAGATTTCAGATTCCATTATTTTTCTCTGGTGAGAGTTGTTTTTCCTTTGTTTTAGCAGATAATTTTCTTGTTGGGCTTGAACTTCAAACCCTGTTTCTTGGGGTGGCAGCTCCAGTCTGAGTGCAGACCTTCTGTGTAGCTGAGCTGCTCTGAGTGTTTTCTGTGCATGTGTGGTTCAGGTGTTCGCCAGTGATTTGGTGTAGGGATCCCCTCTTTGGCTCTTTCCTTTCTGGGTTCCCCCACTTTTTCAGCATTCATTTCCTGGCTTCACTTCTCTCATTCCCCAGAACAGCAGGGCTCGGGAGTTTTTCATGTATGTCTCTATTACACAAGCCACTGTGTGGACTATACTTAGCCCCGCACTAAAAGCCGAGGCAGAGGGACTACTTGTATGACTCGTCATCTCCTCTTCTCCAAGCTACATGCAACACCAGAATCTACCTACTTCTGTTTCCTCTTCAGTACCTTCAGGTAATCGCTCTATGTATTATGTCTGGGTTCTAGAGTTGTTTTCTGTAGGATTGATCCTAATGCCCAGTATAGCCTATAATACCCAGATATACAAGCCCATATCTCATTCTTATGAAATGGTAATTCTCAGCTTTATCACCCACCTTACTCATCACAGTTGTCCTGAGTGACCCTGGCCTGCTTTCAAAAATCAAATTCAGGGCTTCCCTGGTGGCGCAGTGGTTGAGAGTCCGCCTGCCAATGCAGGGGACACGGGTTCGTGCCCTGGTCCGGGAAGGTCCCACATGCTGCGGAGTGGCTGGGCCTGTGAGCCATGGCCGCCGAGCTTGTGCGTCCGGAGCCTGTGCTCCGCAATGGGAGAGGCCACAACAGTGTGAGGCCCACGTACCACAAAAAAAAAAAAAAAAAAAAAAATCAAATTCACCTCCACAGGGTAAAGATTTAGAATACTGAACATAATTTGCTATGGGCCCTGAAGATGATTTTAAGGGATAAGGACCAAAGGAGTTGAACAACAGGAGCTTCACTGCATAACTGGAATAAGTGTGTAATCTCTCAGGGTGACAGACTAATATTCCCTAATATCTGTTCTCCCCCTCTCTCTAAAAACAAACCAAAAAAAGCTGATTTTTAGGTATTATAAATAAAAGTTATTTTTCCCGGTCTCCATTGCACTTAGGTGTGGCCATGTAATTAAGTTTTGGCCAATGGGATGACAATAGAAGTGTCAAGTTCAACTTCCAAGGTGTAGCATTCATGGCAAGTGGGGAGGTACTACGGTCTGAATGTTTGTATCCCCCGAAAATTCATATGTTAAAACCCGAACCCCCAAAGGTGATGGGATTGGGAGGTGGAGACTTTGGGAGATGCTTAAATCATGGAGGTAGAGCCCTCATGAATGGGATCAGTGCCCTTATAAAAGAGGCTCCAGAGAGACCCCTTGCCCCTTCCACCATGTGAGGACACAGCTAGAAGGCACCAGCTATGGACCAGGAAGAGGGCCCTCACTGAAATGCAACCATGCTGGAGCCCTGATCTCAGACTTCCAGCCTCCAAAATTATGAGAAATAAATTTCTGTTGTTTATAAATGACCCAGTCTGTGAGAGTTTGTAAGAGCAGCCCAAACGGACTAAGACAGAAGGTGAGCCCTTTATTGGCTCTTTCTTTTGCCTGCTGGCTGGAATGCTGATGGGATAGCTGAGTTCATGCAGCCATACTTCAACTTGAGGTTGAAGGATGCTAATCCATAACACCTTGGAACCTCTAAGCCTGCCCTGAATTGCCTACCTACAGATTTCATTTATGTGAGAGAAAAATAAACTTACATGTGGTTTAGCCACTATAAGTTTGGATTTCTGTAAGACTCAGCCAAAGCAAATACTAATCAATATTCTGGTCATTAAACTGGGGAGAAGAAGAGACCCATTATCTTGTAGTTAAACCACCTGTAGCTGGAAAAACTGTAGTACTTAGCGGCCTGCCAGCAATCACTCTATTTTATTCTATAGATAAAGAGTGCTATGTAAACTAGTCTTAACCCTAATATTTCCCAGTCCTGAAGTTCAGCTCTGGCTGAATCTGTCCATAAAACCTCTCCCCAGCCATCACTGCTAAGCAAATCTATGCCCTACCCCAAATAAACTTCCTCCCGTGGAATGATATCATCCCCTTCTCCCTCAATACTATCCTGACTGATTGATTGATTCACTCATTCATTTGACAAATATATATAAACGCCTACCCTGATGCCCGTCTTGAACTCAGTTCATCTTTGCAAACATATTGGATGAGGTGAGAGTCACCTGAAGCCTGCTACCAGCCTCAAGATGACCCTCTTGCAAGAAAGACAAATATCATATGATATTGCTTATATGTGGAATCTTTTAAAAAATGGTACAAGTGAACTCATTTACAAAACAGAATAGAGTCACAGGTGTAGAAAACAAACTTATGGTTACCAAGGGGTACGGCGGGGAGGGATAAATTGGGAGATTGGGATTGACATACACACACGACTGTATAGAAAATAGATGACTGATAAGGACCTACTGTGTAAGACAGGGAACTCTACTCAATACTCTGTAATGACCTATATGGGGAAAGAATCTAAAAAAGAGTGGATATATGTATACGTATAACTGATTCAATTTGCTGTACAGCAGAAACTAACACAACATTGTAAATCAACTATACTCCAATAAAAATTAATTAAAAGAAAATTAAAAAAAAAAGATGACCCTCTTTCAAATCTATACCCTAATTCTACCTTGCATCATTGTTTTGGCCTAAAGATAATAAAAAATAAAAGCTAAGAGACTGATTCCTAGAACAGACCTGGAAAGGCTTTTAGAGGTCATCTAGTTCCACCTTCTTTTAATATATGTCAACCAAGGCCCCGATACCCCAGCAACATGCCCCAGGTCAAGAGATAGAGCCAAAGCTAAAACCACGACTCAGATTTCCCCACCCCTGCCCGGTGCTTTCCTCAATCCTTCTCTCTTTCATTCACACTTAAACCAAATACAAAGATTGCATATCTGTTATTTTGATGAGAAAACAAAAAAAATTTTTACTTAAGAAACCCTCCCAGTTATACTCAGCGGCAAAGGGAGAAGTTACCTTTGTTGATTTGTCTTTGAATTTATTCCCAGTGGACCCTGAAGAGCAAACACGCCAGGAACCCAGACCAGAACCTTTTCTCTGGCCTTGGAACCCTTGGGACTGAAGAAAATTAAGTCAGGTGGAAGTCACATGCTGACTTGCAAGGTAAGTTTTCAGTGCAAGTTTCCAGCCAAATGCCTTTTGCCTAAGGCTAATTCTCAAAGATTCCTCTATAATTCCAATAGCCACTCTGTGATTGTTCTCTAACACACTGTGCTAGTAAAGTTGAATTCTGGAGAGAAAAGAAAAACAAAAAAGTGTTCTCCTATTTCAAGGTGATGCAACTGTCACCTACCATAAGAGGGCAGTTTCTAGAAGACAGCTCGCGCTTCAGACCTGTGACCCTCGTCTCCTGTGGAAACAGCTGCCAGGTTCACAATTTCAGTCTGTATTCTCAGGGAGAGAAATGAAAGAACTTAAAAAAAAAACTTCTTTTGTTTTTTTATTTCATTTACTTGTCACTTCTATTCCTACATAATGCTTCAGGGACAGTACACGCTTTGTGGGCTTTTTATTGATTTTTTTTTTTTAAGCAGGCTATTTATGTGTGCTCCAGCTTTGTGTTCAGAGACAGAACCTGCCTATAATTCAAAAGTCCTGGATTCAGAAACCACCAAGTGTCTCCTTGGAATAGTAACTCTTAGTACTTTTGTGGGTCTCGTATAACTTTGGAGTAGTGACCTGGAGCAACCACTGGGTATTTAAACATGGATTCCAACCCCATTGTCTGGTCCTGGGGGTGGGAGGGTCAGGAGAGTTTATCCACCAATAGTTTATTTCTACTCTGAGCTAGCAGGTTCTGGCTTTAGTTACTCCACCAAGAAACGACAAAGTGGACAAGAAAATGAGAAGGCTGGCAAAAGTACTGAAGGTCTGGGTTCAAGGAAGCGCTTTAATTTGTGAGCCTTTGGAATTAAAATCAGTATGCATGGTTCATTGTACAAAAATAGGAGCGTGAATATAAGAAAAAAAAAATGCCACTGTTCTCTGGCTGGGCAAAACAAACAGGGTCTATGGAGTCTGAAAATGCTTCAAAGCAGAAACAAACATTCAAAGGAAATCTCTAAAGAGAGTCAAAGTAAATATTAAAAGTTCTTTTGGCTTGGAAGCTAAGACTGTCCTAAGTGGTTATATACAGACCTCGCTTGTTTATCTTAGGACATTTGTGAGCCAGGCAGAGCTGCCAAGTTACAAGAATAAAACAGGCCTTTAACCTTCAACCGGTTAAATAAAAGCAAAAGTAAGCACAGGTAGAACAAAGCATCAGAGCCACTCCTTCTGGAAGTTTTCCACCTTCCTGCAGAGAAAGACCAGAATTGCACATCTGCAGATAAAAACCCAGGGGCGCCCATAGGAGTTAGGATTGAAGGAAATAAAAGAATCACAGTCTAAAGGCTGTAGTGTCCAATCTTGCTTCCTCTCCTTTTCCTTTCCCAGGTGTTACTCCTCAGTAAGCCTTAATATGTGAAGTGCAGGGGATTTTTTTAGGGTATAAAACTATTCCATATGATACTGTCATGGTGGGGACATGACACTGCACATTTATCAAAACCTATAGAACTTTACGGCACAAAAAAGTGAAAGTTAATGTGTGCAAATTAAAGAAAAAATATTTAGGAGATCGGGGAATCCCAGGATGGAATGCAGACTGTGACAAAGCGACCTAACTGTATTGCAAATGTATGAAACAAGTTCAGTGGAGGGGATGTGGGGGGAAAGATGCTGACCTAAATAACTTTGGAAATGAATGGAGTCTGTAAAACTGAAGGCAAAGGAAATTGTGCACAAGCACTGTTTTCTAGCTGATAAAGTTGTTCCCATGGGTGTACATGTTAATACGTCTAATACCGCTATATACGTACGTCTCAATTGAACAATGAAGTAAGTGGATGGCAGATGGTGAGAGCCAGGTTTCTCACTGTCAGAGTGGGAAGTTAGAGACGAGCAAAGGGAGGTCTAGAAAGATCCATGTGGTCATGGTTTGGAGTTGGAGACAGTGTGAATTCATGTTCTGCTGAATATAGATTCATATGGTCACATATAGAAATATTTATAAATGTGTATACTCAGGTATACTTCTTATTGAAGTATAATTGATTTACAAGGTTGTGTTACTTTCTGATGTACAGCAAAGTGATTCAGTTATACATATATACACATTCTTTTTTATATTCTTTTCCATTAGGGTTCATCACAAGATACTGAATAGAGTTCCCTGTGTTATACAGAAGGACCTTGTTGTTTATCCATCCTATGTATAATAGTTTGCATCTGCTAATCCGAAACTCCCAATTGTAGGAGTCAACTCTTGGGTCAAAAAACCTCCACATACATAATGTCGGTAGGCTGGGCCCTTCCACAATTTTGGTGGAAGACACCCCCTGCTGCCATTTTGTCTCCCACAGTGTTTTGCCTGGTGACTAATCTGCTGGCTCCAGAATGGGAATGCCACAGTGACTGCCAGCTGCCAGGCCCAAGGATAAGAGAATTAGAGAGTCTGGGGGGCTGAAAGGCATCTTCAGCAATACATGTCCCCCAAGGACCGGGCAATGCTTCTGTCAAGCACGGGGATGTCCATAAATGTGTGAAGTTTTCCAGTTCCGTGTGTAGAGAGCTTGGAGGTCGCCACTCTGTCCTACCAACAAGTAAAAAGAAAAACGGACTGAAAAATCAACAACTCCTCTGGGATTCGTAAGAGAGGGGAGGAAAGAGGGCAAACCACTGCAGCCAGATTGGAGCGGTATACAGGTGCATGCAGGAAGTCACTGCTTAGCGGAGCAGAGACTCCCAACCAGAACCACAGTGGAAACCATGCTGGGGTAAACTGCAATTGACGAATTGCTGGGGGCTCAGTGTGGACAGCTCTGAAGGTTTCAAACTCCAGGGAGACCCAGAATTTTGAGATTTACCCCCAGGAACTAGACCACATTCCCACAGAGAAAAATCCCCTTGGGCTTCCGGCAACGGGAGAGGGAAAGAAACCATTTGAAACATGCTAGAGCGTTCCTTTCTTCTTCTTCTTCTTCTTTTTAAAATTTTTATTTCATACTGGAGTCTAGTTGATTAACAGTGTTGTGTTAGTTTCAGGTATACAGCAAAGTGATTCAGTCACACATATACACGTATCTATTCTTTTTCAAATTCTTTTCCCACTTAGGTTGTTACAGAATATTGATCAGAGTTCCCTGTGCTGTACAGTAGGTCCCTGTTGGTCATCCTTTTCAAATATAGCAGTGTGTATACGTTAATCCCAAACTCCCAATTTATCCCTGCCCTGCCTTTCCCTTTTGTTAACCATAGTTTGTTTTCTAAGTCTGTGAGTCCGCAGGGGAAACTAGTTAACCAGAGCCTAACCTGCTGGGGTACCATCAAAACCTAACTGACCTGGAAAGGGAAATACTCAACTCCAGCCCACCGCAGCCATCCTCTCTGAGAGACGCTGGAGGGAGCACGGCCCTGGCGACACCTTCATTTCTGCCCAGTGATGCTGAGGTAGGACGTGTGGCCTCCAGAACCGTTAGAGAATAAATGGCTATTGTTTTCAGCCTCCAAGTTCATGGTCATTTCTCACAATAGCCTCAGGAAACAAACACACCCTCTTGCTAATTTTCATCCTCCTGTCATATAGATTTTCCTGTCTCTAATAAACAAACCCTCTTGTATCTGTCGGGACCCTGGCAGGTAACACTCTCCAGTTTGAGAGTTTAATAAAGGGTCGGTTTACAAAGGCCTGAGTAGAGTTGGGGACAAGAGAAAGTGCAGTTCTCCAGAGCTGTACGGTCGGGGAGACACTGTTGCTGCCCTAGGCCTGAGGGTCGGAGGGACAGCACTGTGTGGCAAGGGCCGTCTGACAGGAGTGTGGCCTTCATTCAGGGGAGACACCAGCCCAGGCAACGCAGCACGAAAGGACCAAGGGGAATAAATACCTCTGTGTCCCTCTCCCCTCCCTCTGACCTCCTTCCTGAGGCCTCCATTGGCCAAACCTAAACTATATAGGAGCCAAATGCAAGGGAACTATTCAGGTCAGCCTCCTGGACACAGAGGAGAGTGGAGAAGGGTGGGGAGGGGATTTAGGGGCCAATGGAAATAGCCAGCACCCGAGAAATTGTAACTACCCCTACCAGACCACCCACACAGCAGACTGGTTTTGTGGACCCAAGCTTTATGACCTTGGCCAAGTCACCACTTCCCTAGGTATCGGTCCCCCCATCTGTAAAATGAAGGGTTTAGACCAGAAAGCCTCTGAGATCCCTTTCAGGCCTGACGCTCATGGTTCCAGAAGCAGACTGAATGCCTTCAGGCTAAGGCTGATCCCTGCCTGGAGCCCCAATAGCTGTTTATTTACTAACGTCTCTTTTCCTTGACGACTACCGGGCATCTCTGCAGCGATGGGCAGCTCGGGCCGCTGAGCCACTCCCAGGAAAGGAGCCGGGCCGTGCTCGCTCAGGGATGCTGGAGAAGGAAACCTGAGGCAGGAAAACCAGACGGGGCTCTTGGACAACCAAGGGCGAGAGGCCGTGAGGCAGCAGAGAAGCTGTCCCTCAGCCAGCGGGGGGGTCAGCGGCCCGGGGCACGCCTGCTTGTTCCTGAAGAAAACTCCAGGGACCCCAGCCCCGCACAGCAGCTAGAGCAGCCCTCAGGCTGGCCCAGAACTCTGGCTGGCAGGCCCAACGCAGAGGTGGCTGCCAGCCACCACGCAGCTGCTAATAATTAGCCAGAAAGTCAAACTATGGGAAGTTCCAAGGGTCCAGGAGAGCCCCACATGGACCAGTAAACATACACCAAGCCTTCCCCTGCTGCCTTGGGACACTTTGTTCGGCACTGTGTCTGCTTTTTCAGTGACTTCTGTCTGTTTCCGTCTCGTGGAACCTCCTTTTGAAAATAGAGGTGAAGCTAGGAGCCCCTCCAGGTCTGAAAGTGCAGAAAGTGTAATCTCCCCATTCTCATGTATCTTGGGTGGCCTGGGAGATGCAACAGATTCCTCCTTTTCCCCTAACCCTACCCTTAGCCATTAAACTAGGTCCCTCCATAACTACTGATAGGCCCCATGTGAGCCTTAGTTTATCGTGTATGAAGGACCTATATTCCAAAATCCTTAAAAACCCTCCCCAAACTGCTCATTGATTCCTAAATTCCATTGTCATCTTGTCTCCAGCAAAAAAAAAAAAAAAAAAAAAAAAAATTATTCTTGTTGTAAACACACCCACACGTGGGCGATGTGTGCTTTAAGGTTCTTCAGTGAATTAAGGGCCTGAAAGCCTTACCAGAGATGGGGAAGGAAGGGGTCTGGATGTCGGAGGCTGAGAAGGTGGGTGGAGGAAGGGCCTCTACGAAAGAGAGACACAGAGAGAGAGAGCTCTGGGCACCAAGGAAAGACATCATGCTTCATGCTGCTGCCTGGAGCTGTCCCCGTTGAGTCGGTGCTATAAAGATTTGGAGAATTCAGATAAGCAGCTTCGGTATCCAGTAACACATGAAAACCTTGCGATCTGGACCCCAGACACTCACGAAGGAGCTTGTCTCTCCAGACTGGAGAAGAAAACAACTGGGGAGCTGGCTAGCGTGTACTTGGGGAGTCTCCCTCCTCCAAAATGTCATGTAGACTTTCCTCTCTCTATATCTGTCTTGTATCTGTCGGGACCCTGGCAGGTAACACTCTCCAATTCGAGAGTTTAATAAAGGGACGGTTTACAAAGGCCTGAGTGGAGTTGGGGACAAGAGAAAGTGCAGTTCTCTAGAGCTGTACGGTCGGGGAGACACTGTTGCTGTCCTAGGCCTGAGGGTCGGAGGGACAGACTGTGTGGCAAGGGCCATCTATGTGCTGCCACAGTGACAGCTAAGTCTCCCACTGGAGATGCACCTGTGTATCAATTCACTTATTAGTCACTTTTCAATGGTCTGCTGAAAGTCAAGCACTGGTCAAAGGAGGGTTGGATGGACAGCAAACAAGAGGATCCATTTTAAATACGGGAGACAGAGGGGATTAGGTGCTGAGATCCCTGCAGAAAAGGAGGGACAAATCCCTGGAGACAGTGGGCCTCTCGGAGTGCACAGAGAACGGTTAAGAAGACAACCTGCTTCACGAGGTTACCCACGCCTGGCCGCCTGACCCAGTCTGCTGGCTTGGATGCAGCTGCACTGGGCCTCTGCTGTCAGGTGCCCTTTACATCTTCTAACCCCTGCTCTCCAAATGCCTAAGAGGGCTGTGAGTTACTCCATCCCCTTCCAACTACAGCCCTCCTCAGACAGAGAGAAAGGGCTTAAATCAGGGAGGATTAGATTTACCATAAGGTAAGAGTTAAGTGCCTGTACCCAAACCAGACATCCTGAGTTAGAATCCCTACCCTGGCACTTAGCAGCTGTGTGTTTTTTGGCATATTATTTCCTTCTCTAAGGTTTGTTATCCTTATTTTCAAACTGGGGATAATAATAGTACTGTAGCCCCTGGAACAACACAGGGGGTTAGGGATCACCACCCTCCACAGAGTCAGCCCTCCGTATCCGAGATTCCACATCCGTGGATTCAACCAACCCCAGGTTGGGTAGTTTTTTCAATAGATACTTAAATACTGTATGTATTTATTGAAAAAAAAATCCTCTTATAAGTAGACCCACACAGCTCAAACCCATGTTATTCAAGGATCAACTGTACTCACCTGATAGGCAGATATGGGGGTTAAACAAGTGAGATAATACGTATGAAGCACTTAGCACAATGCCTGACTCATAGTAAGTGCTCAATAAACAGCCACCACTCATTTATTTCTTGCATACTTTTGCTTCCAGTAACAGTCGGCAAATGGATGCATGCTCCTCTCAAAATCATTGCAAATTTAATCTAGACTTAGGTGGTGCTCACGGATTTGTTCTCTGAAAAAGCCACAAAATTCTTTTGTAAGTCATGATCCCTTCCTGGTTTTTTTTTTTATCAGCTATATTTAGCTCTTAAATTTAATATCTCAGCTTGAAATCTTAAAGCCATCCTTCCCAAAGTACAAGTGGTTCAGCCAATGGCATTTACAAGCAAGCTTTTTTTGTTTGTTTTTTGTTTTGGAAATAACAATAGGTCAGAAGTGGGACTAATTTCCATAACTACAAAGATAAATAAGTTAAACTTCATTTAATCAAAGGGTCCAATTTGGCGAGTCCAATCCTGAAGACTAGTTGGGGACCCTGGATCCTTCCTGGCTGGGGTCCAGGCACAACCGTCCCATCCCCAGCTCACAGGTGACATTGCTGGTGTCCATTTTTCCATCTCAAACACTAGTTACTTCTTATTTCCAGTCTGCCACCCAACTACTTGCCTAAGGTTAAACCAACCTCTTTTACACATAATAACATATTTATTGAGTGCTTATTATGTGCCAGACACAGCTCTAAACGCCTTATGTGGACTAAGTTATTTCATCATAATATCGTTACGATATAAGTGCGGTTATTATCATCCCTCTACATGGAATATCTTTATTTTGGAAATTCACCGAAGATGATCTAGCTAATATGGGGCCGAGCAAGGATTTGAGCCCGGGGAGTCTGGCAATAGAGCTGGCTCTTTCCCAGGAAACCATGTCACCTCTCATAGGACAGGTGACGCTCCCAGGGCCACAGCTTGGACAAGAATTCCGACTCGACTTTTTCACAGCAGCACTCTTCCTCCATGGAACTCTCTGTCCTGGCCCCGTTCCTCCCAGGCTATTCTCAGGGACCATCCTTTGCCAAAAATATGAAGGAAACACAACAACATCCCTCTTACCTCTGTCCAATGGGGCTGCAAAAATATTCAAGGTGGGGTGGATCAGGCTTGGGGGAGGGGCTCCAATCCCACCTTCAGCACTAACTGGCTGGGTGCCCTTGGCCAAGTGATGTAATGTCTTTACCTTCACACTGCTCATCAGCAGAGTGGGGAACAGGCTGAAACTGCCTTCCAGGGCTTTCGTGGGGATTACCTGAGCATATCTGCGTAATGTGCTCAGCACAGCACCAGACTCAGAAAGTAAGCTGTCATCGTTAACGTAGATGAATCATAGCTATTATGAGTATTGATCAGGCAGTCCACCACTGTGAGCAGAACTGAGAAGGACACATTCCGAGAAGACTTAGAGAGAGGCCAGGCTGTAATAATATAAGCTCTCTGGGGCCCCGCCCCTGGCCTGTCCCTGCACCTGAGAGCTGCCTGGGACGGAAGGGCTCACCTCCCTAGCCCGTTTGGCACACACCTCCTGTGGGTTCCCCAGAGTGGGAGATGGTCACTAAGTAGAAGGTGCTGGGGAGGGCCAAGTGAGAGCCCAGACAGGGCCCAGCTGGAAATCACTCCATAAATCAACTCCGTTCCGTAAGCAGTCATTTTCTCCCTAGACACAACATTACTTATCCCAGGTAAGCAGCTCTGAACACTGTTTTCAAAACTTTCTTTCAAATGGGCACCCCAACACGTAATCAGGTAAAGATGGAGCTGCTTTGTCAGCAGTGGGAAGAGGAGGTGCCTGGAGCATCCACAGCTTCTTTGTTGAACTCCCCCCCTAAGGGGACCCTGCGACCCTTCTGAAGGGCAATGAGGTCCTTCGATCCCAGGCTGAGAAACATTTTCTAAGAGAGACAAATACATAGTCGTCCCTTGGTTCCCCCCCGGGGATTGCTTCCAGGATGCCTGCGGACACCGAAATCCACTGATGCTCAAGTCCCTTCTATAAAATGGCATAGTACTTGCATATAACCTACACACATCCTCCCTTACACTTTAAATCATCTCTAAATTACTTATAAAACCTAATACAACGGAAGTGCCATGCAAGTAGTTGTAAATACAATGTAAATGCTATGTAAATAATTGCAGTGCAAATTCAAGTTTTGCTTTGGGGAACTTTCTGGAATTTTTTTTTTGGGGGGTGGGGTTTGTTCCGAGGTTGGTTGAATCCAGAACGCAGAACGTGTATACGACACGAACCCTGCCCTTCGCGAGCTTAGAGTCTAGTGAGCTGGCAGCTACAGGCTTGTACTGGCCGGCAAGTGAACGCCAATGTCCCTCGTTAAGGTACAAATCCTAACAAGGCACTATGGCTTCCTCCTACAGAACCCTGAGGCTTTTCTGTTGCAAGAATTCCCTCCACATTTATAACGCACACAGTAGGGTCTGGGAAGAGCATGCCTACATTGTTGACCTGCTTCAGTAAAATAATCTTTAAAATTAATCTATCTCTCACAACACCTCTGTGAGGTGTGGTGATTACTGTCTCACTTTGCAGATGAGGAAACTGAGGCTGAGGACATTTAACTTGTCCAAAATCACCCAGCTAGACAATGAGGGAACCAAGGGTCAAACCCCAATCTTGGTTTCAGAACATCGCATCCTGGACTCAGTATAGATCCCTCCTCTGCACTTACTAGTCGTGTCTTCAGCCTCAGTTTCCTCATCTGTAAAATGGGGATGATGATGATGATGACACCTGCCACCTTTACAATGGTGCTTGGCACACAGCCAGTGCTCAGCTAGAGTTAGTAGCTGTCTTGGGATCACTAAGTAATAGGTTATGACTCATGTGTCCAATTCACTCTCTCATTTATTCATCTTGTTAGAGAACAGTGCAAGGCAGTATGTGGATAAGGAGCAAAATGAGTGCTACAGAGAAGTAAAAAGCCATAGGGATTCAGAGGACGGGCATTTGAAATTCTTCGTTTATGACTGCTTCATAAAATTTTGAACACTCCTTGTGCAAAAGCTATGCTGAATTCTCTGGGTCAGTCCAATGTCAGCACATGTTGCCAAGGCTAACTTCTCAGCGACCAGCTGCTGGGGCAATTCCCTAACAAGCCACATGCAGCCTTCCAGGTAGACCAGTTAGCTCTGCCACAGACATCTAAGTGTCCAGGGACACCTGGGCTCTGCCCATAAACACACAGCACTGGGGCCATGTGCCACATCCCCCGACCTGAGAAACAGCTCAAGTTGTGTGTCCCCATGACAGTGGGAGGGTGGGAAGGGGGAAGCATGGTGGACCAGGAGGACACACCACCCAGGTCCTGGGAAACAGCTGGACCCCAGCTCATCAAGGCGAAAATGCCTTTTCCTTGTGCAGGCATGTGGGTCATTCCTCTCTGAATCTATTCAGAGAGGAATGTATTTATGAATGCTCCTTGACATTGCAAGACTCCCTCCCCACGACCTCCCTTTCCAAGAAAAGAAAGCAAAAGAAAAAAGGAATCAGGGAATTCCCAGAATTCTGCCCTAACACTTTCCACACCAGACAAACAACGCGTGCTTCCAGAGACCCAAAAATTAAAGTAAAATTTGGAAAGGGAGAGGGAAAAGAAGTGCCCGACCTCCCTGGAGTTCACTCACCCACCACACACCCCCATCAACCAGAAAACGTCCCCAGCCCAAGGCTTAAAAAGCTCAAGGGTCCCGCTTTGCTCAATAAATGCCAAATGACCCCAGAACACCCAGCCCCCGTTCCTACCTCGTCGGCGGTGGTCCCCGGGTCTCCTCTCTCCCTTTGGCGTCACCTGCTACAGCGGATCCATCATTTTGCTTAGGAAGCCGAGCGCCTCTGGTCTGGGAGGGGTTCCGTGGAAGGAAAGGGAGGGCGGGCTGAGATCACCGACGTGGGGAAGGGTGGGTCTCCGAACCAAACGCCTGGTTCGAGGGGAAAAGGATGTTTTGTAAGTTTTGGCTTGAAGGTCCAGGGGCAGAACAGGAAACGTCCACTAGGGCTGGGAGCCCCAGGGAGAAATTGGCTGCTGTCTCCCTTCAGAGGGAGCTTCCCGAGGGCTCTCAGCTGCGGCCCCGTCTGGAATTTAAAGCTCCGTCTGAATCCTTTTCCCGCTTACTCTTTCCTCCGGCACTTTTTTTTTTTCTTTCCTTAATGGAACGTCGGCTTCGTTCCTGACATGCTGGAAAAGTTTTCCTCGGCCTAAACTTGGCTCAGGAACACCCTCCCCTTGTGAGAGAATTTCTCCTGTTACACAGTTCAGCTTTAAGAAAAAAAGAGAGACAGGGAGTGCTCTTTGTTTTGCCAACTTTTGTACTAGGGACATTTTTGATGGATTTTTTCCCCCTGAACCTCTGGATTCCAAGAAATATACACACCCACATCCCTCTTGACCTTTTTTTGGTTAATGTTTTTGTTTTTACACCAATACCACAGTGTCTTTTTTTTTTTTTTTTTTTGGTTGCACCGGGTCTTAGTTGAAGCACGTGGGCTCCTTAGTTGCGGCATTCATGTGGGATCTAGTTCCCTGTCCAGGGATCGAACCTGGGCCCCCTGCATTGGGAGCGTGGAGTCTTAACCACTAGACCACCAGGGAAGTCTCCCTTGACTATTTTCCCCTCCCCTTCTAATTGAAAAGTAACAATAATAATTGGTGAAAGATGGCAGAGAAAATGTCCTTAGGTTGTAGGCTCATGGGGTCCTGCCTGGGTCAGCCTTCCCCGGGCGCACACCTCTGCCCACAGGACAATGTGTGTGCTGTGTGGCAGAGATGGGTAGTGATCGCCTTCCAGGCCCTCTCTTCGTTCTAGGTATTTCTATGACGGAAGCACAGGAATGGGCTATCTTTCCCAAATGGGGCCTTGTTCCAACTACAAATTCTGCCTCCTCAGCCCCCCAGGGATGAAGTGAGAAGATTCCTAGCTGTGATTCTTGGAGGCGCTGGGTAGGGGATGCATGGGGGTGAGAAGGCATCCTGAGATTCAGTTGTTGGCGGTCCCCTGGAGGGCAGCATGTCTGTGAACTGTCAAATGCCACCACAAATTGGGAAGCTTTGGGGTCCTGGTTGACCCCTGCAATAAAACTTGGTGGTTCTCACAAGAACTAATTGGGGGATTGTTCCACAAACAGGAATGAGAACGTCTCCTTTGTTCTATTTATTGAAAGAGGGTAGGTGAGAAACAAATGAATAGTGTAAGCAAGATTATAACAAAAAAACTTTGGGCCAATTCACTAGGTTAGAAAGTTTCAAATGTTTTGGAAGTCTCCTTCAGTTTACAGAAATTATACGGTCTATACACATAATAGGCTGAGGCTAACTATTTTTAGATCGTTGAGTTGATGTACTGATTACATACTATTTTTATCTAGTTAGTGAAGCAAAACTGAGCTAGGTGACATTTTTGTGTTCTAGCTTGAGGCTGGTACCTGAACTTGAAAGTAATTGACATGCATTTATATTCTGAAATTTAGAGAGTATCATTTTGAACATGTTTTACTGCGGAGATAATCATAACAACATCTAACCCATCATTAAAAGTATTTAATTAGATGCCTATTTTATTTTTAGACATATTTAAGCATGATAGTATCACAAACACAGAACTCCCTCACTTGGTTTTTTATCCCCAAACGATCTCAAGAATGACACTCTGGGGCTTCCCTGGTGGCACAGTGGTTGAGAGTCCGCCTGCCGATGCAGGGGACGCGGGTTCGTGCCCCGGTCCAGGAGGATCCCACATGCCGCGGAGCGGCTGGGCCCATGAGCTGTGGCCGTTGGGCCTGCGCATCCGGGGCCTGTGCTCCGCAATGGGAGAGGCCACAGCAGTGAGAGGCCCGCATACCGCAAAAAAAAAAAAAAAAAAAGAAAGAATGACACTCTGAAAAAAGGTCAACAGATTGAGTCTATCTGATATCTAAATAATAAACAAAGTGTGCTTTTTTTTTTTTTTTTTTTTTTTTTTTTTTTTTTTTATTTTTTGCTTTATCACAAATTTAATCAGTTATATGTATACATATGTTCCCATATCCCCTCCCTTTTGCGTCTCCCTCCCACCCTCCCTATCCCACCCCTCCAGGCGGTCACAAAGCACCGAGCTGATCTCCCTGTGCTATGCGGCTGCTTCCCACTAGCTATCTACCTTACGTTTGGTAGTGTATATATGTCCCAAAGTGTGCTTTTGAAAGATCGATCCTGCCCCCAATTGAGGACAAAAGTCTCATTCCATGGACTTGCAGAGTGTGAAGCCAGGTAGGCACAGCTCACCGTGGGGATGTAGGGATGCTGCCAGGCAAGACTGAGGGAATGGCATTTCTGATGCGCTTCCTGAGGGCAAAAGTCACTAGATTAGTCACCTGCTTTTAAACTAGCTGCTTTGCACTATTCACAATAGCCAAAACATGGAAACAACTTAAATGTCCACCTACAGAGGAATGGATAAAGAAGATGTGGCACATATATACAGTGGAATACTACTCAGCCATAAAAAAGAATGAAATAATGTCATTTGCAGCAACATGGATGCAACTAGAGATGATCATACTAAGTGAAGTAAGTCAAAAAGAGAAAGACAAATACCATATGATATCACTTATGTGTGGAATCTAAAATATGGCACAAATGAACTTATCTACAAAACAGAAACAGACTCACAGACACAGAGAACAGACTTGTGGTTGCCAAGGGGGGGCAGGGATGGAGTGGGAGTTTGGGGTTAGCAGATGTAAACTATTATATATAGGATGGATAAACAGCAGGGTCCCACTGCATAGCACAGGGAACTATATTCAATAACATGTGATGAACCATAATGGAAAAGAATATAAAAAAAAGAATGTCTACGTGTGTATAACTGAGTCACTTTGCTGTACAGCAGAAATGGGCATAAGATTGTAAACCAATTATACTTCAATTAAAAGAATAAAATTTAAAAAATAAATTGATATCATGAATGTAGATACAGGTATAATGACCTCACATTGGGCAGCAAAAGACAGAGCTGAAAAGCCAGTCTTTTCAAGGTTAAGTCTAGTCAATATATTTCACAGAAGGTCAAAGCTTGGACGGTTTGTGGTTGAGGGACCATCCTGAATTTAAATAGCGGTACAGCGTTAGTTGAGTGCCTAGGGTGTGTCTCAGGCCTGTCTGAAGCCTCCCCAGAGAGAAAGCAAGTTGACACAACTCTGTAAGGTGTTGTTACTTTCGTTGTACAGAGGGGGAGCTGGTTTCTGAGAACTACGTTTTGCAATTGTACTTGGCAGTGTCGAGATTGTTCATGATTTGAGTTTGTTCCAAAGATTCATTTTCCTGATGCTGCCTGTCTATTCCTCCAACTCCCTACTACGTTCCATGTTAGAATTGCAAATATCATCCATTCCTTCGTTCCAGTCACTAAACGTTTACTGAACATTTATGTACAAAGTACTGGGCCAGGAGATGAATGCCTCAAACTCTGCCCTGGGGGTGTTTGTATTTAGTAGGGGATGGAAATAAACATACCCATATCATTTGATGCAGCAATTCCCCTCCTAGGTATATACCCAAGAGAACTGAAAACTACATCCATACAAAAACCTGTACACGAATGTTTGTAGTAGCGCTCTGCACTATAGCTGCTGGTGAAAACAACCAAAGGTCCATTAACTGATGAGCGTATAAACAAAATGTGATAAAGCCATACAATAGAATATTACTCAGCCATGAAAAGAAATGAAGTACCGACGCATACTACAACATGGATGAACTTTGAATACATCATGCTAAGTGAAAGAAGCTGGTCACAAAACGCCACATGTTATATGATTCCATTTGTCCTAAAGGTCCAGAATGGGCAACTCCTAAAAGACAGGAAGTAGATTAGTGGTTGCCAAGGGTGACAGTGGAGCAAGGCATGGGAGGTTTTTAGTTAAAGGGTACAGGGTTTCTTTGGGGAATGATGAAAATGTTCTAAAATTGAATGTGGCCATGATTGCACAACTTTGTAAATATACTAAAAGTCACTGAATTGTACACTCTAAGTAGGTGACTTTATGGTATGTAAATTATATCTAAATAAAGCTGTTGCAAAAACAATACACATACCTGAAAAGATAACTATTTCTGTTTGTTTGTAACCTACCCCAACTTCTAAAGTGCCATAGTCTATGTACAGTTTCTTGTTTCCTTGGCTAACACATTCTGAGGTTTTATTTTGAGAAATTCAAGACATTGAGAAAAGGTGATGTGGGAAATTCAAGGAAAGAATCATTTCTTAGAGGAACACTTTATTCTGAATATTCTTTGATAATCTTCCTTCTTTAGGGAAATAGATATCCCCAAACTCTCTCCATCCTGCCGTCTACCAAACTTCATATTCAAGAAAGAATTTTGAAAGTAGAATTACCTGAGATTTAGGAGGCTGACAACGATTACTGTATGTGCATTTAATTGATGAACAAATTTTGGGGTGTTTTAAGTTAATGAAATAAATTCATTCTAATTTTTCATCTCTCAAAAATGCTCAAACTCCTACTATATTGCAGGTAGCCTGAAATGTACAGGAGCTGTGAGTCTGGCTGAGGAAACAAGCAAACAAAGCAACATAGCGGGCAGTTCCAGGTGCTATAATAGAAGATACAATAGGATAAGGGCCCAACGAAAGCAGAGAGTGTATGGCGTGGGGAATGGCTGGAAAGGCAGGTGTGGTTAAAAGGAGGCCTATGGAGTCGCCTCTGTAATTGATGGGAACCACTGAAAAGTTTGACGAAAGAGGGTGTCATGTTTTAGAAGAGGTACTGCAATCACTGAGAACGGTGAAAGTGGTCCAGAATTTCTGGCAACTGGGTGAAAGGGGTTTCATTTTTATTACTGTTGTGGTTGCTTTGTTTTGTTTTGAAAGAGGGATTACGCAGAGGTCATTTAGTAGCAGCTTTCTGCTCCCTGAAATATGGCATGCATGGTTACAGAGGGAAAGCCAATTCCACTGCCCTTTATAGAGGCCACCACCAGGCCAGTAAACGTCATTCTCTGGGTGAGTCAGATGTCATTCCCAGATACGTCCAGTAGATGGAGGCATTGCTGTTCCAGAAAGAAAACTCTTTTTTCCAAACTTGGTCTCTGAATTGCTGGGGCTGCTGAGGATCAGCAGGGTCTGCCCTTTACTCCTTTTTGCATTGGGCGGCAGACTAGGCAAGGAGCCCAGAAGGTGCCATAGAAAGAGCGTGGGTTTTGGAGCTGGACACAGCCGTGTCCTAATCCCGACTCCCTTTTCTGATTAGAGTGACTCTGGGAATCTCAGTTGCCTCATCCAAAAAGTGAGGATTTCACAGGTCCACACTCTCTTGTCCACATTTCCAAACTCCCACATTCTGAAAACCAGAAGCGTTTTGCAACTCACTCGGCAGCAAGACCTGACCTAAGCTGACCTGAGGTTATGTGTTTTACTACTTAATGTGAATTTTCTCATATTACACGGCAGAAAGGGTTTATGTGTTTGATGATAAGGTGCCCCTCCCACCCACTGAGGGCTTGCTATCATAAAACGTATATTATGTCGTATTACCTTTCCAAAATCTTAGAAAAAAAAAATCAGAATCCTGAAGCATACCTGGCTTTTGGGTAAAAGATTGTGGATTGGCAATACTGACCGCAAGGGTGTTGTGAGGATAAAGGTTGGTGACTTGTCTGAAGCATCTGGCACACAAACTCCACTCGGGCTCTTCTCTCTCCAACCCCAGACAATCAGATTTGGGGTCTGGCACATGAGAGAAAGGGGAGGAGGGACAAAGCAAAGAATCCCCCTGATGCATTCACGTCATTCATTCATATGACACACACACACAAAAGAAAGTAAGCACCTACTAGGTGCCAGATACCTTGTGATTCATGGGCTTCTGGTCTTCTGCTGAGCCTATGCCTTCCACAGGGGTAAAGTCAGGGGTTGTCTTGGTTGGGCTCCACGCATGACTCAGGCTGGTGGGAAAGAGAGTCACTGGGGGAGGCAAAGGTAAGATACAGAAGGAGGTGGAGGCACCAGGTGCTCCCAAGAGAGAAGAGGAAGACCCTGTTCCTCGACTCAGTCCGCTCTGGGGCTGCCTTTTCCACCAGTCCCTAAACTTTTAATACTATCCTTGCTGTTCACTCCGAACATTTCTCCTGGTTAATCTTCCGCCCTGGAGGAGGAGACATTTCTTGACCCTGGAGCAAATAGCATGAAGGCCTGGGCATCTCACTCCGCTTCAGATTCAAGCGCCAGTATCGTGGAGTGACAGTCCCTGGCCCCGCCCACTTCTCCATCCCGTCCACACTTCTGCCTCCGCGCTCTGACACCGGGCTCCACGGTATCAAGTACTGGCAATTCTTCAAATGTGTCAAGTTCTGCCTTCCTTCTTGGCCTTTGCGCACGCTGTTCCCTTTTCCTGAAACCACCTTCAGCACTCTTCCCTTCTCTCCTTTTTAACTCCTGTTACTTCCTCCGTGCAGCCCACGGCTCAATACCTACCCTTCTTTGATGTCAGTGTTGGGCCATCCCACGGGACCCTGGACACACTGCCATCACAGCTCCGAACCGAACTGCATTGGAATGGTCAGTGTCAGCATGTCCTCCACCCCCATGTCACCTACCACACACAGACGCTGGCAGCGGCTTTTTTTTTTTTTTTTTAATTTTTTTAATAGACTTTTTTTTTTTTTTTTTTTTTTTTTTTTGCGGTACGCGGGCCTCTCACTGTTGTGGCCTCTCCCGTCGTGGAGCCCAGGCTCCGGACGCGCAGGCTCAGCGGCCATGGCTCACGGGCCCAGCCGCTCCGAGGCATGTGGGATCTTCCCGGACCGGGGCACGAACCCGCGTCCCCTGCATCAGCAGGCGGACTCTCAACCACTGCGCCACCAGGGAAGCCCTAATAGATCTTTATTAGAGTATAATTGCTTCACAATACTGTGTCAGTTTCTGTTGTACAGCAAAGTGAATCAGCCATATGAAGACACGCCCCGTTCTTCTTTGTATCCTTGGTACCCGCTGAGCTGGCCGCTGGAATGTTGGTCGATTGAATGAATGGCAGTGGAGATCGATGCTACTGTATTTATGAAAAGAGCTTTGAGCTCTTGGGAGGTATAATAAGGTTATACAGAGCAGAAAATGGCGTGAGTCTGCAGTCGCTGCAAGAAGAAATCTGAGACCTATTTTGATGTCAGGTCCTCGCCCTGCATGACCCCTTGCTTCATCCCAGGGGCAGAGACCCTACTTGGGGGAAGCACCCTGGGCCGGAAGTCCCAGAGCCTGGGCTCGAGGTCCACATCCGTCACCAGCCAGCTGTGTGATCATATCATGGACCATCACGTAGCAGCTTACCCTCCGCTTCCCTTATCAGGGCAGCTAAGAGTCAGAGCAGCTGCTCCCTAAAGGTTCCTTCTTGTACTCACATTGTATGGCTTTATTTTGAGTGCATAGCACTGTGCGTTCATAAACACATGGTGACATCTAACCAAATTCGTTAATTCAAAAAAATAGGGCCTCCCTGGTGGCACAGTGGTTGAGAATCCGCCTGCTAATGCAGGGGACACGGGTTCGAGCCCTAGTCTGGGAGGATCCCACATGCCGCGGAGCAACTAGGCCCATGAGCCACAACTACTGAGCCTGCGCGTCTGGAGCCTGTGCTCCGCAAAAAGAGAGACCGCGATAGTGAGAGGCCCGTGCACCGCGATGAAGAGTGGCCCCAGCTTGCCACAACTAGAGAAAGCCCTCGCACGGAAACGAAGACCCAACACAGCAAAAATAAATAAATTAATTAATAAACTCCTACCCCCAACATCTTAAAAAAAAAAATAGCACGTCTGGGTGAATGTGCAACCCCTTGGTGTACAGAGACAAGGATTTGCGGGTAAGGATGCTAGTGTGAGCGGTGGCCAGTTGGAAGTCTGCCCCGCAAACACTTCTACCTTTACAGATTGATTCTTCTTCTGTCTTCGAAAAGTCTCCTTTTAAAATTCAGAATACTTTGGGGTCCTACACTGTCACCTTAAAATCATAGAATTTCGAGGTTGGAAAGGAGTTTAGTGGATAATGGCTCAGTTATCCCATCAAAACCTGGGACAGGTTGATGGGACAGGCTCTGACTGGCACCTGGGTCACAAGCCCCAGTGCGACCTGCAAGCTGTTGATAGCAATGTAAGAAGGAACAGTAGTGGGACTTCCCTGGTGGTCCAATGGTTAAGACTCTGTGCTCCCAGTGCAGGGGGCACAGGTTCGATCCCTGGTCGGGAAACTAATATCCCATATGCTGCATGGTGCGGCCAAAAAAAAAAAAAAAAAAAGAAGGTACAGTAGTAATATTTCCCGTACCTTCTAGGCTTCCCTCCACCACACACCAGTTGCTCAAACCAAAGCCCTAGACATCATTCCCTCTTTTTTCCACCCCAATACTCAATCCATCAGTAAATTCTGTATTTGAATTCCTTCAAATGTATCCCCAATCTGACCACTCTCACCAACTCCACTGCTGACACCCAAGTCAAAGGCAGTCTCATTTGCTAGGACTAATGCAGTAGCCTGCCAATCAGGCCCTGCCTCTACTCTCGTTCCCCCAGACATCACTCTCTGTACAGCAGCCAGACCCATCTTCTCCCGCTTAAAGCCCTCGCCTGGCTTCCCACCGCCAGTATAGGAAGATCCAAACCCCTCACTGTGTCATGAGGCCCTGCCCACCCCTCTGATCTCACCTACCAGGCTGCAGCCACACCAGATTTCTGTGCCTCCAACACCCCACAGGCTCACTCCTAATGTTAGAGGGGCCCAGGACAAGGGTACAAATGGAGGCCCACATACCACTAAAAACTGTTACATAAGGTATGTTCTGTCCTCTTAACAAGACAAATGCCTTCATAATGGCAACATCGAGAAATATGAGTGAACGTATGGTTTTTATGACTGTATGTTAGTAAAATACAAAACAAAATGGAATTTAATTATTATTGCCCATATTTGAGGGTTCTGCGGGTTGGCGGGTGACATTTGAATGATCAACAAAACAGACATACGGTATTCACAACTGATATGCTTATTTCACAAAAATTCATTTTTTTTTGCTTTCATTTAAGTGAAATCACTAATAAAATCATTGTCGAGTAATTTGTGTTCTATTGAGATGAATGATATAAAAGATTTTTTAAAATGTTATTGTCCTCAGATATACAAAGTTTGAATATATTATCATTAAAAATGTAACTGAAAGTAAGTATAAAAAACTAAAATGTTTTCACATATGCTTTCAAAGAAGTTATTTTTCTCACACATTCAAAATTATTTTAAATTACATAAATGCATGTTAAAATTAGTAGGCATGATCATTTTAACTTAGAATTATTTAAATAAAGCTGAAGAACTTTGGACGGAAATTTATCTAAATTGTAGTAAATATTCATATTAAAAAAACAATTCTCATTATGAGTTTTGAAGGTCCATGTCATTGTCAAGGCAGATAATTGGTATGCATCAGGCCTCTTGCGTCTAGACCAAACTACATACAACTTCAAGAGAAACATGAATTATTTAACATTGAAAAATGTTCCTCACACACACCACGTGCAAATGTGGCAAATACCCCTCTAATCCATGGGCGTCTCCAGAACACAGAACAAGAACAACAAAAATGGATGTTAGGAATTCTGGGAAACAATTCCTTATGCAATATTCTTTGCACTGATGCAATCGGAGAAGAGTTTAACCAATTAACTCATTGTCAATTGTCCTTCCTCTTCCCTAAGTGCCCCCGCCATACTAGTCCTCTCGATGCTACCTTGCGTTCCAACAGCAGAGTGGAGAAGCATTTCCCTGGAGTCCAAACAGTGTTAGGGAGTGAGTTTGCTCAGGGTCCTCTTCACACAGGGCCCAGGGAAGTGCCGAGTGCTTTGGTCCAAGGGTAGTTTTGCTCATAAGGTCACTTTCTTCTACGTCCCAGACATAGAAAGGCCTTTCCTGAGCACATGGATTAACTGAAATGGTGTCTCCTCCCCACCCAAGTCTTACTCTATCCCATCGTCCTGGTTGCTTTTCTTCATAGCTGTGGATACCACCTGAGAATACAATTCTATCTCATTTGTTGGTAGCTTATTATCTTTCTCGCCCACCTGTGGACTCTGTCACGTCTACTTTACATTCTCGGCCCTTACAAGAGACTGTGGTACATGGTAGGTCCTGAATAACTATTTGTTAATAGTTGAGCATCTCTGACCTTATAATCCTAGAGTTACCATAACCATGTACATTTATTTATGTGATGCATTCATGTCTCTGCAGTGCCTGCTCATCCAGGCTCTGGTGAGATGCACAGAACCCATCAAGTAAAAGGGCGTAGCTGGGGCTAACAGCGGTTACTTAAGAGGTTTGTCAGTGTGAGACGGTGAGAGAGCTGGGGCTTGAAACCAGTCTCCTAACCATAAAATTAGGCTTCTTTCTCGGATGCCACTAAAGTGAAGAAGGGGCTTCCAAGGTTTATCCCATTGCCTTGAAATGTACACACGATGGGCAGCTCCATGCATTTCTTCCCCTAGAGGGCAGTGACTGCACACACATAGACATCTCACAGATTTGGTCCACTAGAGGGTAGTGATGGGTGGCCACATCTTCACCTAGACTTTAGAAGACCCTCCAGATATTCTGATCGCACCAGATCTGGACTATAATACCAGTTCCATAGATCTCATTAGCTTTCTATGTTTCCAGAAAGTCAGGAACTTCCTAGATGGACCCCTTGCCTTTACCCCATCTTTTTCCAAGTAGAAAGTTCGAATTTAAGCCAATTCGTCTCTGCTTCTTTCTGCTTTTGGATGCCTTATTTCTCAGTCTCCGTACTACTGACATTTTGGGCTGGAACACTTTTTGTTGTGCAGGGGCTGTTCTGTGCATTGTAGGATTCTCAACAGCGTCCCTGGCCTCTCCACACTTGTTGCTAGTAGTGCTCACAACTCAATCTCTGCTTCACACGCACACACAGTTGTGACAATCAAAAGTGTCTACAGACATGCCAAATGACCCCAGGAAGGGAGAGGCGGAATCACCCTCTCACCCTGGTCTGAGAACCACTGCTTCACAGTTGGTAAAGATCCAAAAACTAAACTGCCCTTGGAATAGATGTCCTGGAATCTAGTTGCCAACAGAGACCGCTGAGGAGAAATTAACACAGGCTCTCAGTACAGGATCTCACGATTTGCATGTAAGTGTTTCTTCCAGCGACATTTAATTTTTTTTTATCATCTCCAAATGGCAATCTTTTGCAAATTAAGTGGTGTTTATCCTCCTGGCTGTGAACTCTAAAAGGAGTGCAAGGTTGTGTGTTTTGTTTTTTTTTTTGCCTGCACAGTTCTTCGTCCCTGGGACTCATTTCTCTCTCTTTTGTTGTTGTTTTTCTTCACTTGGCCTCCCCTTCACCAGACAGGCTTAATGACTGCAATCATCACATCGCAGGGCAAAGCGGTAGGCAGCCACCCACGCAACGGGGAATCAGACGGTTCCTCAGAGCCCTTGTTTCTTTTGTTTTCTCAGGCAGACTGCAGTTTTGTCTCTTGGCTCTCCCTGAATGAAAAGAATCTTAAAACATCGTGTGGCCACAAACGGCTTGTTGAAGGAGCGGTAAACAGGAAGTAACAGCAAAGGAGAAATAAAAGTGATCGTCAATTAGGCTGCTAGAACGACTTACATCCCCCCCAGGCATCTTTGGGGAAAGCTGGGCTGCGATAACCAGGCCAAGCCATCCAGGCCCTGAGCAGAGCTGCGGGGAGACCTGCTGGGAGGCGGCCAGTGCTGTGAGCGCCCAAGATCTTCCAGGAGAGGCTGAACAATGCCGCCCACATGCCTGTGTGGAGATCATCACAGCCAGGATGCAGACCTTAACATGACCTTTTTTTTTTTTTTTTTTTTTTTTTGCGGTACGCGGGCCTCTCACTGTTGCGGCCTCTCCCGTTGCGGAGCACGGGCTCCGGACGCACAGGCTCAGCGGCCATGGCTCACGGGCCCAGCCGCTCCACGGCATGTGGGATCTTCCCGGACCGGGGCACGAACCCGTGTCCCCTGCATCAGCAGGCGGACTCTCAACCACTGCGCCACCAGGGAAGCCCCAACAGGACCATTTTTTATCCTTCCCTGGACGCAGATGAAAGGTCACACTGTGAGTGGAGGGAACAGTCGCCCTGGCATTCCCGCTCCACATCTGGCTGCTAGAATGTCACATTCAGAAGGAGACAACCCACACTGTTTTTGAGACGGGCGGGCGCTGGGATTCCAGCTGTGCCCCGGAGTCCATTTCTTGGGACCCTGGCTGCCCCTCCCGGCTTCTGTGCCCGGTGTCCTGACCCCACGGTGCCGCTCTAGGACGGGAATCACTGCCACGCTGCTTTAGACCGTGGTTCATCCGGCCCGGGAGTCTTTCCTGAAAATAGCATTACAGAATTTGGGGGATGATAGAGTGACTTCTTTGCTGTCACTCTTAAAGGGAAGGGATGCCTCCCAAAAGTGAGCAAGAAAAAGAGAGACGGAGAGATACACAGTTCCTTGTGAAATGAGACACCAGCTTGTGCAGACAGGGAGTTTTCTTAAAAAAAAGGATATGGGAGGTGGTCAGAAGGGTAAGAACCATATTCTGAGACCAGTTTCTAAGGCTACCTGGAGAAGGCACGGTATGTAACGTATAGAACACTGTGATTATAAGGTAACTCCCTCTCCAATCAAAATTCCTCTGATCCGTTTATTTTGTCACAGATTTTTCTGCAAATCCAAACATGGCAGTAGCCCAGGCTGTGTTACCATGCAAAGGTGCAACTGCGGAGAGTGGGGCCAGTTTTGAAGGAAGCCCCTGAGAAGACTCATGTCACCCAGGATGTCAAACAACAGGATGATGGCAGAGTCTGACCTCAGGCCTCCTGAACTAGAGTCTGAAGCGAGTCGTTGTCCAAGAGTTGACACCTCTGTGACTAGATGGAATTGTAGGGATCCTGCCGGGCATGGGAAGGTGGTTGGTCTCCAGCTTCTGCTTAAGCAAAGTTTCCCGTCTTCCCGGAGACACTCTTGCCCTAGGCTGCTGTGACAGAACCACTTGCAGGAAGCAGCCATTGCTGCCCTCCCCCGACACTGCCCACAGAGGGACCCCAAGGGGGAGGTTTTATTGGCCTCTGCATGATTCTCAGCCTTCCCTGTAATCAGTCCCAGCAGGAGTCGGGCAATCACGAATATATAACTTTGCAGTAACTTGAATCTTCTATAGGGTGAACACGGATACAGGCTCTACTGGAGTGAGGAGGGCCTCTTAGCAAAACTCCCATTTCCCAGATAAGCTAAGAGTTAAGACTTGACCCAGCCAATCATCATGGACAATTAATTAGTGAATCAATGGATGAGAGCCTCTGCCATGTGTCTGGACTGTGTTCAGTACTGTGGGTATCAAAGAAACCAAAACACCGTCCAGGCTTCCGTGAGGTTACATCCTAGTTCGAGTCACAGAGCTAACAAACTGCAAGGCTGAGACCACATAAGGCCACTTGATTGTTCTGGCCCTCAGTCAGCTCCGGCCTGAACATTTGTGTCGTAGAGCTTTGGTACTTTGTTAAATAATACCTCACATTGTTATTTAGTCTGTCCTATTAGGTTATAAACTCCTCCGGGATAGAAAGCACAACTTACTCTTCTTAGGGTCTCATCACACACACACACACACACACACACACACACACACGGTGATATACACACATTAGGTGCTCATTATGCTGTTCCTGAATGCTCCAGTAAGTATAATCGTGTGGAACAGAATATAATTGCAAAGGGAGTTTGTGTAAGGGAGCAATCTGGGTGGCCTGGGGCAGCTGGAGGGAGATTTCACGGGAGATGCAGGAGGCAACTGACATGCTGTGGTTCTCTTTTTTCCTTTCAAAAGTAGTGATTAAAGATAACATTAAGAAATGTATAAAAGTGTACATATCCATCATAGAAAATTTGTAATAAAAAAATAAAGAAGAAAATGCAAATCACAGGTAATTCGACTCCCCAACATTCACATGCAGAATATATAATTATAAACTGTAACGAGTGCTATGAAGGAACAGATAAGAGAATAAATAATGGAGGACCTATCTAGAATAGAGGAGGCCTCTCTGAGGATGTGACATTTAAGCTGAGACCTGAGGGTGAGCAGGGTTGAGACAGGTAAAGAGAGAAAGAGAGGGAGAAACAGTCAGGGTTAAAGGATATATTTTTTTAAAAGGTAAATTATGACTCTATAGAAGTATGAAATGAACATGTACCAAAGATTTTATTTAACTCATAAAGTAATGAGGGAACCAGTAAGATGTTACAATTCGTTCAAAGGAGAATTCAAAGTACCACACTTATCAATCAGGAATATTGAAATGAAATACAAATAGATGTCAAACTGGGTGCAAGAAAATTCGCTGTCTCTCCCTTGGACAGAATTCACTGGTGTATGGAAAATAATCATTTGCATTTTTCTCAGTTATCTACAACTTATAGACTTGTAAACTAGCTCAGAGAAAAGGAAAGATGTAGATAACCAGGATGGTAAACTAGTCAGGACACCCATGAATCCCCCCGTTCCTTCACACACGCACACCATTTCAAAGCATTGTGCAGTTTTTGCTGACATGTGCAAATGCCCTGGGGAAGGAAAGACCTTAGCAGAACTGAAAGAAGAGGAATGTTACTGGAATGTAATGAGCAAGAGAGTGGGTTGAGACAGGGGTCATGTAGTACGTTTTGGGTTGTAGCCTGCTTTTTTCATTTAACAACATAGGATAAACATTTCTCCATATCACAGAACATCCTTTTGGAGCACAGTTTTAATTAGCTGCACCGTGTTCCCTTGTAGTGGACTCACTGCTGTGTATTTACTACCCCCCTCCTTTTGTCCATTGAACTGGTTATCACTTAATATTCTCGTTCACGAATCTTTGTTTTCACACATATTCGATTATTTCCCTAGGTTAGATCTCTGTACATAGAATCTCCAGATCAAAGATGATTTTAAAAGTGTGAATTCACAAAAGTTGCTTTCAAATGAAATGTTTTAGGAAAAGACTGAGGCATGGAGAGGTCGAGCCTCCAAGATTAGCTAGAAGACCAGTGTAAGGAGGAGGAGTGAAGTGGGGAGGGTCTGACCCATGCAGAGCAGTGGGAAGCGTTGAGAGTCTGGGTTTGTAGAGTCCAAGCGGCGCGGGAGCAGATGACGCCAAGGCTTTGGGGTTGCTTTTGCCTTAGACGCACTTTGGAAATGGGCATATTTGGAGGAGAAACTAATTTGAGGGAAGAAGACACATTTAATTTTGGACGCGGGGGGTGCAGCATACCCGTAGAGCAGCGGTCCCCAACATTTTTGTCACGAGGGACTGGTTTCTTGGAAGACAATTTTTCCACAGAGCGGGGGGTGGGGGGGAATGGTTTTGGGATGATTCAAGTGCATTACATATATTGTGCACTTTATTTCTATTAGTATTACCTTGTAATATATAATGAAATAATTATACAACTCACCATAATGCAGAATCAGTGGGAGCTCTGAGCTTGTTTTCCTGCAACTAGATGGTCTCATCTGGGGGTGATGGGAGACAGGGACACCTGTCGTGTGTTCCTTACGTCCAGTCTACTCTGTAAGATGCAGCTTGATTGCCACTTGTCACTCACTGGTAGGGTTTTTTGTTTGTTTGTTTGTTTTTTGCGGTACGCGGGCCTCTCACTGTTGTGGCCCCTCCCGCTGCGGAGCACAGGCTCCGGACGCGCAGGCTCAGCGGCCATGGCTCACGGGCCCAGCCGCTCCGCGGCATGTGGGATCTTCCCGGACCGGGGCACGAACCCGCGTCCCCTGCATCGGCAGGCGGACTCTCAACCACTGCGCCACCAGGGAAGCCTTACTGGTAGGGTTTTGATATGAGTCTGCGAGCAATTGATTTATCATGGTCTCTGTGCCGTCAAACCTCTCTGCTAATGATAATCTGTATTTGCAGCCGCTCCCCAGCGCTAGCATCACCACCTCGGCTCCACCTGAGATCATCAGGCATTAGATTCTCACAAGGAGGGCACAGCCTAGATCCCTCGCATGCGCAGTTCCCAGTAGGGTTTGCGCTCCTAAGAGAATCTGATGCCGCCGCTGATCTGACAGGAGGCGGAGCTCAGGCGATAATGCGAGCGATGGGGAGCAGCTGTAAATACAGTTGGAGCTTCGCTGGCTCGCCGCCGCTCACCTCCTGCTGTGCGGCCCGGTTCCCAACATGCCACAAACCGGTACTGGTCCATGGCTTGGGGGTTGGGGACCCCTGCCGTACAGCATGCAGGAGCATGAAGAGGTAAGTTTGGGAGCCCTAGAGAGACCCGATGGTTACAACCAGCAGAGGGGGGTGGGGCGTGGGAGGGGCCCCCCACAAAATCCCCACACTCAGGGGCGCCCGGAGAACCTAGCGAATAAGCAAGCGGGCAGGGAGAGAAGAAGATGAGGGGACGTGCCCGGGAGGCAGGTAATTAACAATGTCAAGTATTGCGTGAGGTCAGAAAGGACAAGGACTAGGGAAAACACACACACACACACACACACACACACATGGTGTTTGGCCAGAAGAAAGTCACAGCGGTCTTGATGAGACATTTCCATAGAATTGAGGGCGGGGGAGTCAGCGGTTAAGGGCAGAGAAGATGGAGACAGTGAGTGTGGCCACAGTGTGGAGGATTTTGGCAGCAAAAGGAACAGGAAAGTCTGGAAATTAGCTAGAACGGAGTTGCATCCAGCATGATTTTGTGAATTTGCGTCTTGTCCATATTCCAACCCAGCATCTTCCGGCCACCTCTCCACATCCCCCGCCGCAGTTTCCTCCGCTTATTTTTCAGTCCCAAGTATTTTTTCAACCACAGAGGACAGATGTGGCTTCCTATGATGAGCACTTAACACAGAGTGGGCACATAGTAAGTGCTCAATAAGTGCTGGCTATTGTTATTATTTTTATTAATCGTGATCCCTTAGGAAAAAAGATATGCAAACAAAAGGGAAGAAAAGAAGGCCAGGGAGGGGGAGAGGGAGGGGATGAGGTTAAGGAGGGGGTGACATCCTTACTAGGGAATCTTTAGAAACATACTAGGCTATTTTTCTTTTTTCTAGATCTATTGTTGACTTAATTCTAGACATACTGTTTCTATATAAGATGTCCTATCCTAAGGAGTCTGCACTTTGTCAGTTTGCATGTAGATTTGAGACCCTTCTCAAGGATCTCTTTTTGCATCTCGTTCATAGCCTTGAGGTCAGTCTGAGTCTTAGGTCTGGTCCTTCCCCTTGGAACTGTGGGAGAGAACAAAGGACAGCTCCCCAAGGGATGAGATTTGAGAATAGAACACGCAGAGGGGAAATAGCCAAGTGCCCAATGTGTGAGCAACTTGCAGCAAATGCAAGGGATAGAGGAGCCCAGGAGCCCAAGCCTTTGGGGCTGGACTGAGGGACATCACAGCTTGTCATCAACCAAGAGGATCTGGGCAGGACCAAAAGCTCAGAGGGTTCTGTTTGCAGGTGACAGTGAAGAAACCATGTGGGCCAAGGAGCGAGGGGGCAGGTCCTACGTTTCCTGTAGCAAGATGGCAGAGCTAAGCCACACTGCAGCAGAGCTGTGCAGAGAAGATGCAGTTCATTTATTTTGTCCATAACATTGCTGGTCTTCCCCCTGAGCCCTCTTCACCCACTGTTTAGAAGGGGAAAAGTAACTAACTGTCCAACACCATTTAAAGCTTCAGTAACTTAAACAGTCCCTTTGGGTAGAGTTCAGGGTTTCAGGGATAAAAATACCCTTCCTCCTCCTTCTCACCTGAAGGTAGCCTCTGGGATGCAAAGGAAGAGCTACGTGTGGCTTACACAAGGGAGGCCCTCAGATGTACCCTCAGCATCCTTGGAGGTCCAGTGAGCTTTCCTGTGTCTTCCTGGTTGCTACTTGCCCTCCTGGCCTTCTCAGGTGAATCAAAGACTATTTAATATGCAATCTGACCTCTCTCGGCTTGACCAGAGCTCAAAGCACTTCCAAATTTGACCCACATTGATCCCAAAATTGACCCGGCTCTCCTGTTGTTGTGTATCCCTCAGAGGACTGTCTGTGACGGCTATTACGTCCCAGTGCCCGGATTCCACTCTGCAGCCCTGGCTACAGAGTCACCCTTCCCGGTGATAATTCTTGACTCTCTCCCAGCAATTTCTTTTCAGTAGCCCTGCCATTACAAAAGCTGACTGTCTCATTGCTAGATTTTATAACTGGGCTAAATGTCAGCCTGGGGAAAACAATCCACTCTTAAGGCTACCCTTAATAATGAGAAATGAGGCCCCAAATTCCTCTGCATTGACTGAGGCTTCAGACCAAAGTGTTTGAACTGACCAGTTGTCCTGGCATCTGGTGGAGATGGCTTTGTTGGCCAATCCTGAAAACCTGCAAGGTCTTTTATTTCAAGCCCTCTCAACTCTGCTCTCAATGAGGATGGAAAGTGTTGCATGTGGAAATTGCCTGGGTGACTGGGGGAAACGTTGGCAGGAGAGAAACTTTCCAGTTCTTAGCTTTCAAAGTGTGCACTGTGCCATATGTCATGAGGTAATACAGATTCTCTGAATGGGGGCGTTACTGCCAATGAGTGCAGTGACTTGACAGTCAGCAAATACAGTTCTAATCACTAATCAGAGGCAAAAGAAGAATTGCCAAGAAAGAGCAAAAGAACAGGCAAGTTAGGCATCGAAGCAGCACAAAATGGAGGGAAGGCTGCCCTCGAGCCCCGAACTTCACTTTGTTTAGGAAGAGAAAATAGGCTTGAAAGTGTTCCTGAAGCAGTAGTCTTCATGTGAACAGATACCATCTGGAAATCAACAAAACTCAGGTTTTGTTTTTACAGATTTGTACTGAAAACCAGTTCCAGCTAGGGAATCTCAAATCTCAGAAGGCTCCAACAGGGCACTAAGCTATAAACAATCATTTAGCAAAATCCGCAGTCAAAATGACAGACGCAGGCTGTTGTCTTCTCTGTATTTAAATCAAGAGATGAGGTCAGACATGACCCAGTGCGTGGAGATGTGATAGTCTGCTGATGCATTTTTAATAATTTTTAACCCATAGACACCAGCCTCAGAGACAGTCAGACTCTATCTTCAAGACCCTTCGTTGCACTTAAGTACCTAACATCCTTGCTCTGGCCCCCTCTTCCCCTCTCTTCTCCAAGATCACAGTTCTTGGAGGATAATGATTTAATGGATTTGTTAGTCTTTTTCCTCAACCACCCTACCTTTTCCCCATATTTGCCTTTTAACAAGTCTTTTTGGAGATAATAATACCTCTAGGGGAATTCCCTGGTGATCTAGTAGTTAGGACTCTGAGCTTCCACTTCAGGGGGCACAGGTTCCATCCCTGGTCCAGGAAATAAGATCCCACATGCTTTGCGGCACAGCCAAAAAAAAACCCAAAACAAATAAAACAACAACAAAAAATATCTCTAAAACAGTTGTCTGAATTGTGGGAATTTTAGGCAGTCACCTGACGGGCTTGGGCGGGTGGGGTGAAGAGAGGGGCTGCATTTTAAGAGTTGATACATTTCTCAAAGCTCTACTCCACAGACAGTCGCCGCCTGCATGTGGCCGTTCTGGCTTGAGGCTGGTTGTAGCTTCCTTTGGCTGGGCCTCTCATCTCCTTCCACATCCTGGCAGGTGTGAGCAGGAATAGCTGTGAAAGTCTTGTTTTCCTGTACAGCACAGAGCATGACCGAGCCTACATTGGTGGCCGAGAGCAATTAGTACAGATTTCCCTGGGTAACAGGGTGAAAAACAGGCCCCATGTATAATCCCTGCCTGCATGTGGCTATTTCCAAACAAATTTCCCAGCCAGAACACCTCAGCTTCTCAGACAGCCCCGTGTCTGGCTTCTGTCTCTGGCCCTGCCCTGAACTGGGATTCAGCGAGATTGCAATTCCATGGCTGCCCAGATGCACTTTGGTGCTTCCTGCTGCTTCACTCTGGACTGTGGGTCATTCCATGCTAGGGCAGGTCACAGGCTTGATAATTAGATGGAAAACAAAGACAGACTGGATACAAATTTTCCTAGAGAGACACCAGCATGGTGTGACGTCAGTACTATTTCCAACTTTCAGCGGTGATTATGGCCGCTACGCTTTCCTGCTTCCTGAGGACAACAGTTCAACCTGATTTTCAGCACAATTAGAATGAACTGTTTTAGACAGAGCCAGTATTAAGGGTGGGAGCGGAGCTGGGCCTTAGAGTCACAAGGCACTGATTTTTTCATTGATTTCTCAAGGGGGCGCTCATGCAAAACTGCAATTGGGAACACACAGAATTTCCTGTTTTTGTTTTATTTGTAGGCAGGGTATATTTGCATGATACTTTATCGTTGGCAAGCACTTTCATGTTCATGATCTCATTTGACCAGAATCATTTGAGGTAGGTATGGTGGGGATCAATCTTTCCCTTGGTTGAGTGAGATAGCTGAACTTCAGAGAGCTCCCACAGGTAGTAGTGAAAAGGTAGGATGAATTCCAGGTTTCCTGACTCCTAGGTCCTATTTCTACTGTATCACCATCCCCTCCTTTGGGAATCACCCCGCCCTCAGTTCATTTGGTTTGGCTGTGGTAGAACCCACCATGTCCCTTACTGAAGAGATGGAGCTAAAGCCTGACCAATCAGAGTATTCTATTATCCCAGCCACTATGATTGGCTCAGGTATGAGCACATGACCTAAGCTGGCCAATCACAGTCTTCTCTGGGTCTTTTGTTAAAGCATGTGGGAAAGATGTACTCTCTTTCTCTGGATCCCTGCTGACATGAAGCAAGAGTCTGACTAGGAGTGAAGGCAAGCAGAGGGAACCAGAGCTGATGGAGAGAGTCCTGATGTTATTATTTAACCCATTCATCAGCCGTGCCTGAAACTCTTCAGTGAGCCAATAAATTCCTTTTTTGCTTAAGCCAGTTGGTGTTGTGTTTATGACACTTGCAAATGAAAGGAGTTATTGACTAATAAAACTGTTGATTCTGTCTTTCCCAGGATTAGGAAATTACCTCTTTAAAACTGTTTATTTGTAGTATGCTTTATTCCTTCCCACACACACAAAAAATTCTGAAGCAGTTTATAAAAATAAATAGGAAAAATAGGAAATTAGACAAAATAAATAAAAGGGAAAGTTTAATACATAAAATACATGTCATATGTGTATGTATAGCACAATCTTTATATTAAGTTGACAAAATTATTTTTAAAGTTATAATACCAAGTATTGTTGAGGGTGCTGGGAAGTGGACACTAATGATAGAAAAATGATAAACTGGTGCGAACTTTCTGGAGAGAAATTTGACAGTGCTTATTCATATCCAGTGCTTGTCCATAGCCAATAATCAGAATGCACTGGAAGGAAATAAGTAAATAAAAAAGAATGCATGCAAATATTTAGCTATAAGAATTATTGTTACTATCACCCAAAGTTGGAAAACAGCCTGAATATCCAATGATAAGTTATGGGTCAAAAAAAAAAAATGTCCATCCCTTGGAATATCATGTATTTACTAAAATAATGATGTGGACTTTTATTTACTGACCTGGAATAATATTCATATATTATGGTGTGACTTTGGACTAGCACATCTACATTCCCCCTAGGCCACAGCAAGTTTCAAATAATTGTTCACCCTTAACCCTATGTTTTAAAGTCAAAAAACAAACAAAAGCCTATTTATTGGTTGGGGTAATTAAAAAGGGAGAAATATAGAAGTGGCAAAAATTGCCCTTCTATTCTCACAGTATGAGTGTTCTTGCTTGAGTCAAATTCAGCTTTCCAGAGATGTGGGTTAATTATCCCCTCTTGGACCATGTACTATCTACACACTCTCCATTTTTCAGACACTTGACTAGTATTGGGAGATTATTTATGGTCAGTGAGTTGGGTCTCAAGCATCACCTATTCTAGACCAATGATTGCCAAAATATATATATATGCTCAAAACAAACCACTGCGCTATAAGAAGAAACATTTAGAATTTCTATTTATAGCTAATCCCTTTTTATTTTCTATTTCTGATATGTTTTATAGTGTATGTAATATAACTGGATAGTACATAACAAATAAGAAAACAAAGATTGTTAAAATATTTTTGATGATAAGGATGCCTTCTGGTTATCTATTGTTGTGTAACAAATACACCAGAAAGTTAGTGGATTAAAACACAATTTAATTTTGTTCACAATCTTGTAGATCAGAAATTTGTGAAGGACTCAACCTGAGCAATTTATCCCTCTCCCAAACAGCACCAGTTGGAGCAGCTCAACTTGATCTAGAAGATCCACTTCCAAGATGGTTTATTCACTTGGTTGGCAAGTTGGGAGCTCAGCCAGGGCTGTTGTCTGTAGGGGAGGGGAACGTCTCAGTTCTTTGCCATATGGCTTCCCCGTTGGGCTCCTTGGGTTTCCTCATGAAATGGAGGCTGGATTCCAAGAGGGAATGTTCCAAGAGTCAGGAAGTAGAAGTTGTCTGTCTTTTAAGGCCTGAAGCAAGTAAATACCATCATGTCACTTCCATTATATTCTATTGGTCAAAGGAGTCCAAGAGTCCATCCAAGATTCAAGGGGTGGAGGCACAGACTCCATCTCTCAGTGAGTGATCTGGCAAAGGATTTGTGCCCATCTTTAATCCATTACATGGTATGCAATCACAAATGTCTGAAAACCACTAATTTACGTAAATAGAATATGTATCAGCAGCTCTATCCCCAGACTGGGGCTTAGCTCCCTTGTATAAGAAATTCCTTGCCATCAGAAGCTGGTCTGCTCCTACTGATGCACCTCCCCAAAGCTGTTTCATCAGGCTTTTCTCTTAATGGCTTATTTACTCCAAAGGCATAGTCAGAAGAATATATGCAGGATAATGTAGGGAAAAATAGAACCAACTCATATTGGCACTACTGCTTTATCTTGCTTAGTGAAAGAGTTTGACTAACAGTAGAAATAAATCAGTTATCTGGTCAGGTGTTGGTGACTTGTAAAAAATTTCTCTTTTAAAATAGTATACTTTAAACCAAATTATATTGAATATTAACCTAAATATAGTCAGAATGACGTTATGACTTGAAGGGCTATAATTGTAACAGTGTTCTACCAGAAATTCCCCAGTGCACAGGCTAACACCTGGTTTCCTTTCTCATTAATCAAGTAAAACAATTGCAAATAGAACTTTAAGATTTCCCCTAAATAACATAATATACTCTTGAGGAAGATAAAGTGGCTTACTAAACAGAATAAACCCATTTTGTAAGAAAATGTGTGTGAGAGAGTCAAGAATAAAATTTTTTTTCATTATTTATGATCCTAAATTCTGGTGCTAAGAAGAGCGGATCCTGAGAAGAATCTGTTGCTTTCCTGAGCAGGGTGATGTGGGAGGGTACAAATTAGTAAAAGTGAGATAATAAAAAGGTTTTTTTTTTTTTCCATGAGAAAAGGAAGAGATGTTGGAAGGAGGCAAAAGCAGAGAGGATGACTTGTTCAAAGGTGTGGGTGGAGGATAATTTTCCTATGTGGGCTGCAGGGAATCTCCTCCAGGTCACCACAAAACCTTCAGTAAAACCTGTGTTATTTGGCAACTCTTTTCTGAAAATTTATTTTTATTGAGGTAACATTGATGTACAGTATCATATAAGCTACATGTGTACAACATTCTATTATGACTGCTGTATACAGCACAGTGTGCTCACCATCATAAATTTAGTTTCTATCTGTCACCATACAAGTTGACCCCCTTCACCCATTTCATCCTCTCCCTCACCCCTTCCCCTTTGGTAACCACTATTTTGTCCTCTGTATTTATGTGTTTCTTTTTGTTTGGTTTGGTTTGGTTATTTTTGGTTTGTTTATTCATTTTTTTCTATTTCATATACGAATGAGATCATACAGTATTTGTCTTTCTCTGTCTGACTTATTTCACTTAGCATAATACCCTCAAGGTCCAACCATGTTGTTGCAAATGGAAGATTTCATATTTTTTAATGGCTGAGTAATATTTCATTGTGTGTGTGTGTGTGTGTGTGTGTGTGTGTGTATCTCACATCTTCTTTATCCATTCATCCACTGATGGGCACTTAGGTTGTTTCCTTATCTTAGCTATTGTAAATAATGCTTCAATGAACATAGAGGTGCATATATCTTTTTGAATTAGTGTTTTAATACTCTTTGGATAAATACCCAGAAGTGGGAAAGTTGGATCATATGGTTGTTCTATTCTTAATTTTTTGAGGACTCTCCATAGTGGCTGTACCAATTTACATTCCCACCAACAGTGTATGAGGGTTCCTTTTGCTCCACATCCTTGGCAACTCTTGTTATTTTTTAATCTTTTTTATAATAGCCAATCTAACAGGAAAGAAGTGGTATCTCATTGTGATTTTGATTTGCATTTCCCTGATGGTTAGTGATGTTGAACATCTTTTCATGTGCCTGTTGGCCACCTGTATGTCTTCTTTGGAAAAATGTCTATTCAGCTTCTTTGCCCATTTTTTTTTTAATTTTCCTTTTTTTAAATTTAGTTATTTTATTTATTTATTTATGGCTATGTTGGGGCTTCATTGTTGCACGTGGTCCTTCTCTAGTTGCAGTGAGTGGGGGCTACTCTTCATTGCAGAGCGTGGGCTTCTCATTGCAGTGGCTTCCCTTGTTGCGGAACATGGGCTCTAGGCGTGTGGGCTTCAGTAGTGTGCCACATGGCTCAGTAGTTGTGGCTCACGGACTCTAGAGCACAGGCACAGCACTTGTGGCACATGGGCTTAGTTGCTCTGCGGCATGTGGGATCTTCCCAGACCAGGGCTTGAACACGTGTCCCCTGCATTGGCAGGCAGATTCTTAACCACTGCGCCACCAAGGAAGCCCTCTTTGCCCATTTTAGTACAGAGACTGAAACAGTAATTAAAAAGCTCCTGAAAAACAAAAGTCCAGGATCAGATGGCTTTACAGGTAAATTTTATCAAACACTCAAAGAAGATCTAATACCTATCCTTCTAAAACTTTTCCAAAAAATTGAAGAGGAGGGAATGCTTCTTAACTCATATTAGGAGGCAAACATCACTCTGATGCCAAAATCAAAGACAACACAAAAAAGGAAAATTACAGGCCAATATCTCTGATGAGGATAGATGCAAAAATTCTCATCAAAATATTAGCAAACTGGGGCTTCCCTAGTGGTGCAGTGGTTGAGAGTCCGCCTGCCGATGCAGGGGACACGGGTTCGAGCCCTGGTCTGGGAAGATCCCACATGCCGCGGAGCAGTTAGGCCCGTGAGCCATGGTCGCTGAGTCTGCGCGTCCGGAGCCTATGCTCCGCAACAGGAGAGGCCACAACAGTGAGAGGCCCACGTACCGCAAAAAAAAAAAAAAAAAATTAGCAAACTGAATACAGCAATACATTAAAAGGATCATACATCATGATCAAGTGGGATTTTATTCCATGGGTTAAGGATGGTTCAACATCTACAAATCAATCAACATGGTACACCACATGAACAAAATTAAGGATAAAAACCATAAGATCATCTCAATATATGCAGAAAAAGCATTTGGCAAGATTCAACACCCATTTACAATTTAAAAATCTCAATAAAGTGGTTATAGAATAAAAGTACTTCAAGATAATAAAGGCCATATATGACAAACCCACAATTAATATCATACTCAATGGTGAAAAACTGAAAGCTATCCGTCTAAGATCAGGAACAAAACAAGGATGCCCATTCCTGCCACTCTTATTCAACGTAGTATTAGAAGTCCTTGACGGAACAATTAGGCAAGACAAAAAAAATAAAGGGCATCCAAATTGGAAAGGAAGAAGTAAAACTGTCACTATTTGCAGATGACATGATTTTATATATAGAAAATCCCAAAGACTCCACCAAAAACCCCTATTAGAAATAATAAACAAATATAGAAAAGTTGCAGGATACAAAATCAGTATATAAAACTCTGTTGCATTTCTGCATGCTAAAAATGAGCTAGCAGAAAGAGAAATTAAGAAAACAATTCCATTTACAATCGCAACAAAAAGAATGAAACACCTAGGAATAAATTTAACCAAGGAGGTGAAAGACTTGTACACCAAAAACTATAGGACATTGTGTACAAAGACTTGTACACCAAAAACTATAGGACATTGTTCTTCAAGAAATTGAAGACACAAATAAATGGAAAGACATTCTGTGCTCATGGACTGGAAGAATGAACATGGTTAAAATGTTTATATTTCCTATAGAAATTCTTTTGGGTGTTGGATTGTATTCTTTGGGGAAAATTTGGGGTGACGTTGACATGCACTGAAGGCAGATCCAGACCAAGAACAAGAGTAACCTAAGGAATTTCAAGTCACTTGTGAGTAACATCAGAATAGGAAAAGTCTGAGATATATACATGCACCAAATTATGACAGTTACTATCTCTGGATAGTGGATTACAAATGATATTTATTTCATTCCCTCTTCATTTTTGTATTTTAAATTTTTTCTATGAGTTGGGCTGTATAAAGGAAGTTATTTTGAAACACACGTGGGCTTTGCAATCAGACAGGCTTATATTAGAACCCAGCTCCACTACTTCTGGAATTTGTGATTCTAGATAAGTTCCTTGAACTTTTAAAGCCTCAGTTCCCTCATTCGTATAACAACTACTCATAAGTAGTTGTGAGGATTAAATAAAATAATCCGTGTAAAGTTCTTCAAACGGTGCCTTTGAACTGAGTAGGCATACAATAAATCGTACAAATTATTATTGTTTTTGGTAAGTAAACTTTGCTGATGGTTCTCAGATCCTGAAAATGATCAGCGTTTCTACTCACTGCCAAGAAGTTAAGGCAGCACGTGGCCTTGTGGCTTCATCGTCTAATGAACAAGCAGAAGAAATTCAACCAAGCTTTATCTCTACCATATAAGTCACACAATAGATCATCATCACGAATAAAAACCTTTCTGAGCACCTACTATGTGCAAGTTATTTAAGTTCTCAGACATTAGACCCCATCCCTATGGCCTTCATCTTGTAGCCAGGTCACTTCTGGCCACTAATGCTCAAGTGTCTCAACTCCTAATTAAAAACACTTTCAGAGTAAGCTATACTTTAGGATGGGCCCACATGGTTTTAATTCCCAGTGAAGAATACACATTACATTTCAGGACTTCTACACTAGCCAAAGCGTTCTGATGTGGGGTTTGACTCCCTTGGTGCTGTCATGTGACAGGCTTTTTGATGTGGTCTCTGTTCCAGTAAGTTAAACTCTGGCATCTCAGAACTGGCGCAGCCTGCCCAGCTACAGATGAATTCTGAACGCAGACTCAGGCTGAATCTGCATGCCTGTGGGTGGATGGGACCACAAAGGCCATGGGGTTAATTATCTGGAGGCTGTTTTAGTGCAGGCCCCACTCTTCAGGGTTTCCTAGTTGCTGCTGTGTAGCTTGGCTATCTAAGACCGTGCTCCTCAAAGAATTTTTGGTTTTTGACCTCTTGGCTGGGAGAAAAAAACCCCTCTGAACCCTACATGTTCCTGCTTGAGGCTACAGAGGCAAGCTTACTGGGCTTCACAAAACTTTTCACTGCTCTGGATGAGGTCTGCCCTGAAATGCCTGGTGTTTATTCATTATAGTAAGTAAATAAATAAGTCGTGCTTGAAACAAAAGCGCAGGCCTTGTTAGATGTGACATGCTCACACCATCTGGGTCTCCTCTCCTTCCAGGCACGTGGAAGACAAGACTGCCCAGCCCTCTGGGGTTTGGTGGGGCAGTGTGACCAGTGTAGGCCAACAGGGTGTGAGCTGAGGTGACACCTGTCACTCCTCTGCATTGAAGAGCGGATGAGATGTCCAACCTCTCTCTTCCCTGGAGACCAAAGGAGTCACATGTTCTAGATGTTACAGCTACAGATGGTAGAGCCTCCATCAGTCTGGATCCTTGAATGACCGATGGAGTGGAATTTTCCCAATACACATACCCACCACCCTTGACTTTGCGACCAACATGTATCATATGCAAGAAATAAATCTTTTTGTGTTCAACATTGGATCTGGGGGCTAATTTGTTATCACAGCACAGCGTAGCCTATTCTAACTCATACAATTATCCCATAAACATTAGTAACATAGAAAGTGGTCTACAGGTCACCTGTTGGACCTGTCATTGGGAGTTGGCCAAGGCTGTCTATGGTGAAAGGTAGAGGACTAAAGGAACAACTTCAAGGATGAGCAGTAGTCCAGATGATGAAGTTCAGGGGACCTGCGGTCTATATTGGGAGGCCTGGAGGAAGGCAAAAGTGACACTCAGTCTCTGGAGGTGCTCATCCCAGGCAGGCCAGACTCCAGACCAAGGTCAGCCAAGCAGAGCATCCCAACCCCAAAGAAAGGAAGCATTCCCAGTAGACTGCTTACCGTGCCCTCCTTGGTTCAGAGGCTGTGTTGGTTGGCAGGCTGCCTTTAGGGCCCCAGAAAGTGAAAAAACATTCATAGGTCACTTTAGATGCACAAGATGTTCGACTGTGACGAGATTTTATTTACTGGTCTGTATTGGTTTTCTTTGCATAGGCCCCTGAGGGCCAACCATCCAAGTGGGAGTTAAGACATACTCACACAGACCCCATCTGAGGTTCTTGGAAATGCAACGTGAATGATTAACAATCCCAGTGAAAGGTGGCTGTGGCTGCTCCTTCCATTTCTAAACCTGAAATTACCCAACTGCCATATCGAAAGTCAGGAACTTTTCAGTAACCTGGATAGAGAGGGACCTGGGAAGTGAATGAGGGGAAGCTTCCCCCCCACCTTTTTTTTTTAATGGAGACACTGGTGGAAAAACATTTTTTTGTTTCTTTAAAAAATTTTTTAATTTTATTTTTTGTATTTTTTTATACAGCAGGTTCTTATTAGTTATCCATTTTATACATATTAGTGTATTTATGTCAATCCCAATCTCCCAATTTATGCACACCACCACCCTCCCTGCCACTTTCCCCCCTTGGTGCCCATACGTTTGTTCTTTACATCTGTGTCTCTATTTCTGCCCTACAAACCAGTTCATCTGTACCATTTTTCTAGGTTCCACATATATGTGTTAATATATGATATTTATTGTTCTCTTTCTGACTTACTTTACTCTGTATGACAGTCTCTAGATCCATCCATGTCTCTAAAAATGACCCAATTTCATTCCTTTTTATGGCTGAGCAATATTCCATTGTATATATGTACCACATCTTCTTTATCCATTCGTCTGTTGATGGGCATTTAGGTTGCTTCCATGACCTGGCTATTCTAAATAGTGCTGCAATGAACATTGGGGTGCATGTGTCTTTTTGAATTACGGTTTTCTCTGGGTATATGCCCAGTAGTGGGGTTGCTGGGTCGTAATTCTAGTTTTAGTTTTTTAGGGACCTCCATCCTATTCTCCATAGGGCTATATCAATTTACATTCCCATCAACAGTGCAAGAGGTTTCCCTTTTCTCCACACCCTCTCCAGCATTTGTTGTTTGTAGATTTTCTGATGATGTCCATTCTAACTGGTGTGAGGTGATACCTCACTGTAGTTTTGATTTGCATTTCTCTAATAATTAGTGATGTTGAGCAGCTTTTCATGTGCTTCTTGGCCATGTATGTCTTCTTTGGAGAAATGTCTATTTAGGTCTTCTGCCCATTTTTGGATTGGGTTGTTTGTTTTTTTAATATTGAGCTGCATGAGCTGTTTATATACTTTAGAGATTAATCCTTTGTCCGTTGATTCGTTTGTAAATATTTTCTCCCATTCTGAGGGTTGTCTTTTTGTCTTGTTTGTAGTTTCCTTGCTTTGCAAAAGCTTTTAAGTTTCATTAGGTCCCATTTGTTTATTTTTGTTTTTATTTCCATTACTCTAGGAGGTGGATCAAAAAAGATCTTGCTGTGATTTATGTCAAAGAGTGTTCTTCCTATGTTTTCCTCTAAGAGTTTTATAGTGTCTGATCTTACATTTAGGTCTCTAATCCATTTTGAGTTTATTTTTGTGTATGGTGTTAGAGAGTGTTCTAATTTCATTCTTTTACATGTAGCTGTCCAGTTTTCCCAGCACCACTTATTGAAGAGGCTGTCTTTTCTCTGTTGTATATCCTTGCCTCCTTTGTCATAGATTAGTTGACCATAGGTGCGTGGGTTTATCTCTGGGCTTTCTATCCTATTCCATTGATCTATATTTCTGTTTTTGTGCCAGTATCATATTATCTTGATTACTGTAGCTTTGTAGTATAGTCTGAAGTCAGGGACTTTGATTCCTCCGTCTCCACTTTTTCCCCTCAAGACTGCTTTGGCTATTCAGGGTCTTCTGTGTCTCCATACAAATTTTAAGATTTTTTGTTCTAGTTCTGTAAAAAATGCCATATGTAATTTGATAAGGATTGCATTGAATCTGTAGATTGCTTTGGGTAGTATAGTCATTTCCACAATATTGATTCTTCCAATCCAAGAACATGGTATATCTCTCCATCTGTTTGTATCATCTTTAAATTCTTTCATCAGTGTCTTATAGTTTTCTGCATACAGGTCTTTTGTCTCCCTAGGTAGGTTTATTCTTAGGTATTTTATTCTTTTTGTTGCAATGGTAAATGGGAGTGTTTCCTTAGTTTCTCTTTCAGATTTTTCATCATTGGTGTATAGGAATGCAAGAGATTTCTGTGCATTGATTTTGCATCCTGCAACTTTACCAAATTCATTGATTAGCTCTAGTAGTTTTCTGGTGACATCTTTAGGATTCTCTATGTATAGTATCATGTCATCTGCAAACAGCGACAGTTTTACTTTTCTTTTCCAATTTGTATTCCTTTTATTTCTTTTTCTTCTCTGATGGCCATGGCTAGGACTTCCAAAACTATGTTGAATAATAGTGGTGAGAGTGGACATCCTTGTCTTTTTCCAGATCTCAGAGGAAATGCTTTCAGTTTTTCACCATTGAGAATGATGTTTGCTGTGGGTTTGTCGTATATGGCCTTTATTATGTTGAGGTAGGTTCCCTCTATGCCCACTTTCTGGAGAGTTTTTATCATAAATGGGTGTTGAATTTTGTCAAAAGCTTTTTTGTATCTATTGAGATGATCATATGGTTTTTATTCTTCAATTTATTAATATGGTGTATCACATTGATTGATTTGCATATATAGAAGAATCCTTGCATTCTGGGATAAATCCCACTTGATCATGGTGTATGATCCTTTTAATGTGTTGTTGGATTCTGTTTGCTAGTATTTTGTTGAAGATTTTTGCGTCTATATTCATCAGTGATATTGGTCTGTAATTTTCTCTTTTTGTAGTATCTTTGTCTGGTTTTGATATCAGGATGATGGTGGCTTCATAGAATGAGTTTGGGAGTGTCCCTTCCTCTGCAATCTTTTGGAAGAGTTTGAGAAGGATGGATGCTAGCTCTTCTCTAAATGTTTGATAGAATTCACCTGTGAAGCCATCTGGTCCTGGACTTTTGTTTGTTGGAAGATTTTTAATCACAGTTTCAATTTCCTTGCTTGTGATTGGTCTGTTCATACTTTCTATTTCTTCCTGGTTCAGTCTTGGAAGGTTATACCTTTCTAAGAATTTGTCCATTTTTCCAGGTTGTCCATTTTATTGGCATAGAGTTGCTTGTAGTAGTCTCTTAGGATGCTTTGTATGTCTGCAGTGTCTGTTGTAACTTCTCCTTTTTCATTTTTAATTTTATTGATTTGAGTCCTCTCCCTCTTTTTCTTGATGAATCTGGCTAATGGTTTATCAATTTTGTTTATCTTCTCAAAGAACCAGCTTTTAGTTTTATTGATCTTTGCTATTGTTTTCTTTGTTTCTATTTCATTTATTTCTGCTCTGATCTATATGATTTCTTTCCTTCTACTAACTTTGGGTTTTGTATGTTCTTCTTTCTCTAGTTCCTTTAGATTGTTTATTTGAGATTTTTCTTGTTTCTTGAGGTAGGCTTGTATTGCTATAAATTTCCCTCTTAGAACTGCTTTTGCTGCATCCCATAGGTTTTGGATCGTTGTGTTTTCATTGTAATTTGTCTCTAGGTATTTTTGATTTCTTCAGGGATCTCTTGGTTATTTAGTAATGTATTGTTTACCCTTCATGTGTTTGTGTTTTTTACATTTTTTCCCCTGTAATTGATTTCTAATCTCATAGTGCTGTGGTCAGAAAAGATGCTTGATATGATTTCTTTTTTTTTTTTTTTTTTTATTATTATTATTATTAATTAATTAATTTATGGCTGTGTTGGGTCTTCGTTTCTGCGCGAGGGCTTTCTCTAGTTGTGGCAAGCGGGGGCCACTCTTCATCGCAGTGCGCGGGCCTCTCTTGTTGCGGAGCACAGGCTCCAGACGCGCAGGCTCAGTAATTGTGGCTCACGGGCCCAGTTGCTCCGCGGCATGTGGGATCTTCCCAGACCAGGGCTCGAACCCGTGTCCTCTGCATTGGCAGGCAGACTCTCAACCACTGCGCCACCAGGGAAGCCCGATATGATTTCAATTTTCTTAAATTTACTGAGGCTTGATTTGTGACCCAAGATGTGATCTCTCCTGGAGAATGTTCCGTGTGCCCTTGAGAAGAAAGTGTAATCTGTTGTTTTTGGATGGAATGTCCTATAAATATCAATTAAATCTACCTGATATATTGTGTCATTTAAAGTTTGTGTTTCCTTATTAATTTTCTGTTTGGATGATCTGTCTGTGGGTGTAAGTGAGGTGTTAAAGTCCCCCACTATTATTGTGTTACTGTTGATTTCCTCTTTTATAGCTGTTAGCAGTTGCCTTATGTATTGAGGTGCTCCTATGTTAGGTGCATATATATTTATAATTGTTATATCTTCTTCTTGGATTGATCCCTTGATCATTATGTATTGTCCTTCCTTGTCTCTTGTAACATTCTTTATCTTAAAGTCTATTTTTTCTGATATGAGTATTGCTACTCCAGCTTTCTTTTGATTTCCATTTGCATGGAATATCTTTTTCCATCCCCTCACTTTCAGTCTGTATGTGTACCTAGGTCTGAAGTGGGTCTCTTGTAGACGGCGTATATATGGGTCTTGTTTATGTATCCATTCAGTGAGCCTGTGTCTTTTGGTTGGAGCATTTAATCCATTCATGTTTAGGTAATTATCGATATGTATGTTCCTGTTACCATTTTCTTAATTGTAATGGGTTTGTTTTGTAAGTCCTTTTCTTCTCTTGTGTTTCCCACTTAGAGAAGTTCCTTTAGCATTTGTTGTAGAGCTGGTTTGGTTGTGCTGAATTCTCTTAGCTTTTGCTTGTCTGTAAAGCTTTTAATTTGTCTGTCGAATCTGAATGAGATCCTTGCCGGATAAAGTAATCTTGGTTGTAGGTTCTTCCCTTTCATCACTTTAAATATATCATGCCACTCCCTTCCGGCTTGTAGAGTTTCTGCTGAGAAACCTTATGGGAGTTCTCTTGTATGTTATTTGGCTTTTTTCCCTTGTTGCTTTCAATAATTTTTCTTTGTCTTTAATTTTTGTCAGTTTGATTACTATGTGTCTCAGCATATTTCTCCTTGGGTTTATCCTGCCTGGGACTCTCTGTGCTTCCTGGACTTGGGTGGCTAATTCCTTTCCCATGTTAGGGAAGTTTTTGACTATAATCTCTTCAAATATTTTCTCGGGTCCTTTCTCTCTCTCTTCTCCTTCTGGGACCCCTTTAATGTTAATGTTGTTGCATTTAATGTTGTCCCAGATGTGTCTTAGGCTCTCTTCATTTCTTTTCATTCTTTTTTCTTTATTCTGTTCCATGGCAGTGAATTCCACCTTTCTGTCTTCCAGGTCACTTATCCGTTCTTCTGCCTCAGTTATTCTGCTATTGATTCCTTCTAGTGTATTCTTCATTTCAGTTATTGTATTGTTCATCTGTTTGTTTGTTCTTTAATTCTTCTAGGTCTTTGTTAAACATTTCTTGCATCTTCTCAATCTTTGCCTCCATTCTTTTTCTGAGGTCCTGGATCATCTTCACTATCATTATTCTGAATTCTTTTTCTGGAAGGTTTCCTATCTCCACTTCATTTAGTTGCTTTTCTGGGGTTTTATCTTGTTCCTTCATCTGGTACATAGCCCTCTGCCTTTTCATCTTGCCTATCTTTCTGTGAATGTGGTTTTTGTTCCACAGGCTGCAGGATTGTAGTTCTTCTTGCTTCTGCTGTCTGCCCTCTGGTGGATGAGGCTATCTAAGAGGCTGGGAGGGACTGGTGGTAGGTAGAGCTGGCTGTTGCTCTGGTGGGCAGAGCTCAGTAAAACTTTAATCGGCTTGTCTGCTGATGGATGGGGCTGGGTTCCCTCCTTGTTGGTTGTTTGGCCTGAGGCAATCCAACAGTGGGGCCTACCCCGGCTCTTTGGTGGGGCTAATGGCAGACTCTGGGAGGGCTCATGCCGAGAAATACTTCCCAGAACTTCTGCTGCCCATGTCCTTGTCCTCACGGTGAGACACAGGCACCCCCCACCTCTGCAGGAGACCCTCCAACACTAACAAGTAGGTCTTGTTCAGTCTCCTATGGTGTCACTGCTCCTTCCCCTGGGTCCTGATGCACACACTACTTTGTGTGTGCCCTCCAAGAGTGCAGTCTCTGTTTCCCCCAGTCCTGTCGAAGTCCTGCAATCAAATCCCGCTAGGCTTCAGTGTCTGATTCTCTAGGAATTCCTCCTCCCATTGCTAGACACCAGGTTGGGAAGTCTGACGTGGGGCTCAGAACCTTCACTCCAGTGGGTGGACTTCTGTGGTATAACTGTTCTCCAGTTTGTGAGTCACCCACCCAGCGGTTGTGGGATTTGATTTTATTGTGGTTGCTCCCCTCCTACCATCTCATTGAAGCTTCGCCTTTGTCTTTGGATGTGGGGTATCTTTTCTGGTGAGTTCCCGTCCCTTCCTGTCGATGATTGTTCAGCAGTTAGTTGTGATTCCAGTGCTCTCACAAGAAGAAGTGAACACACATCCTTCTACTCTGCTATCTTGAACCAATCTCCTGAAGCTTTCCTCTTGTCATCACTGATGACATGGTTTGTAGTGTCTGAAAGTCATTGTTACCATCCACCTTCTGCTTGGCCAGCCTGGAATGAGGTTGTATTCAGCTGACAGCAGCAGAAAGATGCACATAACCACATTCTTCATGGTGCCAAACTGCCTTTTTAAAAAAAATAAATATATTTACTTATTTTTGGCTGGGTTGGGTCTTCACTGCTGTGTGCAGGCTTTCTCTAGTTGTGGTGAGCCGGACTACTCTTCGTTGTGGTGCATGGGCTTCTCACTGCAGGGGCTTCTCTTGTTGCGGAGCATGGGCTCTAGGCGTGCGGGCTTCAGTAGTTGCGGTGCGTAGGCTCAGTAGTTGTAGCTCGTGGGTTCTAGAGCACAGGTTCAATAGTTGTGGCACACAGGCTTAGTTGCTCCGTGGCATGTGGGATCTTCCCAGACCACGGATTGAACCCGTGTCCCTTGCTTTGGCAGGCAGATTCTTAATCAGTGTGCCACCAGGGAAGTCCCAAGACTGCCTTCTTATTAGAACTGGAAGAAAGAAGAAAGGATGATGGGTTAGTCCCCTCGTGATTCCCTGGGCTGGAATTGCTGAAGAGCTGATATTTCTGCATAAAATTGTCTTTGCAGAAATCAACTTTTCCGAATTCACTGGGAACGCAGAGCCAGGGGTCTGGCTGCATTGAGATGACAGGGTTCATTGGGACCAAACTGGTTTTTGCCACTTTGCTACTTAGCAGAGTTGTAATGCTAAAGTCTCTCAGGGTTTTTAGTTTTTACAAGGTAATTATTTTCAGAGTCAAAAAGGTGCAGGTTCCCTTACCGAAAACCTCCTGATGCAAGAGAAATGAGATCTTGTTATACATTACTCAGATCACTCTGCTTCCTCAGTCTAAATCCACTCTGCTGGTAGAGTGAAAACCACAGCTTCATTCCCAGGTATACAGAACGACAGTAATCACATCAAATGTTAATGTGAGGAATCCATTTAAATAGAGATAAATTCCAAATGCAAATATATTTTTATTTTGAATGTAATACATTTACGAAGAAAATGCCTGTGCTTTTAGAATAGAAGGCAGATTTCTGAACCACCTCCCCACAACCCTGATTAAATAAAAGATTTGGTGAGAACGAATAGTGTCCGTTGAAAAACAGTGGCAAGAACCTACTTAGTGGTTCCCTATCTTTTAATCCATATTGACAGCACAAAAAATGTACTTTAATTATGATTTCCAAATCTCACCTTGATACTCTGTGAAGTAAAAGAGAAAACCCTACATTCTGATATGTACCATAGTTACTTTGTATTTTTCAGGTGCTCTAAGAGTGCTTTATTCCCAAAGGTTGCTGATATAAGGATTCCTGGGAGCCAGAGTGGCAGGTAGAGCCCTGCGCTCAGAGCCCCAAGGCCTGAGCCAAACTGGAGTCAGATGTATCCACTATTGAAGCCACAGGCCACAGGGAAGGAGACCAAGGGTGGGACTTGGTTTGTGGAGCTGTAAGTTGCACCTTGTGGATAGAAAGCATCCCCCTGACTTCAGGTTGGTTTTACGGCTGAGGTGTAGCACTATGGCTACACCACATGGATATTCAGAGCAAAAGTTAGGAGGTTTATGCCCCCTTCACCAGCAACACTTAGAATTTTCATCACCTAAATTGAGCCACTAAGTAAATGAATGTAATCTCTAGAAAATTGAAACTGCACAAATAAACAATGGAAGGAAAGGAGAAAGGTGGTTCGAATGCAAGGGATATCTTTCTAAAATGCAAGATGAAGGTGATGTCGACTCAGAATCTTCGCTTCAATCTTTCCAAGGCCATCATAAAACTAAGTTCTGTAAAGGAACACAAAGAGACTAAAGAAACAGACTCCTAACTAGCTCACATAATGAACAGCTCATCCTTGCTCCCTCAAGCACCATCCGTGATTGAAGGGCGCTGTGAACTCTGCTTCCAACTTGCCAGCCCGGGGAGCTGAGATTGATGTGTAGACTGGGAACATGAACCCTGGGCTTCAGGAGCAGCTTGAGGTCAAGTCAGAATTTGTTTCTGTCCTGCCTTTCAAAGCTTTGTTTGTATATGAACCATCCATGCTAATGACTCAGCATTGCTGGGCCTGGGAGAGCTGGGGGTGGACACCTTCAAGGAGATTCATTCAGGATGTAAATTCATTAGCTATGTGGAGGGCTGGGGCTTTTCCTATAAGGATCAATGAAAGCTGGAAATTCCCAGTTTAACCACTGACCAGGCCCATCTACCCCACCACCCCACCAAATCCTGCCCCACCCTGATGGTTGCTCTAACCAAAATAAATAATAAATGTGTAAAGCTCAACAGTGATCCTATTCAGAGTCACTGCCACCCATTTCTAAAGCCCAGGCTGATGTAAAGTAACCCAAGATTTCAATTCTCTTCAAGGGGCTACTGCACATCCTTGGTGACAATTAAATCACAGAACCTGTGTAAGTAAGGTTTTTTTTTTTTTTTTTACTCTATTTGCTTTATTGTTTGCTGTTTCTCTTCCATAGACACCTAGATCGACATGTATTGATGGAATGCTATTCTGAGACATGGTGAAAGCATTTCCAATGAATTGAGTCTTCATTTTGATCATCATACATAAATGAAGGATAGTTCTTTAACATACTAACGCTGACAACAACTAATTAATACCTTTCTTTTGTAAAGCATTTAGAGTTTCTACCAAATATCTTCACATGAATCACCTCTTTTATTTTCAGAACCATATCGTAGGCAGGATGTGCATTATTATTGACATTAAGTGAATAAAGAAACTGAGACTTCCTGGAGGTTAATAGGCTTGCCTTGAGTAACAGAAATGATTGGCGTTGGTTGTAGGATTAGGACAGATGCCAAGTCCAATACTTTTTCCAAGCCATCCCACTGTCTCTACAAAGAAATCGTTCCTTCTCTGGAAAGCTTTGAATTTTATAAATTGTTTAAGTGCTTATTATTTTGTTTGATGGAAATGAAATACAGCTAACACTTGTTGAGTCATGACTAAGTCGAGTCATCGTACAGAGTATCAAGTACTCAACCTGAACTTTCTCATTTATGGGGTGGGTGTTATTATCCCTGTTGTTATAGATGTGGAAACTGAGCACAGAGAGGCTTTTGCAATTTGCCCAAACCACACAGCAGGTAAGTAGCAGGGATTTGAAAACAGTCAGCATGACTCCATAGCCTCCCAGCCTCATCGGTCTGCTGAGGTAGGCAGGTTTGCAACTTCTTGAATTGATAATCGAAGAACCATAGGTCCAGTTGCTGGTAGGCAGAACTGTCTACATTGCCAAAATGTTTGGGATCGTTTGGGTCCGTGTTGATTGTTCCAGCTAGGAGCCCAAGCTGGAATCAATAGAAATAAGCAATAAGCAATAGAAATAAACCAAATAACCAAAAGAAACCAGACCCTCTGTTGTGAGATGGTGTTCCTCCCCCTGCTACTCTCCCACCCCATGATAGCCTTCCTTCCCAATCAGTTTTTTCTCCACAGTGGCACCAGTATTACTCCTATTTCTGATACTAACAACCACTAAGTTCCTTCTCCCAGGTCCCATATCCAGTCAGCTATCCGGGATTCCTATTTTGTGGTTGTGTGCGTCTCTAGAACGTGCTTCCTCCTCTTCTCTCCTTCTGCCAGGACCACAGTCCAGTCGAATAACTAGACAATAGCCTCTCCAGCTTCAGACACTTCCCACAGTGTAGTCAGTGTTGTCGCCAAGCATCCTAAAAACACAGCTGTCCTCATCTCTTCCCATGCTGGGCTCCTACACATGGCACCCCATTATCTATCGCAAGCCCTGTGGTTTACATCTCCCATTGTCTAGCTCTTCCGTTTTCTGGCCATTTTCCTACCAATCCATTGTCTCTGGCTTCGCCCCCTTTTTTTTCTTTTTGGCTGCACCACAAGGCATACAGGATCCTGTTCCCCGACCAGGGATCAAACCTGCACCCCCTGCAGCGGAAGTGCAGAGTCTTAACCACTGGACCAACAGGGAAGTCCCCCTTCCTTCTCCTCTTGTCAAGTAGGTCTCACAGTCCCCGGCACATGTCCACGAGCCCATTGCCTCATCTCGTGCCTTCATTGTTATTTTCCCATCCTGTTATTTCTCTTCCTTCATGCTTATCCCAATCTAGACACCCTCCAGCCTGTGAAATCTTCTCATATTCTTCCTTCTTGGATTCCTATTGTTCCTACAGAAAGCGCCACAGAGTTTATAGTGTTTAATTTTGTTTTCTAATTGTCTCACTATTTATCTCCTCCGCTGGACTGTAAGTTTCCCAGGTCAAAGACCCTCTCATATTTTTTTTCATGATCCTCACTGGGCATAATGGAGTATTGGACTCAGAGAAGGCGCTTGTTTGGTGGACTGATTTCACTTGGTGGAGGACTTGGCATCAGACCAGAAGGCAAATGAGCATTGGCTGATTTAGTAGCTCTGATGAGCAATCCAGTGACCTTGCTCCACAAGGGTTACTTCTCTAATACTTGATGCCAACGACAAATTCGAGTGAAGGTCAGGATATTACAAACCAGCCAATTTATTTTCTGTAGTAGAGTTGTCTTTTCCCTACCTCTTAAGCATCTGAGGAACACATCTTTTCTGATTCCTTTCCCAGGTCGCGGTGGCTGTTCTCTAAGGAGGTACGATAATGGGGCGGGGTGAGGGGGAATAAACTGAGTTGTGCAAGTGAAAGCCCACCGCAAGTAGAATCTGATTTATAATCTCCAAAGTAATACATTAGAGAATGGAAAGTAGCTCAAGGCAGATGTTTCAGAATAATTCATGAAACAGTTTTTTACCAGAAGAGAAGTTGTTGGACACTGCGAAGGCTTGTTCAGAATCAACATGTTTAATGGCCATGCATCCAAGTTCAAGTTGCCCCAGGCAGATTTCAGAGAGACTAGCACTTTGGAAATCTAATAGCAGAAGTAATCAAGTTAGTATATATGGACACATTTGAAAAGTGTGTCATAGTTTCCAAACTGTGTTCTCAAGCACCATCTTAGGAGTTGAATCCTTTTGAGTTGGAAGGAGTTCTGAAGGTTATATGGTTGAAAGAGGTATACCATGTCTGGAATACTATTAACATACTTTTCACTTTTGTATTTCATGGGTCAACCTACCCCTTCACTTTCCCATTTTCTCAGACATATGTCCACCTTTAGATTTCTACAGCATGAATGCAAAAAAAAAAAAAAAAAAATCGAATGTGCAGGTTCTCGCAACCCGAAATGGGAATTTTGTAGGCATAATAGCTGTAAGAACTAGGCTTTGGTGAGAGAGAAATAGGATTTCCTAAATTTATTTAGCTCCCATTTAGCATAACTTGCTAAAGAGCCAAGCTTGTAGGTAGGACTCAGATCATAGAACTGCTTCCATGCATGCAAGGTCTGGTTCTGTCTATGACAACTGGGCCAGGAGGCTTGAATTGTAGAGGCAGGAAACCTGCCCATTTCTGGTCCCAAAAGACCATGAGAAGGAGAAGGGAGACAGAGGCTGGAGAGATATTCATCTTGATTTTCTGTCTCTGGGATGCCCAGAGGGGGAGGTGTGTTAGATGTTAAAATCAACACAAGGCCTCCCCCTCATTTGAGACTGCATGGATCGCAGGCTGCCCACACCCATGTGGGAGTGGCCACATCAGACTAAACTCAGCAGTACAGTGTGGTTAGACAGTGGAAGGGCTAGCATTTAGCTTTCCCAAGCCACCCTCAGTTCCTGTGTGGTGTGGAAGGAACTCAGAATCTCCTGTGTGTCCCTGAAGGGGGGAAGGCACAGATGCTGGTTGGAATCTGGCTAGAGAACATACCAGAGAGGAATGACCATAGTGGGGACAAGATGGCGCTGTGGGCAAGGGTTGCAAAATGAACTGCCTGGACCCTGACCTCACAACCAGACCCAGGGGCTCAACAACAAGGCGGACCGAGGGGCCCACGGTGCCAAGGGAGGACCAGAGACCCAGCACCAAGGGGGACCCAGGGGCGGCCAAGCTAGGGAAAAAAGAAGCTGGACTCCAACTCAACCACGACAGAAAATGAACCACAAGCTACCCAACCCAGCAACAAATACCAGTCTGAAGCCAGGGAATGGGACAAGCTGAACATTGGTCCTCAACAGTCCAGAGAGCAGCCCAGACCAACCACCCTACAGCAGACATGGGGAGGATCCAAAAAATACCATGTGGACGTGAGGCTGCACCCCTCCACCCCTGAGAAGACAGTCAGCCCCCTCACACACCCAGGCAAAGACTGAATTATCTAAAGAAAACTGCTCCCGAGCAGGAGATTGGACTGAGATTAGAGGCTGGAGTACACCTAGTTTCCCACACCACAGTGGGATGGGGACTCACCGAAAAACTCAGCATTTCCGCAAGTCTGGGTGCTTTGGTGACGTTGCTCCCCAGCATGACGTTCTCCTTCATGTTCAGGAAAAGGCGCAGAGTGACTGTGGGACCAGGTGAAGCAGATGTCACCATCTTCATTGTACATGTGCAGAAGCCAAGGTCCAGAGATGAAATGTCTCATCCGTGGTCAAGAGGCACTGGGTGCAAAACCACAAAAGGAGTTAGACCTTCTGATCCCAGCTCCACGCTCCTCCCACAGGGCTGAGAGCCCCTCTCATGACCGGGCAGGAGATGCCCACCTAGTCCAGCCCGGGGAACAATGGTGAAAAGTGTTTATGCTCAGAAGCAGCCTTAGGTTTCCCTTTTGGGCCCCAGTCATACCTTTAGTCTTCCTTCAGGGGAATGTTACGGCTTGAAGATGTGCCATTGGCATATTGACACCTGATGGTGGCGTGGCAGTGGCATGATTCTACGTCTGTTCATGAGGCCAAATGTTTGGAACTGCACAGAGCTGATAGGACAGTGATGGAACAAAGTGTTTCTTTTTCTCTCTTTTCTCCCAAGTATCGCCTAAAATTGAAACCTCTATATTGGCTGCAGTTTTCATCCATCTGCAGAAACACATTAGAAAGAGAAAGAGGTTGGCAACTGACTTCAGGCTTTTCCCCCAGAGTGTTACTTACCTGACTTTAACCAGATGCTGTGCCTGTCTCTCCCCTCCATGCTCAGTGGGCAAAAGACAGAAGAAATACAAGGAATGCTTGTTACGCTCTGGACTCTCTCCCCCTCTCTTTTTCTTTCTGTCTTTCCTTTTTTTTTTTTTTTTTCCTTAAATCCCAGGACCGGATATACAAGTTCCAGAAGAGGAATATATATCCCTAGAGTCTGAAATCAAATCTGGAATTCATATCCTCTGTAAATGTACTTTATTAAAAGCAGGAATCAAGAAAGGTTTTGGAATTATTATATTGGAGAGGTTGATTGTTTAGAGGGGACTTGGAATTAGGGATAATTTTAGACATGTTTTGCAGGCAGCCACCTCCTTGGATGAATGGAAAAACTGGGTACTTTGGCATCAATCCTATCCCAAAGGTCTTAAAACCAGCCCTTAGACTGTTACCAATGCAGGAAGGAAAGCAGGACATTGCGGTAAGACACATTCATCTATAATCACCATAATAGGGTGAATTGAAAATGTTGCAGGAACACATAGTAGGTAACATTTCCAGGCATCACACTGTCAGTTTGGCGCTAATCTTTGTAAAATCCACTTGCTGCCACTTCATGATGGTTAAGGGCAACCCCACGGCTTCCAGGGATGGAAGGCATGTGTGTGTGCGTGTCGGTCTGTGTCTGTGTCTCTGTGTGTGTCTGTGTGGGCATGTGTGTGAAGAAGCTGAAAGGGTTGTTTGAGGTCCAGAAATGGAGCCAGTGGAGGCTGCAAGGGGAGGAAGGAAGCGGGGCAAGTCACATGAACCATCCCGGGCCAGGCCTGCAGCCTGTACTGCCGGCCATTCTCTGGGTGGGGAACCAGGAACTTGTCCGTCGTTCCCAGAAGGCCCAGACGGTTTTATATCAGTAAACTGTCTCTGAACTATTTTTCTCCCCTCGGTTTGAAATCACATTCTTCTGAATACCATTGCAGCTCATGGTATGTCTCTGATGAAAACCATCATTTCACAGGGGTCGGCCAACTCAACAGCGTGAGCAAAGTGATTACGGGATTCACATTCCAGTAATAAAAGAAGAGCTCAGCCTTCTAACTGGTCAGAGAAAGGTGGGAGCCCCTGGTGACCCAGAAGAAGCCTCTGGACCCTCAGAGGTCCCAGAAGAACGGAGAGGGAGGTAGCGGTTCTGGGCTAATTTAAAGGAGAGCTTTTGCTGTATTTGATGGAAAGCTTGGAGGAAAAAGGTTGGAATGCTGAATGGATGCTTCGGTGTGGGGGCCTGGGGGGGCGTGGCTAGCTGGCTCTCCGCCACTGTCTAGCTCCATCACCCACATCCCTGCTTTTCATTCACATCCAGTACCTCCTCTGCTGCTTTATTTAAAACGTCCCCTCTTTCAGAACATGTGGGAAGGTACAGCGAGCATTGGGATGGCTAAGGTCCATGACTTCTCATGTTGGCTGCCTTGCTATGACTTTTGAGTTCTTGTCTTCATTAGAGCAGCCCTAAAGGGGAATTTGAAATCACCCCTGCAACGGCTCCCAGGAGAAGCAGCAGTGGGCTCCTCTTCCTGTGTTCCTGTCTCCTGGAGGGACCTGGGCTTCCCCCACCTCTTTCTCCCTCCCTCCGCAGGGTTCTGGCCTCCAGAGACAGCGTGGGCCTGGGGTCTCTGCTCCCAGCTTCTCTGCAGAGAGAGAGCCTGTTCAGATTCCACGCTTCCCGCCTGGACCAGGGATGCCTCTGACACCCCCTCAGGGAGGTGGTTTGTAATGTTTGTCCTGTAAACTCTTAGGTAACTGTTCTCTTCCACCAGCGGAGGTCACGTGGCTTAGAGGGAAAAGATGTGTTTTTCTTGTGGGTATCTAAGGACACTGAGCCACAGCCAGGCAGCCACACCGACAGAACCCCCGCTCCGAACAGAGACCACTGTTCAGGAAGCCAAGGGGAAATGACACTCCCGGTCAAGTGCAAACCACTGTACCGCAAAAGCTCTGGGCACTGGGCCTGTGACACGCGCCCATCTTCCAAAACTTCCCTGCAGAAACGCCCCTTTTCAAAAGGCACGTCCGTGAACGGATACCCGACTGGTGAAGAAAGACTGTCTGGAATTCTCAGGCCCCTAGGCCAGAGTGTTCCAGGGCTTTGGTTCTCCTTGTGTTCACTGGTTTTTTTTAAATTAATTAATTAATTATTTTTGGCTGCGCACGGGCTTTCTCTGGTTGCGGCGAGCGGGGGCTACTCTTCCTTGCGGTGCGCAGGCTTCTCACTGTGGTGGCTTCTCTTGCTGCCGAGCACAGGCTCTAGGTGTGTGGGCTTCAGTAGGTGTGGCTCCCGGGCTCTTGAGCACTGGCTCAGTAGTCGTGGCGCACGGGCTTAGTTGCTCCGCAGCATGCGGGATCTTCCCGGACCAGGGCTCGAACCCGTGTCTCCTGCATTGGCAGGTGGATTCTTAACCACTGCGCCACCAGGGAAGTCCCTCTTGTGTTTACTTATGGCTGCGATTTCCATCATTACTTCAGCCCTGGTTCTGAGTCTCCACCCTCTTCAGCTCAGGCCACCCTGTTGGTCTCTAAGAGTCAAACGCTTTCCCCCAAATGCGTTGAGACGGCGGGTTCTGCATGTTTGGGGACAAGGGAGCTGCAGCCCACGACTCCCTGGGCCCAGGCTGGGCTGTGCCCAGAGACTTCTCCTGGTGGCCCTGCTGGCTGCCGCACCACAGGTGAAAACAGGGCCAGCCACTCTCCACTAGGATGTTTTATCTTCTTCTTGGTTTTTTTTTTTTAATTGGAGGTATAATTCGCATACAGTAAAATGCACATATATATTTATCAAAATATTCTCCATTTAACCGCCACCCAAATCAAGCATATAGACCTTCTCCAAGGCCCCAGGAACTCTTCTGGTGCCCATTCTGCTACTGAACATTTGAAGTCATCATAGGAAGGTCTTGTAATGTGATCAAGCTCTCTTCTCACTTGGAGCTTCTTGCCCCACAGCGGGGTGAGGCAGCTGCAGCAGATTCCTATGCCTCCTTTTTAAAACTTGAAGCTCAGAGAGGTCAAGAGATTAGCTCCTGGCCACACAGCCAGTAAGGGATGTTCAGTGGCTGGAACCCAGCTCTGGGCTCTCTTTCCTCCTCCTGGGCTCCCAGAAGAGTGCAGACCTATGCGCTACTGGAATGAGAACAGACCAGGATGCAGACCATGGAGGCCACAGGAGCAGATGCCAGGAGCCCACCTTTGTCCAGGTTAGACAGTGTCCAGGCTTCAGATTCCAGGCTGCTTCTCACGTGGGGGCCACCCCTGCCTCGCATGTGACGTGTGTTCTCTCCCCATGCCCCTCTTCCTTTTTCTACCCCAGATGTAAATGAGCAGTGCTCTTGTCCACAAACCTCAGGATGCCCTAGAAGCCTCTGTAGAACGAATTGTACGTGCCGATTCTCAGACCTGGGGCAGGGCCCAGGAGTCTGCATTTTCACAAGCCTTGCTCTCCTCCTTCCCCTCCCCTCCACCCACCCAGGGGATCTGGGGGACCAACTGCACTTTGACCAACATTGTGTAAGGGGAGCTCTCTCAGTCTCCTCCACTGAGGAAGTAGCATCGGTTGTTTCCAAGGTTCCACCCCCATCACACCCAGATCCCGCCCTTCCTGGAGGATTTCCCCTTTCCTTCATTTCTTCCTTCTTTATCATTGCTATCTACCTTGTCCCTAGATTATTGGGTTCCTCTTGATCATGATTCTAATTTTCAACCTGCTCATCTAACCTCTAGTCCTTTCCTGAACTGTCTCTTAACCTCTAGAAAGCCTTAATGTCTGTGGTGATTTAAGGCAGTCCACACACACCAGATACACAGACAAACACACATTCTACTGAAAACCCTTCTAGAGCGTCAAGTCCAGACTCCTTCAAGTAGCACTTAAGACTCTCCAGTATCTACTGCTTGCCTTCCAGTTTCATTTCCTTCTCTGAAACCTACCTTTCCTCCTCACCACAATTTTCCAGCTACTTTCACACCTTCGTGCTCAGGCAAACTCGGCTCCCTTTGCCTGGAAAAGCCCTCCCTTTGGGCCCATCTGTGAACACTGACTCAGTTTTCAGGACAAAGGATGGAGGAAGGTTCCTTCCCTCAGGAAACATCCCAGCCTCTTCCAACACCCCCCAGGAAAGACTTGCTCCTTCTTTTGGGGCTATGCCTTCTCTCCCTAGTGAATTGGGAGCCATGAATCTTTAGAGCCTGCATGGGGTCTGGGCCCAGACAGTGGAGGCTGAGGGTGGAGCCCTAACCCAAGACTTTCCTGGACAAAGGGCTGTGGCCATTTTTACATGGTGGTCCTGAGCTAAAATAGCATATGAGTGCAAATGTTTATTGTGTCTCCTATGTGCCAGGCACTGTTTTAAGTGCTTTTTTCCTGTTAAGCTTATTTGTATAAAATATGGTTTTCTCTAATGTTGGTAATTAGGGTGACCTCATGTCTGTATAGTGTAATGTCTTAGGTTTCAGAGGGAGCAACTTAACTTTTAACTGTAGCATCTACAAGAATCAATAAAGGCCATTGTCTCCCGTTGATCTGAGGGTTCCACTTCTATGCTGAGCATCTCTGATTCATTCATCCCAGTGGGACGTTTTTTCCTTGTTTTCTTTTTCTTGTAGGCTTAAAAAGATGCTAGTTGAATAATTTGAAGGGTGATTTTATTTATTACATCAATTCCGTCCACAGTATATCTAAAAATTTGAATAAAAGTCAATTGGAGAGGGGCTTCCCTGGTGGCGCAGTGGTTGAGAGTCCACCTGCCGATGCAGGGGACACAGGTTCGTGCCCCAGTCTGGGAAGATCCCACATGCCGCGGAGCGGCTGGGCCCGTGAGCCATGGCCGCTGAGCCTGAGCATCTGGAGCCTGTGCTCCGCAACGGGAGAGGCCACAACAGTGAGAGGCCCGCGTACCGCAAAAAAAAAAAAAAAAAAAGTCAATGGGGGAAAAATGATTCAAAATATACAAATGATTCAACATACAGACATTTATTTTAAAAGCAACTCTCCTGACTGTCTGTTCCTGTCCAGACATTTGAGATGCCACAAGGAAGAGGACCATTTCTCTAGACAGAGGCTTCACGCTCCCCTCGATTTATGATTCAGGACAGAGCCGAGGTGGCTCCATGCAGAAAGGAGAAAGCAGCAACGGAAACTTCTAGATGCCTAGTGACCACTGGAATGTGCTGGCATTTCCCAGGAGGCAGTCAGTTTCAAGCCACCAAAATGTGCTTCTTGATTCATTAATCTCTTAGTTAGGGTGGGAGTGGAGACCGGGAAATCTGCTCAAGATAAGCGTGAAGCACAATATGACTTTGCGTTCTTAGAAAGAGCCATCATTCATATAAATTGCATCCTTCAACCTTTCAAGGGATTAAATGCTACAAGACAGACAGCATCTGGTTCAAACAGCAGCAAATCAAAGGGGGTAACAATACACCGCGTGGTGAATAACAGGCAGGCTCCTATATCCCTAAGAGGCCAACAGCAGAGGGAAAAAGAAACCTGTGAGAGGCACAGTAAGAAAGGGTACACCTGTAGATGTGTCGGGGAAGATAGTGATGACGGCCCGGCATAATAACGCCTTTCTTCCAAAGTGACCCAAAGCGGCCGGCAGCCACCCTCCTTCAGGAGCTGGAACACAGCTCTCCTTGACCCAGGGACCAGAAAAGAGAATAGGGGACAGAGACTCTCCCTTCCAAAAGCCACCAGCCCGGGCCATTAATTAATGTGCAGACTCAAACTGGCTTCTTAGAGAGTCTCTTCAGAGAGCAGAGGGCGAGGCTATGCAGACTCAAACTGGCTTCTTAGAGAGTCTCTTCAGAGAGCAGAGGGAGAGGCTATTCCTCTGGAATTAGATAAAAAGTAGTTGGAGTTTGACTTCTTTGTTTCAGCCTCCCTTTTCTCCCCTTCCCCTTCATCTCCACCTCAGGCTCTCATTACTCTCATGACCTCTGCCCTTTGACCCTTCCAAGGAAGGATCAGATGCATGCCATTCACACCTCTGTGTAAAGTTAATCCTCTGGCATTTCCCAGGTATTCTGTTTTAGCCATAACCCCATCTGAAAAGCTCTCCTCTGTTAAAGGAATTTCAGGTTGAGATGAGTGTCTTTTGGGGGGACTGGTAAGAACCAAATTCTGGAAGTTTTGAGTGACACCTGCCTTGAGCATCTCAGGCCACCCTTTTCTGGAACTTTCCCCGACCCCCATTGGGAGTATTAATATATTGAAGGGTAGAGTGCCCAGAACTATCCTATGTGATTTATTTATATATTAATCTCTTTTAAAGTTAGTTTTAATTTCTATCCAAGTTATACATGCACCTTTTGTTCAGTGGTTCTCAAACATGGCTGAAATTTCGACTCCTCTGGGAAAATGTTTTAAAATCCTGAAGCCTAGACTTCACTCCAGGCTAGCTAAGTAAAACACTATTGGAGGTATGGCCCAGGTCCTGGGGATTCTGAAGAGCCCCAAGTGATGCAGCCTGGATGTGAGCCATCAACATAGATTTGAGGGAGGTAATCTTACAAGACATATTTAAAACCAGACCAAACCAAACAGCAATATCCCCAAGCCTTTCCTGTCCCCACGTATTTTCCATCCCCCAGAAACAACAAATTCAACTATCTGAGCTGATTCATATTGTCGTTACCCTCATATTTCTAAATTCCATGATTATATTGCTACTCCTTGATTTTTCTGGCTTTAATCATCTATTGACTTCCCACCACGGAAAATATGATTCAGTTCTCCTACACCACCACCACCTACACCTCCAAAACTCACACGGCCCGGCCCTCACACCATCCCAATACTGTTATCATTTGGTTACATCGATATTCAGATTATGTCTATCTTCTCTGCTTCCTGAGTTTTCTCTTACTCATCATTAATTCAACCCCCAGCTCTTCCCAAAGTGCTCTCCTCACACCCGGTTGAAATTTCTTGAGGAAATCTCTCTCACTGCCCGGGGACCTTTCATCTGGACTGGCCCCTCATAGGGCTGCTGCAGGGTGACCCTCCCACCAGCAGCCCAGGGATGCCACCCTTTCTCGTGTTGGATCCCTTGTCTTCTTTTATGGTTTTTTCCTTCTTTTGTGGATTTTATCCTCTGGGAGCTTCTGGGGAAAGAGTACATGGGAGTAAAGGTTTTGAGATCTTGACTGTCTGAACATTCACTATTCTCTCATGGAGTTTGGCTGGAGATAGAATTTTAGGCTGGAAATAATTTTCCCTCGGAATTTCTAAGGCATTGCTCTGTTGGCTTCTACCTTTCTGGATTGCTATTAAGAAATCCAGTGCCATCTTGATTCTTGATAATTTCAATGAAACTTTCTCTCTCTCTCTCTCTCTCTGAAAACTTGTTGGATCTTCTCCTTGATCCTAAAGTTCTGAAATTCCATGAGGATGTACTTGGGGCAGCTCTATTGTCATCCACTGTGCCAGGTACTCAGAGAGCCCTTTCAATCAAGAAACACAAGCCCATGGGCTTCCCTGGTGGCGCAGTGGTTGAGAGTCCGCCTGCCACTGCAGGGGACATGTGTTCGTGCCCCAGTCCGGGAAGATCTCACATGCCGTGGAGCGGCTGGGCCCGTGAGCCGTGGCCACTGAGCCTGCGCGTCCGGAGCCTGTGCTCCGCAACGGGAGAGGCCACAACAGTGAGAGGCCCGTGTACCGCAAAAAAAAAAAAAAAAAGAAAGAAACACAAGCCCTAGAGTCTGAGAAATTGAATTTTTTCATTAATAATTTCCTCCTTCCATTTACTCTGTTCTCTCTTTTTGGACCTCGTCTTCTTCGAATATTGAACCCCAAGGATTTGCCCTCCAAATTTCTTATATTTTTCTCTACTATTTTCTAATTCTTTGTCTTTTTGTCCTGCTTTCTAGGTGACTTCTTCATTGCTGCTTCCATCTCTTCTATTAAATTTTATATCTTCTGTTAAGTTTCTAAGGTGTCCTGTTTTCAGGACGTCCCTTGTGTAGTGCATCCTGCTGTTTCAAGAGTGCAATATCTTGTGGAGAAGGGAACCCTCCTACACTGTTGGTGGGAATGTAAATTGGTGCAGCCACTATGGAGAGCAGTATGGAGGCTCCTTTAAAAACTAAAAATAGAGCTACCACATGATCCAGCAATCCCACTCCTGGGCGTATATCCAGATAAGACAAAAACTCTAATGGAAATGATACATGCACCCCAGTGTTCATAGCAGCACTACTTACAATAGCCAAGACATGGAAGCACCCTAAATGTCCATCAACAGATGATGAATATATAATGGACTATTATTCAGCCATAGAAAAAGAATGAAATAATGCCATTTGCAGCAATGTGGATGGACCTAGTGATTATCATACTAAGTGAAGTAAGTCAGACAGAGAAAGACAAATACCATATGATATCATTTATATGTGGTATCTAAAAAAAGACACAAATGAACTTATTTACATAATTGAAACTGACTCACAGACATAGAAAACAAACTTATGGTTACCAAGGGGAAATGTGGAAGGAGGGATAAATTAGGAGTTTGGGATGAACATATACACGCTACTATATATAAAATAGATAATCAACAAGGACCTACTGTAAGGCACAGGGGACTATATTCAGTATCTTGTAATAACCTATAAGGGAAAAGAATCTGGAAAATAATAGATATATATGTATAATTGAATAACTTTCTATGAACCTGAAACATTGTAAATCAACTATACTTCAATTAAAAAAAAAGAGAGAATGCAATATCTTATCCCATCAAGGACTTTGGACATTACACAGTGAGGAGGGCAATGTGAGGCCCTGCAGCCCAGATGTAAAACCGCCTCCGGGACTCACCCTGTTACACACCTGGGTGAAGTGAATAGGGGACCATCTCCAAGAGATGGAAGAGAGGTTTCAACAGCATAATATGTGGACAAAGTACTATACAGGCCCAGAAAGACACTGCCTCCTTGTAACCATACGGGAAGTCTCTCGTCCATTACAATTGGCCTTGAGGGTCAGAAAAGAAAGAGTAAAGCCTTTTTTGATGGCTTTAGAATAATACAGAAACATTTGTTCTAATTTATAATCCATTTGTTAAAGATGAAAACTACGTAGTGAACTGTATGTCAATAATAATCCCCTTTCTCGGGCTTCCCTGGTGGCGCAGTGGTTAGGAATCCTCCTGCCAATGCAGGGGACATGGGTTCAAGCCCTTGTCCGGGAAGATCCCACATGCCGCGGAGCAACTGAGCCGGGATTGTGCTTAGGTGCTGGAGGTACCGATTTGGATAAGACACAGTTGCTGTCTCCAAATTGCCTACAATTTGGCTGAGAAAACAGATATAAACTAAAAAAGAAGCGGTTTTCTATCATCATATATGAACATATGCCTTGAAAGACCAACAGACGGCGTAATTAATTCCACCTGGAGAGGAAAGGCAGGGAAGTTTTCAGAGGTGAACACCAAATCATCTTATTGTTTTTTTTAAAAAATGATAACAGTAATACATTGTTTCAAGAAAATTCAAACAAAATATGATTCATAGAAAGTGAAACATCACCCTAACTACCTTCCCATCAAGAGATGAGTGCTACTCATTTGATGTTTATTGGGAGATGACATTGGATCCATGTTTTAAAGGACCAGCGGAGGTTTGCCCGACATGAAAGGTGGCAGAAGTTGGAAGGAGAGTTCAAGGCAAAGGAGACCTGCAAAAAGGGGGGAGCTGGAAGGGTGCAGCAGGTATGGGGCACAAGTGAGGGTAAATTGGGATGAAATGGCAGGAAATAAAGCAGGCGAGCAAAGCGGCTTCAGAACAGAAGGTTCTAGCATGATGAGAGTTTGGACTGCATTCTACAGAAATTGGGGAACCACGGAAGTAGTTTAAGCTGGGAAGCAGTTGAAGTCTGCATTTAATATACCAGTCAGTGGCACCGTAGGACAAGGCAAGACCAGTCAGAGAGACCAGTAAGGAAATCTAGGTGAAAATGGTGAGCTTGAACTAAGGCGGGAGAGTGAAGATAGAAAGGGAGGGGTAGATTTGATAGACTTTAGGAAGGTGGTATTAATAAGAAACAAATTAACTGGAGGTAAAGATAAAGGATTAGAGGAGTCTAGGATGGCTCTTTGATTTCTGGTTGAATAACTAACTGAGTGACTACTTATACTACTAACAAAGAGAAAAAAATGCAGGGGGAAGGGGCATCATAGGGTTAGGGGATTCAGACGTCCAAACTATTATGTATAAAATAAGGTACAAGGCTATATTGAACAACATAGGGAATAGAGCCATTATTTTGTAATAACTATAAACAGAGTATAACCTTTAAAAATTGTGAATCACGGGCTTCCCTGGTGGCACAGTGGTTGGGAGTCTGCCTGCCGATGCAGGGGACACGGGTTCGTGCCCTGGTCCAGGAAGATCCCACATGCTGCGGAGCGGCTGGGCCCGTGAGCCATGGCCGCTGAGCCTGCGTGTCTGGAGCCTGTGCTCCACAATGGGAGAGGCCACAGCAGTGAGAGGCCTGCGTACCGCAAAAAAAAAAAAAAAAAAAAAATTGTGAATCACTATGTTGTACACCTGTAACTTATTGCACATCAACTATCTCTCAATAAAAAATACAGGAAAAGGAACAGGTTTGGGGGAGTGGATAATGTCTAGAAGATGTCTCAGGGAAGCTATCCAGAAAGTATTGAATATATGAGTCTGGCAATGTTGAGATCCCAGTCGTCAACCCTAGGCAACTCCAGGACAAGTACTAGCCAAGGGAGGGTCAGCTGGACCAGAAGACATGTTTACCTGGTAGAGCAGAAAGCAGTGAGAGAGCACTGTTAGTACCAGAGGAATATTATTGAGTCTGATCCAAGCTGTGAATGAGAAACTATAATAGGTAATAAGTCCAAGGTCAGGAAGTTAGGGGATGAGACATAGCATTGGAGGCAGAGTATAAATTTGTAAAGGCAGGGTACAGGATGTGGGCTGCAAGAGAGACAAATAGGACAGGTCCTTTTTAAATTATTGGTTCTGACTTAGGAGCTGAGAGCCCACCTCCTGGCTGACAGTGCCCTTCCCGGGTCCAGGAATGGCCTGGCCACAGTGTGTTCAGGTTTGCCCAGTGGAAACTCCAAGCCAGTCTGAGATAGGAGGGTCCTTGGAGATACCCTCTCTCTGGTTCTCTCTCTTCCTCTACACCATGTGCTCAAGCTGGCTTCCGTTCCGGCTTGCAAGATGAAAGGAGTAGGGAACCGAGGGACGGAAGGTGAAGGGATACGACTTCTGGTTCACTGGAAAGACCTAAGAAATGGAACTGGGGTTTGTATTAGAGTCTTACCCCATTATCACAGGATGCTGGGCCCCCTTGAGGTGGTGTCTCCAGGCTTCAAGGGCAACCATTTCTCACTTCCAAACCAAACAGATGGCCTCAATCAGTACCTGCTTGGTTCTAAATCTTCACCAGAGCCTTCTTTTTATTTCCCAGAGAAATGGTCATACTTGCTGTATGCTTGATTTGGATGGGCCAGGATCGGGGCAGATGTAAAAAAGCCCTTAAAAGAATCTTGCTGCAGCAGAAGTCCAGACGAAGTCTCTTCCTTGGGCTTCCCTGGTGGCGCAGTGGTTGAGAGTCCGCCTGCCGATGCAGGGGACACGGGTTCGTGCCCCGGTCCGGGAAGATCCCACATGCCGCGGAGCGGCTGGGCCCGTGAGCCATGGCCGCTGAGCCTGCGCGTCCGGAGCCTGTGCTCCGCAACGGGAGAGGCCACAACAGTGAGAGACCCGCGTACCGCAAAAAAAAAAAAAAAAAAAAAAAGTCTCATCCTTCTCAGTTGGACTGTATTAATACTGCAAGGGCCTCAAAAGAGTCCAGCCAGTGGGCTCCTATGGGACCAGGTCCCATAAGAATAAAATGTGAACACTCCCGTTTTTATGTCCCAGGGTGTAAAGAGGTTCTACTCACTAGACCAAAGGACTTCGATCAGAGTAACGTATAAACTAAAGAGGATTATTAAGGCTTTGACTCTTTAAAATGCCCCAGGTGAATCAGAAATGCAGGATTCCTCCCCACCCACCCTCTGAGATATGTAATCAGGTTGGAAGATATCCAGAAAAATCCAAGCACCTGTAGGAAAACAGACCGGTCTGCAGCGCCATCTGCTGTTTGTAGTCTGACGCCCTGGTTTCAGTGGGGTGACAGCACCCCACCCTCACCCCCAGCATTGAGAGCCTCACCAGCATCTCCTCCCGCGCTGGCTCCTGCGTCGACCGCTGTGTTGGCCAAACCAAGGCGAGACAACACCTTCCCAGATGTCCTGGACCGCACCCCGACTCAGGTCTGCAGTTGGGACCCCTCACCTTTCCTCCTCATCCCATCCCACCAACACAACCCATACCCCAAAGCGGAGACAGATAATAAAGAGAGAGAGGGAGGGGGCGAGGCGAAAGGAGGGAAAGAGGGAAGAAATATGGTCTTTACTTCAGAGGAAAGGACAAGGAGTTAAGAGAGCTCCCACTTGAAGGCTCCTGTTTCTCTGGGTGGATTAGAAGGACTGATATGATGAAAGGCCAGTGAGGACACTAAACTCTTGGGGAGGGTGAAGTGGAACTGACAATGAGGGGGTCTAGTTGCGGGGGAGGGTTGGAGAAGCAGGGGAGTGAACCTAGGGGACCACTGATAACCTGTAAGAACAGGAAGTGAATGAGGACGGGATAATGTGATGCAGCTGAAAAGCACATTCACTGGGAGTAGAAAACTGGGTAGGGAAGCAGGTGTGGTGGGCTGAACAATGCCCCCGCCCCCCCAAAAAAGATATCCATGACCCAATCCCTACCCTAGGGCCTGTGATTGTTACCTTATATGGCTAAAAAAAAAAAAAAAAAAAAAAACCTTTGCCGATGTGATTCAGTTAGGGATCTTGAGATGGAGAGATTATCCTGAGTTATCCAGGTAGGCTGTAAATGCAATCACAAGCGTCCTTACAAAGGGATGTCTGACACACAGAAGAGGAGAAGGCAGAGACTGAAGTGAGGTGGCCACAAGCCAAGGACCGTGTGCAGCCACCAGAAGCTGAAAGAGGCAAGAATTCTCCCCTAGAGCCTCCAGAGGGAGGAAGGTAAGGCCCTGCCAACACCCTGATTTCAGCGCAGTAACTGCTTTTGGACTTCTGGCCTCTGGAACTGTGAGACAATAAATTTCTGTGGTTTTAAACCACCAAGTTTGCGGTGATTTGTTACAGCAGCCTCAGAAAACTAATACAGCTGGTTACGCAGATAAGATCACAGAGTCGTACATCACGAGAGGAGAGTTGTTTGGGGTGAGAATAAAATCCAACTTGTAGCCATGTGATTGCTAAAGCAGAGTGAAGTGAAGTGAAATTGAAATAATCTTCACAAGCACTTACCCGGTGCTCAGCATCTGAAGTGCATTATTTCATTCAATTCTTACAGCCATTTCTTAAGGTGGGTTTCTTATCTCATCTTCTTTTGTAGGTGAGGAGATTGAAGTGCAGACTGATTAGGAGCATGCTGATGGTGGAAATGGAACTTTGAGGTCCCATATATCCATCTCCAAAGTTGGGGTTCTATTCGCAACACCCAGCAAAGCTGAGGCTTGGATGATTAGTAGGTTCCCAGTACAGACACTGAAGGGGATGACAGAAGTTGGAGAGGAGAGGAAGACGAAAGTGTCTTTAATAAATGCTCAACCCCTCCCCTGAATCTGAGACGCACATGTGCTTTGAAAGGCTGGGAGGGGAGCATTGGGCCCTTCACTTGAGAGGGTTTCAGGGACAGTGGCATCATCAGGGCAAAGCCAGCCCTGTTAGGACAAGAAAGCAGAGTGGGCACATTCCAGAAAAGCCTGAGGATGAAGGGAACCTCCTTGGCTGTGAAACTGGTAATTACACAAGGCACAGTGAGAGGCATCAGGAAGGGAACCTTAGAGACCAGCCAGTGGCTGTAGGATAGCATAGAAACCCTCTCATACAAACACTGAGAAAATTCTTATAAAATAAAACTCTTAAAATGCATGGCAACAACAACAATAAAATAACCCGATTAAACAATGGGCAAAGGACTTCAATGGACATTTCTCCAAAGAAAATATACAAATGGCCAATAAGCACATGAAAAGATGCTCAACTAGTCATTAGGGAAATGGAAACCCAAACCACAATGAGATACCACTTCTTACCCATTAGGAGGGCTGCTATAAAAACAAAACAGAAAAATAGAAAATAGCAAGTGTTAGCTGGGATGTGGAGAAGTTGGAACCCTTGTGCACTGTTGGTGGGAATGTAAAATGGTGCAGCTGCTATGGAAAATGATATGGCAGTTCCTCAAAAAATTAGAAATAGAACTACCATATGATCAGCAATTCCTCTTCTGGGTACATGTTCAAAAGAATTGAAAACAGGGTGTTGAAGAGATATTTGCACACCCACATTCCTAGCAGCATTATTCACAAAAATCAAAAGGTGGAGGCAACCCAAGTGTCCATCCAGGGATGAATGGGTAAACGAAATGTGCTGTATGCATACAGCAGAATATTATTCAGCCTTAGAAAAGAAGGCAAGGGACTTCCCTGGTGGCGCAGTGGTTGAGAGTCCGCCTGCTGATGCAGGGGACACGGGTTCGTGCCCCGGTCCGGGAAGATCCCACATGCCTCGGAGCGGCTGGGCCCGTGAGCCATGGCCGCTGAGCCTGCGCGTCCAGAGCCTGTGCTCCCCAACGGGAGAGGCCACAACAGTGAGAGGCCCGCGTACCGCAAAAAAAAAAAAAAAGAAGAAGGCAATTCTAACACATACTACAACATAGATGAACTTTGAAGACATGAGGCTAAGTGAAATATGCCAGTCACAAAAGGACAGATTGTATGATTCCACTTATATGAGGCAAATTCATAGAGACAGAAAGTAGAAGGGTGGGTACCAGGGGTTGGGGAGGGGGCAGATGAGGAGCTATAATGTCTCATGGGTACAAAGTGTCAGTTTTGTAAGATGAAAAGAGTTCTGTGGATGGATGGTGGCGATGGTTACACAACAATGTGAACCGGTTAAGATGGTAAATTTTATGCTATGTGCATTTAATCATGATTTTTAAAAATAAATAAAGCATGGACAAACTTAATAGGTAGAACAGGAAATTTTCAGAGTCCAAAGTGAAGAGAAAACCGAAAGCTGGAACAGCAGACTCTGGAACGTATGCTGCAGTGGTCATGGGCAGACGATCCGACCCAGAAATGGCTGTGGACTTGGACTTTAACACCCATGCAGGGACGGGAGATGAGTTCTCAAGTCTGGGTGAAACGAGGGGTTGGAACTGAGTCCCCTACATAAAGCCCAGATGCGCTCTGAGAAGCCAAACATCAACCCAGAAAGACATCAAGGAAGCTCATCTCTGCCCTGACTCTAAATGGGGAAAAATAGTCCCCCATGAAAATTCAAAACCCAGTCATGTACCTGGCACAAGTTCAGAGTCCAAATATCTACTACCTGCACCACAAGAAAACCCCAAGCCAAGAAATTAACATAAAATTGGTCTTTCACCAGTGATACCCTGAGGATACCTGACAGGAGCAAATATAAAACCACTCTGAAATTAAACTTCAACACTCCAGGCCACAGAGAATTCCCACAGGAGAAGAAAGCTCTGCTTACAATAAAAAATTATAAAAACAGAAGGAAATAATCTACCGTGTGTAAGAGTCAGCAGTCAAAAATAAACAGCAGGATTAAACTCTGCAAAACTTTAGATAGTAGATAAACTACTAAATAGAGACAATAAAATTAGTGTTTTAATATGATCTTACAAATCAAAGAAGGATATTCCTAAGAATAGTATAAGACACTATTTTAAAAAAGTAGATCTGAAATGAGACAGAGGGAACTTTTAGAAATGAAAAATATGGTTACTGAAACTAAAAGTGCAAGGGATGCTTAAATAGCAGAATAGACACACACAAGAGAGAATTAGTGAAATGGAGGAGAGATCTGCAGAAATATTTCAGAATGCTCCACGGAGAGACAAAGAGATTAAATACATAGAAAAAAACAGGTGAAAAGACAAGGATGAATGAAAGGAGCCAACATATGTCTCCTAGGAGTACAGAAAAAGATAATAGAAAGAAGAAATGATATTCAAAATTTAATATCTGGATTCAAAAACTGGCCTTGCCAATTACTATCTTATCTTGGGCAAATAATTTAACCTTTCTGTGACCCAATTTCCTTGGCTGTAAAATGGATATAGGACTCTGTTGTGAGAAATAAGATAACATATGTAAAACAGAGCACATAAGAAACGTATAATATATGCGGATATTATTGTTATTAATGAGAATTATTCCAGATTGGTAAAAGATTCAAACCACTGTTTAAAGAATCACATCCTATTGTAGAGCACATAGAACTATATTCAATGTCCTGCGATAAACCATAATGGAAAAGAATATAAAAAAGAATGTATATATGTGTATAACTGAGTCACTTTGCTGTACAGCAGAAATTAACACATTGTAAATCAACTATAGTTCCATTTTTAAAAAATCAATATCTTAGACTTCAAATTTTTAAAAAATTTAAATAAAGAATCACGTGGAAGATAAATAAAAATAAATCCATACCTAGATACATTATATTAAACTGCAGAACATCAAAGACAAAGAGAAAAATCTTAAAAGCAACCAGAAAGGAAAGACATATTTCTTACACAGTGACAATAACTAGACTTACAGTGAGGATCCTTCTCAACAGCAACAAAAGAGGTCAGAAGAGAAAGGAAAATGTCTTCAACTCACTCAGGGAAAATAACAGTCAACTTAAAATTCAATACCCAGATAAACTGCCATTTCCAATTGAGGGTGAAATAAAGGTACTTTTCAAATTAAAATGGGATTTATTAATTTTTTTTTTTACCACTCACAAACCCTCACCCAAAGAACCACTAAAGGATGTACTTCAAGAAAGAAATTGGGGGATTCCCTGGCAGTCCAGTGGCTAGGACCCCACACTTTAACTGCCGGGCCTGGGTTCGATCCCTGGTCAGGCAACTAAGATCCTACAAGCTGCGTGGCAAAAAAAAAAAGAAGGAAATTGATTCCAGAGGGAAGACATGGTGTGGAAGAAGCAGTTGTGAGAAAAGAGGAGGATCTCGTTGGGGTACGGTTGGGGGTGGGAGAAGATTCAAGGAAAAGGGTCTGCCAGAGAGGGAAGGGGGCCAAAGGAGTTGATGCTCTGATGACCATCACAAGTCACAGAAGAGGCTGCAGTGAGGACTGAGGAATCGTGGACAAGAGAAGAGAATGAAACGGACAAGCTTTGTGCCGCTGATTAGAATCTCGGCGAAGGGACATAGGTCCCCTCCCAGGGGTTTTGAAGGAACCAAGTGGCTTTCTGGACCTCAGTATCCTCGTCTGTAGTGGGGGGTTGGAGTTAACAATCTCCAATGTCCCTCCCAGCTCTGACGTTCCACAGCATTGGATAAAGTGAGGGACATGGGAGGTTCTTGAGAATAGCTGGGCTAAGTGTATGGAGACCTTGAAAGGTGAGCTCAACCCATTTCTGAAAGCAAGGCGACAACCGATGTTGGACTAAAGTCCCGATGAAAAGGGAAAAAGAGGTGCATTGAGATGACCAGAGCAGAGGAAGGGCCTGAGCATGGCCCAGACAAAAATGGAAGAGGTACAGTTAGGACAGGGGAAGTCCTCAAAAGCCACATCCTGACTTCCACACTGCTTTCCAAAGGCTCTCCGTTTGACAGGAATTCAAACATGTCTTGTCTCAGGCACTTTCCCCTTTAATTTTCAAACTGATGTATATTTTGAGGGAAACTTAATCCATGTGGCTCTGAATCATGTACAACAAACTTCTCTAAGAGACACTTGATGCTGGGAGCTTTTCCAGAACTTGGAACAGCTCATTACATGATGCTCTTTTTTAACTGATTCTGTTTCCAGACTCTCTCTAACCCTCCACCCAAGGTCCAAGATTTTGGTCAGATGCTAGGGACCTGCTGGATCAGGGCTCTGCACTTTTCTTCCTCTTCTTCCTTGGCGGTCAAAGGGAACGCATCCAAGCCATGGGGGCGTAGGGCTTGGCTCTGTCAAAGAAACAGTGTGGTCCTTGATGCTCGCACGAACAGGGCCTGAATTGGCTTCTCCGGCACAGTGGCTGCATTTGAGGCAGGGCTGGCAAACAGAACTCCAGTTTCCAAGCCATGTTTCCTTAGGTTTCAATAAGGGCTCCACCCAATCTTGTTACACAGTGCAAACTCACATGCTGGTGGTTCCTACCCTTCTGCTAACCAGAGCCTGGTCCCACAATCTCCGGGAGAGGAAGGCATTCGGCCAGGATGGGCTGCACAGTATTTTCCTTTAATCGTTCTCAAGATCCGCTGGCTCACTGCGCGTGGTCCCAGCTGACCTCGATGCTTCAGCGGTCCTGTGGTGTACCTCACTTCCAGGAATCCTACACAGCCCGGGGCCGAGAGCCTTGTCACGTCTTTACCCACAGACTGGTTCCAAGATGTAGAATCAAAGCACTGGAAAGAATCCAGTCTGTGACTTTGGACCCCGCAATTTCCACATTTCCTTTACAACCGGTAATGATATAGGCGTCCCTTTAAAGCACATCTCTCATACTTCCACGTTCTTACCCATTTAAGTCTTTAGCTGACCTTGAGCCGGGCTGCAAAAGCCAATCCGATGGAAGAGTCAAATCTTGCCACTTAAAAAGTGTCATGGGAGCCGAAAACTACCTCGGGGCTGGTTTTCTACATTGTTTTCTTTTTTTCCTTGTTTAGGGTTGGAGTTACTCAAAGTAACTGCTTATGTGGCATAATCTTAAGGGTGACTTTCCTTCAATAATATCCTTAGTGACATCTGTTATTCCATTATGACTGTTATTAGCCATCCTGTCTGTGTCAAGATTGTTGGAGGAGAGAAAGAGGGGAATTTGTAATATGCTTGTAAAATGCGTATACTCTTAAAAATGAAGGCACATTGAGTCCAAAACAGCTCCATGTAAATGAGTTAATTAGAGCACGAAGCCCAGCGAGACAATGTGGTTTAGCGGAAAGAACGCTAGGCTTGGAGTCCAAAAAAATAGGGATTGAATTCTGGCTCTGCTGTCTTTCTCTGCCTTAATTTCCTCGTCTGTAAACCATCCCTGTCTCTTTATAAAGTCGTGATCAAGATCTAAGAGAGAGTGTGTGTGTGTGTGTGTGTGTGTGTGTGTGTGTGTGTCCATGAACATACTCTCTGTAATGACTGTGAATGTCAGCACATCACCAGGGCGGGGACCACAGGTAAGGATGGAGGAAGGAGGACGGGGCTCCAGGATTTGCCACTGGCTGGTGCAGTACAGGGTCCTAATGAACTCCCCGGGGGCTAGTCTCTGAGCATGCCAGCTGACCGCTGGACCAGCCTTCCCCATGGTGATTCTCAGGAACTGAAAAAGGACTGGGGTTCCACTCCAACTCACCCCAGAGCCTGTCTGCGTTAGCCCGTCAGCCCTGGATCCCCCCCTCACCGGATGAGGGTCTGCCCTCCGCCCTGGCCTGTCAGTGGAAGGCTTGGAGAGCAGCCTGGACCACTGGAAGCCCCCGGTGGCGTTTTAATGAAGACTGTTGTACCCCAGGTGTAACTTTTACTGACTCCTGGGGAAACCTGCTCACCTCTGCTTGGGGCACGTTTACTCTGGCTTCATAAAAAATTATTTATAAGGCCAGGCTCAAATAAAGCTAGAATAGCACCGCAGAGCGGTGGGGGTGGCTTATGAAAGACTCCAGCCCGTTACACAAGCAGATTCCCTTGTAGCCCCTGGGTCTGGAGGCTGGTGGATCGCTCCCAAGAGTTCTTTTTCTATTCATTTTGGCAGATTTCCCCCCCCCAAAGCAGGCCTCTGGAGCTGCCAGGCCAGGGTAACAGGAAGAAACGTGGAGCTGGCATGTGAGCCTCAGCAGCAGGGCCAGGGGAGTTGTTTCACCTCCAGGCTTGGAAATGTAGCCTGACTTTTGGGCGGGAGCCTAACTGACTCTACCGGTGGCGGTCGGCACTGTGGTGGAGACCCCTGGGGCCAGGGTACCAGCCCCAAAAGCACACACACTTCCTTTAATTAACAGGATCACGATGCCAACAAACACACCAGCATCTGGGAAGTGAGGGCGGCTAAATGGGAAACCTCTTGACTGCCTCGGGGAGCGGCCTGCCTGCCAGGATTGTCCCCTGTTCCTGTTTCCTCACAAAAAAGCCCCTGTGTTTCTTGAGAGGCCTGCCCAGGTGGCGGCAGAGCCCCAGCCTGGCCGCACTGCCTGGGCTTGTCTGCCCGCCTCCCTGGCGGGGATGTTTTCCTTGAGTAGCTGGTTTGAAGCATTTAGAAAAGCCAGGAAACCTTCCCAGGGTTGTCCCGGCCTTAAACGGTCATCTTCTGCCAATCTCGTCCACTCATTTGGCACTTCAGCACTTTGTTTTTTTCTGTTGATCCACTGCATCTCCTTCTCTCTCCAGGCGTCCCACAATCCACCCCTCCCCTCGTCCCCTGCAGGGTGCGACGTTGTCTCCACACCCGTGAATCTGGTCCAGGCAAAGAGGGTGACACAGCCTGTGGCTTTCCTTGCTGACAAGATCAGGGCCTTTCATTTCCAGAGTAGTCTTTTCTATGCTCTGTGAGTCTCTTTTGATTATTGGGCATTGCCAGCCTGGCCGAGAGACAGTGATTCATTCAACAGGCATATATATCCAGTGTCTGATGTGTGCCAGGCACTGTGCTGGGTGCGGAGGATTCCAGGCACCTGAGGTGGCACTCTGCCCCAGGTAAGGAGCCAGAGGCAGGAACTGAAGCAACAGCACACTGTGAGGGGCTCCGATAGGTACATCCAAGAGGCTATGGGCACACGGGGGAAGGACCATCCTGGCTGTGCACAGACCATCTGAACCAGATTCAGACTTGTTACAAATGTAGATTCCCAGAACTGCCAAATCATAATCTCAGGGAGATTATTTCAATGAAGAAGATGTATTTTAATGAGTTTCTCAGTTGATTCTTATTCACACTAAACTTTGAGAACCACTGACCAATTTGAAAGCCACTGGCCAAGGGGTAGTTAAGAAGGGTGATGACATTTGGGTTTTTTTTTTTTAAGGAATAGTCTTTATTTAAATTTTGGTTTTCCTTGAAAGAAATCATCAAAAGATACTTTAACATTAGGTCCTTTATATACAGAGAGGATCCCACTTTCATGGGGATCTTGCATGGCCCTTTTTATCTTAATTATTTTTATTATTTTTAAAATTTGGGGTAAGGGCTTCCCTGGTGGTGCAGTGGTTGAGAGTCCGCCTGCTGGTGCAGGGGACACGGGTTCGTGCCCCGGTCCGGGAAGATCCCACATGCCGCGGAGCGGCTGGGCCCGTGAGCCATGGCCGCTGAGCCTGCGCATCTGGAGCCTGTGCTCCGCAACGGGAGAGGCCACAACAGTGAGAGGCCCGTGTACCGCAAAAAAAAAAAAAAAAAAAAAAAAAAATTGGGGTAAAATATACATGACATAAAATTTACCATCTTAACCATTTTTACAAATGTACTACCTTTCAGTGACATTAAGTCCATCCACACTGTGCAACCATCACCACCATTCATCCACAGAGCTCCTTTCATCTTGCCAAACAGACACTCTGTACCCATTAGACAATATAGCTCCTCATCCCCTTCTCCCTCTAACCCCAGCAACCAACATCCTACCTTCTGTCTCTATGAATTTGCCTCCTATAAGTGAAATCATACAGTACTTGTCTTTTTGTGACTGGCATATTTCACTTAGCATAATGTCTTCAAGGTTCATCCATGCTGTAGCCTGTGTTAGAATTTCCTTCCTTTTTAAGGCTGAATAATATTCCTTCATATGTATATAACATATTTTGTTTATCCATCTTTGTTATTTTTTATTGTTATTTGTTATTTGTCTTTTGTCATTTGTCTTTCGATGGACACTTGGGTTGCTTCCATCTTTTGACTATTGTGAATAACGCTGCTAGGAACATGGGTGCACAAACATCTCTTCAAGACACCGACTTCTATTCTTTTGAATGTATACCCAGAAGCAGAATTGCTGATCGTAGGATAATTCTATTTTTAATTTTTCAAAGAACCACCTTCCATTGAGGCTGCCTCAATTTACATTCCCACCAACCGTGCATGAAGGTTTCTATTTGTCCACAGCCTCACCTGCATTTGTTATTTTCTGTTTTTGTTTTTGTTTTGATTGCAGCCATCCTAACGGGTGTGAGGTTGTGTCTCATTGTGGTTTTGATGTGCATTTCCCTAACGATTTGTGACATCGAGCATCTTTTCAGGTGCTTATTGGTCCTTTGTATATCTTCTTGGGGATGACCTTTGAGTGGTAAAGGATGATTAGGACTTCTAAGAGGACGGACAGGGAAGGAAACAGCAAACAGAAGGAATAGAGTAACAAAAGTCTCAGGGGGTATGAAAGTGATGGAGAGACAGGAGCCCACGTGGAAGGAGGGGCAGGTTGAGGCAGGTTGGAAAGACTCTTACTTGTCATCGTTTGACACCTGTTGACTCTTTGATCACCCAGTATCCATCCACCACTCCTAATAACACCCTCCTGGTTGGGCACTTGTCACAAGCCAGACCATGCTAGGGCTGCCAAAACTCTTTTTCCTGGACCTTTGAAGATAGAATGGAACGAAGCAGAAAAAATAAAAAAAGTTGAGGGAACATGTATTCCAGCATGGTGCCTGGACAAAAATCTCTCTAAGTCATTCCCTTTTCCCTCAATTAGCTCCAGTTAGTTTTATTGTTTGCAACCAGAAAACACTGTCTGACACAAATATGGAAGGAATCAAAGTGGGAGATGAATTCCTTAGTACTTATTACATGTCAGGAACTTAACATCCATTAATTTATTTCCTTCATGCTTTCAACTATTACGCAGACCTAAAATTTAATTGTCTTAGGTGGGGCTGTGTCTCCACAAATAAATAGCTTTTTCTGCTCCTGGTCTTGGGGTTTCTGGAATCAGGGGAGAGGTTCTATTAATCTGAGGCTTTGTAAATTGTTTTTGCTCGGCTAATGACTGACAATGGTTGTGGAAAACTTCCTTGCTGAGGGCCTTATACAGTGGAGGAATATCTACAAAGTGACCTGTAGGGATGGACCCAGGATATTTCTACCAAATCATGAGAGCATGAAGGGTATATTCTCGAAGGGTTTTGTGAGGAGAGCAGAAGGCTGAGAGGTCTGACAACACTCAGGAGGACCAGTTTACTTTTCAAGAGGATTTTGATAAACATATAGGAACTAACAACAACAAACAAGACAGAACAAACAAAATAAGTTGACTAGGAGCAGGAAGAAAATACTAGTATGTGAAGAGAAAACGTATCACGCAAGGGCAATATGGAAGAACAACTGCAGTGACTGCATGTGGATGAAGAGAGAGGTTAGAGTGTGTAAGAAGCTATCCAACAACTGGTAGTTAACACACACACACACACACACAGAGTAACAATAATATAGTTACAATTAAGAAAGAGGGTCATTTTGGACCTAGAGGTAATCATACTAAGTGCACCAAGTCAGACAAAGAAAGACGAATATTATATGACATCACTTACATGTGAAATCTAAAAAAAAAAATGATACAAATGAACTTATTTACAAAACAGAAACAGACTCACAGACATAGAAAGCAAACTTATGGTTACCAAAGGGGAAGGGGGATAGGGATAAATTAGGAGTCTGGGATTGACATATATACACTACTATACATAAAATAGATAATCAACAAGGACCTACTGTATAGCACAGGGAACTCTACTCGACATGTTGAGGGAGAAAAAGAAAGAAGGTCATTTAATACATAAATTCACTCTCTCCAGCACCACTACCACAGATAAGAGATATGTATATGTTTGTATATAATATAGACACTCATTCAACAATTACTTTTGGCAAGTCTACTGTGGGCCAGGCTCTTCTATAAGGCAAGCATTGTTATCTCATTTTACACAAGAGATAACTGAAGCTTAGAGAACTTGATAAGTGGTGGAAAGAGAATTCAAGCCAAGGTCTCTAAGCTATGTGTATAAAGCCTATTTTGACCGATTTGGGGTTTTTTCAGTAATGGAACTAGGAGAACGCTGTCTCTCTGTGTCCCTGAGTTGGGATTATATCCTGCAGGCAACAGACACTGAGTGTTTTTGAGCAAAGGGATTACATTATCAGATCTCTGTCTTGGAAAGATAACTCTGATCACCAGGTATAATCCAGGCAGGAAATGACAAAGGAAAGAAATGATGGAGGCCACTGCAGTGGGAATAGAGGACAGGAGAAGGGCTGGGAAAATAGAAGGTCCTCGATAAGACTGAGAAGGAGATGGAGATGTGTAAATGCTCCAAAACAATTCTCTCCCGTGGCTTTAGAAAACTGAGTGGGCAGTCCTGCCGCTCCCCGAGGGAGAGAAATCCCAGAAGAAGAAGACAACTGTGACTGTCATGAGGACAGTGTCTGAGATACTGGACCACTGCTTCTCTCCCTCCCCCACAGGGCACTGGGGTTTCCCAACCCGGTTCTTTACCATCTTCCCAGTGTCTGACAAGCTCTCACACAGTGCATGAGGACATCATCACCGCTCAGCTCTGGGCAAGAGAAAACAGTGGGTTTGGTAAGTGCTTTGCCCATGATGGGATTTTACCATAATGTCTGTGGGTAGCTTCACAATTCCTGTTTCAGACTGTTCTCTCAACTGCAAAAGCCACTGAAATATCTCTGGGTGAGCATCTCATGCTTTCTGTCCACTGCGGAGAGGTGAGGGATACCATTCATTTGCAGATGTTTTTCTGGTCAGTGGCTTTCACAAACCACACACAAGGCAACAAGTCACGTCCGACAAGCAGGCTGAAGACCCGAGCTTGCACAGTACTTGGTGGCACTGTTTGATGTACCCACAGCCAGGGGACTCTCTCTCTCTGGCAAACCCAGAGCAGTGACCGAGGCCGATTCAGTCACCGAGAGGAGTTTTCACAGTCTTGAAAGGGAAAGAGCTGGTACCCATTTGGTCGCAGGAAAAAGTGTGTTGCCATCAGATGCCCTGGTTCTGCTGAGCCTGGACAAAGCACAGGCTGAGCTGAAGGCCAGAGTACAGAGCTGGAGTTGGCCCAGAAGGGGATGGTGTTCAGTGATAGTGGCTGAAAGCAGCACATATGTGTTTTTTCACAGAGTTCCTGTGGGTCTGGAAGTTAGGAGCAGCTTGGTTGGTGGTTCTGGCTCAATGACTCTCATGAGGTTGTCATCAAGCTATTGGCTGGGCTAAGTCATCTGAAGACTCGAATGGGGCTGGAGGATCTATTTCCCAGCTCGTTCACATGGTTGCTTGTGGAAAGTCTCAATTCCTTGCCCTGTGGGCCAGCTTTCATGCCATGGAAGCTGGCTTTGCCCAGTGCACATGGGAGAGAGAGAGAGAAAGAGAAAGAGAGAGAGAGAAAGAGAAAGAGAGAGAGAGAAAGAGAGAGGTGGAAGCCACAGTGTTTTTGAAAATTTAATCTCAGAAGTGCATACCATTACTTCTGCCATATTCTATTGGTTACCCAGGCCAACCCTGGGACAGTGTGAGAGAGAGCCACATGAGAGTGCAAACACCAGGATACAGGGATCCCTGGGGCCATGTTGGAGGATGACTACCATACGGTGAAATATCTGGTGAGCGCAGGACAACTGTTAAACGGCCAGAAGGAAAGACAATTCAGCCCATGATACTTTCTCTTCATGTGCTTTTCCCAACCTTATTACAACATAGGAAACTTTGTGAACTTTAAGTTGCTTGCATTTTGACCACCAGCTTTTCCATCCCATTCCCTCCCATGAACCCTAAGGTACATGAACCCTCTAAACTTCAATTGCATTTTGACTCAGCGCTATACAGCTCACACTTTATCATTTTCTTTTTGTTTTACATGTACTTAGCTGGTCTCCCCCACTAGACTGTAGGCTCCTGATGAGAAAGGACCACGTCTTTTTATCTGTGAGGGGCCATAGCAGCAAGCCCGATGCCATACACAGGGTAGTTGTTTAATCAAGAGTGATTCACTGACTGATTTAGAGGCTGTCCTCAAATCCTCCTTTTTATGGTCTGGGAAGTTGAGGAGTCAGCAAGGAAAACACTTGGTCAGATGAATCATCCGTCAAGTCCAGAGCAAAACTCCATGAGCAGCTGCTTAGCCCAGCTGGAGCAAGAAGACGGGTTCTCAGTCTGGGGCTCAGAGGCTGCCCACAGCAATTACTGGGGTTAACAATCAAGCCTGTCTTGCCCTGAGCTGCCCAATAACTCACGAGGCTGTTGGAAGCCTCATTTCTGTACAGCCCAGGCTGGTTGTGCGCAGTCTGCAGGGCAAGCAGTGATGCTGCAGAAGGAAATGGTTCCTAACAAGCGGAACTTCCCTCTACATCTCTTGGTGATTTGTTGTTGTTGTTGTTTTACAAATTTATTTATTTATTTATTTATTTGTTTGTTTTTGGCTGCATTGGATCTTCGTTGCGGTGCATGAGCTTCTCATTGCGGTGGATTCTCTTGTTGCAGAGCACGGGCTCTAGGCGTGTGGGCTTCAGTAGTTGTGGCACGTGGGCTCAGTAGTTGCAGCAGGTGGGCTCAGTAGTTGTGGCTTGCGGGTGCTAGAGCGCAGGCTCAGTAGTTGTGGTGCACGGGCTCAGTAGTTGCAGCACGTGGGCTCAGTGGTTGTGGCATGTGGGCTCAGTAGTTGCGGCACGTGGTCTCAGTAGTTGTGGCTCGCAGGCTCTAGAGCACAAGCTCAGTCGTTGTGGTGCATGGGCTTAGTGGCTCCGTGGCACGTGGGATCTTCCCAGGCCAGGGCTCGAGCCCATGTCCCCTGCACTGGCAGACGGATTCTTAACCACTGCGCCACCAGCAAAGTCCCTCTCCCGGTGATTTGTGACAGGGCTCTGAAATGGGAAGCAGGTCTGCTCTGCAGAGCGGAAGAAGGGCACTTGCCTGTGCCATGCCATCAGCACACACCAGTGAGTCCTATGGATCTGATTCCAGTCTGTGCCTCAGCACCACATCAGACGAGAGTCGGTGATGAGGAAAAGAAGCTGTATTCAGCCCGGTGCTAGTGAAAGAAGACCGTGGTGCCACCAATTGCCATCTGCAGTTGACGTATCTAAGTGGTCGCACCAATATCTTGGACTGAAATCCCAGTGAGGAGAACTAGCCCCCAATCCCCGCCCTGCCTGGGTTCACCTGGGGTAAATGGGTGCCCACGGTGTTGGGTTGTTCAAAATGGCCTTTGGAAACCTGTGCCTTTTGTTCTTTCAGTAAATTTACCTTGGTTCCTGTGTTGTCTGCACCTCAGCTTTTCCTACCGGTGGTTTTGCATTTGTGGTAAGTGAGGGAGAATGCCTGTGAAAAATGCTTTGTTATATTACATTGCCCCCTGGCTCCAATGAATTGCTCCGTAAATCACGTTATTGTTAAAGTGTCCTGGCAAAACCACACCACTTTCAGGGTCTGAGAGAGCACAGGATATTAATCAGAGGCAACCGTTGCAGAAGGGACATTTAAAAAAATAAAACAGAAAAAAACATAAAAAACACAGTTTTTAATGCGTGGAGTCTGGAGAAGAGTATACATTGGGACTGGGGCCAAGCCAGACTATCTTGACTCTTTCATAAATACTCTGATATAGGAATGCATTATCGCTGAACACTTTAAGCCCATTTAGTTTTATAGCAAAACAATATTGAATACCTGCTGCATCCTAATGATCTAGTTCAAGCAGCACAGGGTGAGGATGAGGGGGGGTGGGAATGGGGGCTCCATAAATCAGGAAGGACTTTTAATCACATTCAGCTTGGACCCACAGCGTTTGCTGAGAGGACGACAGGTACCAGCATCTCACAGATGTTCCCGGGAGCACCTGTCCCTGACTATAGCACAACAGCGGCAGTGAACGAAGCTCCTCGAGTCCAAGGCTCTAAGTGCAAACCTTAGGCAGGGGAAATGGGCGCAACGGCATTGGTTTCTCAGATTATTGCTTAGGACAGCTAGTTCGCAGGCCAACAGCCTTTACTGAGAGTCTGTAAACCCCTCGACATTAGGTGTGATGGAAAAACACAGGTGAAAAGAAAGCCAAATTCTGCTGTAACAAACTCTAAATTCTGGTACTTTGGTCAACAGCATATTGTTCCAAATAAGGGGCACTTTCCTGTCTTGTTGTCACTCGGATTTCTTGTTACAGGATTTGGTTTCTTCTTTTCTTTTCCCAGCTTTATTGAGATACAATTGAAACACAACATTGCATGAGTTTAGTTTGTACAATGTGATGATTTTTTCTTTTACTTAATTTTTATTGGAGTATAGTTGATTTACAATGTTGTGTTAGTTTTGGGTGTACAGCAAAGCGGATCAGTTATACATATACATATATCCACTCTTTTTTAGATTCTGTTCCCATATAAGTCATTACAGAATTGAGTAGAGTTCCCTGTCTTACACAGTACGTTCTTATTAGTTATCTATTTTATATATAGTAGTATGTATATGTCGATCTCAATCTCCCAATTTATCTCTCCCCCCACTTCCACCTTGGTAACCATAAGTTTGTTTTCTACATCTGTGACTCTATTTCTGTTTTGTAAATAGGTTCATTTGTACCATTTTTTAGATTCCACATATAAGCCACCTCATATGATGTTTGTCTTTCTGTCTGACTTACTTCACTCAGTATGACAATCTCTAGGTCCACCCATGTCACTGCAAATGGCATCATTTCATTCTTTTCAACATGATGATTTGAAACATGTAGACACTGTGAAATGTTTACCACAATGAGGTTAGTTAACACATCCTTCACGTCACATAATTTCCATGTTGTTGTTGTTGTTATGGTGAGAACACTAAACCTCTACTCTTCTTTGTTTAATTGAAGTATAGTTGATGTGCAATATTATATAAATTACAGGTGTACAATATAGTGATTCATAATTTTTAAAGTTCATACCCCATTTATAGTTATTATAAAATATTGGCTATATTCCCCACATTGTACAATATATCCTTGTAGCTTATTTTATACCTAATGGTTTGTACCCCTTAATCCCCTCCCCCTACATTGCCCCTCCTCCTTCCCTCTTAAAGCTCTACTCTTGTGGCATCTTTGAAGTATACAGTACTGTGACTTAAATCCCTGAACTTACTATATAGATATAGATATATCTCACATATCCTTTTGTATTGAAGTATAGTTGATGTACAATATTATATAATTTACAGTTGTACAATGTAGTGATTCACAATTTTAAAGGTTTTACTCCATTTATAGTTATTATAAAATATTGGGTATAGTCCCTGTGTTGTACTATATAGCTTATTTTATACTTAACAGTTTGTATCTCTCAATCCCCTACCCTTACACTACCTCTCCCCTATTCCCTGTCCCCACTGGGAACCACTAGCTTGTTCTCTGTATCTGCGAGTCTGCTTCTTTTTTGTTATATTCACTAGTTTGTTGTATTTTTTAGACTCCACATGTAAGTGATATCATACAGTATTTGTCTTTCTCTGCCTGACTTATTTCACTTAACATACTGCTCTCCAAGTCCATCCATGTTGCTGCAGATGGCAAAATTTCATTCTTTTTTACAGCTGAGTAGTATTCCATTGTGCATATATGCCACATCTTTTTTTTTTTTTACAACTTATTGGAGTATAATTGCTTCACAATGGTGTATTAGTTCTGCTTTATAACAAAGTGAATCAGTTATACATATACATCTGTTCCCATATCCCTTCCCTCTTGCGTCTCCCTCCCTCCCACCCTCCCTATCCCACCCCTCCAGGCGGTCACAGAGCACCGAGCTGATCTCCCTGTGCTATGCGGCTGCTTCCCACTAGCTATCTACCTTACGTTTGGTAGTGTATATATGTCCATGCCACTCTCTCACTTTGTCACAGCTTACCCTTCTTCCTCCCCATATCCTCAAGTCCATTCTCAAGTAGGTCTGTGTCTTTATTCCTGTTTTACCCCTAGGTTCTTCATGACATTTTTTTTCTTAAATTCCATATATATGTGTTAGCATATGGTATTTGTCTTTCTCTTTCTGACTTACTTCACTCTGTATATGCCACATCTTCTTTATCCATTCATCTCAATCACATATTCTCTATCCATTCACCTGGTGATGGACACTTAGGTCGTTTCCATGTCTTTGTGAATGATCCCACAGCGAACATGGGGATGCAGATATCTCTTCATGGTAGTGGTTTCATTTCCTTCAGATGTATAAACAGAAGTGGAACTGCTGGACCATATAGTAGTCCTATTCTAAGTTTTTTGAGGACTCCCCATACGGTTTTCCACAGTGGCTGCACCACCGTACATTCCCACCAGCAGTAAACAAGGGTTCCCTTTCCTCTACATCCTTGCCAACACTTATCTCTTGTTTTTTTTGATGACAGACTTTCTAACAGATATGAGGTGATATTTCTTTGTGGTTTTGATTTGCTTTTCAGGGTTTGCTTTCTAAGGGAATCTGACTTAAAGTAGATGGCTTATGCCCTCAGACGACTTATCATCTAATGATATGTGACAACCACAAAAAAGTACTGTCCCTAAACATAGATTAGAGACAGCTGTTTAAACCCCAGACCTCACAAACAAAATCTAACAAATGGGGAGAGAGGTGGTGTTCCACTGATAAATTGCAAAGGAAACATTGCAACATCGGTCAACCTTTTCAAACCTCTTCTTATTTCTTCACCCTCTTCCTCACTCCCTAAACACACAAAGAAAATAAAGCCCACTTGACATGGCTTCCCCTTTTAATATTTTGATTATGGTCTATAATGATTATGATCAAGCAGACAGACTCTGGGGTCCTCAGGCCTAGATGTGAATCATGGCTCTATGGGCACCTGGTCAATTACATAAACTTTCTAGACCTCAGTTTCTTCATCAGTAAAATAGAAAGAATAATAGCATTAACCTCATATAACTGTTGTGAGAATGAACTAAGACAATCTACATAAGGGACTCAGAACATCACCAGGCAAGCAGTAAGTACTCAGTAATATTATTATTATAAGCATTATTATATATACATAGATCATTACCATATTATTTATGTATACACACATTCACACACTCTTTTTTTTAAAAAAAAGGATCATAGGGGCTTCCCTGGTGGCGCAGTGGTTGAGAGTCTGCCTGCCGATGCAGGGGACACGGGTTCATGCCCCGGTCCGGGAAGATCCCACATGCCGCGGAGCGGCTGGGCCCGTGAGCCATGGCCGCTGAGCCTGCGCGTCCGGAGCCTGTGCTCCGCAACGGGAGAGACCATAAGAGTGAGAGGCCCGCGTACCACACACACAAAAAAAGGATCATACTTTACATACTGTTTTGGTAATCTTTTTTAAACTTACGATGTAGTACAAATATTTTTACACATCCTTAGTCTCCCACAACTCTCTCCCATCATTTTTAATGGCTTCCAAGTATGAAATTACATGAATGTACCCCAAAGTGTTTAACCAACCTCCTGTGGTCAGACAGTTAGGTTGTTTCCATTGTTTGACTTTATAAACACCCTGGGAGGAACCACCTCATAGAGCTTTCTTGTACACATTTTTGTTTGTTGCCTTAGGATGAATTCCCAGAACTGGATCAAAAGAAATGCAATTAAAATATTCTAAAAAGAATATAAACACATTACAGAAAATAGGAAAAAGAGGGAAAATACAATTCTACCACACTAATACAACTACTAATATAATTTGGATGATTAAGATATTCTGAAGTTTTCATTTTTACTTAGAAGAATACAGTCTTCAAATAAAAAATGGGCAGATGTTTATTATTTCTGCTCCTTTCTGAAATCCACTAAAATGACAAAAAAGAACTAAAAAAAAATTAATAATAAGCATAAACCCACAATGAAAAAGAGAATGGGAAGTGGATGACAACAACCAGAAGATGTGATCAAGATTCTGAGAACTGAAAAGCAGGCCAGAGGAGTGATAACTGACTTAGTGGATGGGAGGAAACTAAAATCCATGCCATGACTTAAAATCCACGACTGACTTTAAAAGAAGCAGCTAGACCCTCCAGAGCCCCTCCTTGACCCTGAAAGGCAGAAGGTTTACCCTCTAGAGAGGCTGAACCAGACGGGTTCTGGATCAAGAACATCAGGCACTGCTGAGGGAAGGATGAAGCATCTTAGTGAAAGGAGCGTATTTAAGTGAAAGTGGACATACCTACTGAAAGGTAAGATTCCGGCCCTTTCCCCAGCTTGGTTCCCAGAATGCCGGCAGCAAAGCTCACACACTGCCCACCCCCACCCCAGACAGGAGACTGGAAAACTCTTCTGTGAGCAACTTACAGATCCAAGAGAAAAGACTGGGGAGTTTGCCCCAAGGAAATGTCAGTTACCTGCATAAGCTATGGTGAAGCTTGTCCCTGCGTGGAGGAACAAGCACCCTCCCACCACGTCAAAAAAGATCAACAGACATTTGAGAAAGGCCCCTAACATGAAACACCCCAAAACAAACCAAACTAACCAAAAAGAAGAACTCAGAAAAAACAAGGCAGGACACAAGAGAAAGTCTCTAAAAAAGAGAAAATACTGCATTCTTGAAATAAGAACAAAAGGCTCTAAAAGATTTAGAAAGCAAGAGAATGCTCTGAGCAGTTAAATGTATGAGAAAAAAATATCAACTTTTCTTTTGAAAGATAAAGTTGAGGAAATCTTCCAGAAAGTGGAAAAAAAGAAAAAGGTATAGAAGCCGTAAAGGATAGGAAATTTGGAGACAGAGGCTCTAGAAAGCAAGAACGAAGAAAATGGATGGGAGGAAATCATTCAAAAATTAATACTGGGTCTGAACTGAAGGACAGCATAGTGAATGAGGAAAGGCATGCCCAAGCACATCATTCTAAAATTTCATATCATCAGGAATAAAAAAATCATGAAAGTTTCTAAAAAGAAAAAAAAAATTTTTAATTAATTAATTTTTTATTAGTTATCCATTTTATACATATTAGTGTATATATGTTAATCCCAATCTCCCAATTCATCCCACCACCACCCACCACCCTCCACTTTCCCCCCTTGGTGTCCATACGTTTGTTCTCTACATCTGTGTCTCTATTTCTGCCCTGCAAACCATTTCATTTGTATCATTTTTCTAGATTCCACATATATGCATTAATATACGATATTTGTTTTTCTCTTTCTGACTTGCTTCACTCTGTATGGCAGTCTCTAGGTCCATCCACGTCTCTCTGCAAATGACCCAATTTCGTTCCTTTTTATGCTGAGTAATATTCCATCGTATATATGTACCACATCTTCTTTATCCATTCGTCTGTCAAAGGGCATTTAGGTTTCTTCCATGACCTAGCTATTGTAAATAGTGCTGCAATGAACATTGGGGTGCATGTGTCTTTTTTTTTTTTGGCTGCCTTGGGTCTTCGTTGCTGTGTGCAGCGAGCGGGGGGCTACTCTTCATTGCGGTGCACGAGCTTCTCATTGTGGTGGCTTCTCTTGTTGCGGAGTCCAGGTTCTAGGTGTGCGGGCTTCAGAAGTTGTGGCTCGCAGGCTCTAGAATGCAGGCCCAGTAGTTGTGGCGCATGGGCTTAGTTGCTCCACGACATGTGGGATCTTCGCGGACCAGGATTCGAACCTGTGTCCCCTGCATCGGCAGGCAGATTTTTAACACTGTGCCACCAGGGAAGCCCATATATGTCTTTCTGAATTATGGTTTTCTCAGGGTATATGCCCAGTAGTGGGATTGCTGGGTCATATGGTAATTCTATTTTTAGTTTTTTAAGGAACCTCCATACTGTTCTCCATAGTGGCTGTATCAATTTACATTCCCATCAACAGTGCAAGAGGGTTCCCTTTCCTCCACACCCTCTCCAGCCTTTGTTGTTTGTAGATTTTTGGATGATGCCCATTAAGAAAAAATATTTGTAAAGTCATGCAAAAAGACTGAGAATTAGAATAGCAATTGAAGACAAAGGAGAAATTCTGAGGGAAATGGTTTTAACCCTGAATTCTCTACCCAGCCAAACTATAAATCAAGTGCACTCATATAAAAACACAGTTTCAGACACTCAATGTCTCAAGAAATTTACCTTCTTTTCTCAGGAAGCTCTTGGTGGATGTGCTTTGATAAAACAGGGGAGTAAGAAAAGGAGAAGAAGAAATGGTGATGGGAAAGCTGATTGGATATCCAAAAAGAATTTAGTGGCTAATGAAGACATAATTTTTCCCCCCTCACATAACAGTCAAAGGTAAGTGCTCCAGGTCTGCAGGGTAACTCTGTTCCATTTAGTCATTCAGGGAACCAGATTCCTTCTATCTTGCTTCTCTGCCGCCCCTTACAGCAGTGGTGCTCACAGAGTGATCTTACCAGCAACACTTGAGAACCTGTTAGAAATGCAAGTTTTCAGGTCCCAACATCAGGTCTAAAGAATCAGAAACTCTGGGGGTGGATCCCAGAAATGTGTTTCAACACACATTTTGTAATTTTGATAGATGCTAAAGTTTGAGAATGACTATTTTAGGGCATTGTCCTTTTCTATATGATCAAAGTTTGATTGCAGGCACTTTCATGTTCCAGTTCACCAGAGGGAAAAGTGTGGAGGTTTTTATGGAAAGGCCAGGAAGTGGCATACATTGCTTCCACTTGCATCCACTGGCAAAACCTGGTCACGTGGTAAAGCCTAGCTTCAAGGGTGAGTTGGGAAGTGTAGTCTTCAGCTGGGTAGCCACATATTAGATACAATTCTGTTACTGTGGAAGAAGGAAAGAATGGCTTTGGGAGGATAATCAACAGTTTCTACCATGTATAGGATCCAGGCAACCAGGACTCCAGTACAGGAGAGCAGAAAAGATAAATGCCAGGATGATGTTTTAGGGACCTCCCAGAATGTCCCAATCACAAACCAGAGCTGTGACCCAGGCCACAGAGCAACCAGTCCAGATGAACAGGAGAGCTGCAAAAGCTCCAGGAGGGTTGCCAAGGAAAATAATGAACCCAAGAGAATACCTGTATTTGAATGTATTGACAGGAGATTTTGTGGATGAATTAATAATAGGTACATAGAACACTAAACAGAATACAAAAAAAAAAAAAAAAGATAGAAAAGTATTAATTCCAGGGAAAACAAAAAGTTGAATGAGAAAGGAAACATAATTACATGATTTTATGTGGCTTAGCTGGGAATAATATTTACATAGTCATAATGTAAATACTTAATATTGATCTAACCAAAAACGGTGATGTAACTATACTGGGAGACTGAGCAGAGGGAAAATGTGTGCAGGCCAGTTTAGCGATGATAAACAACATTTATATAGCTGCGTATATTATACTGCGTGCCAGAAATTATTCTAAGCTCTTTATATATTCAACTTTTAATCTTCATAAACATTCTAGGAAGTAAATACTATTACCATCTATATTACACATGGGAAAACTGAGGCACACAGCAGTTAAGCAACTTGCATAAGCTCACAAAATTAATAAGTATTAGACCTGGGATTTAAACCAGGTAATTTCTCTCCAGAGTCCATGCTCTCAGTTACTATGCCACCTAGTCTCACTTTCCGTGGTAGGAAGTCAAGAGACAAGACCTGGGCTTCCCTGGTGGCGCAGTGGTTGAGAGTCTGCCTGCCAATGCAGGGGATATGGGTTCATGCCCCGGTCCGGGAAGATCCCACATACTGCGGAGTGGCTGGGCCCGTGAGCCATGGCTGCTGAGCCTGCGTGTCTGGGAGAGGCCACGGCAGTGAGAGGACCGCGTATCACAAAAAAAAAAAAAAGAGAGAGACAAGACCTAAAAGAATCAATAAACTGAGAAATACAAGCTAAGCATGTTATTTACAAGGACATAAATCCTGAGAAGAAACAGATAAGTTTAAAGTGATTGCTTCTGATCAGGAGGTAACTGGGAGTGGTCCAGGAATTGCTGTTTCTCTTGTTATTGTCGTTACAGGCCCAGTAGTCATGTTTGTTTGGCTTTTTAAATCTTTTAAACAGCACTTTAATCCAAATAAATGTTTAAAAAGAGAGATGACAGAAAGAATGGGGCTGGCTAAGTTACCTTAGAGAATGGAGAGAGTGACCCAGAAGAGAAGGTCAAAAAGTCCCTAATGGGTAAAATATGCAAGGGAGCTATGAACTGGGAAAGTTACAGAAAAAGAGAGAAGTTTCCACAAGAAGTGGAAGCGAAAGGATGGTATTCTTGGAGAAATTACAAGCAGAAAGTAAGAGAGCCAGACAGAATGAGAAGGGGAGAGATTGAATAAGATAGGGCAGAGACACTTTCCCTGGGCTGTAGACCCAAAATGGGAGGAGCAAACTCCATGGAAATTCTGTGGGCTAAATCCAGGGAAGCTTCTGAGGTAGCATTCCAGGGGCTTTACGTAGAGCAGTTTTGACGTGTGCCTCTACCATGAGACTCCTTCCTCAGCTGAAATAAACAACTCTGGCCTTAAAACTGAAGGTAGCAGGAAGGCTGAACTGCAAAGCCATACTGAGGTGACTGATTAAAAGCCAATTACGTGTCAATCTAAGCCAAACCAAAGTAAGTAAGAAAATTTTACTTGTCTACTCTGTGGCCTTGGGGCAGGCAGGTAAGTCAATTTCTCAGAGCCTGGTGTTTCTGTTGCAAAAAAAAATCGCTATGTAACAAATCCTATATATGTATAGTACTCATAACTTTCAGAGTCATTTTTCATTTTCCATTTCCCTGAGTCAGTTTTTCCGGAGATAAAATTGAGGGGGTGGGGGGAGGTGTGGAGGGGTGGGAGGGGGTGAGGAATGAAATGTGTTGCATAAAATCACATAACTAGTTAATAGTGGAACCCAAATTCTAGTCCCACACATAGTTCACTTTTGTTTGTAAATGTTGTCTCAACTGAGTCAGTAAAAAAAACAAGCAAACAACAACAAAAATATATATGTATGTATGTATATATGATTCCAATTTATAAAGGAGGAAACCAAGATATAGCTCACATCAGCTGGCTGGCTGGCATCAGAACCAGGACCCAAACCCAAGTGTTTCGGTGCTAAATTAAGGGCTTTTCAAATACACGATATCTGTTGTGAGTAAATAAGAGAGTCAATTATAATTACGGGGCAGGAGGAGAGAAGCAGCGGCTCCCAGCCTCCAGGTTGGGGACCAGCAGACATGGGCGTGGGCACCCGTCTCCCCAGGAAGGCCAGATTTTAAACTCGGTCCTGTTTTCAGAACATCCATTTGCCCGATTTTTTTTTTTTTTTTTTTTTTTTTTTTTTTTTTTTTTGCGGTATGCGGGCCTCTCACTGCTGTGGCCTCTCCCGTTGCAGAGCACAGGCTCCGGACGCGCAGGCTCAACGGCCATGGCTCACGGGCCCAGCCGCCCCGCGGCACGTGGCATCCTCCCGGGCCTGGGCACGAACCCATGCCCCCTGCATCGGCAGGCGGACTCTCAACCACTGCGCCACCAGGGAAGCCCCTGCCCGATGTTTTGATTTAGAAAATACGATCATAGAAATAGTGACAGCTAAGATTTACTCATGGGCCGTGACTGTGGTGAGTCCAGGTCACGGATTCAGGAGACACAGCTGAGCGAAGCTAGAGGCGGGAGGGCCAAGGGCATAACCCCTGCATCTTCCTCCGGTTCTGGGCCCTGGGCCACAGCATCCCTCCCGGAGCAGCCCCGCCCCGGCCCCGCTCGCAGCCCCGTCGGCCCCGCGCTCACGTCCGGAGGCCGCTCCGCCCTCCCCGCCGGGAAGCGAGCCGGAATCGGGCCCTAGGCCGCCGCTTCAGGCCCAGCTCGGCCCACGTGGCCGGTCCCAGACACTCCCTCCGGGTCTGCGTTCCGGTCTCCAGGCCTGGCCCGCAGTGATCGCGACAGGAACAAGCCGCCGGGGCCTCGGCCGCCGCGAAGCCGGGAAGCCTGCGCAGCCTGCCCTGCCGGGCTCCCCGAGGAGGCCCGGCCGCGACCACGGAGGGGCGATCGGAGAGCCGGGCCCCGCGGCCCACCGTCCCGGAGACCCTCCTCTCTGGGAGGGGCAGGTGGGCCTCCAGGGCCACGCCTCCCGGTGGACGCCGAGGCTCGGCGTCCCAGACAAGCAAAGCAAAGATTTACCGGGCTGCCCGGGGCCCGCACCCCTGCCCGCGGCCGTGCGCCCCGCCCCACCGCCTTTTAACGGGGAATGCTGACAAGTCGAATACAGAGGGAATAACAGCCATTTGTTCTGGTTATCGCTGCCGGTATTGAAGCCAGATGTGTGTGTTGCTGACATTGACATGGTACATCTGGCTGGGTTTTTGGTTTCCATCGCGGAGTCTACCACATCCACCGTGGTCTGCGGGAAGAGAGGACGCGACCATCTGGAAGTCATTGCAGCTGTCACGCTTCAAGGGGACCCTGTACCACAGAGAAGAGAATTCAATACGTAACTGAGCGAAATTATCCAGCTCGTCTTGTCAGTCCAGATTTCAAACACATGCAGGAAAACAGCACCCGCGTTCTGGCGCCCTCCCTCCGCCGGTGGTGCCCGCGGGCACCTTCACCCACCGCGCCAGGGGCCTGAGGGGTCCCTGTGGGAAGACAGTGGCTGCGAGGTCACGTTCATCACTGCCAGAATCTTTTGTTGCTCTTTGGTAGGCGGGGCTAAAAAGGCTCTTTCTTCTTCCTTTTGATCCCAGTTTGCTGGAAGTTTTAAATTAAACATTGCTTAGTCTTTCCCCACCACTTCCGGTTATAACCCCCTCCTTCTCATGGCATTCAAGGCTCTAGCCCTACCCTACCTATTCAATTTCATCTCCCTTCCTTTCCCAAGGAAAATACTACTCATCATCAAGGCTGAAATGAGTCATGCTTATTCTGATCCCAACCTTGCCTTTTGTCTGAAATCCCTTTCTTTCTCTGTTCTCTTCATGCCAATCCAAATCTTCTTTGTTTTTTTTTGTTTTTTTTTGTTTTTGATGTGGACCGTTTTAAAAGTTTTTGTTGAATTTATTGCAATATTGCTTCTGTTTTATGTTTTGGGTTTTTGTTTTTTGTTGGTTTTTTTTTTGGCCGCAAGGCATGTGGGATCTTAGCTCCCCAAGCAGGGATCGAAACTGCATCCCCCCTACATTAACCACTGAACCGCCAGGGAAGTCCCAATCCAAATCTTCTTAAGGCTTCAAGATCCACCTCAAGTTTATTTTCATCTTTGAAGCCCTTCCTGACCACTCAAGCCTCCACTGATCTCTCCTTCTGTGTGTTTTAATGAAGTATAAACACTTGGAGAGGAAATACTGGTTTACATTTTTCTTCTATCTCCTTCAGCAGCCAGCATTGCATCCTGAAGTATAGTAAGGCATCCATAAACACCTGTCAAATAAAAGCACAAGTTAGTGTTTTCTTTCCACATAATTTCCTTGCCTTCTACTTTACCTTTCACGACAAGACTCAATGTCTAGGTAAAATGTCTTGAACTCTTTGGAAAGATGGGTTTAAAAAGCTAGCAAATGAGTAATATTAATACTTGAAGAGGGACTTCCCTGGCAGTCCAGTGTCTGAGACTTCGCCTTGCGAGGCAGGGGGTGCGGGTTGGATCCCTAGTCGGGGAGCTAGGATCCCACATGCCTCGTGGCCAAGAAGCCAGAACATAGAACAGAAGCAATGTTGTAACAAATTCAATAAAGACTTTAAAAGGTGGACCACATTAAAAAAAAATCTTTAAAAACAAAAATACTTGAAGAATTCTATCAGTTAGAGAGTTCATTAATTTGGAGTCTGCCTGCTACGGTGCACTGATAATTGATTTTTTTTTTTTTTAAGTGAAGTGCATTGGAAACAGAGCAAGATCACAAGTCAGGGGGTCTGCATCCTATTCCCGAGAGTGTCCCTGACTTGCTTGGTGACCTTGGACAGTCACTTACCTTCCTTATACCTCAAATCTCCCTCTGTAGAAAGGGCGGGATGTAGCCTCTTCCTGGTCATGAACAGAGCTGGGGCCGCTTTCCTGTGACGAGGTAGATTCCTCACAGAACAGCTTTTCTCCACCAGTTCTGGATCTATTCTGGAGTTAGGGGGCAGCAGTCTTCATCATTTAGTGTTTCACCTGCCCAGCACCAAAACAACACGGATACATCAATGACATGGAGGAAATGCAGAGTAAGGAATCAGGCACGTGCAAGAGCAGGATTTAGCCTTTGTGAGGGTCCAGCATTTTCCAAATCCAGACAAGCCATTGCAGCAAGTGTTGGGAAAGACTGGGCATTCCAGCCATAGATAAAGTCTCTTGGGGGGTATTCCTCTCTGTGCATTGACAAGGACGCGAAGCGCCCTGATCTAGCCTTGCTATACAGGATGGATAAGAGCACAGGAGGATAAGTAGAATCTAGAAATAAAGGGGAGGGATAGAGAGAGGGGAATACTAAAGAAGAAAGAGAATGCACCTCCCTGGTGGGGCCGCCCAGCTAAAGAGGATGTTTCACTTGCATGGGAGGAAGCCACGTTACAGGAAAAGAAGGGAATCGGGAGACCGAGGTTCCAGTAGGTCTCTGCTCTGTGGGTGAGCAGGTGCATTTTCCTCTCTGACCCTCATCTGTAAAACGAGACACTTAGATGAATTATATCTAAGGTCTGTTAGCTCTTACATTATACAATTCATTTAAAAACCATCTTTGAGCCCAAACCAGCATTTCCTTCTGACTAAACTCCAAATCCCAGCCCTAGTCTGTCCTGAACTCATGGGGCTCTAAGACGTAGAAGGGAGTTTCGGGCATCAAATTTCTGAAATCTCTTTACTCCATTCCTTCCAATTTCTTCAAATGGAAGAAGAAACTTTCTTCGCTTCTCCCAGACAAGTTACAGTAGGAAGATTGCAGATTAATGACCTAGAAAAACCTTCCTCAAGTGGAATGATAATTAAGCTCCATTAAATCATAACTCCTGGCTTCTGCTTTTGGCTCTTGCTACTAAGTCCAGAATTGAATAATTCCTCCCCCCGCCCGGGGCTGTTGAATTAAAAGTGCATAAGCTCTAGGGAACAATCTGCTCACTTCCACTATATCCGCAGTCACCCTCCTTTCTGTCTGAACACTCAAAAAAAAAAAAAAAATCACTAGGTGTGTCTGACTCCAGGAACTAGGATGGTCATTTCTAATTTGTCTCGGTTTATGGACAACTTGACAATTTGACTAACTACTAAAGATCCAGGACTATATCATCCTCTCATAAAAAGCCAATAAAAAAGCCTGTTAATGCAGCCCATTAGTTGGCTAAAAATGAAAGGTTATGCAATCATTGTCTTAGCTGAGAGGAACTAAGCTCTCCAGGAAGAGTTCACTCCACACCCAGAGGCATCAAAAGGGAAGTTCATGTCTCTCTGCTGCCATTTGCTTTGCTTAAATATTTAAGCATGTGACCCTTTCTTCCCTCCCTGAACTATTCTTCTAAGTGGACCTCTTGCTTTCCTTGTAAAACGCCTTTCTCCAAATCTACTCCCTCTCCAGGACATTTCCTCTCACCTTTCTCTGCTGTGCTGTCTTGTGGGTGAAGCCCTACAAGTCTCCATGCTCAGGCCTTCCTTACATTATCACGCAATTTGAGGGGTTCCAGGAAGACCTTCAAAAAATGCTCTCCTCAATTCTGCTCTTAGATTCCTCAGGACCTTTGAAAGCCCCCTGGATAGGATTATGGGTGCCATATCCTTTTATCCTGAGCAAAGGGTTCTCTCCTTTTCTAAACTCCTAGAATTCTGAGTGATTTCTCCGGCACTCTTCATCTGGCGATTTGCTCTAGGACCTTGGGCAGATCACTCTCCTTTCTAGACCACAGCTTCCCCTTTGTAGAATGACTACAAGAAGAGACACCCTAACTCACAGCAGGAGACTCTGGCGCAGCCCAAAGACAAGCTCTGGCTGGAAAGATGGTAGAAGAACCAAGTCTCAACAATCTTTCATTCTGACCACATAGGGCCAAACCACCTTGACATGCAGTCTCATCTCTGCGTGCATCTTGTCACACATGTGTGTATTGAAAGGATGGTGTGTGGACCATGTTAGGTCCCCTCCACTTGCCTAGCATTGTCTAGAACATGAAAATTAGTATGTGATTGATTTCATCTTGTGCTCAACTTAACTTTCAATATAACTCAAGGTACCTCTGAAGAAGGATATAGTTCAGGATCCATCTAAATGGAATCCATCTGAAGGAATCAGAAGGAATTGATACTTTCTGGCACGGAGAATGTTCTGCTCCTGATATTTTAGCAATAAATTCGGCCTTTGTTTTTCTGGCAGCCAAGGCATAAGGGCTCATGCTTGCTGGACAAATAGTGGGTTCAATAAATATTTTTTTTCACTGACTCTCGACCACCTTTTAGTTGGGAAGGAAAAATACTGATTGAGAAGTCCCAGAAGAATGGAGAATAGGATAAGTGGCTAGAGAGGTCTTCAGCAAAGGAAGAACCCTAAGAACAAGTTTCAAACTCCCCTGTTTCCACCCTGTTGCCAAGGGTGGACCCTTCTGAGAAATTCCCATGATGCATGTGGGCCACCGGCATGGCCCCGGGGTGTGCGGCATGTCCATGCCTCTGCGGCCAACGGGCGCAGGCCCCGTGGCTCCCCACAGCAGTTCCCTTCTAGGAAGGAAGCTCCATCTTGATCTGAAGGTCAGATGATTCTTTGAGGAGAATGTAGTATTTTCTCTTTTACCCAATCTTTGGAAGGGAAAAAAAAGCAACCTTCTACCATAGATCCTTAAGCCTGAGAGCCCACCAGCTGCAGAGCTGTCCCAGAGAACCCCTCATTACATAAAGCTTCTGCCACTGACTAGGGGATGAACACAGCAACACCCCCCCACCCCCTGCCCCGCCGGCAGTCAGCTGTTGCCCCTCAGATTCCCAAAGCCTGCCCCTGGGATCCACTGTCAAGCCCAAGCTCAGCCCCAATCGTCCTTGTGTGAAAGATTGCTTAGTTGGATCCCTGAAATTCTCTGGCTTTCCCAACAGATGGGGAAGTCCTCTTTATCCTTACTTCTCCTCAGCTGCCACACTCCTGCCCAGCTGCCACTCTAGAAAGCACTTTCTCTGCTGCTCTTTCCCAGATGCACGCTCTTTCTACCATGGGATCCTCAAAGTTAGTTCTGTTTGCTCCAGTGGGGAGCTAGGCACGTAAGTCCCCCCAACCCTGTATCTGGCATCCTTACGGCCCTCTCCACCAACTCAGTCGCATTTGGAGACCTAATTGGCCTTGCTCCACAGTGCCCCAACCCCGGACTCTTAAGACCAATAAGACAGAGTTGGAAATGACCTTACGAGGTCATTGGGTCCAGCCTCTTGGACAGGTGAACATGCAACTCATATTGAGACAATGATTCTACCCCATTCTACCCCATCTCCTGCTGAACCACCCTTGCAGGTGATGAGTTCTTCCTTCAATTAAACCCGACTTTTTCCTGCCCTAATTGAGGCTCCAATTCTCATCTCATCCATTGGGTCCATGACAAATCCCTAACTAGTGTTTTCTTTCTGTCCTTGGCTTTCTCTTCAGCAGGGAAAGTTTCTCCAGAAATAAAACTCTGATTGTTCTGCTCCTTCCTTCCCGCCCGCCTCCTCTAAGCACCCTCTAAATCAGACCCAAGGCTCCAGAGGGACTAATATCCTTTCTCTCGCAGCTGGTCTGAGTTTTGCCGTCTGGGAGACTGGGCTTAGAACAGCTTGAAGTTAGCACAGAGGCGAATGAAGCTTTAAATCTCCAGCACTTAACAGCTTCTCTGCAGCCTCAGAGGTAACTGGATTTTGTTGCCTGCTTCCTCTCATCTCTCGGTATATCTATGTAATCTCTGTTCACTGGAACCTGACTCCAACTCGCTGTCTGCAGTGCTGAAAGAGAGAAGGTGGAGGAAGAAAAATTAATAGACACGGACCCATAAAAATAACAGGCTCTCTAGAGCACACATGAAGAAATAATTAAACAGAGTAAATTTGGAGGGTGGGGAGAGGGGCTGAGGGCTGAGCAGGCTGAGACTGATGCCTCTGACTTCCACTCTTGGAAGGACTATGGCTCAGCGGAGAGGGATTTGGGGGCTTTTTTCCTTTGTTCTGATGGGTTGGACTCACTAAGCTCTTTAAAGGCTGGGAGGGTGCCTTATACTTCTTTGTATTCCCCCATAGGGTTCTCAAACCATGCCGCACCCCAATGAGAAAAGGAAATTTGATATTTATTGAGGGTTCATTGTGTGCCAGGTACAGTGTCAGATGCTTTACGTCCTGGCTGAGGATCAGTTGAGTGTGTTTCAGACTTCAGAGATGCCTGCAATCTCTTTCCAGTGCCGCGGGATCAATCCCACATCCCTACTACTTCAAGAGCTTGTGATGCTGAGGCCAAAAAATACCTTCTCACACCTTACCTGGACTACCTTCTTCCGTTCCTCCCTTCAGTTGGCAGAAGCTTTTGCTGTGATGGCAAGGGAAGGAAGGAGGCTAGTGTTTAGAGATCACTTAAGTATCTAAAAATGTGTAAGTCAGGACTTCCCCGGTGGTCCAGTGGTTAAGACTCTGCACTTCCACTGCAGGGGGCGCGGGTTGGATCCCTGGTCGGGGACCTAAGATCCCACATGCGTGCGGTGTGGCCAAAAAAAACAGAAATAAAACAAAAAACTACACTTCAATATTTTTTAATTAATTAAAAAATAAAAATAAAAATGTGCAGGTGAGTGAGCTTCTAATAATGGCCCTGGATAGGGAGAGGACTGAGGGGTGGATACGGCGACACCCCTTTCTCACAAGTCTGTCCATCCCTCTTGCCTCCATCATTTCGACTAAAGGAAAATACCTTGAAGAGGAGCGATCCTCCGCTGCTGTGACTTTCCATCGATACTCTGTGATCATTACTTTCTAATTTTTCAAAAATTTGAGGATAAATATTTGTGATGTTGTGATTTATAATAAGAAATATGTATTTGGTCTTCGTCCCTGTGTGAGACTAGGAGTTCTTCAGCCCTTGGAACTGCCTAAGTGAAGAGAGCCTTGAAGGTGTCTTTAGTTATGTTAACGAGGTGACTTTGGGAAAGCCCGTAGGTCACCTAGGATGGGAGCTGGTCACTAGGGAAACCAACCGGGTGTTTGGAGGTTTGAAACTCTAAGTCCCGCCCCCACTCCACCTCAGGGAGGGGGGAGGAGCTGGAGACTGAGTTCAATCACCAATGGCCAATGTGTTAATCAATCATGCATGTGTGACAAAGCCTCCGTAACACTCAAAAGCTTGGGGTTCAGAGAGCTTCCGGGTTGTGGAGATGTGAAGCGAATGGCTCCCCTGGAGGGGGCGTGGAAACTCCGCATCCCTTCCCACATAACTTGCTCTGCACATCTCTTGCATTGGGCTGTTCCTGAATTGCATCCTTTTATAACAAACTGGTGATCTAGTAAGTAAAACTTTTAGTTCTGAGTCACTCCAGCAAAGTAACCGAACCCAGGGTCATAGGAATCTCTAATCTGTAGTTGGTGGGTCAGAAGCATAGGTAATGATGTGGACTTGCAGTTGACCTCTGAAGGGGGGGGGGTGGGGGCTGGAGGTAGTCTCGTGGGACTAAGCCCTTAACCTGTGGGATCGGATGCTCTCTCCGGATAAATAGTGGCAGAGTTGGGTTCAATTGTAGGACACCCAGCTGGTGTCTGAGAACTGCCTGGTGTAGAAAAGCCCCCCAATATCATAATATTAAATGAGAAGTTTCAGAATACAGAGAAGGCAGACCTGGATGAGCACCCGGAACGGCAACCGGCAGTGAGAACACTGAGCATTGGGAGTAAGACAGACTGGATTCACCTCCTGATTCCTTCATTTCCCATCTGTGGAAATGTTACTTCACTTCTCTGGATGCCTCTCTCACTCTTTTGCTCTATTTTTATTTTTAATTAATAGACTATATATTTTTTTTAAAAATGGTCATGAAGAACCTAGGGGCAGGATGGGAATAAAGACGCAGACCTACTAGAGAATGAACTTGAGGACGCGGGGAGGGGGAAGGGTAAGCTGGGACGAAGTGAGAGAGTGGCATGGACATGTACACACTACCAAATGTAAAACAGATAGCTAGTGAGAATCAGCCGCATAGCACAGGGAGATCAGCTCAGTGCTTTGTGACCACCTAGAGGGGTGGGATAGGGAGGGTGGGAGGGAGACGTAAGAGGGAGGGGATTTGGGGATATATGTATATGTATAGCTGATTCACTTCGTTATAAAGCAGAAACTAACACACCATTGTAAAGCAATTATACTCCAATAAAGATGTTAAAGAAAAATAGACTATTTTTGAGCAGTTTCAGGTTTACAGAAAAATTGAGCAGAAAGTAGAGTTCCCTTAAACCCTCGCATCTGCCACCCTCAGTTTCCCCTCTCATTAATACCTTCACTCTCGGTGGTGTACGTTCTAGGGGCTTTGACAAATGTATAATGACATGTATCCGCACTGCAGTAACATATAGACTCATTTCTCTGCCTAAAAGTCCTCTGTGCTCCACCTCTTCATCCTTCCCCTACCCCAACCCCAGGCAACCAATCATCTTTTGACTGCCTCTATAGTTTTGCCTTTCCCAGAACATCATATAGTTGGCGTCATATAGTATGCAGCCTTGTCAGATTGCCTTCTCTCATTTAGCAATGGGCATTTAAGGATCTCTTGTGTCTTTTTGTGGCTTGGTAGCTCATTTGTCTTTATCACTGAATCTCTCTAATTTGTTTTATTGAAGCATGACACATATACATTAAATCCCAATGAATTTTTACAAAGTGAGCACCCAAATACATTAGGATAATTACCAGCACCCCAGCACTCATTTCCCCTAGAGCCCCCTCCCAGTTATTACCCCCTCTTCCCCCAAATTACCACATTAGGACTTCTAGAATCATAAATTAATTCAGCCAGTCTTTGAAGTTCATTTAAATGCAATCATAAAGTAAGTACTCTTTTGTGTCTGGTTTCTTTTCTTTGATATTTAGGTTCATCTGAGCATAGTAATTTGTTCTTTTTTTAATTGCATGGTATACCACAATTCATCTCTCCATTTTACTGTTTACTGGGAAAATCTCTCTCTCTCTTTTTTTTTTGGTTTTTTGTTTTTTGGCCGCACTGCAGGGCTTGCGGGATCTTAGTTCCCGGACCTTGGATTGAACCCCGGCCCTCGGCAGTGAAAGCCTGGAGTCCTAACCACTGGACTGCCGGGGAATTACCGCTGCATTTTACTGTTGATGAGCATTTGTGTTATTTGCAGCTTGGGATTATTACAATACTGCTGCTATGAATATTCTTATACAGGTCTTTCAGTGAACATATGCTCACATTTCATTTGGGAATACACCCAAGAGTGGAATTTCCTGGTTATCTGTATTTTTAACTCTAGTAGATAATGCCAGTTTACCAAAGTACCTGGATCAGTTTACACTCCCACAGTTTTTCATCCTCACCAACACTTTGTATTGTCAATATTTTATTTTCAGCCATTTTAGTCACATGCTAGCTTGAGTTTGTATTATCCTGATGACTAATCAAATTGAGGACTGTCTCAGGTCAGGTCCTTGAGAAGCAGACTGAGATGGAGATTTATACGCAGGAAGTTGGTTGGAGAACACCCCTCAGAAGAGAGAAGGCAGCAGGATTGACATCCCACTGAAATGGGCTTCTGCAGATCCCATGGGCAGCTCTGGAGCTGGCAGGACCTTCAGAATTGTTCTGCCTTGAGACAGGGAAGCCAGATCTTCATACCAGTACTGACCAATTGCTGGGATGTGGGCTGTCCCTGGGGAGGAGGATGACTTGGGGTAAAAAGTTCTCTTTTGTCAAAGGCAGTTCTCAGAGAGGGACACAGCTGAGAGCAACTCGCCCAGAAGCTAAGGGATTGAGTGCTTTAGTCCTGAAGGAGATCTGAGCTACAGACTATAGCCCCATCTATAAACACCTCTTCACATGCTCATTGGTTACTTAGAGATCCTCTCTTGTGAATTACCTACTATACTGGCCATTTGCCAAATTCATTGTTTATTGGGTTGTCTTTTTTTTTTTCTTTTACTGAGTTGTATGAGTTCTTTGTATATTTTGAAGAAGAGTCCTTTGTCAGATATATGTAGTACAAAAACATATTGACTTTTCACTCTTTGTGGTCTTTTTTAATGAATGGAAAGCCTTAATTTAAACAAAGTTTTCTCCTTTTGGATGAGTTGGTTTGTGTGTGTGTGTGTGTGTGTGTGAGACCTGTTTATAAATCTTTACATACCATAAGGTCATGAAAATGTTCACATATGTTATCTTCTAGAAATTTTATTGTTTTACCCTTCACATTTGTCTTTGATCCACCCAGAATTGTGTATAGCTGTGTGATAGGGATCTAATGTTTTTATCCAGTTGGACAGGTATTTAATCTAGTAACATTTATTAAAATGATCATCCTTATCTCACTACATTTTTTTTTTTTTTTTTTCCAACGGTACGTGGGCCTCTCACTGCTGTGGCCTCTCCCACTGCGGAGCACAGGCTCCGGACGCGCAGGCTCAACGGCCATGGCTCACGGGCCCAGCCACTCCACGGCATGTGGGATCTTCCCGGACCGGGGCACGAACCCGTGTCCCCTGCATCGGCAGACGGACTCTCAACCACTGCGCCACCAGGGAAGCCCACTCACTACATTTTATTGATACCTTTGCCATGAGCCGGTGACTGCATGTATGAGGATCTGTTTCTGAATCCTATTCTGTTCTATTGGTCTGTATGTCTATTTTTGCACCAATTCCACACAGTTTTAATTATGGTAAATCTATGTCTTATATCTGATAATATAACTCATGGGGCCTCATTTCTTTTCTTTTTTTTTTTTTTTTTTGCGGTACGCAGGCCTCTCTCTGTTGTGGCCTCTCCCATTGCAGAGCACAGGCTCCGGACGCGCAGGCTCAGCGGCCATGGCTCACGGGCCCAGCCGCTCCGCGGCATGTGGGATCTTCCCAGACCAGGGCACGAACCTGTGTCCCCTGCATCGGCAGGCAGGGCAACTTTTATTGCCCTTAAAAGTGAAAATTAAAAGAAGTATCTATAAAACACCTAATATTGATACATAGTTCCAGGTTTGTTGAATGAATATACGAATAATCTATCCCTAGGCAAAAACCCATTTATCAGTATATAATCCATTTATACTTATAGGTTCCAATGCTGGATTAGGGAAGGGCTAGAATAAAATAAAAAGAAGAACAGAACATGGGGGAAGAGATGAAAAAGTGAGATGGGGACTTCCCTGGTGGCGCAGTGGTTAAGAATCCGCCTGCTAATGCAGGGGACACGGGTTCGAGCCCTGGTCTGGGAGGATCCCACATGTCGCGGAGCAACTAAGCCCGTGCGCCACAACTACTGAGCCTGCACTCTAGAGCCCGTGAGCCACAACTACTGAGCCCACACGCCACAACTACTGAAGCCCATGTGCCTAGAGCCCGTGCTCCGCAACAAGAGAAGCCACTGCAATGAGAAGCCCATGCACCGCAACACACAGTAGCCCCCGCTCGCCACAACTAGAGAAAGCCCGTGTGCAGCAATGAAGACCAAGTGCAGCCAAAAAAAAATTAATTACTTAATTAGTTAATTAAAAGAAAAGTGAGATGGAAGGCCATACCATTCATTCATATTCATTCACTTAAACGAATATTTGTTAAGTGCCTACTTGGTGCCAGGCTCCATCTCTGGACAGAATCTGCCTCTCATGGAATTTACAGGCAAACAATTTAAAAATGAAAAACAAGATAATTTAATTTAATGATTTGTCTTTGAAGGAATCAGGAAGTCCCAGATCTTGAGCACATTAGTTGGGGGTTGACTATCTCAGGAGTCAGTGGGGCATTCACCCCAAGGCTTTCAGGGCATCTGGCCTTGATAGTGACCTGGTCTTCTATACTGTTTCGAAACTCTGCCTCTGTGGAATTTGCTGGAATGTCAGTGAGGGTTGTTCCCACCCCCAGATGTGAGCTCTCTTCCTTTCTGCCTCCAAAGGCTCTGGAAGACAGAGCTCAGAGTTAGCTTGTCTAGAGCAGACCTCAGATGCTCTGCTCAGTGTTCTCATCCAGGAAAACTCTGGAGGCCCTTGGAGTGGAAGGAGCTCACTGAACAAACCCTGGACCGTCTCCTCCCCTTGATGAGGCTTCTTCTAACTCTGGGTGGGCTATCTGACATCCTAGATCCTACCAGCCCCAGGGACTGGGACAGGACAAGCCTCTTTGTGGACAGACCTCACCACTAGCCCCAAAGATGTCTTCTCCACTTCTGACTCATAAAATAGTCCTGGGAGCCAGACCTGATAAACCAGATTTCATGAGGCCCCCCTTCACTATGACCCTCACTAAGTTTGAACTCTACCCACAATATATAAATTTCCTATTTATTGATTCCTTATTTATAAAGCACTTTCACTCACATGATCTCATAAAATCACAACTATCTGAATATAGAGATGAGGAACCTGAGGTTTACAAAGGCCAACTGGCCTTCCCAAGGTCACGCTTCTGGTGAATAGGCAGGACAGAATTCAAGGCAAAGTCTTCTGATCTTACAATGGGCTGGTGGGCTGACAGGAAGAGAAACCTGGCAGGCTTGTCTGCAAATGGTGAGACTTCCCAGGTCCCCATGGAGATCTCCTCCGGCTCTGAATAAAGCCATCTCCTAAGGCCCTTGTTCTTGTCTAAGGGGACAGAATCTCAACCTCCAGCCAGGCTCTTCCCCTTCCTATTTCTTCTGCTTTTCCACTGGGTAGTTGGAAGCCAAGAGTGTGAAAACTGGAGGCATTTCAGGGCTGAGGTGCCCATCATCCTGATGAATGACTGTCTCCTTCGTCCCCAGGCTGGGTGAGGAGCCAGCTGCCAGGGCTAGCCCATCTGTAGGCACCCCTCCCAGATGGCAGCAGAAATCGGGGCACCCTCTGCCCAGGGTGCGAGGCTGTCTGTCTGTACTGAAGCATCCGGCTTGAGCTAATGAGTTCTTGGCGTGGACAGCCAATTATTTGAGCACTTTATAAACCTGCCAAACTCTCTTTTTTTCACCATGGCATTCCCTTAATGACTGAGGACTGAAATCAAATCCTCTGTGTCCAAGGCATCGGCCCTGGCCTAGGACACTCTCCACCCCTTTTACTGCCTCAGGTCACAGGCCCAAGAGTACAGTGGAGCCAGCATGTTTTCCCCTGGAGCCTAGCTCACTTCAACTCCCCACACCTCAGAGGCCAGAATCCAAGGAGGGGTTCGGAGGCCTTTCTCCATTGCAGGAGGCCCCAGCGTATTCCTGGACCAGAACAGAGGCCAAGGCCTCTCACCTGAGTCCTGGAGCCCCAGTGAGCTCCTGCCTCCAGAGGGACCGGAGGCCTTCAGGATGGGTGTGCTCTGGACCTGGACTGCAGCTCCCGACACAATTCCAGCTCCCCTGGCCTCCCACTCCCCACAATGTGGTGCCCTAGTGGCTCTTTCCCCAGCCTGTAAGCTGCTCCCAAGAGAGAGCCTGACAAGCCGCGTCTCCAACCTCAAGTACTTGTATCAAAGAAGACACACCCATTGGAGTGGGTGCCGTACAGCACATTCTCCAAATGGCACCATTTCACACTTTTTTTTTTTTAAAGAAGATGTTGGGGGTAGGAGTTTATTAATTAATTAATTTATTTTTGCTGTGTTGGGTCTTCGTTTCTGTGCGAGGGCTTTCTCTAGTTGTGGCAAGCGGGGGCCACTCTTCATCGTGGTGCGGGGGCCACTCTTCATCGCGGTGCGCGGGCCTCTCACTATCGCGGCCTCTCTAGTTGCGGAGCACACGCTCGAGACGCGCAGGCTCAGTAGTTGTGGCTCACAGGCCTAGTTGCTCCGCGGCATGTGGGATCCTCCCAGACCAGGGCTTGAACCCGTGTCGCCTACATCGGCAGGCGGATTCTCAACCACTGCGCCACCAGGGAAGCCCCCATTTCACACTTTTTAAAGGTCGCTACTAGACATGATGACTGTAGGACTCCGCTGAGCACATAGTGGATGGGGCCGTGTGAAAGCAGGCCTGTGTGGGGCAGAGACAAGGCTGTCCAAGGCTAGGCCCCTGTTAGGAACTCGCTCTCCATGGGCTGGACGCCCGGGCTCTGCCTGGCCGCTGTCAACTCCGGGGTCTGCACAGAGCACCGCGGGCTGTGCGGGATGGAGAAGCCCCCTTGCTGCTTCCCAGGGAAAGTCATCAGCCTCCTTTCTGCTGAATAGCGCAGCAGGGTAGCAGGGTAGCCAGAGCGAGATGCTCACTCCTTCTGCGCCTGGCGCAGCATCCCATCCGGGAACCACAACCCAAGGGCCCAAGGGAGCGCTCTCCCCTTCCCCCTCTCGGCCCTGCTCTTTGCCCCTCCCTCCCTCCTCCCCATCGTTTTCCCCCTGATCCTCCCCCACAGAGACCGTTTCTCTGGCAGTGGCCTTCTCCATGGAGAGCTCTGAGAACCCAGCCGCACGCGGTCCCCCCCTCCAGAGACGGGCCGCCCACTCCTTGCACACAGCATGGCTCACGGTTTCCACAGCAGGCGAGGCTGTGGTGTCTTGTTCTTTCCCGGCCTTAAAGAAGGGGTCCAGCTAACAGGTGGAAGCAGGTACAGGTGTGGAGCCATTCATCCGGAGTGATTTCTCTGGGTCTCTCTGTCCACCCAGCGAGGACTGTTTATTGAGCATCGCTCTGGGCTGGGGTCCCGGCGGCGGAGGTGAGTGATGGGACGGAGGCCGTATCCATCCGCGGTGAAGAGCTCCAGCCTTCGTCACATGGAATCCCCCAGGGATCGTTCTTTCGTTATTCCAAGCCTCTCTTGGCTTCTTTGTAAAATGAAACTTCGATTTCATTAAATGACGTAGTGCACTTAGCATAGTGCTGTCCATCGTAAGCTCTCAAGATGTGTCAGCAAAGGTGGTGGTGATGATGCAGGGATGCAGGGTCGGAATCTTTCCCTCAGGTAACTTTCGTCTAGAGAGGGAGAGAAGACAGCAACCCAAGGTGGACAAGGAAATCAGGAAGGCACGGATGAAGAACTCCGGGGGGTGAGGGAGAAAACCCCTCTCCTTGGGGTGATGAGGGAAGACTTTGCAGCCCTCAGCAGAACACGGGAGGGCGGGAGTTAGATGTGCCACAGCCAGGGAGACATTCCCGGTGGAGGAAGCTCCATAAGCAAAGGTCCAGAAACAGGAAAGTGGGTGGCTCATTCAGGGAAGGGCGATAGTATCTCTAAAATTGATATGTGTGTGAAATAAAGAGGGGTAGTGAGAGAGAGTCTGGAAAGGCAGTTTAGGATTCCTAGAACCTTCGCGGTCACAGGGTAGAGCGGTTCTTGGCTGCATTTGTGCACTGGATCACATCCCCTCTTGTCTGTTCGAGGACAGCCCTCCAGCAATTTCCCTTCCTCTCCTGCATCACAGCTTCTCCTTTCCTGTAGCATTCCCATCACCATGCAAACATACTGTTATTTCACCTACATTCACTTAACAACATAAAACAAAACAAATAAACCTCCTTGACACCACTTCTCTGCTCCCCTTTGAGCCAAGCTCCTAGAAAGGCAGCTACACTCCCTGGCCCCAATGCTTTCCCACTCCATCTCTCTCAACCCATTCAGCCCAGCTTCTGTTCCCACCGTTCCACTGAAATTGTTCTTGCCAAGGTCATCCATGGCCCCCACATTGCTCAATCCAATGTTTCGCTTTCTTGACCCTCAGAGCCTTTGACACAGTGAAACAACCCCTTCACTGTGGGGCACTTTCTCCACTTGGCTTCCAGACGCCACCCTCTTCCCACCTCATTAGAGGCAGCTTGTCATCAGCCTCTTCTACGTTCTCCCCAGCTCCCCGACCTCCTCTTGTTGGAGTACCCCAGGGCTCTGATGTGGACCTCCTCACCTTTTTTGGAAGCCAGTGTTTGTTTATTTTAACTTTAAAAATTATTTTAACTATGGTAAAATATATATAACATGAAATTTACCATCTTACTCTTGTTTTTCTTTCTTCCCCATGCCACGTGGCTTGCGGGGATCTTAGTTCCCTGGCCAGGGATTGAACCCATGCCCTCAGCAGTGAAAGCGCAGAGTCCTAACCACTGGACCACCAGGAAATTCCCACCATCTTACTCATTTTTTTTTTTTTTTTTTTTTGCGGTACGCGGGCCTCTCACTGTTGGGGCCTCTCCCGTCGCGGAGCACAGGCTCCAGACGCGCAGGCTCAGCAGCCATGGCTCACGGACCCAGCCGCTCCGCGGCATGTGGGATCTTCCCGGACCGGGGCATGAACCCGTGTCCCCTGCATCGGCAGGCGGACTCTCAACCACTGCGCCACCAGGGAAGCCCCCATCTTACTCATTTTTAAGCCACCTCCAGAACTCTTTTCATCTTGGAAACCTGAAACTCTATACCCATTAAACATCACCTCCCCTGTCTCGCTGCCCCCCCAGCCCCTGGCAACCACCATTCTATTTTCTGTCTCTATGAATGGGACGACTCTAGGTACCCCTTATACGTAAAATCATACAGTATTTGTCTCTTTGTGACTGGTTCATTTCACTTAGCATGAAGCCCTCTGGGTTCATCCCTGTTGTAGACGTGACAGGATCTCTTTCTCTTTTTAGGTTGAATAATATTCCACGGTACGTACAGACCCTAGTTTGTTTCTCATTCATCCATCGATGGACGCGTGGGTTGCTTCTGCCTCTTGGCTATTGTGAATAATGCTGCTATGAACATGGGTGTGCAAATATCTCTTTGAGACCCTGTTTTCCACTTTTTTGGGTATTTACCCAGAGGTGGAATTGCTGATCACACGGTGGACCTCTTCACTTCTCTCCACGCCATGGTGAGCTCATCCGGTCCCATGGCTTGAAATATATTTGCTGATGACTTCCAAATTTACCTCTCCAGCTCAGACCTTTCTTTCCCCTGATCTCTGGACTTGTATATCCAACAGTCTACCTACATCTCCATTTGGATATCCAGTAGACATCTAGAACTTGATATTTCCCCAGACTGAATTTGTAATTCTCTCTCCATAACCTGATCTTCCTCTAGTCTTCTTCTCACTTGATGGCAGCCCCATCCTTCCACATGTTCCATCAAAAAATGTGGAGTCATCCTTGCCTCCCCTGTTCTCTCACATCTTACGCCCAGTCCATCAGAAAATCCTGTTGGCTCTATCTCACAATAAATTCAGATTCTAACCACTTTCCATCACCTGGACTGCTACTCCCATGGTCCAAGGCAGCATCACCTCATCTGGATTATTGCAACAGCCTGCGAACAGGTCTCCCTGCTTCCATAACTGCCCCCTTTTCTAAATCTCTTCTCCAGGCAACAATCAAAATAATCTTTTCGAAGATTTTAAAGTCCGATTACATCCCATCCCACTTCTCCTTTAAACCCTCTGATGGCTCCTGCCTCACCCAGGAAAATGCCAAAGGGCTTTCATGACCAACAAACTCGACAGGACAGGTCCGGATCCCATCAGGTCTGTGATCTCATCTCTTACTAGTCTCCCCTTGGGCGTGACTTATCTATGACTGCAGAACAAATTACCCCCAAGCTTAGTGGCTTACAACAGCAAACATTTCTTACCTCACAGTCTCCTGCCAGGAGACAGGGTGTGTTGTCATAGGTGTGTCCTAGGGCTCTGCACGTCTCTCACGAGGTTGCCATCAAGGTGTCACTTGGAACCGAGGTCATCTCAAGGCTCAGCACTTCCAAGCTCACCCAGCTGGTTGTTGGCAGGAATCAGAGCCTCGTGGGTTCTGGGACTGAGGGCCTCAGCTGCTCACTGGCTGTAGGCGGCAGGCCGTGGGGTCTCTCCAGAAGGAACTCACGACATGGCAGGCACTCCCATCAGAGCAAGTGAGCAAACAAGAGGAGGAACGCGAGGCAGAAGCCAGAGTCTTTTGGTGACATTTTCCCAGAAATGGCACACCGTCATCTTTGCCATGTTATATTTGTTGGATGCAAACCTCTAGATCCAGCCCACACTCAAGGGCAGGGGATTATATAAAAGCATGGCCCCCAGGAGGCAGGAAGCACCGGAGCCACTGTAGCAATGGCTGCGTCTTCATCTGCCCTGGCCTCCTGTCCTTTCTTCCACACAGGAGGTGCCCCAACCTCGGCCCTTTGTCCCAGTGGGTGCCCCGCCTGGACCACGCTTCCCACACGGCTCCCTCAAGTCTCCGCTCAAGCGTTACCTCTTCAGTGAGGCTTTCCCTGGCCCCTAATCCTCCACACTCTCTATTCCTCTCCCGCCTTTATTTTCCTCCATAACACTGAACGCCTTCAAACCTCCCACAGTGTTGTCTTGTTTGTTTGTCTGTCTCTGTTAGCACACTAGCTCCGGAGGGCAGGGCTTTTTGTCTATTTGTTTCGCTGCTGTATCCCCAGTGCTTAGAACTATGTCCGGTACATAGTAGGTGCTCAATAAATGAATGAAGCCTGTAGGGCAGGGACTTTCAACTTCCCAATGCGTAGCCCTCTCTTCAAAAAATATTGTAAGGGACTCCCATACATCAGACAAATAAAAGCAAAGGGGCTTTGCTGGAACCGGGGGGTGGGGACACGCAGCCCTGCTTCAGCTCCCACCCCCCACCCTGTTACTCCCCTTTGTGGTGTTTGAGGGGCTCACAGACCCCCAGGCTCTCGGACACCGTGAGACGTTCCATTCAAAGCTCACGGCTCCAGCTCCTGTGTGAGTACTGGATGCTGCTGGAAACTGGCCTGGGAATTTGAGCTGTAATAAAGGAGCCCTGTAGCCCCATCCAATTTCTACCACAGCCATTAATGACTCAGTGTGTGGACCCAGCTCTCTCCCATTCAAAACTGCTTTATTCCTGGCCTCTGAAAAGCGAGAAAACACTCAGAGACTCCCAGAGAGTCACTGTTGGAAAAGACCTTAGACGTCACTTAACACTACCTTCTGCCCTATGGTTTGTTTTTTTTTGCAGTACGCGGGCCTCTCACTGCTGCAGCCCCTCTCGCTACGGAGCACAGGCTCCGGACGCGCAGGCCCGGTGGCCATGGCTCACGGGCCCAGCCGCTCCGCGGCATGTGGGATCCTCCCAGACCGGGGCACGAATCCGCGTCCCCTGCATCGGCAGGTGGACTCCCAACCACTGCGCCACCAGGGAAGCCCTGCTCTATGGTTTTTAATCATTAATTCATTCAGCAAACATTGAGTACCTGCTATGTACATGCCGGGCACTCTCTAAAGACATAAAAAGCAGAGTACCTCCCTTCCAGAAGCACATGGGGAGACAGCAGATACTGATATGCCCCTCTCCAAATTCCCTCTGTTTGAATGCCTCCAGTGCTGGGGAACTCACTACCTCCCAAGGCTACACATTCCACTGCCCGATGCCACCAGCAGCAAAACTGTTCTTCTTTTTTTTTTTTTTTTTTTTGTGGTATGCGGGCCTCTCACTGTTGTGGCCTCTCCCGTTGCGGAGCACAGGCTCCGGACGCGCAGGCTCAGCAGCCATGGCTCACGGGCCCAGCCGCTCCGCGGCATATGGGATCCTCCCAGACCGGGGCACGAACCCGTATCCCCTGCATCGGCAGGCGGACTCTCAACCACTGCGCCACCAGGGAGGCCCTGTTCTTCTTTTTATTGAGCCCTACATCTGCTTTCTTATAACTTCTACCTTTGGTCTTAATTTTCTCCTCTGGCTCCACACCAAATAAATCTATCTCTCTTCCAAATGATAGCCTGTTAAGTACTTGAAAACAGTAATCAAGTCCCACAGTGAGTTCTCCATAGACCTGTGGCCACTTTGGGGGTCCTGTGTTTGGTGGCTGCCCCTAACGAGCTGCGATTTTGGAACCAGACAGAGCTCGGTTGCTCCTGATCATGGAACAGGGCTCTAGTGCTGGGAACTCCCTCTCAGAGTCGGGGTCCCACCCCACCCTAGCACGAGGGAGTTCCAAAATGCTTTCACTAGAGGGGTGAAGGGTTCAAGCAAGAATTAAGCCCTGGACCCCAGGTTTCCTGCTGTCTCCGTACTCCCCTTTCTAGTGGGGCAGCTTCTCCCCAGCTGCAGAGTTTCAACCTGCTTGTTTGACTTCAAAGCAGCCAAGTCCCAGTTCTCTGGGGTGAGCAGGGCACAGTGAGGGAAACCATCAGTGACATGGGAAAGCATAGCCATAGTTGGGGGAGACAGCAACAAGGAATTCAATGATTTTTTTCTTGTGTGTTCTTCGTTTCCACAAAACGTAGTTTTCCAAGTAATTTTTGGAGAATTTGCCTGACGCAATAGGGTCCGCTGGGCCTCCGGTGTAAATCTTCCCAACAAAGGGGCGGAGTTCTGCTTTTCCTGCAAGACCGAAGCCCAGCGCTCTCTCTGGGCCAGCCCAGCAGGTCTTGCATTCGTTAGTTCAGGCCGCTTGGCTGAGCTGTCTCTGGCATTTCTGCCAGAGCTGTGGGCACCTCTGCACACTCCTGTCTGCCCTTGAATGCAAGAGGCCAGGCTCACCCAGGAGAGAAGAGCGAGGTTAGCTCGGCGGAGGAGAGAAAGGAGGGGTGTGGGAGGAGGGGCCCAGTTGGGGAGGGGCGGGGAGAAGGGAGAGAGCCTTCACTATTGGCTGCCTAGCTGGGAAGCCTCAGCGGGAGGAGAAAAAGCCTCAAAAAATATTTGCAGTCTCAGAAGAAGAGCCAGGGTATTTTTCAGGATACGTGTGCATCTACCCTGCACCACCGCCCAAGGCAGCATGTTCCTGAGAAATATCTTGGGTCCTGGCTGCAGGGAGAGTAAAGGGATAAGAGGCCCATTTTGGAGGGACTGAAAAGCCTCTGGACTGCACTTCCCTTGCCTCCCTCCCCTGGCCTTCTCTTTTTCCCATGCACTTGTTTCCATGTAGAAGGTAAAGAAAGAAGCATTCTGGGCTTCCCTGGTGGCGCAGTGGTTGAGAGTCCGCCTGCCGATGCAGGGGACACGGGTTCGTGCCCCGGTCCGGGAAGATCCCACATGCCGCGGAGCGGCTGGGCCCGTGAGCCATGGCCGCTGAGCCTGCGCGTCCGGAGCCTGTGCTCCGCAACGGGAGAGGCCACAATAGTGAGAGGCCCGCGTACCGCAAAAAAAACAAAAACAAAACAAAACAGAAGACCATTCTGAGCTTCCTTTCCTTCCTCCTTCCCCTGTGCTTCACCCCCAACTCCCTGCCCATCTCACATTCCATCCCAGCCCCGCTTCTTCCACACTCACAAGTGCCGGAGGAAACGGGACTCTTCGCTGCTTCCCAGCAGCATCCCTCTCTCAGTGGCACCTGCTTCTCCTTTCCCAAGTCACCTGTGATTACACGAAGAGGAGTGTTGGCGTCCTTGGGGACATCAAGGCATCTGAAATGAACAGAGAAGAGAAAAGCTCTGTCCTTCAAAGTTCATTAGAACATGAGCTCGTTGAGGGCAGGAAGACATCAGGAATCCACATCAAGCTCCCATCACATGGCATCACCCAGATTCCACCCATCAATCCACCTCTACCCACCCCACCCCCCTGACTTCCAATAAAACAGGGCCACTCTGGTCCACACAGGCCTGTGATCCATGACCTTAAGTCAAGGCTTTGAGCAGAACTGTTCACTGGGTACCAGTTCCACTCCTTTGCAAACCCGTCCCTACCAGGTTTGTAAAAACCTAGCGCCCAGCAAAACACACCCTTAGGAAAATACTTTGAACTCAATTCTTTAGACTTACGTGTGAATTTAAAACCCTAGTTAGGTCAACCTAGAGATATTTGCTTTTCAGTCATCCCTAATCATGGAATTAAAGGTTTTAAAAGGACCTCAGGCAGCATCGACCAAGGGAAAGGAGTTTAATGGAGCAGCGGTGCTCTTTCATTTTCCCCAGGTAGACTCTATAGGCAGCTGCCTCCTCATTGCCCTCTGAGGCCAGCCTAGAACCCAATCCTGGAAACCAAGTGAAGAGGCTTCTCGTCCTCACTTCTGGGCTAGAGAAGGACTATGAAATGCCACCAGCCATGACGAGGGCACTTGTGAAATCGTCCCTCCCGCCCCACCAGTCCGAAGAAACACAGCTCAGTGTATTCATTATAATTAGGTGAACCTAGATACATTCCTGCCCGGACACAGAATCCTGGGCTGGAGGTTCTGGGAGCCCCGTGGTCGTGGGCTCTCTACGGGCACAGCCCATGGTTTCTACCCAAGCTGGACACAGCAAGAAACCCCACGTCTCACTCTAGGGCTCAGACCAAAACAACAGCACCGCCTGGTGTTTTGTTATACAGGGGGAGAACATTTGTCTGGGACTTTGATGTGCATCTCGCCCAAGAGTTCTTTGGGGAGCGATGCTATCACACCAACATCGTCATCAAATGGCATTTTTTCCCAGAGTGTCCAGATGTGCATGACACCGTGATGGGCCAATTAGGCGGCTCACCCTGCAGTGTTTGGGGTTTTCTTTTCAGCATCAAGAGCTGTTGCTCATTATACACCCATACGATTGTGTTCTACACCCAGCATCTCCTCTCTGTGTTAGTCTGAAAGTAGAAGGGAAGCAAAGTTATATTCTCCAAAAAGGCTGCAGAGGCCTTTGGGGACCTTGCAGAGGCTAAACCACAACCCTTATTTGATTTGGTTGGTGGTCTGGGCCACAGAGCTAATGAGCTGCAAATACTCCCCTTCAAAAGGATGGGCTGAGCCTTTGAAGCCTGGGGACCCGCCCAGAAAGAACACCATAGCCTCCAGCGGCAGCCAGCACTTCGCTTCCCAGCAGGGCCCTGAAGAGCTCCTTGGGATGGCAATCAGAGGGCCTCCTCCAGCCACCCTCCAGGGCACACCCAGCCTCGCCTCCCCATTGGAAAAGTGGAGCTGTTTTGCTTTGCACCCTGCATTTTGGGCTTGACAGGAAGAGTATAACAAGCACCATTTGTTGAGTAATTTATTCCATGCCAGCCCCTGTGCCAAGCACTGTCCACGTGTCATGTTCTCTGTTTCTCCCACAGGTCTTATTTTAAAGACACAGAAACTGCGGCACAGAGAGGTGCCATAATTAGACCAAGGTCACGCAGCTAGTAGGTGACAGATCCAGGACTTGATCCCAAGTCTAGCTGACTTCCAAGACCATACATTTCAACACATGGCAACTGGTTTTCTTTCTATAAAATCCTAGAAATAAGCCTTGATCTACATGTGTCTGGGAGTCATGTGCTTAAGACCAAATAGAACTTAGTCTACGGTTGAAAGAAAACGTGCCATTGGGCCAACGATCACCTTTGAGAGAACATGGGGAAAAGCCCTCTCATTTAGAGCTCCCTCCCCGCTCTTCAGCCAAGCATCTGTTTGGTGAGAAGATTTTGAGTATATACACTGTCAACGCCAGTGAAATGAGGAACAGTAAAGACAGTGGTTGTAGCCAGATAGGATCTCAGCTTCCTAAGGATTTCTGAGAACTAGCTGGAGGCTACCTGCCTGATCCCTGCACAGGAGCAGCCAGCCCTGGGACAAGAAGGCAGAGTCAAGCAGCATGAAAGAAAAGCAAGTTGTGGAAGTAGAATAAGAGCACAGGAAATCTAACAAGACTGTATTGGATAGGTATTGGGTCAGCCAAAAAGTTCATTCGGTTTTAAGTAAAAATAAAAGACACATATTTCATTTTCACCAAGAACTTTATTGAACAACGTATTCATTAACCAAACGAATTTTTTGGCCAACCCAGTACCTAATGCTTAAAACTCATAGCAGTGTGTGTGCGCGTATCTGTGTGTGTGTGTCTGTGTGTGTCTGTTGGGTCAGAGAGGATGGGGAAGGGGAGAAACTTTTGCAAACTAGTTGAAAAATGACCAATATTATATATAAAATAACAGTCCAGAGTGGTTTGCATCGCACCATGTGTAAGTGCGAAATGATTCAGTACCGACTATAACGGCAGTCGGAGGCCGGAGAAGAGTCAGCAGGGGCTTCTTGGAGTACGCAGGGGACGTCAGCTGGCCAAGAAGGCTGAGTGAGAGGCAATCAGGGGCTGAGGACAGGAGGGCTTTCCTGCCGAAGAGCACACATAGGAAGACTGGAAATAAAAGCTCAAGTCACATCTGCATTGTACTTAAAATCACAAGCTGTTAGGGCTCAAAGGGATCTCAGAGGCCATGAAGTTCAGCCTTTCCCTTTGCCGACAAGAGGACAGAGGCCTGGAGAAAACAGGCTGCGGTGGATGAGCCATTAACCTCCTTGGGCTCAGTGCATGTTGGTCTCCACAGAAGCGGGATTGCTTGGTAGGCAAGGTCTCCGTGAACCCAGTAATGTCCTTGGGAACCAGCCAGCCACGGAGATGGTGACCAGAGCAGTGGTGGTGATTTGATCCCTTGTGTTGTAGTGAGTTGGAAACGAACCAGGTGCCCCAACTGTGCTGTGTCAGACTCCCCAGCTGCAAAGCCATTGGAAAGGGGGTGCTGTGTGAAAGATGGGGCACGAGGGCGACATTAGCCTCCTACTGGTCTCCTAGCATCCACTTCTGCTCCCTTCCCATCTTCTCAGCACACTGCAGCCAGGTATGATTTTGTACAATAAAACTCACCCATTTCAAGTGCAAAGTTTGATAAAATTTTAGTGACTGCATATACTCCTGGAAACATGACCACACTCAAGATACAGATGTTTCCATCACCATAAAAACTTTACCCGAAAAACAAAAAGCAAAAAAACAACTTTACTTGAGCAACCGTTGTGTCGATCCTTCCACCGACCCTTGCCCCAGGTGGCCACTGATCTGTTTTCTGTCACTATAACTTCGCCTTTTCTAAAACTCCATGTAAATGGACTCAGGCAGTATGTAGTCATTTGTTTTGACTTTGTTCACTTAGCAAAGTGTTTTTGAGATTCATTCATGCTGCCTGTGTTAATATTTCATTCCTTTTTATTGCCAAGTGGTGGATGGATATTCCACAATCTGATTATCTACTCTGCAGTAGATAGACATTTGAGTTCTTTCCCATTTTTAGATACTTTGAATAAAGCTTCTAGAAACATTCATGTACAGGTCTTTGTGTGGACATTTTTCATTTCTCTTGGGTAAATATCTAGGAGTGGGATTGCTGGGTCACAGGGTGAGTATATGTTTAATTTTGTAAGACACTGCCAAACTGTTTTCTAAAGTGGTTGTATAATTTTGCATTCCCTCTAGCAATGTGGAAGAGTTCTGGTTGCTCCACATCCTTGCCAACACTTGGTTTTATCAGTCTTTTTAACTCTACCCACTTTAGTGGGTATATAGTAATATTTCACTGGAGAGTTAATATGCATTTACCTCATAACTAGTGATGTTGGCACTTTTTTATATGTTTACTGGTCATTCTTTTTTTAATATTTATTTATTTATCTTTGGCTGCATTGGGTCTTCGTTGCTGTGCGCGGGCTTTCTCTAGTTGCAGCGAGTGGGGGCTACTCTTCGTTGTGGTGTGTGGGCTTCTCACTGCCGTGGCTTCTCTTGTTGCGGAGCACAGGCTCTAGGCACGCAGGCTCCAGTAGTTGTGGCACACGGGCTTAGTTGCTCCATGCCATGTGGGATCTTCCTGGACCGGGCTCGAACCCCTGTTCCCTGCATTGGCAGGAGGATTCTTAACCACTGTGCCACCAGGGAAGCCCTACTGGTCATTCTTGTATCTTCTTTTGAAAAGTATCTATTCAAACTGTTTTCCCTTTTTTTTTTTTGGCCATGCCGCATGGCTTGCAGGATCTTAGTTCCCTGACCAGGGATCGAACCCAGGCCCATGGCAGTGAAAGCACAGAGTCATAACCACTGGACTGCCAGGGAATTCCTGCCCATTTTTTTTTTTTTTTTTTTTTGCGGTACGCGGGCCTCTCACTGTTGTGGTCTCTCCCGTTGCGGAGCACAGGCTCCGGATGCGCAGGCTCAGCGGCCATGGCTCACGGGCCCAGCCGCTCCGCGGCATATGGGATCCTCCCAGACCGGGGCACGAACCCGTATCCCCTGCATCGGCAGGCGGACTCTCAACCACTGCGCCACCAGGGAGGCCCCTGCCCATTTTTTTTTAACCTGTTGTTTGTCTTATTATTGAGTTGTAAGAGTTCTCCATATGTTCTGAATACATATCCTTTGTCATAAGTATGCTTTGCAAATATTTTTTCTCAGTCAGAGATGTGTTTTTGTTTTCTTAGCTGTATCTTTTGAAGAGAAAAAGTCTTTAGTTTTGATGAAGCTGATTTTATCAACTGATTTGTACCCTCTGTATCTTTATGAAATGTTTGCTTAACTTAATGTAACAGACATGCTTATTTGATATTTTCTTCTAGATTTAGTTCTCACCTTTAGGTCTATAATTCATTTTGAGTTAATTTTTCTGCATGGTTTAAGGTAAGGAACAAGGTTTAATATTTTTCATACATTTATTCAGTGGTCTCAGCACCATATGTTGAAAAGTCTATTTTTTCTAAATGAATTGCCTTGGCACTTTTGTCAAAAATCAGTTGATGGGCTTCCCTGGTGGCACAGTGATTAAGAATCTGCCTACTAATGCAGGGGACACGGGTTTGAGCCCTGGGCCAGGAAGATCCCACATGCTGCAGAGCAACTAAGCCCACGTGCCACAACTACTGAGCCCATGCACCTAGAGCCCGTGAGCCACAACTACTGAGCCCGTGTGCCACAACTACTGAAGTCCACGCGCTGAGGGCCCGTGCTCCACAACAAGAGAAACCACCGCAATGAGAAGCCCGCGCACCCCAACGAAGAGTAACCCCTGCTCGCCACAACTGGAGAAAGCCCGCGCACAGCAACGAAGACCCACGCACAGCAAAGCAGCCAAAAATAAATAAAAATTTAAATAAATAAATAAATAAAAGTAATGAGTCCTATTAATTGAATGCCCACCGTGAAAAGTAACCCTTTCCTTTATTTGTCCTAGAATTACCTCTTTCAAGTGTTGAAGGCTGTCCTGCACCCCAAATTTGGGATTTTCAGATGAGGTAGCCATGTCTGTGTTCACCTTTCTACCATGTTTTTGCAGCATTCTCTTCTCCTAAAACGCATCTGATTTTCCAGTCAAAAAGGGCTTCTTCTCTGCATTCTCTTTATACTTGGCCAGACTTCAGCCCCTAGAATACGTTATTCCTTTCTTCTAGAATCTGTCAAACTCTAGCATGGATTATTGGTCAGCCAAGATCAGAAATGCCCATAGAACTGTGTTCAACGGCTAGGTTCTTGCATCAGAGAAGGATGGCACTTCCTCTTTCTTTCCAGTCCTTGTCCTGATGAGCAAGTCAGTCAAATCCTTGGAAAGTCAGTGTCTTCATCTGTAAAACAGCAGCAGTGTCTGATGTGCTAATTATACGTTGCTGAGTAACAAACCACCCAAAAATTTAGTGCCTTAAAACAATCGTTTTATTTGCTCATGATTATTGTGAGTCAAATATTTGGGTTGGGTTCAGTTGGCAGTTCTTCTGCTGGACCCTGACCTCCGGGGTCACTCATGCAGCTACAGTCAGCTATCAGGTCATCTGGAGGCTGGTTGGTTTAGGGAGCCTCAACTGGGACAGTCTTCTCTGCCCCGTGAAGTCTCATTCTCTGTAGGCTAATCCAGGCTTCTTCACGTGATAGCAGAAGAGTTCCCAGCAACAAGAGAAAGCAGACCCCCATTATATAAGCACCTTTCGATCCTATATTTGTATTACACTTACTAATATTCCATTGTCCAAAGCAAGTCATCAAGCCAAGCCCAGAATCATTGTCAAAGGGGCTACACAAAGAAAAGACGTAGATACGGGAAGAATGATTCATTAAGGACCATTACTGTAACAACCTACCACATCTGTTTCCTCCAGAGACCCATGGCAAGGATCAAATGAGATGCTGTTTGCACACCACAAGGTACAATGCAAGTTACTATTTTGTAATGTATGTAATTCCATTACTTTCATCTTATTTGCAATGTATCTGGGGTCTTTCAATGTCCCCTCTGAAATTCAAGTTCCTTTGGGATAGTATTTGGGTAAAATTGTATTCCCCCCAAAAGATAAGTTGAAGTTCTAACCCCCAGCACCTCAGGATGTGACCTTATTTGGAAATAAGGTCACTGCAGTTGTACTCAGTTAAGATGATCTCATACTAGTGCAGGGTGGGTCCTTAATCCAGTATGACTGGTGTCCTTATAAGAAGATGGCCATGGAAAGACATGGAAATACACAGGGAGAGTGCCATGTAAAAACCAAGTGGAGACTGGAGTTATGCTGCCATAAACCAAGGAACATCTAGGACTACCAGAAGCTGGAAGAAGCAAGGAAGGATCCTCCCCCGAAGGGTTCAGAGGGAGCATGGCCCCCTCAGCTCCTTGATTTTGGACTTCCAGCCTCCAGAACCATGAGACCAAATATTTCTATTATTTTAAGCCATCCAGTTTGTGATACATTTTTACTGCCTCCCTAGGAAACTAATACAGGTGGTAAGTATCTTTAATCCGCATCTGCTTCATCTAAAGAGGCATGAGGTAGAATGGACCACAAGTCTTTGACTGAGAGTCAAGAGTGCAGGCCGTCACCATTGGTGCAACTTGAGCAAGTCACTCAACCGCTCTGGGCCTTAGTTTTCATATCTGTTCGGGAAGAGGGTTGCAGGAAATCCATGTTTCCAAAAGCATGGTGTGGAGGTACCACAGTAAGGTACCTGGGATCATTTTACACGGGTACATGGGAAAACATTTTGAAATTTTAATGGTTAATATTGATCATGGTTATCTTAAATGAGTGACAGGTAAGGCTGGTTTTCCGTTTATGTTGGTAATATAAAAAATGCAGGTTTTTGAAAAGTCTCAATTTAAATAAAGCTATGAGTAAATAATAGAACAGTTGGCATATGTATATGGCAAAAACTGTGAAAGTGGTGTGTGAAAGACTGACATTTGGGGAAATGCTGAATTATGTATTCTCAAAGGATTCTTCCAGATGGGAAATGCTAGGATTCTGTGGATCCATAAATATGACCACTAAAGTAGAAGACAGGCGAGGCTCTAGGGGAAGACAGGTGGGCAGTTAATGAGAGGTGAGAGAGGCTTCAGCAAGTCTGCCAGAATCCAAGGGGGGCAGTGAGTCCCTTGTCCCTCTTGGGAAGTGTCCTCTGATTCAGTACCTGTTTGCTCTGTATCCATCATATATCCTTACCCCCAAAGCTGCCATCTCACTACGTGTCTTTGCCAGGATATGTCTTACCCTGTTTAAGCTTCCATGAATGGGAGTCCCAGGTCCTAAGACACAAACTACCTCTCCACTCAAGAGGCAAATGGAGGTAACTGTCAAGGTGGGTAGTTGGAGAATCTTACAGTTGGGCTTTGTGCTGTGGTCTGGTTTTCATAGTTGGATGTAATATGGGGCCACATTTGACTGTAAGTGGCTAATGGTGGCTGAAGAAAGGGCGAGGAGCATAAAGAGGTATGACTCATAGCCTCATAGAGGGCCCTAAGTGCTGGGGGAGACCATGGAAGTCATCTAGCCTCTAGTGCATCCCCACTGGATGTCTCCCAGCTCCACAGAAACACATCCATTGACGAGATAACCGTTCCATTGTCAAATGGCATTTAGGGTAAGAAATGTTCTTCTCTATGATGGGCTACCGCCTCCCTTCTATTAACAAACGTTAGTGGATCTTTGAGCTGGAAGGACCCTCAAGCGATCATCTGGCTGGCCCCTGCCTTTGCACAGGGCAGGTGTTTTTATTTTTCATAGGAGACAGCTGAGACCCAGAGGGGTTAATGGCAGAGGGAGACTCCCCTCTTCCAGTTCCATAACTTCCAGTTACGCCACAGTGTTTCATGCACATTCTGATTGACCTCTTAGAGCTGACTGGACCAAAAGGACATCAGTCCTTCTTTCCTCCCATGCAGGCATGTCTTCTACAGCATGTTTGATGTGTGGCCATGTTTATCACCTTCCCTGTGCTTGTTCTCACCATCCTCCACCAGTCCCAGGAGAAACTCTAAAGCCTAGTTATCAAATATGCCTGTCTGGTTTCTGTTCCATTGTTGGCACTGACTTGGTTTTTGGATTATTACCCCTTGGTCCCTGTTCTGCACTCAGTATCTCTATGCAGTAAGCCCTTCTTCCAGCTAGCAACCCTCCACGTACTTGATAAGATCCCTCTCACATCCATGTAAATCTTACCTTCTGTAGACTAGCGTTGCCAATTCCCCCACTGTTTCCCAAGGTCACAGTTTCCAAGTCTCCGGACACTTCTGCTGTGGTCTTCTCGAGTGCTCCAACATGTGATGTTCAGAACTGAATTCAATAGTCTAGATACAGCACAGTTGTAATGTCACCACTATTATCTGGCTGCTAAGCTTCTGTTAATGCAACATTGGCTTTGGGGCGGCCACAGGACCCTCAGGACTCTTGGTGAACTTGCAGTCAACTAAATCCCTAAATTTTGAACCATTGTTAGACTAGGGTTTCCATACCTTTTGCTTGTACAATGGATATTTTTAACCCAATTAAAAAAAATATCAGATATTCGTGTGGATTACTTGCTCATCTCCTTCAGGTCTTTGCATAAATGTCATCTTCTTGGTGAGGTCTTCTGGACAAGCCCATCAGGCTTTGCTTAAACGCACTTTTCTAGCGTTTCCTATCTCCTCTGCTTTATTTTTCCTCTATAGCAGGTGCCAAACCTTTTTGGCACCGGGGACCATTTTCGTGGAAGACAATTTTTCCACAGATGGTGGGGGGTGGGGGGGATGATTCAGGCAGTAATGCGAGCGATGGGGAGCAATGGGGAGCAATGGGGAGCAGCAGATGAAGCTTCGCTCACTTGCCTGCTGCTCACCTCCCGCTGTGCAGCCCGGTTCCTGACAGGCCACAGACCTGTACCAGTCCACGGCCCAGGGGGTTGGAGACCCCTGCTCTATAGTATTGATCGCCATTTAACTGTACTTATTTAACATATTTACTGTACTTATTCATTCTTTTTTTCTGTCTGTCTTTCGCCCATTAGAACGTAAGCTCCACGGGGAGGGAACTTTTTTATCTATTTGTTCACCACCACCCCGTAGAGATAGTAGTTCCTGATGCAGTAAACACTCAGTAAATACTGATTGTATCAGTAAGTGAATACAATGTAGCTGTGTTAGGCAGCTGGGGCTGCTATCACAAATACCATAGACTGGGTGGCTTAAACAACAGAGATTTATTTCTCACAGTTCTAGAAGCTGGAAAGTCCAAGATCAGGGTCCAGCAGGGTTTGACTTCTGGTGAGGGCTCTTGTCTGCAGATGGCTGCCTTCTCACTGGGCCAAACATGGCCTTTACTTGGTGTGTGTGCGTGGAGATCTCTCTCTCTCTTTCTCTTTTATTATAAGGCCACTAATCCTATGGGATTAGAACCCCACCCTTAGGACCTCAGTTAACCTTAATTACCTCCCCAAAGCCCTAGCTCCAAAAACAGTCAACTCAGGAGTTGGGGCTTCAACATACTATTTGGGGAGACACAATCCAGCCATAGCAGCAGGACACTGGGGATAACCTACTAAACCATTCATACAGTAAGGAAACTAGGGCCCTGAGATGCTGAGGCAACATCTTGCACATTCACCTGCCAACAAGCCCTCATGTAAGGGCTACCCAAGGGGCCTTGGGATTGATGTGGGCTCCATCCAGAAATCATATGTGAATCTAGTGGCTCAGTTCTCCTTCTTGCTGGAGGCTCATCTCCAAATTTCAGGACCAAAGACCCTCCTTCCAATCTACCCTGTGGAAGATGGTCACGGCGAACAACCCTCATCCACTGGAAGAACTTGCCATCTTTCCAAGAACCCATCCGTCAACCTGTACTTACTGAGTCCATCCCAGGCTGCAACCGGGCTGGGCTCTCCAAGTGATGACAACAAGCTGGTAAGACAGAGCTAATTTTCATGAAGCTGTTAGAGAAAAATTAAGTGCTAAAAGCATGTGTGGGACCAACTCCAGGATGTCAAGAGTTCCAAGAAGAGAGGAATTACAGTGAGTGGCAGGGAGCCTCATGGAAGCCGTGGGACTTGAGCCAGGTCTGGAAGGATGTGTGGGACCTGGACAAGCAGAGGGAGGAAGGAGGACATGGCAGATGATGGGAAGAGTGGGGTTGGTGACCGTTCGTTATGAACTATGAACGGAGGGCTGAATGGGCTTGGGAGGGGGATGAGAGGTCCAGCGCTCATGCTGAGGATGTGGGAGAAAAGCCCTGGGAGAGACAACCTCTTTTGCCAAGTTGAACTATTTTATTCTTTTTTCTTTCCTTCTCCCCACCTGGGTCGGCCAAGGCAGAGAGGCCCAGAGCTTCCCTAACAGGGTTTGTAGGGAGCTTCCCAAGAATGTTTATCAACAGCAGATCTTTTATTTTTCCATCAGCACAGGCAGCTCCTCCGATTTCTTTGCTGTCCTTTCTTACCCAGATTTTTCCCCCACCAGCAGCCAGTTTGGAGGCTGGGGAGCTCCAACTCACTCACTTGAGCAGAGTCCAAGTTCCCTGGGGTCTGAGGTACAGTGGGGTAAAGGGTTTGGCCCATAGGTCCCTGCCTTCTTGGGTTAGACAAGAAGTGGGAAGGTCAGAGCAGCTGTGCTGAGTATTTATGTTGCGCAAAAGGCCAACTCAGCCCTCCTTCCTGCCAAGGTCAGCAAGCCGCGTTCCGGACGGTTTGGGTGTGTGGGTGTCTTCTGGACGAGCAGGAACGTGGGCCAGGAGCCCAGGCCTTGTTCTGTGGGGTCCCACGGAGACTGGGGGTTTCTGTGCCCACGAGGAGCGCCAGGGACCCCTTGGATCTCTTCTTTCACCCCGACCTTCCACCCTTTCTTCTCTAGGCTTCTCTGCTCATCCGTGGAAACAGGGACCCAGGCTCCCATGGGGAGGCTAAGGGTTGCAAAGAGGGGGCCCTGGAGAGGCTGTGGCAGGGTGTGGTGCAGAGAGACTGCAGTCATGCGTCCGCTGACACAGCTTCCGTCAAAGGCCCGGGGGGGTCGCCTCCCCAGCCCCACCAAGGTCATCTGCAGCCACATTCACACACATTCTCAGTCCCTCAGGGTTCACCTCCAGGTCCGGCTTCTCCGGAAACCCCTCCATCCCTCATCCATCTCCCATGAACCAGGGACCCTGAGGTTCAGAATACATCTAAGTAAACCCCCGCCCAGTGAGCTCTTGTAGAAGACTGGACGATATGATTCTACCACCTCAAATTTCCCTGGGTCCTTAAAGACCTAAACCACCCCAATTCACTGTCAAGAAAGACACAAAGAGCAAGAAGAGTGGGCTGGCAAGAGAAGCACCAGAAGAGAGGTCATCAAGTGTTTTCCCTAGAGATGTGTTTGAATCAAAGCTCAAGGCCTCTTCCCAGCATCAGCGCTGGGCCCCAGCCCTCTGCAGCCACTGTGGAGGCAAGCAGGGAACTCCCTCACCCCCTCAGCCCCCTACCCTCCCCCCGAGCCGGTCGTCTCTGCAGGTACCATTCAAGAGTATGACGGGCCCGGTGGGGCCTGAAAGGCAGAGTCTGGTGCTGAGCTCTCTGTAAGCGAGACCCAGGAGCCCCAGTTTAATTAGAATTCCTGCCTGGGATGAAGGCTTACGGCTGCCAGCCCAGGCCTTGAGCCATTAGTCATGGCCCATAAAGGCCACACATGAGACATGGATCCAGGGCGGGGCCTGCTTCCCCGGAGGGGGCAGCCTCAGAAGTTTCTGTGATTCCCCGCCTGCAACCCGGAACTCCCCAGGACTCCATCAAAAAGCCCCCTCTCTGTAGGTCACATGTGTAATGACACCCGAGGAGGACTTGGACCTCTCTTCTGGGCCACTCGAGGGGGGGTCTCTGTGCTCTCCCCACGCCTTCCAAGAGGCCATTCCTGTCGCCAGCATCCCAGCGGCAGGGACTGCCGTTCAAAGCCCCATGTGTCCAAGACGGCTGCAGGGTTGGCACGAGGATCAAGCCGACCTGCCCCAGGAGGGTGAGTAGTTTGAGAAGATTTACATCAAAAGCACACTTTTAAAACTGTGAAATATGCTATAAACTTCATACCAGGTTTGCTAACGACGGAGTTGGTGGTGGCTGGCAGCTGCTATGCTCTGCAATGTTCCCCAGCAGAGCCAGCAGAGACCATGAACACGGGCCTGCAGGCAGCGTGGGGCAAGGCTGAGGCTCCGCCCAGCTTCATCCTCCTGGCAACCAGGTCCCCAAACAATGCGGGCCCACCGGTTTGCAGAGTGTGACCCCGAAGGGTCCAAATCCCACTCACAACACACATTCCAGAAGTTACTTCAGATTCCACCTTTAATAAAGCTTCATCTCTTCAGTTTAACATTCCAGATCCTGCTAAAATGTTTTCCAGGGAGGGGTATCCCTCTAAGGGATTCTCAGTCCTTTACACTTTAGTGTGAATGAAGGCTCCGAGACCAGATTAATTTAGAAAATTAGGAGGTGGGAGCCTAGGGTACCAGGGTTCTGAGGGGAAGGGAGGTACCCAACTGAGCCAAAGACAGACGAAGTCATTTAAGTGAGGGCAAATTCTGCTCCTTCATCAATAATGCAGTGGTTGAGGGTGTTATTGAGGCCAGATCGCTGAGGCTCGAGTCCTAGAGCTGCCACGTATTCGCCACTAACTGTGTGCCTGTCTCCTCAGCTGTAAAAGGAAACTCTTAGCACCATACTGTAACATTGTGGTAAGGATTTAGCAAGTCAATGCATGTGCAAAGCATCTTGAGAACAGAGTGCAGCACAGAAGCTGTAAGTAAGCACCACATAAGTATTGCCATTATTATCTACAAAATGAAGGACCAAGATGGGACAGTCTTGGCTTCCTGTGGTCAAGTGTGCAGTGCTGCTGAAGGCCATCTTTGCGAATGGTCTCCTGCTTGGAAAGGGGCTACCTCTTTGCTCCCCTGAGAAAGGCTCCTGGAGTGGCTGGGCAGGGAAAAGTTCAAAGAAATCCCTGCGGAGGCTACCTCCGCGGCCCCAAACCCTCCATCCCTCTGCCTGCAAAATCCCACTCTGGGTTATTACCAACTTTCTGTCTTGCATGTAAATGTGGTGTCATGCTAATAAATCAATTCCCAGCCATTAGAAGCCTGTAATAATCCCTTTCTCTCAGCCCTTCAAGCCTGTTTCCCCCAGCACCTAATTAACAAATAGCTAAGACGTGGGGCTTCTTTGTCCTGGGTAACTCGTCACCGAATCCCTCCCCGCAGAGGGCTCCCCTGGTCCCTTAGGTCGTCTTGCTGTCAGAACCCATCTCAGAGGGTGGATTGGCCCAGCCAGGAGATGATTAAGCAATTAGAATGTGGGAAGATGGGGCCACTCTACTAATGGAGATGAGGGATAAATAAAAACATTTAATTTAATTAACCAAGCAATCAATCATGACTCAAATGTTATATCCTCCCTGTAAGGTCCTATCTTAATGTTTCTACTAAGAAAAGTCAATAAATCATAATGTTAATCGATGAGGGAGGCTCTCAGTTTGCTCCCTCTCCACACTTACTGATTTTCAAAATAGTCGTATTCTTCAAAATCGAGCTCGAACTCATTCGTTATTCATCTGTCCCGTACCTACTGCATGTCAGGCCCTGAGCTAGGCATGGGGGGTACAAACATGCACTGAGGGCAGTGGTCTCTCAAAGGGCTACACACACCTTGGGGAGGGGCACCAGGGGAGTTAGGGGTCGGTAGGAAAATATTGGAAGTTCCATTTCTATCTATTTTTAAGCGTGCCCTCTATTAATTTCTATTTTTGTGCTTCCTTTATTATGACTGTAATATATGAATACAGAAGGACATGGATGTCATTTTTAAATTAATAAATACCCAAATGTTGAGGATACATACTTAAAGTTTTTTTTTTTTTTTTTTTTTTTTTTTTTTGCGTTACACGGGCCTCTCACTGATGTGGCCTCTCCCGTTGCGGAGCACAGGCTCCGGACATGCAGGCCCAGCGGCCATGGCTCACGGGCCCAGTCGCTCTGTGGCACGTGGGATCCTCCCGGACCGGGGCACGATCCCGTGTCCCCTGCATCGGCAGGTGGACTCTAAACCACTGCGCCACCAGGGAAGCCCCATACTTAAAGATTTTAATCCACAGGGTACCCAATCCAAAAAGTTTAGAGACAACAGGATTAGAACAGTGGTTCTCCAAGAGGAAAGTGGGAAGTGGGTGAGAGAATCAGAATCCTCTGGAGAGGGCTTCCCTGGTGGCGCGGTGGTTGAGAATCTGCCTGCTAATTCAGGGGACACGGGTTCGAGCGCTGGTCTGGGAAGATCCCACGTGCCGCGGAGCAACTAGGCCCGTGAGCCACAACTACTGAGCCTGCGCGTCTGGAGCCTGTGCTCGGCAACTAGAGAGGCCGCGATAGTGAGAGGCCCGCGCACCGCTATGAAGAGTGGTCCCCCGCTCGCCGCAACTAGAGAAAGCCCTCGCACAGAAACAAAGACCCAACAGAGCCAAAAATAAATAAGTAAATAAAATTGAAAAAAAAGAGAATCCTCTGGAGAGAACCTTTTCAAAATGCGTGTGCCCATCCCCCTGCCAAAAGCCCTAAGAATCACCGGAAAAGAAAGATGGAAACCGTTTGCAATTTTTTAAATCTCCAGGTGGTTCTGATACTAATCCTACCCCTGCCTAGTCCCTGGTGAGAATTGTCCGATCACTGACTTCTTCTGGGAAGTTCTCCTCCACCCGCTCCCCAGCCTGCACTGGACGGTCCTGGGGTGTCCAGGTCTGAGGGTAGGCTCAGTGCCAGACACCCCACTGCTGGGGTTTTCTACCTGGTGCCTGTTTCCAGAAGGTAGGAGAAGGGGAAGACATGGCATTAAAACACACACGTCATGGGGCAGGGCTGGAAGGGGGATTTCTGGGACTTGGTCGCCTTGCGAGTCCCTGAGGTCTCACCCCTCCGGGTAGGACACAGAGAGCCAGGCTCTCGGCACACGGCCTCACCACCCTTCCTGTGGACCTTTTCTCCCGACTTCCAGCACCCCTCCTCTCCAGCAGCACCCACTGCCCTCCTGTTGCCTCTCTTGTCCCAGAGGAATTGACACTGAGGGAAAGTATAGACTTAGCGCGTCCAGAGGGCTGATTTGGGAAGAGAAGACGTTGGGAAGGGATAGACGGATCGCCGTGAAGCAAGCGCTCCAACCAGACCTGTCAGTTACAAGGCTGCCCCGCCCAGCACTCCGCTGGGAGGGGCGGCGCCAAGAGGCTCTGCCCGGAGCTGGCCCGAGTGGGAGACCCCAGGGCATCCCGCCCACAGGCCGGCTGGCATCCCTCGAGGTGGCCTGACGGGAAGAATTCGGCCCATCTGACTGACTGCATGTGTGACGTAGACAGAGAAGATGCGGAAGCTGGTCAGAAATGGGACACCCGGAGACAAGGAGTGTGCCGGGCCCGGAGAGACCACGTGGCCAGAGCGAGCTCTGCGGCGAGCGGGTTCCGGAGCCGCCTTGGCGCGGCTGCAACTCCTGCTTCTGGTTCCGAGGCAGTGCTGCCCCTTGCTCTCCAGGGGGTCTGGGGAGCATCGGGTCCTTGCACCTGCCAGAGCCAGGCAAAGCCAAACCTCGGTTCATTGACCCCTTCCCAGGCAGGGCCTCCAGGTATGGAAGGGGGAACAGACACGTGGGCAAGGCCACCCCACGTCCCCCCACCTCAGAGGAGCCACCCTGGCTTGCTCCAGTCCCCACAGGACGTCTTCGGAGGGACCCAGGCAAGAGAGCCATCTGGGGCTCCGCAAACCGCTGGCCCAACTCGGTGACAAGCAGGCAGCCCCAGCCAGAAATCTGCAGAGGACATGAGCTGAGAACTGGGTCCGCTGAGGACCCATGCCTCCTCCTTCACTAGAGCCAAGGCAAGGCTTGAGGCTGGACTCCCCGTCTCCACACCCACCTTGGATTTCAGGCTGAACTTTAACCTTTCCACCTTCAGGTCAGCCCTGGATGTTCACAACAGCGGGATTCCCCCACTAAAAAACACTGACAGGGAAAGAAACCTACTGAGGTTCCCCTTTCTCCTCAGGGGTTGTCCGAAACCCAGCCCTCCCTGGAGGTAGCCCGAAGGCTAGGTGAGCTTCTTTCTGAGGCAGCTTGGACCTTGGGGACTTGTCCCCACTTTCACATGGTCTCTTCTAGAAGGACATCAGTCCTACTGGGTTAGGGGTCCCCTGCCCCAGGAGTCTGCTCTCTCACCTTAGAGAATCGGGAGCAGGCGGCCACACGTCACAGCCTGTTCAAGCTCCTCTGGCAAAGCAGAGGGTCTGCTCTAAAGGAGGGAACCAGGTGATGGATGGGACTCTGCTGGTTGCCCAGGATAATGGCCAGGACCCAGGATGAAGGCAAGAAAGGCAAACTACAGTCAGACCTCACGTTCTATGTTCAGCGCTACCAACCAGGTCACCTAGGACAGGTGAAGAGGAGCCAGAAACAGCAGGGCTGCCACCAACCCAGGCCATAGGAGGTGGATCTGAGGACAGGAAGCAGGGGCACTGGTCTGAAGAACACCGTGGTGATCATGAGGGTGCTTTTTGTGACCCAAAGAGGAGTGAGGGGGACTCCAAGAGAACCACGAATCAAGGTTAGAAATGCCTGAAAGAAGGAAAGACTGGCATCTCATCCCCCACTAGACAATGACAGAGCTGCAGAACTTACTGGAATGGAAGGTGATGAGACACTCTTCAAAGAACATTCTGGAAGCCTAAGTGCATGGTGCAATGGCGTTTCAGCCTCCCTCCTCCACCCGTGGGCACCAAAAAGAGGGTGCTTGTCATGTGTTCCTTTACATTTGTGAGCAGAGGTACTATCTCAGTTTCCCAGGGCTGCCATAACAAAGAACCACAGATAGGGTGGCATAATACAACAGATTTATTGTCTCTCAGTTCTGGAGATCAGAAGTCCAAAATCAAGGTGTGGGCAGTGCCATGCTCCCTCTGAAGCCTGCAGGGGAGAATCCCTCCCTGCCTCTCCCTGGCTTCTGGTGGCTTGCCAGCAAGCCTTAGGGTTCCTTGGCTTGTAGCTGCAACACTTCAATCTCTGCCTCTGTCATTATATGGCATCCTCCCTGTGTCTGCCTTCACATGGTCCCTTCTTACAAGGACATCAGTCATCTTAGATTAGGAGTCCACCCTCCTCCAGACCTCATCCTAACCAATTGTATCTACAGTGACCCTGTTTCCAAATAAGGTCACATTCTGGGGTACCAGAGTTTAAGATTCAACATAGCTTTTGGGGGCGACACAACTCCACCCATAACAGATACTGTTATGGACCATTTCTGGGCCAAAGATTTCTGAAGGTGGAAGGCTCACTGGACTGGCCAGTGCCAGCTGAACGTGAAGGGTCCGAAGCATAGAGCACCTAAAAGGAAGGCCGGTAACTCCCATCTATTCCACTGCTCTGTGGATGCCGGAGGATATAGAGATGAGCCCGAGGACTCCTATGGTTGCGTGTGAAGGGGTCCATGGTTAGCAGACAGGACCAGCAGCTCTGGGGCAGCCACAGAGCCAGGTAGTAGGGCATCCAAACCAGAAGTGCGGTGCGCTCCACACAGGACCAAAAGGAGCTTCTGCTGTCCCTGCAGCCCCGAAGGGTGTTCCTCACCTTGAAAGAGGCCAGGGTGAAGCTGAACATCACCCCCAAGAAAGCCAGGCTGGAACACCTCCCCGCATTGACACAGGGCTGGTCCGGGAAGCAAATCTCTACCTCCTGTACCCCTCCTTCCTGCCCCGCAAGCCCTTCCAGGAGAGACAAAAGGAGTAAGGGTCTCAGAAACAGACTGCACCCTCTTCCTGCTCTGTAAGCAGCTGGGAGTCAACACTCTCTGCAGCCCAAGAGGAGGGAGGGGACAAGCCTTGTTTTGTGCTTAAGACTGAAGTCTTAAATACTGGAATGAGACGAGGCAGATCACTCAAAGTGACAGGAAATTCAGCACCCAGCCAAGAAGTCATTAAGGAATGCACTAACCAGCGGGACAGCGCATCTACACTGTATAAATAAAAGCAGTGATTGGGAAAAAATCATGGCGTTTCAAGATCACACTCCAACAAACTGAGAGTCTTCCCATCTACTAGCTACAATGAGTTTCTCTGAAACTGATTTATAGAAGTGTCACGTGCAGGCTGCCGCCCCCACCAGATAGGCTGTGCCCTTCATCATGCGCTTGGGACCTGAGCTCAGACAGCCGTCTTCCTGTAACAGACACATGTCCAGGTGAGAACAGGTCCCAGCCCTCATCACTCCAAAACCAGACACTAAACGACACAAAGAGGCCTTTGTCAGCATTCATCCTCAGAGGATCTCCATATTCCTCCCATCAGATTGCAAGTGTCAGAAAGCAAGGAACTTTCTCCAAGGAGGTACGGCTAAGTAAGGGCTGTCGGGCTACCAAGAAGCCAGCTCCACCATGTATTTCACAGAACCAAGCTTTTCAGAGTGACACAGACCAGGGAGAAAAAGGCTACGGGCAAATGACTTCTTCTTGAGCTTGTTACTGCTCCAGGGCAAGGTATGAAGAAAGCATTCTGACAGATGCTGCACCGTGGAAATAAGTTGTAAGGAGTAGAAGCTTGCTCACTGCTAACGGGTAACAACAGCAAAATGAAAGAGCAGGAGAACGTGACCAAACAATTCAGTTAGACTAAATCCATCAAATACTTATCAGGAACCCAATGTTGTAAGGCATAGTTAGGAATACAAACATGGGTAGGGCAGGATCCTTGCTCTCAAGTTTGAAATCCAGGAGGAAGGGCCTAGGAAAAGTCTACAAGTAACTGTAAATCAGGACAGGATATAATATATGCCACAAGGGATAAAAATTAATGGCATGGGGGCTTCCGTGGTGGTGCAGTGGTTGAGAGTCCGCCTGTCGATGCAGGGGACACAGGTTCGTGCCCCAGTCCGGGAAGATCCCACATGACGCAGAGTGGCTGGGCCCGTGAGCCATGGCCGCTCAGCCTGCGCGTCCGGAGCCTGTGCCCTGCAACGGGAGAGGCCACAACAGTGAGAGGCCCGCGTAATGCAAAAAAAAAAAAAAAAAAAAAAAAATTAATGGCATGGGATTTTCAAGAAAAGGAGCAATCATCTGGTTGGGAGAATCAGGAAATGCTTTAGGAAGGAGGTAGTATTTGGACAATGGATAACAAAATTCATTTTTTAATTGCACATGATTTTTTTTAATTCTAAAAGAATCATACTTAATGGTGAGAAACTCAAAGCCTTCCCTTTAGGATCAGGTACAAAGCAGGATTTTCCCTCTCTCCACTCCTTTTCAACAGTGTACTGGAAGTTCTAGCTAATGCAAAAGATAAGAAAATAAATAAATAAATAAATAGTATACAGGGGCTTCCCTGGTGGTGCAGTGGTTAAGAATCCTCTTGCCAATGCAGGAGATACGGGTTCGAGCCCTGGTCTGGGAAGATCCTACGTGCCACGGAGCAACAAAGCCTGTGAGCCACAACTACTGAGCCTGTGCTCTAGAGCCCACGAGCTACAACTACTGAGCCTGTGTGTCATAACTACTAAAGCCTGTGCACATAGAGTCCATGCTCCACAACAAGAGAAGCCACTGCAATGAGAACCCTGTGCACCGCAACAAAGAGTAGCCCCCGCTCACCACAACTAGAGAAAGCCCGCACGCAGCAACAAAGACCCAACACAGCCAAAAAATAAATAAATAAGTAAAATTAAAAAAAAAAAAAAAAAGGTATACAGATTGGGATGGAAGAAATAAAACTGAGATCTCAAAAAGAAAAAAAAGTGTTCATGGATCTCTGCTCATGTTCTGTGTAAATTATGAGACTCAGTTACTCTTCACATGCCTATTTCTCCCTGAATCTAGATGATTCTCCTCCTTGCCTTCCACACAGATCAGTTTTTGTAAAAATTTTATGTGTTTTTTATTGGATGCAGGGCTCTCTAAATCTGCATTAGATCAAGCTTAAAAATTGTATTACTCAAGTCTTCTGTACTCTTACTAATTTGGCCTAATTGACCTATTAATTATTAAGAGAGAAATATAAAAATTTACCACTGTGATTATAAAACTACCAATTTCTTCTAAGTCAGTCCACTTTTGTTTATATTTTTTGAGGCTATATTATTGATATATACATGTTCATAATTGTTGTCCTAAGGATTTGTACCTTATATTGTGTATCTTCACCCTAATAATCCTTTTTGTCTTGAATCTATTTTGTCAGTTATTAGTATAGCTGCACCAGCTTTTTTTTTAGCTGGTATTGTTTTTTTTTACATTCAGTTTTTCCTGTAGACTGGTATTTTAGGTGTGCATGTTCAGAGCTTATTTTGCTTTTTTGTTCCTTAAAACAACCTGGCAATCTGTATTTTAATTGGCAAGCTAATCCAGTTACATTTGTTATGATTACTGATATATTTAAATTTATTTCTACCATGTTATATTTATATCTACCATGTTATGTTTCACTGATTTTTTTTCCATATCAATTCAATTTTCTTCTTCTCTTGTTTTAGAAATTATATTTTATACTTCAATTTTGAGGAGTTGTTCCCTAAACTCTTTTTTTGGCCATGTTGGGTCTTTGCTGCTGTGCTCGGGCTTTCTCTAGTTGCGTTGAGTGGGAGCTACTCTTTGTTGCAGTGAGTGGACTTCTCATTGGGGTGGTTTCTCTTGTTGCGGAGCATGGGCTCTAGGCACACAGGCTTCAGTGGTTGTGGTGTGCGGGCTCAGTAGTTGTGACTCACAGGCTCTAGAGTACAGGCTCAGCAGTTGTGGCACATGGGCTTAGTTGCTCCATGGCATGTGGGATCTTCCCAGACCAGGGCTTGAACCTGTGTCCCCTGCATTGGCAGGTGGATTCTTAATCACTGCACCACCAGGGAAGCCCCATGTTCCCTAAACTTTTTAACCTGTATCACAAGTTCAGGTTCTTCTGGAAACAAATGCTGAGATGGAAGTATTTGTGCAAAGGGATTTTGGGGGAGTAACACTGTGAAAGAGAAAAGAAGCAGGTGGAATTGAGCAAGGGGGAGCTTTCAGACTATGGTGCAGGTTCAACAAAGTCTCTGCTGGTCCCACAGGATGCTGTGAAGTCCCACATCAGATAGAAATAGCCAGGCCCTTGTTCCACAACCTTAGCTACTATCACCTTGCTCAGTCATTGGCCAGAGGCTGCTCTGAGAATAGCATGACCTTGACTTGGAAGCCAAGGTAGATTCTGATGAAACTAGAAACTGGAGGCTGCCAGGTATCCTTGAAGCTGGGCTACAAGTCTTTTCTGGAAGGAAGAGTTAGGCTGTACATTTCCATGTCTGCCATAGCATGTATATTTGCCTTCATCAATATCTCTAGCCCCTTTCTAAATAATAATAGAATTTTAGCATTCTAACTCCAATCATTTCTGCCCATCGTTTATGTAGGTGTCTAGTACCTACCTCTTGTTACACCTTCTAAATTAATCATCATTATCATTATTTTGTATAATCAGTGCTTGTTCAGATTTTTGTATATTTACTAATTTCTTTGTTCATCATTTCTACTTACACCTTAATCCTTCCTTTTGCTTTCAGTTTTACTCTTTCTTAAGAACATCTTCTACTTCTTTCAATAGGGGTGTGTTAGTGTCTCCCAGTCTTCGTTCTGAAAATGTTTTTATTTAGCCCTCACTCTTGAATGATAGTTTAGCCAGGTATAAAAATTTTTGTCAGCCTTCTGAAATTTTACTACATGACTTTCAGGCTTCTGTTATTACTGTTAAGAAATCTGGTAATTATCTAATTGCTCTTTCTTTGTGGATTGCTCTGTTTTGAAGACTTCCTTTTAGTCTCTGCTGTTCTGACTTTTTACCACAATGTGTCTAGTTGTGGATTTAGTTTAACTTATTCTGCCATGAATTTATAATTCATGTCTGTCATCAACTCTGGAAAATTATTAGTCATTACCCCTTTAAATATTGACTCTCCTTCATTCTTTTATTTATTTTTCTTTCTGGAACTTCTATTAGCTATATATTGAAACATTTTACTCTATCCCCATGTCTCTTAACATTTCTTTAATATTTCATATCTTTTTAACCCTTTGCAATAAATTCTGGACAATGTCTTCAGCTCTAGCTTTTAGTTTGTTTTTTTGTGTGTGTATCAATTTGCTGTTTCATACAATTATTATGTTTTCATTTCATATGCCCACTATGTTTCCATTATATCTCTCTCTTTTCTTGCATTTTTATTACTTCATTTATGTCTTTAATCATTTTAAGCATCTATTTTTAAGAATTCATATCTCTTACATTTTCCAAAATTCTTAGTCGTATCCATGGACACACATTCATTATGGATTGTTTCCTTGTGAGTTTTAAATTTTGAGCCCATATTCAGCAGAACTCCATCTGTGAGAATCCTGTGTCAGGGTGTGTCCTTCTAGTGGGATTTTGTGTTTGCTTTTTCCAGTCTCCCTGGAGGTATCATCAGCCTTGGGCCATGTGTATGTTAATGTCTTAGCCTGAGGATTCCTGGACCACCCGGATAGTATAAATTAGAACCAAACTCAGGCAAGGTACAGGCTGTGACTACAAATTCTCAAGGAGTACTCTCCCCCATCCAGACCCAAGCCAAAGCGGACAAGTGTCTTTGCTGGCTCCTTCTGCTGATGAGTGGATATTTTTTTAGCCCATTATTTTACTGAGCATGTAGCCCATAAATGACTCTAGCTTTAGGCAAGAGCCTCAGTTCCAACCCCCCTGCTTGATGCAGGTCCAAGGCTTTGTCTCCTAGGGGTTTCAGACCGAATCCCTATCCGTTACCAGGCCTGAGAATAAGCTGGCCTCCTCCCAGGGCTGCCACAATCTTTGATCACATATTGTATTTACCAGTCTGGTTTTCAGTTTGCTCTTAATTTGGGGCCCCAGGGATTTCTTTTACTTTTTTATAAGTTTAGCTATGTATTGAAAAGGGTATTTGTTCTATCATATCCAAGATTTTTAGGTGTTTTGTAGCAAAAGAGTTCCCCAAATCATATTGGTTCACCATATTGACAAAGTCTGAACCTCCTCATAGTTGTTGCCTTCTCATAGTTTGCTGATTCAAATACTTTATTACTCCCATACTAATAATTTTATTGCCTCTCTGGGCAATATGTCAGCCTCAGCTCCTCCTGTTAAATACCTAGCCTCTCCACCTGTCTTTTTTTTTTTTTACGATTTATTGATTCATTCGACAATTATTTATTGTCTGTTAGGCAGTATTCTTGACAGTGGGGAATACAGCAGCCAGAGATTTTTCTTAGGGCAATTTAGAACATATCCATGCTGATGGAACCAGTGCTGTGGGTTTTTTTGTTTGTTTTTTGGGGGGTTTTATGGCCACATCACATGGCATGTGGGATCTGAGTTCCCCAACCAGGGATCAAACCCATGCCCCCTGCATTGGAAGTGCAGAATCTTAACTACTGGACCACCAGGGAAGCCCCCCTCCACCTGCCTTAATACAAATTCCTGGGAATAGGTACTGTCTTGGGCCAGTCCACTGGGCCATGGACAGCCCATGAGTCGGCTGCTTTTGAGTCAGGTCCAATCAGATGCAGCCAGAGGAGGAGAGAGGTCCCATGGTGTAAAATATTGTAGCCTGATGCTGCCTCAAGCAACATAATTTCCTTAGAAGGGCCTGTGGATACAGCGGGCCCTGCCGTAGACATTTCGAACCCAGTCCTCCACCCAGCACCATTGGAACGAGATTCCATCCTCGTCCGAGTAGCATTTTTCCTGTGAACAAATGAATAAATGCACAAATAGCTAGTCGAACAGCCCACAGCCAATTGTGATGGTTAATATAGGTTCGATTGGAAAGGCAGTCTCTAATGGGCTGCTGGTCAACATTTTTTGTCCATGATTTAGACATTGAGATGAGTCAGTTTATAAATTTAATGCACGAGACAAAGCTGAAAGGGACAGATAACACATTCCAGAAACAAAGTTCAAATGGTTTCGACTGATGAGAATAAACAAGATTAAATTTAATAAGGATTAGGTAAAGCCCTGAAATTAGGTCCAAAATACCAGTTGGGAAGCACAGGATTGCTGGCTTGGCAGCAATTCGTGGACAAAAGACCTGGGGGTTTTAGCGACCATAATTGCAACCTGACCCTGGCTGGTCCTGCTCAGCTTCCACCCAAATCCTCCTAGCCTTGGTGAGACACATGGGCCCGCAGAAAATAGCTCCCCCGTGGTCGCCCAGCACCCCATAGGCTTAGATGCTAAATTGCTTCATCAGACCCACCCTTACTCTGACCTCTGTGCGTTCTCTTCTATACCCCAACCTACTCCCTCTCGTTTTATCCACAGTTTGGTTTCTTTTTTTTTTTTTTTGCTGTACGCGGGCCTCTCACCGTTGTGGCCTCTCCCGTTGCGGAGCACAGGCTCCGGACGTGCAGGCTCAGCGGCCATAGCTCACAGGCCCAGCCGCTCCGCGCCATGGGGGATCTTCCCGGACCGGGGTATGAACCCGTGTCCCCTGCATCGGCAGGCGGACTCTCAACCACTGCGCCACCAGGGAAGCTCCACAGTTTGGTTTCTTGGAGCCTTCTTTCACATCTCTGCTCCTTAGACATTTTACTTGGAGCCTTTTGGGTCTCTGAAAGCCACTTCACACCAGGACCTTGGAAGAAACTAAGGAAACATTCTCCTGGAGAAGAGACCGTGGGAAGCATAACCGGCATCCCTGAATGGAAGCAGGAGCAGACACGTCATGTGTTGCTCCAGGCAGAGGGGAGAGTCACATGGATCAGATGTCTGTTCAATAGAAGGCATTCGTGTTTCAATTAGCATGTGCGAACACTCACTCTACGCAAGGTAATAGGTGCCTTGGGCCATCCAAAGGAAGGACTTTGCAACACACGGAATTAATTCCAGCTAGCTGGAGTGTTGGAGGGGGATCCCTGACCCTTTATCAGGAATACTACAGAGTTGATTCATGCCCTGGAGAAGCAGGGCTAGACCCTGACCTGTAAGGTCCCAGCTGATGGGAAAATTCTGGTTCTATCATATTATATTCAAGCCAGGCCAGCTCGCTCAGAAAAGTACTGACAAGAACTAATCTTTTGAATGCAGAAAAGGTGACGACCACAGCTTGTCATTCCAAAAGAATCAGAATGGCCTGCAAAAACACCTGCAAATACCTCTCTACCTATCCACTTTGCTTCTGGCCCTTTAAGTCAGCCCAACCCAACCCCAGGCTGTACCTGCAGAAGATAAAGCCTGGCTGAAAATAGCCACGGGTGTTCAGAGCAATTTCCCGGAACCTCCATTCTCTGCTTTGGCTCAGATTCCATCTCACCCTCCTCCAATCTCTTGGCTCTGACTTCACCTCGGTTATTTGAACCTTGGCTTTACTTATCCTGCAGACCAGAGAGGTTTTTGGGTTTTAGCATTAGAATCACCAAGAGGACTTGTTAAAACATGATTGCTGGTCTCCATCCCCAGAGTTTTGAGTTAAATAGGTCTGGGATGGCCCAAGAATTCACATTTATGACAAGTTTCCAGGGGACACTGATGCTGCTGGTGCAGGGACCACGCTTTGGGAACCGCTGCTGTAGACCGTGGCCCAGCTCTCACCTCTGCAGGGCCCCCCAGTCTAACTCAGCCCCATGAGATCCTATCTCTGTCCCCTAAGCTGCTGCAGCCCCAGCCATCCCTCTGGTACCAGTGGTGTCTTTGGATGCTATCGATAGAGGGATGCCTAAAATTCCCCAGATTGCATTCCTGAAACACAGGCTTCCTTGATCTGTTCAAATGCAAGTGCTTCAGAAGGTATTTTGCCACAGTTTTATAGAAATAATTAATTACAAATCCTCTGGGTATGGTGCTCTTTCCTTGAGAGTGAGCATGTTTTTAAAAAAAAAAAAAAACTAATTCCCCCACATCTTCCTAAATCAGTTGAGACCCAGCTGGTGACCTTCTAGCTGCAAGACTGAAGGGCCTGAGCAAACAGCTGAAGGTAGACAGTGGGGGCCAATTATTAAAGCTAACTCTAAGTTAACTCTCATTTTGTGCCAGGCTCTGTCATAAGCACTTTGCATATATTTGTTGTTGCATTCCTCATAGCAAAACTGTAAGGAAGATATTATTATTATCTTCATTTCACAGATTAGACAACTGGGCACAGAGAGGTCAGGTAACTTGCTTTAGGTCACACAGCTAGATCCTGACAGAGCCAGGATCAACCCCTGGAGCGGGGGCCCCGGAGTGCATTCCCAACTACACTGCAAGCCTGGGGTGACTTGCAGACTCTGAAGTCTGTGTTCTGGGTTCAGGCTCCTCTTTCTGCTGAAACTTTAACCCCAGTTGGGTGCCAGTTCTCAGGTCTTCTAACCCTTCCTCACCACCCCCATTCACACTTCTTCCCTTGTCTGAGAACATAATTTCAGGTGTCAGCAAACAGAAGATTTCGGGGAGCCACTGGGGAGGGCCTAAGCCCATTCTGGGTGTACCAGCTGACCATGAACATAAACCTGGCTTTAATTAGGGTCCTGGGGACTTCCCTGGTGGCGCAGTGGTTAAGAACCCACCTGCCAATGCAAGGGACACGGGTTCAATCCCTGGTCCGGGAAGATCTCACATGCCACGGAGCAGCTAAGCCCGTGCACCACAACTACTGAGCCTGCGCTCTAGAGCCCACGAGCCACAACCACTGAGCCTGCACACCACAACTACTGAAGCCCACACCCCTAGAGCTGTGCTCCGCAATAAGAGAAGCCACCACATTGAGACGCCCGCGCGCTGCAACGAAGAGTAGCCCCCGCTCACCACAACTAGAGAAAGCCCGTGTGCAGCAACAAAGACCCAACACAGCCAAAACTAAATAAATTTATTTTTAAAAATTAGGGTCTTGACTGTTTTCCAATGACTTAGTTGAGGTGGGAACTCTGGGAGCACAGGGTTCTTCAGCGCTGCCTGAGACGGTAAGCATCCTTGGAAGTCAAGGTAGGTCTGAACCACTTTTAGGTTTACAAATGTTTACATCAAGCAAACATATTTTAAATAAGAAATATACAGTGCAACATAATGGTGAAATTCACAAGATGACTGATCCCAGGGTTTATTGAAACACCTGTGAACTCACTGTGCCCTGGTCATGCGGTGGGGTAACGGTCTGCCATCTGAGGGTGGTGTGAGGGGTCTCCTCCCACACCTGTTGGGTAGCTCGGTGCCTGTGTATGAAACCTCGTCTGCAGAGAACATCCACACCCCAATGCTGGGGCCCCCTCTCGTGCCTGATGGCCATCACTTCCACCTGGGATGGTCCCAGCTCCCTGGAGATGCTGAGGCTCCAGCAGCAGAAGGGCTTCCCCTCGGTTTCTCTCGGAGTCTGGACCAGCCTGCCCCAGCACCTCTGTCCACCCCTGGTCTTCTCTCTTCAGACCTTCTCCCTTCCTACAGCTCTGCTGAATTTCTCCCAGTCCCATTCACTGCTGCCTGAAAACAGAAATTTCATGATGTTCTGGCTGAATACCAACATTTTAATTGGTATCTAATGGCTATCTCAAATCCAGGAACACGTCTCTAAACCTTTATGTTATTTCCACCTCTGGCTGTGAAAGTTGACCAAATAAACAGAGTCCTTAGCCTGCTTATTCTATCGGAATAGAGGAGCACTGTTTTGTTTTGGGTTTGCCTCTCTAACCTTTCAGAGGAGCTGTACATCCACACAGAACCTGTTCCCAGCCAATATCTGCTTCCAAGAAAACCACAGCTGGACCAAGAGCTGAACTTTTTCCAGGAGTGGGTGCATCTCAGCAGACTGATAAGGTTGGCAGATAAGATACAGGATGCCCAGTCAAATTTGAATTTCAGATAAACAATGAATACTTTTGTAGTATAAGTATACCCCAGGCAATATGGAGGACATATTGTAACATAGAGTATAAGTTACTTTAAAGGTATTTGCTGTTTATCTGAAATTCAGATTTAATTGGATATGCTGTATTTTTATTTGCTAAATTTGGCAACACTAAGAATATATCAGATAATCCAGTTAAATAAGAGCTCTATGAAAATGTTAAAATAGTACCAATAAGTACAGGCATCCAGCTGGCCTAGCAAAGCTCATGTGCTGCCCCTTAGCTAAGGGAAGGCAGGCATCTGATTAACCATCACAACTGATCCAGTGGAGGAGAGTTAATTCTCCAAAAGGGTGTTGCAATGCTACTCAAAAAAGAAAAGAAAAAGATAGAATAAAAAATACTCCTAAGTCAAAAATTAACAAGGTCTACCAAGTATCCTTATAAAGATGATGTGGGATGGGTGAGGAGAAAAAATTTTAGAACAGGGAAGGCGAGATTGATAAAGATAAACCTCTCTTCCATCATAATTTATCCAAAGGAACTTTCCTAAAAAGCCAAAGGAGAGCTTCCCTGGTGGCACAGTGGTTAAGAATCCTCCTGCCAATGCAGGGGACACCAGTTTGAGCCCTGGTCCAGGAAGATCCCACATGCCATGGAGCAACTAAGCCCATGTGCCACAACCACTGAGCCTGTGTGCCACAACTACTGAAGCCCGCGCGCCTAGAGCCTGTGCTCGGCAACAAGAGAAACCACTGCAATGAGAAGCCCGCACACCGCACGAAGAGTAGCCTCCACTCGCAGCAACTAAAGAAAGCCCACACGCAGCAATGAAGATCCAACATATGTATATGTATAGCTGATTCACTTTGTTATACAGCAGAAACTAACACACCATTGTAAAGCAATTATACTCCAATAAAGATGTTAAAAAAAAAAAAAGACCGAACACAGCCATAAATAAATAAATAAATTTATATATTAAAAAAAAAAGCAAAGGGAGATTAAGGAGATGGATGTCCTTTTTCTGCCCCAGGATTGATCCCTGTGTGATTTGGGACCACACACTTTACAGCAACTCCACCCCATCCACAGTGCCTAAATTTCATCCTAGATGCAAAACAAATTTCTCTTGTATCTGGAAATCATCTTAAGGTCCTCAGAAGAAAAAGTGGGAAATAGTCAAGGAAGCCTTCTACCTTCTAAATAACTAGCTACACTGAGGTAGCCCTGCCACTCAGATGAAAGGGGAGGAAAATAGCTTCATTAGAAAACATTTTTTAATAAAAACATTTTATCAGAAACATTCACAGAAGGATTTTAATCAAATGACGCAATCATTTTATGGCAATAATAACCATGCTTTTGAAAGCCAGTGCCGATTACCAGGTGTATTAAAAACGGCCTTGGGGGAAACCTCTGTACAAATATTTCTTTTTTAGTTTCAAAGGGAGGATGTCTGAAGTAGTAAAGTAGCGATCATTTGCACCTGGACAGCCTATGTTTCATCCTAGAATCTGGAGCACTTTACGCACAGATGGAAGAGCCCGTGTGTACCCAGGGAGCCCTGGGGTTGGGGGGAGGGGTATGGCAGAAAGACGAGGTGCCCCTGACAAGGTCAAACAGAAAAACAGGTGGACTTGAGGGCTCCGCTCCCACCTGATTACGATCACGCAGCCTCTCTGCTCTGAAGGGAGCATGGACGTGCTATGGGAGGTCCCTCCCATAGGGAGCTTCGGGATCGCAGCCTCTGCAGCTAAAGGGAAGCCAATGAGGCTAGGGCCAAGCTCACTGAGCACCTGCTATGTGCACAGCACTGTTAGGCATCCTGGGGGAGAATGAAGGTGGACACGACAGCTTCTCCAACAAGTGTGAGACTAGCTCACAAGACTCTTTGGGAAGATATGAGACCTGCCAATGAGGATGTGGTGGGTACTCAGACCTTCCCCTTGGCCTCCAAGCCTAGGATGGTATAGATACAGACGTTCACAAATGTGTCAGGACACCCTATATCCTACCCAACTGAAGACACCCTGTCTTTTCCCCATGTCATGCCAAGCCAGCTCAATGCTGGCCTCCAAGCTGTTTACCAAAGATCAGACCCGTGTGGTCTCCTCCAAGAAGTTCAGAAGGGATTTTGGATAGTGTGCTCCCATCTGTTTGTGTTTTGCTTTGTGTTTGTGTTTGCTTCGCCCCACCCAGTCCTTTCTTCTGCTCTCTCTTTTCTTCTTTTCCTTCCCGCAGAAGAAAAACACATGCTTAGACCTCAAGACAAGGAGAGCAGAGAAGCTTCTGGATTCTCACCCATTTCCCTGAGCTGTTGGGCAACCATGGTTCAGGTTAGGGCTGAACCAGAGCCTGTGCCCAGAGGAGAGCCTGACTGACCAGGGTGGGCCCATTTGTCTCCGTTCTTTAAATGATCTAGAATAAAGGATGAGATGGGGCTTCCCTGGTGGCGCAGTGGTTGAGAGTCCGCCTGCCGATGCAGGGGACACGGGTTCGTGCCCCGGTCTGGGAGGATCCCGCGTGCCGCGGAGCGGCTGGGCCCGTGAGCCATGGCCGCTGAGCCTGCACGTCCGGAGCCTGTGCTCCGCAACGGGAGAGGCCACAACAGTGAGAGGCCCGCGTACCGCAAAAAAAAAAAAAAAAAAAAAAAAAAAAAGGATGAGATGGAGTCAGCGGATGGGAGTCACCAGCGGACAGACCCCCATCACTCACTACCACAATGTGGCCACCAGGCAGCCTGGATTTTCTAGGACAGTTCCAGTTTCAGATACCCTGTTGACCCCATAATCCATCCAAATGGCCTGGAAATTATAACATTTCAGTGTCCAAACTACAGTTTCAAAACTGCCCCTCACTTTGGAATTGGTACAAAAACCTCTCATCGCCCAAATGTCCCGGCTGGGTTTTAGAAACTGTGATCACTGCAGCTAGAGACTGATTGGAAAGGAGGTGTGTTTGGTCCTCACGCTGTCCCCATGTCCGTCCCCTGTCAGCTAGGCTCTCCCCCCACACAGTACTTCCTGCTGCCCACCGCAATCCATCCTCCCGCTGGTCTCCCCTTGGTTGAAAACAGCCCCAGGTGGGATCTGGTAAGAGCACAGGGGAGCTAGGTGTCTGAAGAGGATGTTAGGCTCTGTGCATCCTCACAAGAGGTAGGGTCTTGAGACCAATGGGTGGAATCCTAATAAGGAATTAAGGGGATAAGTAAACTATAAGAGAATCTGGGGCTTCCCTGGTGGCGCAGTGGTTGAGAGTCCGCCTGCCGATGCAGGGGACACGGCTTCGTGCCCAGGTCCGGGAAGATCCCACATGCCGCGGAGCGGCTGGGCCCATGAGCCATGGCCGCTGAGCCTGCGCGTCTGGAGCCTGTGCTCCGCAACGGGAGAGGCCACAGCAGTGAGAGGCCCGCGTACTGCAAAAAAAAAAAAAAAAAAAAAAAAAATAGAATCTGGGGGGATGGAGGGGGGCGGATGGAGAGAGAGTGGGGGATGGAGAGATAGGGATCTCTGGAGCCCCTTGAAGCTAAGTGGCTGCTACCTGCTCTGCCTGTGTGCCAGCTTAAATCTCCTGCCTCTGAATGCGGTGGAGGAAACGCAGCTGCCACGGTCCAAGGAGAGGGCAGGTACCAAGCAGGTATCAAGTAGGTCTGAGCATCCCTCAGTGAGTGGTCGCACACGCTTCTGAAGGCAAGGCCACGTGGCAGGAATATGCACCCTGATGGCCACACCCAAGGACCCCTGGCTGCTGCCTGCAGGCCTGAAGGTGACTCCTGTATATTTTTCTGCACTTCTGCCCCAGGGAAAACATGAACCCTGCCCGCCAGAAAGCTGCACAGTGGCTGATACACTAGTACTCAGACCCCTGGGGCACTGAGCTACCCACCGTGATGGTCTTCATGTCACAGGGGCCACAGCCGTTGGGGACAACGGTCACTCTGGCCTGAGACAGGGGAAGCCAAGATCTGCTGTGGCTCATCACAGGACATGAGCCCAGACTCCCACCCAGAACATGGTCTCCCTCAGTTGGGGAGTCTTGCTGGGACCCACCTAAAAGGCGCCCCCCACCCAGGCTGCCCAGGGCTGGAGGTCTGGGTCCTGAGCAGCTCCCCCTGCTCTGCCCACCCCGTGCTCACTCCTCTTCACTCTGCTCCCCGACAGGTGACAACTGTCTCACTTCTGATCTGCCTCCAGCACCTCAGCTAGGGCCTGCCTAGCGCCTTCCGAGTCTCCTGTTTGCTTTCATTCTCTCGTCTGTTCTCTCCACTGCAGAAGAGTAACCTTCAGCCTTTCCAAATCCTTCCTCTGGTAAAAGAGGATACATGACAGTCTTTGAAGAAAGTCTCCATAGCAGGCTGTCTCAGCCTCAACTTTTTTCCTCTGACTCTTCCTCTTATGGCCAGATATTTCCACACTTAGAAATTCATTTCTTTGACCTTGTGAAAATACTAATAAGCTGGGGAAAGGTAACAGCTATTTGTGTTTCAGAGTACATGTGCTTATTCTGAGAGCATACTTTAACAGAGAGAGAATTTCCTTTGATAGAGAAAGAATTGGAGAAAAAGAATTGGTGAATGAAGGAGTTAGGAACAGTTAAGAGATGCCTCAAACAGGGAGCAACTGCAGAACAGAAAGATGGAAGGGGGCCCAAGGCACACTTTTCCTGTTTCAGAGCTTTGCACTCACCAAATGAATCTGAGCCAGGTCTCAAATCAACAAGGGGAAAGGGAGGGATATACTGGCGCCAGCTCAGGCATTAAACACAAAGACCTCCTTTAGTCTGGAGACTATGTAGGCACCAGGGATGCAAAGACCCAGCTCCTGCCCTCAAGGAGATCACGGACTCATGGGGAGAAACACAAGGGTATCAATGTTTGAAAGTGCTTCACCTGAGTGATGCACACAGGAGAGGGGCATGGTGACCAGGGATGGACACAGCCTGGGGAAGGGGGAGGATCCGACAAGTGGGCTGACCATTAAGAGACAAGTAAGAAGGAATCTAGCAGCTGAGGGAAAGGAACACCTGGCAGAGGGAACAGCCTAAGCAAAGTCTCATGGAAAAGCAAAATTCGATGTGGTTGGAGTATAGGGTCCTTAAGGTGATGTGATGGGAGGTGGGGCCGGAAAGGTGCTTGGCCATCAGAGCACTGAAGGTCATGCCCAAACATGTAAAACCTTTCTTAGGAAAGCAGCGAGGAGTTCCCTGGTGGGTTTTAAGCAGGGGTCTACAAGGGCAGTTTGCATCTGGATGATCATCTGAAGGCAGGCAGATGATGGAGCGGAAGGGAATGAGACTAGAGACAGGGCGGTGCTGGTAATAGATGGGAGAGGAGGGACTGACCCACAGCAGGGGCAGAGGGGCTGGAGGAAGCTTGGGAAGTAGCATCTCTGAGACCCGGGGACCAACGCAGGGACGGAGGGAAAGTAAGAAGGTAAAAACAATGCCTGGATTTCTGGAAGGGCCACTCGTGAATGGTTAACTGCCCACTGAGAAAAGAATGCAGGGGAGTCATCCAGGGATGAGGTTTGGAAGTCTGGATGTAAGTAGAACCTCATTAGGTCAACATTCTGCTTGCAAATCCCTTCGATTACCCATAAACTCCGGTTGTTTTGGAAGAGTCCTATCCTCCATCTCATCCTCACTCCAGGGCTTTCAGTCATGGGTTGGATGACTGGACCCCAAGCACCGTTTAAGTCAGAGGTTCTCAGCAGAGAGGCTACATGTTAGATCCACCTGGGGTTAAAATGACAGCTGAGTCCCACCCCCAGAGGTTCCGACTTAACCCTCTGAAGCACAGCCTGGGGATCTGAATTATCAAAAGCTCCTGGGAGATTCTAAAGTGCAGACAAGGTTGAGAATCTTTGATTTAGATTGTTCGCTCTCCTTCCCAATGCATCTGAATCCCCATGAGTTAAAGGTCAATGAGTGAGTTCAGTGTGTGACTTATGGTGACTGGCAGAGGTTCAAACAGAGACATCTTCGGCCCTCCCCTAATGATCCCTCTGGATCTCTAGTAAATGTTTATCCAGGCAGCCCCGGGTCCAGCAGTGGCTCCTGATTTCTGGGTACACTTGCTAGCATGGGGAAGAGGCTCTTCCAAACAGTAGTTCCAGACAGCTTGGCTCAGAAACACAAACAAACAGAAAATAGTGCTTCTGCCTCCCAACCTGTTCAGCACTGGGGAGGCAGTGGGCTGAGGATCAGGGAAGATTTCAAACAAGGGCAACATTTACTAGGCTTTTCCAACCTGTGCTAGAATAGTTTTTACTGCAAAGAGCCATTTTGGCTGCTACGAGTATGTAATTTCAACCTCTGAAATAACATGTTCTCAGAGCCCCTGGTATCTCATTTTTGGTGACACAATGAGGAAAATCCAGGGACAGGGTGTAAGGTAATCTCACCCCCCAGCTGCTGGTGCTGTGACTACCAGGCTCTTCAAAATCAGGTTCTGAGATTTTGCAAGGAGGATCCTTCAGGTGCAGGTTGGGGCTTAATTCTTCTTTTTCTTGCCATCCTTGTAATCTGCATACCTTCCCCTTAAAATGGTCCTAGTTTCTCTGGGCATCTTCCCTGGAGCATCTTTGAAACGCTAACCCTAGTGAACCTTGACCTGTCAGAGACAATGGCGACTGAGTCCATTTATCCACGAGCCCGTAGCATGGCCTTCTAGCTCAGCCATCAGAGCAGAAAAACCACACACATCCGGAGTGGAGGCCACCAAGCAAAGCGGAGACGCCCTCAGGTACTCCCTCTTCCCTGACCCCTAGGTCAACAGTAGGGCATCCCCATGAGGGCCCTGGGAGAAGAAGACGTACACAGTCTTAGTCTTTGGGGGGAAGAAAGGTATATACCAGCCCCAGCCTTTGGGGCACTTAAATCCAATCAGTGTTCATCAAGCCCAGGACAGAGAAGGCTCAAGACACCAGATGAAAACCTGAACTCTGGGAAGCCCCCAGGTTGATCCTGGTTTCCTAGAGCTGCAGCTTTCCTGCAGCTTTAACCCATTATGAAGGCAGCTCTGTAGTGGGTACCCACACCAGCCAGCCCACCAGTGAGCCGGGGCAGGAGCTTTGGTAGGGTGAGTCAGCCCCAGGCGCCCAGCTGACCGGCTCCTGTGTGCCTCGCTGTGCTGTGTGAGTAACCCCAACCCTGCTGACAGCCGGTCACCCTGCGACAAGTGTCTTCCAACTCGAGGATGAGGGACAGGGATTCTCATCTTTCTCTTGGGGAGTCCCCAGATGTGCAGTGACTTCAGCAGGTGGCTGTGAAGTTCTCCAAACCAAAGTCATTTGAATTCATTGGCATTTTTAAAAAAATTAATACCAAATCAGAGAGTACTTAATGGGAACCAGATGGAAGGAAAGATGTCACAAATTTGACAAATTCCTCTTTGTCTTAGTTGTCATATTTGATTGACAAATTTACATAATTCATTCATTTCAACAAACACCCATCATGTGCCCAGTTCTGTGTGAGGTCCCTGAGCTTCGAATAGGAATCAGGCAGGGCCTTGGCCTGGCAAGGTCTCGATTTGGTTTACGAGGCAGGTGATGGTCAGAGTGTGTGAACAGTAGTGTGTGTGAGACTAACAGAGGTGCTGTGGCCTCCCACATGGGGTGCTAACACTGCCTGGGGTGTCAGGAAAATGTGCGGAAAGATTGGGAGGAATCCACCAGGACCTAAAAACAAGAAGTGCGGGGAGGGATGGTGGGCGCAGAGTTACAGAGGCGTGGGGAAAGGTGACGCCTTCAAGAGTCAACCTGCGCAGGCTGGGACCTCACCCTGGGTGCCCGGCTGAGGCAAACCATAGGATGCTGGTGCTCTGCCTGGTCCAGGAGCTTTTCTGGCCCTTTCTTAGTGAAATTTCTTCTTCACCGCACACTGGGTCAATGTGCACATGTCTGATAAGCACCGCAGCCGGTATGTGGCCTTCGAAGTCACCTACGTCATCCTATTCCAGATGCTAAGAGTAACTTACCCATCTGCTGCCTGCCCCGTCTTGCCTGTCCAGACAGGAGGTGGGCAGGTGGGCCACCTCAGAAGCAGGAGTTGGCAGAAGGGGACTCTGGAAATTCTGCAGCGTTTGAGTAACTATCCACTGGCTTCCAAGCGTATCGGGAGACGAGAGTCTTTCCACACAAAGACACTGGCCTAGAGGACCCTCCAAAGGAGAAGAGAGGAGAGCCAGTGCTTATTGAGGGTCCACTCTCCATCGGCCCAATGTCAGCTGCTTCTTGTATGTTACCATCATCTCTGCTTAAAGAGGAACCCCATGGGCTTCCCTGGTGGCACAGTCGTTGAGAGTCCACCTGCCGTGTCCACCTACAGGGGACATGGGTTCGTGCCCCGGTCCGGGAAGATCCCACATGCCACAGAGCGGCTGGGCCCGTGAGCCATGGCCGCCGAGCCTGCGCGTCCGGAGCCTGTGCTCCGCAACGGGAGAGGCCACAACAGTGAGAGGCCCGCGTACCGCAAAACACACACACAAAAAAGAGGAACCCCAGGACGCCAGTCCCCCAGCTGGAAGGGCTTAGGTCAACCCCATGCCCACACCTGCCGGCGCTCACACCGCCCTCCCTTCACCTTCCTGGCTTCCCTCTCACCCCTTCACCTGCACCACCTCGGCTGCTGGGCTTGGAGGGGCCTCATTCTGAGCTGTGATCCCTCCTTTCCACACAGGTGCTCCAGCGGGAGCTGTCAGCACCGGCACGCACAGGAGCGGGTGTTCGCAAACGTTCGAAACTACCTTCCTTTAATGACAATGACATACGGATCCTTGAACAGGTAGCACATTTGTGTATTTTTTTCCAAGAGAAGCCCTCACTTGCATGCATCAGAGAAAAGGAATATGGGACAGAAGACACGGAAGAAAATAAAAGAAAATCAGGTTTGGAAATTAAATCTTTACACGTCTAAAAAAAAATGAAACTAACAGGGAATTCCCTGGCGGTCCAGTGTTTAGGACTCTGTGCTTTCACTGCTATGGCCGGGGTTCAGTCCCTAGTTGGGGAGCTAAGATCCCGCGAGGCGCAGCCAAAAAGTAAAATAAATAAAATAAGGTAAAATGAAATATAAGAAAAAAAGAAACCAACAAATTCCTAACCCTTTATTCCACACACAAGTATCCCCATGGAACCCTAGAGTTTGGGGTCCCCCTGTGATAGGACATGATGTCCCCTTACTTCTATGCCTCTGAATGTCCACCGGTCTGTAACGCATGCACCTTCTCAGGGCACGGCTCCCTGGCCCGCCATGTCCTACGAGGCACCCGATCTCTCTTCTCACTTCCTCCCCACCCTTCCCCACCCCCCCAAGCCAAGGCAACAGGAAGTTCTTCTGACTCTGGTTCTCCAGCGTCCTGCTCTGTTCAGAAAGCACTGCCTTTAGCTCATGTCTCCTGAACTTTCAGTCCCAGAGATGCTATTGTTCCTCTGCTTTTTAGAAGTTCTCACCCGTGAGTCATCTCTTCATTTTCACTCTTCTTCTCTCTCTCTAGTCTCCTACGTATGCCCCATTCAAGGATGTGAGGGTTCAGCCTTATCTTTGACTCGAGACATGAAAGAAGGGTGAGGGAGACAAGTCCGTGTGTGACCACACAGAGGATGCAGGGCAGAATCGGAGAGGAGATGGAGGGCTAAGGGGTCGGGGTGGGTGTACGGAGGGAGTTGGGAGGGAAGCTGATGAGAGGAAAGAGCTGAAACTCTGGAGTTAGACTTCACTTTTCCCCTGTGCTTCAGTTTCCTTTTCCATAAAATGGGAAAGATAATATCCAACAGGAAAGGTTATTAAAGGGCTAACTTTTTTTTTTTTTGCGGTACGCGGGCCTCTCACTGGTGCGGCCTCTCCCGCTGCGGAGCACAGGCTCCGGACGCGCAGGCTCAGCAGCCATGGCTCACGGGACCAGTCGCTCCGCGGCAAGTGGGATCTTCCCGGACCGGGGCACGAACCCACGTCCCCTGCATCGGCAGGCGGACTCTCAACCACTGCGCCACCAGGGAAGCCCCAAGGACTAACTTTATGCCTAGTAATTTACTTATTTGACCTCACACTCTTACTCCCTTTTTTTTTTTCTTAACAAGTGAAGAGATTAGAGCTTAAAGATGAAGTAACTTGCCCAAAGCCACACAACTGGTAAACAGCAGAGCCGAGATCCAAACCCAAGCTGGTCTGCTTCCCCCACCCCTGCTTTTAGCCAGCACCGAAGCTGCGATGCTGCCTCACACTTTACATCCGGCATCGAATTCTCGGGAGCACCTCGTCCTCGCCTGACAAATCACAGCTGCTGCATCTCAAGGAAGGAGTACGTACCTCCCAATCTTAATCACCTCTAGGAGAGAGATCCTCCCCCCTGACCATTCCCCCTCACCCGCTCCTCTTCATCCCTGAACATACAGGTTGGTCAACAACCTGCCAGGTTAACTATGACTCTATTATCGCCAGAGCTGCGATGACCCAGAGGGGACGGACACAGGCTCCTTGAAAGCAAGGACCATTTATTCCCTTCAGATCTATCTCCTCAGCTAGTGAGGCATTTACTAACTGCCCAATTAACTACAGTCATCCTTGGTCTCTTGGTAGGGGGTAGGGGGATTGGTTCCAGGACTCCCGAGGATACCAAAATACGAGGATGCTCAAGACCCTTACATAAAATGGCCTAGTATTTGTGTATAACCTATAACACATCCTCCCTTTTACTTTAAATCATCTCTAGATTACTTAGGAGACCTAATACAATGTAAATGCTATGTAAATCGTTGTAAACACAATGTAAATACTATCGCAAATTCAGCAAAGCAAAAGTTTTGCTTTTTGGAACTTTCTGGACTTTTTTCTTCTTGCATATCTTCAATCCGCGGTTGGTTGAAACACAGATGCAGAACCCACGGATACGGAGGGCAACTATAGTTATTTGTTGATATACAGCCAAGACAAGGACTGGTAAAGGATAGGAGTAACCATATTTCTCATAACCTCTATGCACTGTGAGATCCTGCCTTCTTAAAATGTGTCACCGGCAGACAGGCCACTGAACAGCCTCTGAGTCCCAGGTGCCATTCAATTCTGAATTCTCAGGGGACCCCAGGAGCCTGGGGCAGATAGAGGAGGGAGAAACATATATCATCTCATAACATTCATGTGGATTTTAAGTGTTTAACTTTAATCACAATTGGTAGGTTTGATTTTTTTTAAATCCTTAGAAGTAATTTACATGAAAACATATGTCCTCACCAAAATTTGCATACGAATGTTCATAGCAGCATTATTCAGGATAGCCAAAAGTGGGAAATAATCCAAATGTCCATCAACTGATGAATGGATACATGAAATGTGGCTATCTCCATAAAATAGAATATTATTCAGGAAAAAAAATGAATGGGGCTTCCCTGGTGGCGCAGTGGTTGAGAGTCCGCCTGCCGATGCAGGGGACACGGGTTTGTGCCCCGGTCTGGGAAGATCCCACGTGCTGCGGAGCGGCTGGGCCCGTGAGCCATGGCCGCTGAGCCTGCGCGTCCGGAGCCTGTGCTCCGCAGCGGGAGAGGCCACAGCAGTGAGAGGCCCGCATACCACAAAAAAAAAAAAAAAGAAAAGAAAAGAAAAAAAAAGAATGAAGCACTGATACATACTACAACATGAATGAACCTTGAAAATTATGCTAAGTGATAGAAGCCAGACACAAAGGACCGTGTATGGTATGAGTCCATTTATATGAAATATCCAGAGAGAGAAAAAGCAGATTTGTAGTTGCCAGGGGCTAAAAGGAGATGGGGAAAATGGGGAATGACTGCTAATGTGTATGGGGTTTATTTGAGGGTGATGAAAATGTTCTAAAATTGATCATGGTGACGATTGCACAATTCTGAGAATATACTAAAAAATCATTGAATTATACAGTTCAAATGGGTGACTCATATAGCATATGAATTATACCTCAATAAAGCTGTTACAAATAAAAAGTAATTTACAGTGAACACAATTGTTTTCTTACAATTGATATTGACTTCAATTATGCCAACCATTGAGATGTCTTCACCTTGTTTACTCTCAAATCAGCTACTTTTCAAGGACACTTACTGATTTTATTTTCCTTTCAAGCCCACAAAAAAAAGGCACAAGGATTTTTTTTCAAATCTGAGATGTTTTTATGATCAAAGTGATACATTGTTAAAAATTCATACAATACAGAAATAGTATAATAAACATCAAACATCTACTCATAACCCCTTTCCCAAAGATTGACACTCTAATGTTTGGTTTACAGCCTTCCGGAGTTTTAATGCATATATAAATATAAATGTAATTTGCACCAACTTGATCATCCAAATATACTGTTCTGAGACCAGCTTTCTTTCTTTGACAGTCTGTCATAGATAGCTTTCAATGACCAAACATTTTGATATACACCATAATTTTTAATACCTGCTTAATATTCTGTTGAATAGACAACCCCCCAGTTATAGCAGTCAACACCACATTAATGTGTTATTTAAGCTGTTGTCATGGTTTTGCTATGCTAAACAAGCTACAATGGACGTTCTTTCAGATAAATTCCCAGAAATGGGAATGCTTGGCCAAAGGAGTTGCATATTTTACATGTGGATGTATATTCCTCGATCACCTTCTAGAAAGGAGGCTAATTGAGAAGATCCTACATAAAGAAGTATTTTTCCTACCTGGGCATCAAGAGCCAGGGGACAGGCAAGGGGCTCCATTCGGCTGTCCATCACTCCCCACCTGGAGGCAGAGGTGGGGACATCACATCTCTTCACGACTTCTTGTGTGTTTCCACAGGTGGGAACCAGGCAAATCTTTGAATTATAGCTATGTTTTCAATTCTAAGATTCCAAGGATTTCCCCTCTCAATTTCTAGTTCATGGTGATTTCCAAATTTAGACAAAATTCATTATGTCTGAAAGTAACTAGAAGAAAGTGTACGGTCACAGAGTACACAATACGTTAGTACCGACTGAGGATAAGTTGACAGAACTAGTTAGAGCAAAAGGAATAACTTTCCGAGACTCCAAAGCACCACTTGATTTTTCTGATCTTCTCCAAAACTAGCTCATGTTCGGAACCAGGCTTTCAAGATGGTCTAGCTCCATGGCCTAGCTCCATGGTAAACTTTAAAGCCTACTTTTCTCTGGTGAAACAGAAGTTATTGCCTCTTCCTCAGACATGTAGTACTTTCCTGTTTTGTGTCTTTGTAGTTAATAATAAAAAGCTGACACCATTTCCTGAGAATATATTATATGCCAGGACCCTGCTATGTGCTTTTGGTGGGATATTTAAGGTAATCTTCGAGCAGTTCTATGAGGCAAGTACTATTTCTCCCCATAAACATATAAGGGAAAATGAAGCTCAGAAAGGTTGAGTGACTTACCCAGAGCCACACAGCCGTTCAGAGAAACCAGGTCATCCTAATGCCAACACTTCTGCTCTAAATCTCTCCCCTGCATTGTCTGTCATCCCCCACTCTCTCCAGCTCCCAACAATCTAAATCCCTCAAGATGCAGCTCAAATCCCATCTCTTCTGACAGCTGTCCACCTTCAACCCAATGGAAGTTGTCTTTCATCATTCTGAATTCCTGTTGTCTGAACTCTGAAGGGAGTATTATCCTCGACACAGTTTGCCACTCCTTTTTTCAGTTTAATTCATTCAGTCATCCCTTCCTTCATGTCTTTTCCATGAGCCAGGCTCTGCCAGATGCCCAGCCCGCAGCCGCAGTTCTCAAGGAGGTGAGACCAGGGTTATATCTGCCCCTAGACTTCGGACTCATCAGAGGCAAGGGTGATGGCTACTCTCTGCATTCCCCGGAGCGACAGCAGAGGCCATGAGGCACGCAGCAGACACTTCTAGATTCATTGGTGAGTTGGATAGTCAATGTAAGTGCAGGGGGAGGGCTGCTTTCTCCCCCCAAAGCAGGGCCACTGGGTCTCTCCCTGTACCCCACGACCTACCTATTCTGTAAATTCACCCCTTCCTGCTCTGAGGCATTTCTCCTCTCACCCGGGAGGCAGCTCTGGCCAGATCATTTATCTCTGCGCCCTGTCTTCTGCAGAGAGGGACGTGCAGCCCAGCAGGTGCCAGATAACAAGCCCATTAAACCTCCGTCTCTGCTCTCAGCATGAGCTGCAGGCAGGCACTCCACGGTGTTTATCTTCCCTACCAAGCAGCTGGGTGGATGGCGAGGGTCTCCCTCAACGTGAGAAAAGCAGGAAAGAGACTCTACCTGGAGCCCCAGGTCACAGAACACCAGGCACGGCACCCAGTGGGGTGCCCCCCATCCTGAGGACCAGGGTTGGGCCCAGACTACGAGAAAAACCAAACCCTGATGTCTACCTCCATTCATCCTTCCAACGGCTCTTCTGGCCCAAGACACACACACACACACACACACACACACACACACACATATACGGACAGCCCCTCCTTCTCTGGCCCCCTGACAGGAAAACTCAAAAGAGAATACATAAAGCAATTCTACTCCAAAAAAATTAATTAAAAAAAGAAAGAAAAAAATAAAAATAAAAAAAGAACACAGGTGAGGGAAAAGCCAAGGAAACTACCTCGTACGAGGGAACTGGGGTAGGTGGTCCCCGATCCCCGTGCTGTAATTTGAGAGCATTCAGGCAGGACTAACTCCTCAGCCACCTGCCACCAGGGCCTGAAAGTTCTCATTTAGGGTTGTTTGCTGAGATGGCCCCAAAGTCTCTCTTTGAGGGCTGGCTTCATGGCACTCGGAAGGGCCCTACACGTGGTTTTACGCTCTTCTGGGGCCATATTGAGATTCCTAACAATTTTTTAATGAGAGTGACCCTGTGTTTTCATTGTGCACTGGGCCCCGCGAATCACAAAGCTGGTCCTATTGATCAGAGGGGAGCGAGATTCTTCAGGAAAAGGATGCAGGACGGAACAGGCTCTTGATGGGGGGAGGAGGGGGGCTGGTGAGGGCCAAAGGGCTGTCCCTGAGAGCTGGGGCAGCTTCACGGGCCCCACTCAGGCCCCAGCAGCTCAGAGAACCTAACTGAGGCCGGGCCACCCTGTGTCTTGTCCCTCCGCCACCAGCCTTTCCCAAGTCACCGAAGCCAGCAGAGCACTGAGAGCTTCCGGGTCTCACCGTGTCCCTGGGAAGACGTCAGAAAGCGTCCCCCGAATGTAAACTGGTGCAGCCACTATGGAGAACAGTATGGAGGTTCCTTAAGAAACTAAAAATAGAACTACCCTGTGATCCAACAATCCCACTCCTGGGCATATATCTGGAAAAGATGAAAACTCTAATTCAAAAAGATACATGCACCCCAGTGTTCATAGCAGCACTATTTACAATAGCCAAGATATGAAGCAACCCAGGTGCCCATCAAGAGATGACTGGATAAGGAAGATGTGGTATATATATACAATGGAATATTACTCAGCCATAAAAAGAATGAAATAAGGCCATTTTCAGCAACATGGATGGACCTAGAGATGATCATACTAAGTGAAGTAAGTCAGACAGAGAAAGACAAATATCATGTGATATCACTTCTATATGCAATCTAAAAAAAATACAAATGAATCTATATACAAAACAGAAACAGAATCACAAACATTGGAAACAAACTTATGGTTACCAAAGGGGAAGCAGAGGGAGGGATATATTAGAAGTATGGAATTGGCAGATACAAACTACTACACATAAAATAGATAAGCAACAAGGATTTATTGTATAGCACAGGGAACTATATTCAATATCCTGGAAAATAATCTGAACTATATATATGTTTATATAAAACTGAATCACTTTGCTGTACACCTGAAACCAACACGATATTGTAAATCAACTACACTCCAATTAAAAGAAAAAAGCATCCCCCTGCCTCCCAGCCCTGGGTGTGCACACGGAGTGTGATGGTGGCTCATCCCCACGGTTACACGCTTCTGTCTGTCTACCAGGCCCTGGGCTCAGCCTCCAGCTGCAAATCCTCCTACAGCCACCAGGGCCATAACAAGGTCAACTCTAAGGAATGTGCTGTAGTTTGCCGGGTGCCTTCAGCCATAGCAAAATGGGACTGGAAGCCCCTGGTTCATTAGGGCTGAGCCCACCCCACAGAGAGCCCATTTCAGACTCCTTGTGATTCAGAGCCCAACTAGGGAGCAAAAATTCACCCCCAACCCCATTCCCATCAGAAGCCCTTCTCCCTCCTCTGGGAAAACCAGCACTTTATTAAAGCGGGGAGTTGGGCGTGTGGAGTGAGAGTGGGAGCTTCTTTCAGGCAAGAGCCAGGTCTTAGACTCCTTTGCATCCCAGTGTCAAGCTCAGAGCGCTGGTAGGAAAAGAAGGAAGGAAAGAGGGAGGGAGGGAGGGGAGGATTGCCTAGGCAGAACTATTTAGGATAGCGCCTAGGAAACCCTCCTGTCTTCCAATCTCCTTCAGAACAGCCTTCCCTGCTGGCGCAGGGGACACGGGTTCGTGCCCCGGTCCGGGAAGATCCCACATGCCGCGGAGCGGCTGGGCCCGTGAGCCATGGCTGCTGAGCCTGCGTGTCCGGAGCCTGTGCTCCGCAACGGGAGAGGCCACAACAGTGAGAGGCCTGCGTACAGCAAAAAAGAAAAACAAAAAAAACAGCCTGTCAGGTTCCACCAATATTACTGCATTCTTTAAGGTCCTTTTGAAGCCTTCAGAAGCCCCAATAAAATTCAAATATTCCTGGAAATAACTCTGTGGGCTTTCTTCCAGGGAGATAAAGGGTGGTACTTGGAGTCTGGTGAAGGCAGAAGGAAGGCAGGGAGAGGGGGAGAGGCAGCGGTGACAAAGGAAGGACACACCGGTGGCCACACTGTGCAGGGGCCCCGTGCTGTCACTTGTGGCTACAGAGCCGACAGACGCGGCTCCAAGTGGCTTCTGAGCCGTGGCTTGCTGAGTTTTGCTTGTCCTAAGCTCCTTCCTGCCTCAGCTCCCCGCTGCCCTGGATCCTGAATCCCCCTCCCTTCCCGAGCCATAGCAAAGCAGGCCCTCCCTTCACGGAAGGGCAGAACCAAGCCACATAGCGGGTGGGAGCACGGATGGGCGGCTGGCACTCCTGCAAAGCGTCCCCGAGCCCTGCCTTCCAGCCCCTCTTCCCAGCATCCTGCTTGCCTATGTGGATGTCAGCCCAGCCCAGCCCACTGGGACCCCAAGGAGGCTGCGCTGAAACAGGACTCCCACTTGGTCCTACCTCGGAGGGGCACCGGGAAAGAAGGACCTGGAGGGCCTGTCCCCAGACACTCCCTGGAAACCCAGTCCCACTCAGCAGAATGAGACCTCATTAGGAGAGCCTGCTGCAAAGCGGATTAGGCATCCCCGTGAGTTCCCGGCACGCGGTTGTTATTATCAGTACTTTTCATCATGATTCAGGACTCGGGAGTAGTTCGGAACTGGTGCCCCTGTCGCCAGCTGCAGCTGCCCTGGGATCAGCTGATCAGCAGCAGCCCCCACCCCCCACCCCGCAAATCCCCACTTCAAATCCACAAGCATGTGGATTCATCAAGGGCTTGGGCCTCCAGACCTGCGTAAAAGTGCAGGGGAGCCTCCCCTCCCCGAGAAGGGAGACTCAGCGCTGGCGGCCCTTGGGGAGGCCTCCGGAGGGGGCGGGGCCAGAGCTGGGTCTAGCAGGATGGGGACAGGGGCACCTGAATTGGGGGCTGCAGCAAAGGCAACCAGAGATCTCTTTCTACCTGAAGCACGTCTCTGCTCCCCTGCCTGGTCCTTAATAGTCTGGACGTTTCCCTGTAACTGCCCCCAAAGCAGCAAAAAGCATTCTCCTGTGAATTCTAGGGATCAAAGTGGTCTTTTCTACCCTCCCCTAAGTTCCCCCATAGACCTGGGGAGTGAGGATAATGCATCTCAGTTCCTCTTCACACCTGCTGCTGCAACCAGTCAGAGGGCAGCCTCCAGGCTCCTCCACCCTCTCCATCCTGCTCCAACCTGGAACTGTCTCTAAGCCTGGAGGACAATTCCGCCCCAGGGAGCCCCTTAGCTACTTCTCAATGCTCTCCTCGACTGGAGAAGCTCATCTCAGGGCTGGACAGGGTTGCCGTTCTCACATACAAGGACGGCCCTGCAGGTGGTGGCCCCCAGGATCCCGTCTCACCCATCCATGTTCACTCACTGGCTCCGCTGGACATCTGCTGAGGACCTCAAGCCGAGTGCTTGCCGGGACGGAGGACAGCAAACCCATTCATCCCCCCTGAGCTCCCCACCTGGGGAGCAGATAAGGGGCAGGGCTGGGGTGGAGGTCGTCCATGGTGTTGGAGGCACCGCTGGGAGTTCCACGGCCTTTGCCCTCAAGGAGCTTAGAGTCTCCAAGCTGACACAGTGTGATGAGGCTGGGGGCGGGGGGTGCCAGCAGGATGCAGAGTGAGCAGCTGTGGGGGGGACCCTAAGCAGTGCTAAAGAAGTGGAGGGAACAAGGGACAGAAGCCTGGCAGACTTAACAGCCATGGATCTGGGAACTGGAGCTCAGGAAGGAGAGGAGAAACGCTGTGCTCTAAACAGAGCCAGGCACGGTCAGATTTACGTTTTAGAAAGTGACTGGCCAGAGCTGTCCTGGAGGAACCTGCCTTCTTTGTCTAGTGAGTGATGCCTGACAACTGCACTAAAGCAACGGAGGTGAGGCGGTGCAGAGGGGCAGAGTGGATGGATTTAAGGAGGGCGAATGGACAGGATGTGGCAACTGATGGAAGCAGGTTGTGCGTGAGAAGGAAGACGACACCCGGCTTCTGGCTTCATCGGCCGGGAGCACAGCTGAGCAATTAACAAAGGCTGGGAATACGGACAAGGGGCAGGATGGTGGGGATGATAAAGGGCTCAGTTTTAAACTCGTTGACTTTGAGGCGTTTGTGGGACAAATAGGAGATGCTGAAAAACTGTTAGACGGTGTTATGGATTTGGAAGATAATGGCAAACTGAAAGCATACAAGTACTTGAGGTCATCCAGTTTGTAAATGACAACAAGGTTAAACCCCGAGGAACACCATCATATTATCCAAAGGAAAAGGAAGAGGGACCTGGGGAAAGTTGAATGGAATGATCAGAGATAGAAGAAAAATCAGGAGAGAAAGAGAGCAAGTGCATTAGGACTTTTCTGCATGTAACCAAAAAAGCCAACGCAAACTGGCCTAAATAATAAAAGTGATTTAAAGGTGTGTGAAATTGGAAATCCAGGGCCAATACTGGCTTCAGGTTTAGTTTGATCCAGCTGCTCAACAACGACATCAAAGATTCGGTTTCTTTCTGTCTCTTGGCTCTGCCTTATGTGGGATTAGCTTTCTTCTAATGCCAATTGCCAAAACTCCTAGGTTTCATATCGTCCCCTCTGAGTTCAGAAGAAAAAGACCCACACACCCAGATATCTCCCAGAGGAGCAAGAAACTTTCTTACCTGGAAAGCTATCACATTTTTCCCCACCCCTGAACCAATTTCTGTGGCTCTAATTAGCTTATAGGCAAACCATTTCCCCCAGATGTAGAGCATGAGATGGACTTGATTTTCCACAAAGCGCATACACAGAGGAGTAGCGTCCTTAAATTAAAAAAAAAAAAAGGGGCTTCCCTGGTGGTACAGTGGTTGAGGGTCCGCCTGCCGATGCAGGGGACACGGGTTCGTGCCCCGGTCCGGGAAGATCCCACATGCCGCGGAGCGGCTGGGCCCGTGAGCCACGGCCACTGAGCCTGCGCATCCGGAGCCTGTGCTCCACAATGGGAGAGGCCACAACAGTGAGAGGCCCGCATACCGCAAAAAAAAAAAAAAGTATTACCAAAAAAATAGAAAGAATGGATGTTAGGGGAAAGTATTGCAGATGAGATATTTTCAAGGAGGAAGTGGTCAACAGCATCAAAAACAGAGAGATTAAGGGTCACCTTTATTTGAATGAGGTGGGATGGTAATAGCCATCCATCCTACGGTTATTACGGGGGGCGTCCATCTGGAAATTCTTTTGGAAATTGTACCCAAAGGGAGTCAAACCATGCCTAGGCTTTGGACAGTATGTGTGAACAGAAGTGCATATGTGTGAGTACAGGGGATCACATGGCCACAGTGAATTTTAGGAAACTCACTCTGACCTCAGAGTGGGGATGCAGTGAAGGAGCCAGGGGCAGGTGACAAGAGCACGGGAGGCTCTCACAGGTACTTGGGAGGCCTCATCCAGGTGATGGTGGTGATGGTGGCCAAGGATGGAGAAGAGGATAGAGTGAGCAATATTAAAGAGGATAAGACAGGGCTTCCCTGACGGCGCAGTGGTTAAGAATCCGCCTGCCAATGCAGGGGACACGGGTTCGATCCCCGGTCTGGGAAGATCCCACATGCCGCGGAGCAACTAAGCCTGTGCGCCACAACTACCGAGCCTGCGCTCTAGAGCCCGCAAGCCACAACTACTGAGCCCGTGTGCCGCAACTACTGAAGCCCACGTGCCTACAACCTGTGCTCTTCAACAAGAGAAGCCACTGCAATGAGAAGCCCACTCACCGCAACGAAGATCCAATGCAGCCAAAAATAAATAAATAAAACAAATAAATTTTTTTTTAAAAAGAGAGAGGATAGGACAGCAGGACTGGGGAGTGTTTGGAAATGAAGGGTGAGGAGGGGAGGTACCCTGGATGTGAGGGCAGGACTGGACAGCCCCCACCAGCCACCATCAAGGATGAGGGCCCTGCCAGAACTCTCCTTCCCTCCCCAGCCAGTTCATCCACTGCTGAGATGCCAGTGATGTCAGATGTGCTGCCACGGTCAGGATGACTAACTAGTCACCGTGGAAAGGAAATTGCATATACACGTGTGGGAAACGCTTCAGGCTCCAGCTGGCTCCCCCGGTGGGGGGAGGAGGGTGAGCTCCAAGAGGAAGGAACTAAAGGGGAGAGATGCTCCCCCATTAAATTTTTTATAAAAATGCAAGTAGAAGAGAATTTTGCCCCAAGGAGCAGCTGGAGCAGAACGGGATCCTAAGTCTTCATTTTGGAGGCAGCTCCCTCAGTGGCTGGTGATTTTTCTTCTGGAAGGTAAAGTGTTTGCAGTCCCTGTTCCAAGAACTTGGACCCCAAGTCCTTTTTTTTTTTTTTTTTCTCCCAGACTTTGGCTTTGGTCGAATAGGCAATGCTGGAATCCTTTCTGCAGGAGAGCGGACCCAGTTGCACTCTTGGCCACGCTTCCTTGGCCCTGGCTCCAGTTTGGGGGGAAAGGGAGAGAGCTGGGGGACGGATGGAGTGGAGAACACACAAGGGGATGACAGGAAGGATGGACCGCTCTTCCCAACAGCCCCTGGAAGGAAGGACAGGAAGGAGAGTCCTGGCAAAACAGCTAATCCCCTGCCTCTGCTTTCTCGCTCAGCATCCTCAGGCCTGAACTTCTTGCCCTCGTCTGACTCTAGGGGAGAAAGAGGTGGAGGAGCTGCGGACGAACATGTTTCCAAGACCCGCTCCACCAAAACACAAGCCACCGATCTGGAAAACACAGCCCCTGGCTCACCACAGCCGCACCTGCCTCCGCCCACACAAGTGAGGCGACTCCATTTGTGTCTCCAGGATGTGGTCCACATCCAACCCTGACGTCCAAGGAAAGAGGACCGGGAGCTGCAGTTGGCTGGAGGATGTCTACGCTCAGTGCTTTGGCCTTCTCTGCCCCAAAGCAGCAGGAGAATCTCGGAAGAGTCAAACTAGAGGTCCCGGTTACTATTTTCAGAAGATGCTCAAGGAACTCTCTTCTTCCATCTCAAAACCTCTCCACCCAATCACCAGGAAGGCCACAAGGTCAAAAGCGGCCTTTTGGTTCATACTCCGCCCCTTCTTCCCTCTCACTGAGCACCAAGAATAACTTCCTGCTGGGGGTGAGGTGGGTAAAAACAGATTTAATTACAGTTTCTGTTTCTGACCTCACTCCCCCACCCCAGGGGCCGCCATGCTGCCCTGCCTGGCTGTGGTGTCAATGAAAGGGCACCAGCCTGGCTGACACCACCGCAGGCCAAGACGCCACCCAGAGAGAGCCTGGGAGCTGGAGGGTCATCTATCTCCAAGGCCAAGCTCACTCGTTCTCACGGCAATCCCTGAGCAATCTCTGGTAATACCAGAACATTTGGTCCTGGGGTATCTTCTTCAGATGCCTAAGGCAGGATGGAAGGGGCTTCTAAGTCTTTGAAAGAGAGGGTAGTTTTCCCCTGGATATCTCTAGGCCAGCACTGTCTTCTCCTCCAGTTCCCAAATCTCACCCCTTACCCCCCTACCCGCACCCTGACCGCAGCCTTGCTGCTCTGTGGCAGTCCATCAGGACTGCTTCCTGCTGAGTGCTTTCTCACACGCAGTTCTCAGCAGCATGAAATGGGGCCTCGTATTGTGTGGCCTGCCCTCCATTGTTGACAAGCCCGGGTAACACACCTCTCTGGATTCTCCACCCTCACCTCCGGCTTCCAATGGAAAATTTTTAAAAGTCCAGGATTCCCCAGGCAAACATTTTGCAAGTCGTGCTCTGCCCATGGCCAGCCCTTAGCTATCCTCTTAAACTCTGACAAGCAGGTGAAGAGGGCCCTTCTCCCCACAAAGCCCCCCTAAACTCCTTACAGTTTGAACCTGGTCATGAGATGTTTCTGAAAAATGAAGGCTGATCCAGGAGGGGCTTCTGTGGTGCTGTGTGAAAGCTGTTTTTCTGATTTGGGACCTCACCCACTGGGATTCCGTTAACAGCCTTTGTTGTCCAAGAATGTGAGTTAGGAATCCCTCCAGGAGGTAGGAGGGGTGATTAAAACGAAGAAGAGAATAAAAGCTTTTAGACATGGTCCCTCCGTGCCAAGAACCGCTCCGGAGGCTTACAAGTGCTCGCAGGCCCATCAAAGGGAAGCCGGGGCCGATAACGCTGTTTGTTGACTCGGTGAAATACTACATCTCAGGGTTATTGCCATTGAAAACATCTCCTCTATCTGGGATCTTTTCTACACCAAGCACACAATTGCTTCATTCATCTCCTCAGAGGAATCTGTCACCAAATCCATAAGCTGCCTCTGCCAGCAGGCGGGTTGGGACACCCACCTGCCCAGCCTCCGCCCACTGGGATGAGACAAGGATGCGGTTAATAAACCCCAGATTCTCTCCCACCCTGCGGGCAGCACACGCCTCCCTCCCCCGACCTAGCGCAGCCCGCCTCACCGTCAGAAAGAACCAAAGCAAGGGCAGAGGGATGGGAGCGGGAATTTGGTCTCACTCAGTGTTCAGGGAGCTTCACATACACATACGATGTACTCCTCTGCCCAAGAAAGGAAATCTAACCTCACAGTGTGCCTTCTATGTGCCAGACATATGCTATGTCACACGACTGAGCTTTATAGCGACCCAGTGAGGCTGGTCTTTCATGGAGGAAAAAGTTGCCCAAGGTCACAGTAGCAAGAGTAGGACTCAAACTCCCACCCCTGATGGGAAGGATGTGGGCAAACCATTGCGAATCTGAGCTCTGTGTCACCTGCCTCTTTACCGAGGGTAGCAATGGTACCTCTGCACCCCACCTCTCAGCCCTGTGCAGAGGGGAATCGCGCGTAAGTCTAAGTGCCCTGTAACCTGGAAAGCACTGGCCAGATGTCAACGGACTGTGACTTCCTCGAGGGCGGCAGGGTGTCCTGCTTCATCTCCGTGTCCTGGTACCCAGGTCACCTTCTATGGATGTCGGGGTGGGATGAAGCAGTGCCCACATCACGGGCCATGGGGAGCAGGGAGAGACCTCCCCATGGTGCGGTGGGGTGTAGAGATAGATTGGGGCTGGAGGGGTGTCAGGGGAGCCAGGCTTCACGTGGCGGACCACCCCGAGGGAAGATTAAGCACGTGCTCTGGTCTGGGAGTGGGAAGCGGGTCAGGGGACCCTCCCCCGCTCCACAAGGCTAGTCAGTCAGATCAGCAAAATCTGCTGAGGTCTTACAGGGAGAGCCACTTGACCCTGTCAGAAGAGGGGAGAGCTGAACCGATGCCCAAAGCACTCTCACTCTGACGGGACAGTGGGGCAGGCAGAGGGGTGATGCCTGCCTGATGCCACCTTAAAGGAGCCCTGCAGCTCCTAACAGAAAGGCAGCCCCTGCTGCCCGGGTTTGACTCATCTACGAGCAAAAAGCAGCTGCTCTGGGCAGGTTTTAGCTGGGGGGAGGGGCGTCCCCACAGACCCAGGTCGGCCTTGTAGGGAGGAGGCTCCTGCCAGAGACACCAACATCACCATCACCTCACACCTCTGGGGTCCCCTCTGCCCCCTGTGAGAGAGGCTGGATCCCCAGGGCTCTTCTCTGTACCTGTGAGTGCACTGACTGCTTTCTGAGTTTTGTTGCTGGCCCTGCGGTCCTGTCTCTTCCTCGTGGAACCGAGGGCGGGGCCCTTATGCCTCCTGTGTCCTCTCAGCAGCTCCCACGGGGCCCCGCCTGGCGAGTGTGCATCACGGACAGCCGTGAAGATGAAGGTGGGTTCAGGTGAGAAGGGGATGAACGCAGAGGAAGGTCGGAATGGCCCGCTTATCCCATCGCCCCCTACCCTGCCCGCCCACCCCAGGCCCTCCCCCCCACCACGACATGGCCCCCCGGGGTGCCAGGCACATTTCAGGCCTGCCCCCCTCTTCCCAGGTCCCCAGGTCAGCCGTGTGTGAGCCCGAGCGCCGCCTCCCCGCCCCGGCAGGAAGCGCTGCCGCGGCTTCACCGCATCTGCATCACGGCCATAATTGAGCCTCGCTCTCTGGAGTGATTTGTGTGTCGAAAATACGCCCAGGCTGTGAAGGAAGGCGGTAGGAAGCTCAGTCTCCTGTTTTCCTGCTCAACCAGAGGGAGACGAAATGTACTACCACGGGCTCCCCAGTCTGCAAAACCGCGTCTGATTTCAGAGGAGATTTGTAACAGGCATCAGCGCGGGCCAGTGCTGGGGCGGCCGGGCTCCCGGCGCTCCCTCCCGCCCGGCCTCCTCCTCCTCCTCCGCAGCTGGGGCTTAACCTGCGGGGGACCTGAGGACCAGGTGCCTGACAAGCCCTGGTGTTCAAGAGTAGCTGCTCCGGCTCCTTCCCAGGAGAATCTGGGGGGAATTTTCCACTGCCCGGTTCAATGGAGCTCTCACCTGCCCTGACTGGTCACAGTGAGGAGAGCAGGAAGGTGGGGAGCCCGCACGGAAGCGCCCCCCCCACCCGCCACATCCTGCAGCATCCGTGCGCGTCCCGAGTAGGTTTTGTTTGTTTCCCCTGGGCCCCAGTCCCCCCTCACTATCCCCTGGCCCTGGAACGCCGGGGTGTGTGAAGGTGCTGTCGGTGGGAACCAGGCACCCTCTGGATAAGAACGAGAGGGTCAAGGAGCGGGTTTCAGGGAGCGGGGACAAAAGCCAGTGTGAGTCGCCTCCCTCGCTAAGACACCCGGCGTGGGTGGATGCTCCCTTCCTCTCTCCCTCCCAGCCTCCCTGCCTCCCTGCCCCTGCTCCCCCGCCTCCCCGGAACCGCTCCCACCCCCAGCCCTGAGCCGCTGATGCCCTCTGGGTTCTGTTTTCATTCCAGGCTGTGGATCCGGTCGTGGGAAGCAGGTAGGAAACCATGATTCTGGAGGTTAAATGAAGAATTATATTTAGTGCTCACAGAAAGCCAAATATTGGGTTAGCAGCCAGAAAAGGAGAGGGAAAAAACCCAAAGCAAACAGCAGAGGAAAGAAATTCCGACCAGACAAGGTCGCTATTCATTCTTCCAGTCCCAGGTGCAGGGGCCTGCAGGGGTGAGACCCGCTGAAAGTAAGCAGCCCGTCCTGTGTTTGTGGCTACGGACAAACGCGTGGACCCCAGACTTTGATGAGCCCCCAAACTCTGATCCCTTACTGCCTGTCCCCGTGGGACCCAGGGACCCTCAGCCCTGCCCGCAAAGATTGTCCATATCTCCCCGGGCAGTGGTACCCCAAGCTCACTGTGTGGACCCCAAAGCCCTTTGGGAGCCAGGGGTGGTGGGGTGAGGAGGCGGAGAGCAAAGTGAAATGTCCCTGGTTTGACCTCGAATGAGTGATTTAACCTCCCTGAGCCTCACATGTGGAATGTAGGGTTGGATTATGGTTTCACAGCTCCTAACATTCTATTATTTTGTTTCTGCCTAAAATAAATAATAAGAGTAAGAGCGGGAACGAGACCGTGACAGCAGCAGTACCTATCTGCTTCCATCAGAGCTTAGGGGGAGGCCCAGACATAACGTGCTGTGTTTCAGCCTATATCCCCCACACCCGCTGGGGAACCTAACCCTAACCCTAACCCCGGACTTCGACCCTCCGCAGAGTGAACTCTGAGATCTGAGCTGACTCCGCTGGACTCCAGTGATGTTTCTGGAACCTGCTCGGACTGCTGTTAAGTCAGATAACAGCCTGGGCTGGGGGAGGACTGGAGGTTCCGGAAGAGGTTGAGAGTAGGTGGGAGAGCAAAGGGACCGAAGGAGGAGCCATCGCAGGCCCCGCCCAGCCCCCTCCCCCAAGCCAGCATCTTCTGCGGGATCACGGGAGAAGGCAGTTTATCCTGCTAACTCCAAGGCTCATTTGTATCCAGCCTCTGGATTTTCTAATTATCTTCCCCTCCTATGGATTTCTCCCGCGGGGGAGACCTACGGTAGGAGGCTGGATCCCAGGTAATGAAGGACCTTTAAAAGCAAAGTTGCTAGTCAGGGGGCAAAGGACTGAATTCTGACCAACCAGAAAGGAAAGACTGCTCCTAAGTCCATCTGTTTGTCTCTATGTGTCTCTATTTATTTCTCAAATGCTTGACTCTCTCTGCCTCCCATGCCTTGGCTTTCTCTAAGGGGCCCAAGCTTCTGGCAGAATCCAGGCACCCACACAACCTGTGGGCAGGAAACACCAGCCTGAGGACTAGCGTTTCCTGTACACTGATGAACGCTCACTCCAAAGAGCTCAGCCTGAGGGCAGACCTGTCTACTAGCTCATCCCCCACCCATCCCCATCCTCCCAGGTTTCAGCCCTCATCAGCAGGGACTCAGAAACGGGTGTCTGTCTGGTGAGTCAGGACCAGAACCTCGGGAGAGGACACACAGAGCCACCCACTGACAAAATTGTGAAATAAAATGAATTCCCACAAACCTGCCCTTTCTTTCGCATGCCTTAAGCTCAGCAAATTACACCACCTTCCACCAGTCTCCCAGAAACTAAAAGTCATCCTTGCCATCCATCCAATCCGCCACCTCCTATTTATCTCCCAAATTTACCTCTGAAATCTCACCAGCCCCACTACAATGGTATTGGGAGGATAAAGGGACAAAAGAGTATCTGCATGTGTTGAGAAGGAAGGGAGAGAGCCCTAAAGCCTTATTGTCCATGGAGGGAAGTCTATCAATAATACCTAGAGCTGGGCTTCCCTGGTGGCACAGTGGTTGAGAGTCCGCCTGCCGATGCAGGGGACACGGGTTCGTGGCCCGGTCCGGGAAGATCCCATGTGCCGCGGAGAGGCTGGGCCCGTGCGCCATGGCCGCTGAGGCTGTGCGTCCGAAGCCTGTGCTCCGCAACGGGAGAGACCGCAACAGTGAGAGGCCCGCGAACCGCAAAAAAAAATAATAATAATAATAATAATACCTAGAGCTGAAAAATAAAGAGACAGGAATAGAAGTATATTATTTAGCGATATAGAGATAAACGCCAAAAAAATCAGAAGAGTTGAAAAACGTTGCCTCTGGAGAAGGGGAAAGGAGAGGCAGGGAGTAGGGGTCCACCGTTTTTCATAACAAGTCTTACAGAGCTACTTAGGTTTTTCGTTTATAGGTATGTATGATTTCAAGCAAAGATGAGCTAAAAAAAAAAAAAAAAAAAAGATAAGAGCAGAAGTTACCAAAACAAAAAACCAAAGAAACAACAGAAAGGATCAATGTAAAATGCTGGTCCTTGAAAGAAAATTCTAAACCAGACAAATTTCTAGCACACCTGACCATTAAAAAAGAAAGAAAGAAAGATCCACTAACAAACAAAATTAGGAATAAAAAATGTACAGTCTCCACCTACACAGAAAATTTTCAAATACAGTGAATGACTTTGTGTATTTGAAAACTCAGATGAAATGGATAATTTTCTAAAAATAAATAAATTACCAAAGTTGGTGCAAAAATAACTAGAAAGCTATTAAAAATTTTAAATTGATAATCAGAGGTCTCTCACCCTAAAAGATATCTGGCTCAGATGGTTTTAGAAGCTCATTTTCTTAAACTTTAAGGCACAAGTAAATTCTTAAACAAATGTCATGCTCCCAAATCCTTCTGATAAAATTTTTGCAGGACACAGGATCACCCACCTATAAGCTACGTTTCCCAGCCTCCCTTACAACTAGGCGTGGCCATATGACTAAATTCCCACCTTTAATTATGAGCAGAAGTGGTTGGCTACTTCTCCACCACTTGCCGTGTTAGTTCCCTAGGGCTGCTGTGACAAAGTACCACAAACTGGGTGACTTAAGCAACAGAAATTTATTCTCTCACAGTAGAAGGAAGCTAGAAGTCCGAGATCAAGGAGTCGTTGCAGTTGGTTCCTTCTGAGGGTTATGAGGGAAAATCTGTTCCATCCCTCTCTCCTAACTTCTGATAGTTTACTGGAAATCTGTGGTATCCCTTGGCCAATCTCTGTCTGCATGTTTGCATGGCATTCTCCCTGTATCACTTCATCTCAACTGCAACCCCTTTATTAGTTTGCTCAATTATATCTGCAATGACACTGGTTCCAAATAAGGTCACATTTTGAAGTACTGAGGGTTAGAACGTCAACATATGAATTTGAGGAACACAATACTTGCTTAAAAGGAAATCGCTTGTCCTCCAGTTTCTTATTTTCCCCTTCCCATTGGCTGGAGCAAAGACACAGAACTGAACCACCTTTGATCATGTAGATGAAGACAGATACCTTAGGAGATGACAGAAACATAAAATGGAAAACCCCTGGGTCTCCACATGCCTACACGGAGGAGATCTGGACCATTCATTTCCAGACTGTGAGTGAGAAAGAGACTTCCATCTTATTTAAGCAACTGTACTTGGGTGGCTTTTTTGTCATAGGAGCTTAGCTTTTACCCCAACAAATACAGCTACTCAACTTACTTTATAAGAATCTTAACTTTAATACCAAAACCCAATAAGCACAGAATAAACAGAAAAAATGTAGAAGCGTATCACTTATAATCATAGATGCAGATAAAGAAATGCTAGCAAATTAAATTCTAGGAAATATACATTAAAAATAAAGCATGACCTAGTGTGTTTGTCTCAGTAATTCAAAAATGGAATAGTTCAACAGAAAATCTATTAAGGTTTGCTAATTTAACAGATTAAAAGAGAAAAAACCCACTTAATTCGCACAATAGATTCTGAAAAAATATTTACTGAAGTTCAACACTCATACAGTTGGGTACACAAACAAAGTGCATAGTTAATGATGGGAAGGATTTCTTGTTAAATTTGTTTGGTAATAGCACTACAGTTATTTTTCTTTTTTAAAGAATTCTTATCTTTTAGGGATAGACACTAAAATGTTTACAGATAGCATGGTGTAATATCTGACATTTGTTTCAAATGACACAGAATGGGGAGAAGTTAGCAGAGTACGGATAAAACAAGATTGACCATGTGCCAACAGTTACTGAGGCTGTGTAATGAGTAGACAGAGGTTTATTATACTAGTCTGTGTGTCTTTTTTATTTTTTATTTTTTTGCGGTACGCGGGCCTCTCACCGTTGTGGCCTCTCCCATTGCGGAGCAACAGGCTCCGGACACGCAGGCTCAGTGGCCATGGCTCATGGGCCCAGCTGCTCTGCGGCATGTGGGATCTTCCCGGACCGGGACACGAACCCGTATCCCCTGCATTGGCAAGTGGACTCTCAACCACTGCGCCACCAGGGAAGCCCCAGTCTGTGTGTCTTTATATGTTTAATTTTCCTATAACGAAGAGTTAAGAACATTCAAACTCATTCATGACTTTAAAAGAAAGTAGGAACAGAAGTCAATGTCCTTAACCTGACAAAAGTCATCTATCAAACTTAGAGGAAAAATCACCTTTGTAGGGAAACTTAAAAGCATTGCCATTAAGTTCAAGAACTAGACAAAGATGCCTGTTGTTGCTGCTTCCACCCAACTACTGGAGGTCCTAGCCTATGCAAGAAAAGAAAGAAGAGAAAGAAGATATATAAGTATTGGGGGTTGAGGGAAGAGACAAAACTATCCCTATGTACAGATAATATGATAGTATATAGAAAATCCAAAAAAACCTGACAAACTATTAAAACTAATAGTAGAGCTCAGCAAGGAAATCTAATTTTTAAAAAACATGATATTCACAGTAACAACAAAAATGATCCGGTATCCAGGAATACTTCTAATAAAAGATTTGTTTTCTGAAGAAAATTATAAAACATTATTAAAAACCTAAGAGGAGACTTGAATAAATGGATAGGTATATCATGTTTATGGAGAGGAGGACTGACTCTTGTAAAGATATCAATTATCCCCAAATTAATATATTAATTCAATGCAATGCCAATCAAAATCCCAACCAGATTTTTCTTGTAACTTGACAATCGTATCCTAAAATTCGTGTGAAAGATCAAGTGTCAAGAAAAGCTAAACAATTTTGAAAAGCAAGGTGAGAGACCTTCTTCTAAATCCATAATAGTTATTTCAATAAGATTACTGAGTAGGAATAGACAATCAGACCAATGAAATAGAATAAAGAGCCCAGAAACCCACATATCTTTGGAAATTTGATATATGACAGAGGAGATATCCCTAAACATCAGTAGCGAAAGAATGAATTATTTGGTAAATGGTACTAGGGCACTGGTTACTCACCTGGAAAAAAAATTAGATGTCTACTTCACAGCATATAGAACACATAAATTCCAGGCGTTCAAAAGACATAAATATAAAAAAGGAAAGTTTTTAATTTTCAGAAGAAAATGTAAGAGGAAACAAGAAAATACAGTAGGATACCTTTATGACCTCAGTATTGAAAAGGAGTACTTAAATAAAACATAAAAGCCTGACCCATAAAGGAAATGATTGATAAATCTGACTATAATAAGATGTAAAGCTTCATTAAAGAAGAGAAAACCTCTAAAAATTTAAAGACCGGGACTAGGAAAAGATATGTGCAACACACACAATAAGAGTTTAGGGAATTCCCTGGTGGTCCAGTGGTTAGGACTCGCATTTTCACTGCTGAGGGCAATCCCTGGCAGGGAACTGAGATCCCACAAGCTGCGTGGTGTGGCCAAAAAAAAAACAAAGAAAGAAAGAAAGAAAAAGAAAGAGTTTAATAAACTAACACAACATTGTAAATTAACTATACTTCAATTTTTAAAAAATAGTTTAATATCAGTATTTTATCCATACTTTATAAGGACCTCTTAAAGATCAGTTTAAGAGAGGTTCCATTTCCAGTGGATGGAGTAAGCATGCCCTGCCTGCCTCCGCCATTGAATGCAACTCTAAATCCCACACAGATTGTGTGGGGCAGTTAGCTCTCCAAGGACACTGAAAAGTAAGTGGTAATAGGCTGATGGGAGAAGGATGCCAGAATTCAGAGTTCTACCGAGTCAGTGGTGAGGGTACCTATTTTTCCCCTTTGATATCACCTGCCCTGAAGGAAACCCGAAACCCAGAAGCACATACTAGATGAGGACAGGAACCCTTTTCCTGGTCTGTAGAAGGGGAAAGGGATCAGAAAGGGTTCAGTATTTTTGTTGTTGCTGTTCCCTTGTTTAGCTCTCTCCCACTCCAATCGCCAGGTATTACCAAAGTGAAGGCATGATATTGGCAAGTGCCAAAGCCCCGAGGGACACAGAGGAGCGGTGGTCTCCAGAGTGGGGGGCAAATTTGCTGTTTGTTACTCTCTGATTTGAATGACTGAAGATTTCTCATCAGATACCATAGAGGCCAGAAGGAGGAGGAACAACAGTTTTCAAGTGCTAAAAGGAAAAAAACTGAGCCACGAATTCTATATCCAATCCAACACAATGCTTATCAAAGTTCCAACTGTGTTTTTTGTCAGAAATAGACAAGCCGACCCTAAAATTCATACAGAATTACAAGGGACCTTTAATAGCCAAATCAATTTTGAAAAAGAGGAAAAAGGGAGTTTCCTGGTGGTCTAACGGTAAAGAAGCTGCCTTACAATGCAGGGGACGCAGGTTGGGGAACTAAGATCCCACGTGCCACGGGGCAACTAAGCCTGCGTGCCACAACTACTGAGCTTGGGCACCTCAACTAGAGCCCACATGCCACAAACTACAGAGCCCACGCACTCTGGAACCCACACGCTGCAACTACAGAGCCCATGTTCCCTGGAGCCTGTGCACCACAACTAGAGAAGAAAAAACCCACATGCCACAACTAGAGAGAAGCCCACGCACCACAACAAAGAACCTGCCTGCTGCAACGAAAGATCCCGCGTGCCGCAACTAAAGCCCAACACAGCCAAAACTAAATAAAATAAATAAATAATAAATCTTAAAACAAAAAAGAAAAAGAGGAATGAAGTTGGAGGACTCATACTTCCCACTTTCAAAACTTACTACAAAACTACAGTAATCAAAAAAGTGTAGTACTCAACAGACGAATGGAAAAAGATGTGATACACACACACACACACACACACACAATGGAATATTACTCAGCCATAAAAAAGAATGAAATAATGCCATTTGAAGCAACATGGATGGACCTAGATATAATCATACTAAATGAAGTAAGTCAGAAAGAGGAAGACAAATATCATATGATATCACTTATATGTGGAATCTAAAAAGAAATGATACAAATGAACTTATTTACAAAACAGGAATAAACTCACAGACATAGAAAACAAACTTATTGTTACCAGAAGGGAACGGAGGGGGGGTAAATTAGGAATTTGGAATTAACAGATACATAATACTATATATAAAATAGATAAACAAAAAGGACCTACTATATAGCACAGGGAGCTATACTCAGTATCTTGTAACAACCTATAATGGAAAAGAATCTGAAAAAAATATATACTCTTCATTATATATATTCTATATTATATTTATATATACATATATATAACTGAATCACTTTGCGGTACACCTGAAACATTGTAAATCAACTATATTTCAATTAAAAAAAGAACAGTGTAGTACTGGCATAAGGATTAACATATAGATCAAGGGAATAGAACTGAGAGTCCAGAAATAAACCCATTTATCTATAGTCAATTGATTGTTGACAAGGGTGTCAAGACTGTTGCATGGAGGAAAGAATAGTCTTCAACAAACAGTACTGGAACAACTAGATAACCAAAAATACAAAAGACTGAAATTGGGCTCTTACCTCACATTATATACAAAAAATAACTCAAAATAGATCAAAGACCCAACTACAAGAGTTAAAACAATAAATCTCTCAGAATAAAACATAGATGTAGCTCTCTGTGATCTTAAATTTGGTAATAAAGTCTTAGATATGACACAAAAGGCATAAGCAACAAAATAAGAAATAGATAAATTGGACTTTATCAAAATTTTAAACTTCTTTAAATCAAAAGACACTGTCAAGGAAACGAAAAGACAATCTGCAGAATAGGAGAAAATATTTATATATCATAGATCTAGTATCTATGATATATAAAGAACTCTTACAACTCAACAACAAAAAGACAAATAAACCAATTCAAAAATGGACAAAAGACTTGGCCAGACACTTATCTAAAGAAGATATACAAATGGCCAATAAGCACATGAAAAGATACTCAACATCATTAGTTATTAGGAAAATACAAATTTAAAAAAAACAGTGAGATACCACTTCACATCCATTAGGTTGGCTACAATAAAATAAAATAAACAGGAAATAACAAGTGTTAGTAAGGATGTGGAAAAATTGGAACCCTCATACTTTGCTGGTGGGAATATATAATGGTGCAGCCACTGTGGAAAACATTTTGGCAGCTTCTCAAAAAGTTAAACATAGAATTATTATATGACCTAGCAATTCTATTCCTAGATCTATATCCAAGAGAATTGAAAGCAGGTGTTCACACAAAAACTTGTACACAGATGTTCATAGCAGCATTATTCATAATAGCTGAGAAGTGAAAACAACCCAAATGTCTGTCGACTGATGGATGGAAAAACAAAATGTGATATATCCATACAATGGAACATTATCTAATCATAGGAAAGAATGAAATATTGATACAAGCTACAACGTGGATAAACCTTGAAAACACTGTGCCAAGTGAAAGAAGTCAAACATAAAAGTCACATATTGTATGGCTCCATTTATATGAAATGTCCAGAATAGGTAAATCCACAAAGACAGAAGGTAGATTAGTGGGAACGGAGAGAGGGGGAAATAGGGAGAAACTGCTTAATGAGTAGAATTTCTTTTTGGGGGTAATGAAGATGTTTTGGAGGTAGATACTGGTGATGGTTGAGCAACATTACGAATGTACTAAAAGCCACTAAATTGTGCAGTTTAAAATGGTTAAAAGGGTAGATTATCTATCACATGAATTTTATCTCAGTTTTTAAAAAAGCATTCTAAATCCAGTGAAAATATTCTTCAAGAATGAGAGTGAAATAAAGGTATTCTCAGATAAAAGAAAACTAAGATAATTTGTCATCAGCAGACTTGTTCTAAAATAAATGCTAAAGGGATTTCCTTGGCAGTCCAGTGGTTAAAACTCCACACTTCCAGTGCAGGGGGTGCAGGTTTGATTCCTGGTCGGGGAACTAAGATCCCAGATGCCACACAACCCAAAATAAATAAAAATAAAATAAATGCGAAAGAAAATTCTTCAAGCTAGGAGGAAAATGATACCTAAAAGAAACTTAGGGCATCAGGAATGAAGAAAGAGAAAAATGGTAAATAGAATAGAGTATTTGTCTCCTCTTAAGTTCTTTAAAATATGTATGACAATTGAAAGCAAAAATTATAACATGGTTCAGTGAATTTCTGGTGTACATAGATGTGATACACATGACAACTACAAGATGAAGGGAGAAGGTAAAGGAACCTATAGGGTGGTAAGCTTTCTACATGTTACATGAAGTGGTAAAATATTAAATATATATTATAATCCCTGGAGAAACCACTGAAAACAATTATTTAAAACTATGCAAAGAGACATAGTTAAAAGCTCAACAGATAAATTGGAATACAAAATACTAAAAATGTTGACCTAGTTTTAAACATATCAATACACATATGAAATAAAAGTTGTCTAAAGCAACAGGGATTGTCAGATTCAATTTAAAATGAAACAAGATCCAACTATTTGCTGTCTACAATTTTGTAGTATAGGTACGTTAAAAGTAAAACAATGGAAAAAGAAACACCGTGCAAACACTAGTCAAAAGAAAGGTGAAGTGGCTGTATTAATGTTAGACGAAAGAGACTGCATAGCAAGGATAGTTTCCAAGAATAAAGAGGAGCAATATACAATAATTAAAGAATCAATTCACCAAGAAGATGTAACAATTTTAAATGTGTATGCACGTAGCAAAAGAGCTTCAAAATACACGCAGCAAATGCTGATAGAATTGAGAGAATTAGACAAATCCACCATTATAGTTGGAGACTTCAACACTCCTCTCTCAGTAATTGATAAACAAGCCAACAGAAAATCAGCAAATATATAGAAGAACTGAACTATTCCATCTAGCAACTGATCCAATTGATATTTACAGAACACTCCACCCAACAAGAAGAGAATACATTCTTCTCAAATGCACATATATATTTGACTATGATAGATCATATCCAGAGTCATAAAACAATACATATAATAGACTTGAAATCATACAAAGTATGTTCTCTGACCATAATGGAATTAAACTAGTAATCAATAACAGAAAGATAACTGGAAAAACTCCAAACACTTGGAAATTAAACAACATAATAATCCATGGGTCAAAGAGGAAGTCTTGAGGGAAATTAAAAAATACTTTGACCTGAATGAAAGCACCACATATGAGAATTTGTGAGATGCAGCTAAAGCCATGCTTAGAGGGAAATGTATACTGTTAAATGCTTCTATTAATAATTGAAATGAAGGAAGATCTCAAGGCAATGTGCTAAACTCCCACATTAAGAAAGTAGAAAAAGAAGAGCAAAGTCAACCCAAAACAATTAGAATGAAGGAAAGAATAAAGACAAAAAAGAAACCAATGGAATTAAAAGCAAAAACAATAGAGAACATCAAGGATGAAACTCAAAGCTGATTCTCTGAAAATTGCAATAAAAGTGGATAAATCTCTAGCTAGAGTAACCAAAAAGGGGGTGGAGGAGAAGAGAAGCCACAAATTACAGTCCTGCATCGTTATCTGGGAGGGATTCGTTTCAAGACTCACCTCAGATACCAAAGTCTGTGGATGCTCAAGTCCCTTAAGTCCCTTATATAAAATGGCAAAGTACAGTAAGCTCTCTGAATCCATGGGTTCCACATCCTCCAATAGGGAGGGCCGACCATAACAACTTCTGGAGTAACAGAGAGGATCCCCCTATAGACCCCACAGACATTAAAAGAATAATAAGAGAATACTAGGAACAATTCTACATGAATAAATTTGACAATTTAGATAGAATGAACCAATTCCTTGAAAGCCACATATTAACAAAGTTTACCTAAGAAGAGAGAGATGACCCAAATAGTACTGTATCTATTAAAGACACTGAATTTATAGTTTAAAGTATTCTCATAGTTTCTTTTAATGTCATTGGTTTCTTTTTTTAAAACATGTGTTAAAACTTAGAACTTCAAAACCCCCTCCTCGAAAAATTTAATTTTACTCTGATTTTTAAAATCAATTAAGAAAAAAACCAAATGAATAAATATCAAGGTGGACATAAGTAAGTAGAAAATTCACACAAGAAACAAAGAAAAACTATAAAGATGTTCAACTTCCCTAGTAATCAGAGAATGCAATTAAAATGACAGTAAGAAGTCGTTTGGTACCCAGAGTTTGATCACAGCAAGTTCTGGGAGGATGCAGAACTACAGGGCTGTCACTTACTTTTGGTAGGAATACAGCTGGCCTATCCCTGTGGAGAGGAAGTTCACAAGATAAAGATAAAAATGGTCCTGCCTTTCCCCGCAGCAATGCCCCTTCTAAAATGATCAAAGGAGTGCAAAAGAGAACATGCCAGGAAAGTTCACTGCAGCATTGTCTGTAAAAATATTTTATGCAAAATATTTTTAAGTCAGAGATTTATACATCGTATATTATTCATATGATGTAATACTATACGATATTTTAAATGCTATTTGATAATATGCTATTTTAAATAAATGACCTTAGAACTATGTAATCAACATAGATAAAAATCTCAAAGATAGAATGTGGAATGCAAAAGCAAGCTGTAAAATGACACTATGTATGTAAAGTTTGAAGACATGCAAAACAATGTTATATATGGGTACATGCAAATGCTTTAATAGTATAAAAATGTGCCTTGGAAATGTAAACACAAATTCAGGGCAGGCACTACCTCAGGGGATAGAGAGGAATGTGTGCAGTGTAGAATACACAAGGGGACTTCAACTGTACCTATAATTGCTTTTCTTTCTTTTTTTCTTTCTTTCTTTCTTTTATTTATTTATTTATTTATTTATTATTTTTTTTTTTTGACCGTGCCGCGTGGCCTGCGAGATCCCAGTTCCCCAACCAGAGATTGAACCCAGGCCCTCGGCAGTGAAAGCATGGAGTCCCAACCACTGGGCCACCAAGGAATCCCTCTTTTCTTTTTTTGGCCTCTCCCGTTGCGGACCACGGGCTCCGGGCAGGCAGGCTCAGCGGCCATGGCTCACGGGCCCAGCCGCTCCGTGGCATGTGGGATCTTCCCGGACCGGGGCACGAACCCGTGTCCCCTGCATCGGCAGGCGGACTCTCAACCACTGCGCCACTGGGGAAGCCCCCTCTTTTCTTTCTTTTTTTTTTTTTAAGAAATACTACCCAAGCAAGGCAAAATACTGGAATTCAATGGAGATGGATGATGGGATTCATGGGATTTCATTATGTTATTCTTTGTATTTTTCTAGATATTTGAATTATTTCATAATGGAAATGATAATCACCATTGGACACAGTAATGCATCCTAGTGGGTTAGAGTCCTTGGCCATGAGCACTGCGGCTCGGCTGCCCAGGCTCCGATGCCACTTGTACTTCTCTCTGGTTGCGGGACTTAGGAAAATTACTTAACTTCTCTGGGCCTCAGTTTCCTTAACTATAAAATAAGGATAATATTAGGACTTTCCTTACAGTATTTTTGTGAGGGTTACATGAGATAAAATGTAAGATGCTTAGTATAATGCCAGGCACATAGCAAATATAATTTGTGCTAGTTTTTTTTTTTTTTTTTTTTGTGGTACGCGGGCCTCTCACTGTTGCGGCCTCTCCCGTTGCGGAGCACAGGCTCTGGACGCGCAGGCTCAACGGCCATGGCTCACGGGCCCAGCCGCTCCGCGGCACGTGGGATCTTCCCGGACCGGGGCACAAACCCGCGTCCCCTGCATCAGCAGGCGGACTCTCAACCGCTGCGCCACCAGGGAAGCCCTGTGCTAGTTTTTTTTAATTATATTTTTTCCTCAACCTTTGAAACTCAACTATCAACTCTGTGCCACCATCCCCAACACTGCCTTCATGTCAAATCCATCTATCAACCCTGGACTAAGGAGAACTGGGCACTCCATTCTGACTGTTCACCTTGCTCACCTGTGTAGCTTAGCTATTTGTTTTGCCTGTCTTCCTGACTATATTATTTTCTTATTTACTTTTGTATCCCAAATATCTGGCAATGGTAGGAATATGAGAATCATTATGGATGCCTAAAAGAACAAAACAAACAAATGAACGTGAATATTGCTCCTGTCTCCAAATAAACCCACTAGTGTTTTCTCTCCCTATCCCTCCTCTTCCCAAGGGCCCTGGACCTTTACAGACCAGCTCAAATCCCTCTAATCCCAGAAGAAATACTTACGGGTCAGTACTCTGAACACATGTGTAGAAGACAAGCTTAAAACAGAAAAAGAGTCTCTAATGGTGGAATTTCAGACCCTAAGGGGCACACACCACACACACAGACACACACACACACCATCTATCTCTGCTCAGAGAGGAACTATCTCAACCAGTAAGAAATATTGAAAGATCATGTGGGAACAGAATTCTCAGAAAAAAAAAAAAAGTTGTGAATGTTATCTTGAAAAGTTGTAGTGAGTCACACTAAACAAAAACAACACACAAATCATATTCTTTGTGAATAAAAGAATGTTTTTCATTTACTGGCGAAGTTAAGTCTTCTTGTGAATTCTTTATTAAAGACTGAAGTAAGGAATTCTTTTGTTAAGTAAATATTCAGGCCCTTCCTTGCCAAAGAGCTTTTGAAATCCTTGCTGTAATTATGCTGATGTTTTCTGTGTTTATATGTTAAATGCCTAGAGCTTAATTGTTAATGGGCAAATAAGAGAAACCGCACAGTCCCTGCCAAAAGAGGCCGGATCTCTGGGGCCGGGAAGACAATGGCTCGGCAGGACTCCCCCGAGGGGCTGGAGGGCAGTTAGGACCGAGCGGTGGCCCGGGCTCTGCTCTCTGTGGACGCGGCTCACTTGGGCCTGGGAAGACACAGACCTAGAGGGAGAACAAAGGCAATGGTCAGGTCGTGGACCTGGGCCTGAACTCTAGACCGCGTTTTCTTTCTCCTCACCACCCCCAGGTCAAGAATTCCTGCTGCCCCAAGAAACCAGCCGGAAAATTATGATGCTGTCCGAATAACCAGAAACCAGGCAGAGAGCTTGGTCACAGGCTCTTATCCCAGGGCAGGTGTCCTGGGCTGGAGACCCACACCCCGCACTCACCAGCCACGCTCGCTCTTTCATCCCTTTCCGGGGTCCTCATTGGCATGATGGGGATGAGGGTACCCTTTCATAAGGGTTTTATGAAAATTAAATAAATAAATATTGTAGAAACATGCTTAGAACCGTGTCTGGCACAAAGTAAGTGCTATTTAAGTTAAAGATGTGACTGAGAGTTCAAAAAACTTTGTGTTAAGTTTCCAGGTATCGAATTCATCTGGAACAGTGGTGCAAGTAACACCCTATGCGTGGATCTTGTGGATCGTTTGCGGTGTTACAGGGACTTGCCGTACATATATGGTTGGTCCTCCCACGCATCAATGCATGTTTAATTATAGTGTAGTCTTTCTCGCCTCTGCCAACATCCTCTGGAAGATTACACACAGAAGATGGGAATTAGTGAGGAAACTTCCGTGTACCCCTACTGAAAGCCAAACAGGGCCTGTTCTGATCAACCCTGTCTTCTCTTTTTCTTAAACTCCTCCCCTTTAGGGGTTGGGGTCCTGGCAGAAGCGGGCTGGGACCTGCGGAGCCTGCTAGGGTATCTCCAAGATCATCTGAGCTATTCCATGCAAAATAACCTTAAATCCAAAGTTAGAAGATCCGTTGGAAGGAAGGAGTTAACTGGAAATCTCTCTAAGAGTGTTTGCTGAGAAGCCTTCCAGTAGTGTTGGAGTGGGGAGGCAAGCAGAGGAAACTCAGAGGGTGCAGGCTTGGTGCAGAGACTCAGTCGGCCAAGGCAAAGTAGTCCCCTCTGGGATCCAGACCTTCAGATGGGTTGAATGTGGTCAGAGATAAGGTTCTCACACAAGTAGCAGGGGGGAAAAAAAAACTCTCAAGGCTTAGTAGGCTCTTAAAATTTCAGAGTTGAAAAGGGGCATTTCAGCCCTCAGCTATCAGCAGCTAGCCAAGAGCTGAGTTTCCATGTTTCTGGGCACGAAAAGCTCCTTGGTTCTCAGCATCACTGGACCAGCGCCTACTTGGGCGTGAACTCCTTCGAGCACAGCCCCCGCCCGTCTGTGCTCTCTCCTGGAGAGAGGAATTCAGCAAAGCACTGTCACATAATCTCCTTGACTCTGCACAACCACACCGTTGGGGTAGACAGAGAGGTGCTGTTAAGGCATTTGACAGCCGAGGAAGCAGATGCTCATGGTGGCTAACGACATGCCCAGGACCACGTGGCTACTTCACCAGACTTGGGTACACCCCCTCTCGGTTTCTGAGAGATTCCCAAGGGAAGGAGGAAAAGCCAGGGTTCTACTCCTTGTGCAGGCACCAGGACCTGTTCCCCATCTTTCGATTAGAACCACGGCCAGTGGCCACATCAGGTGAAGGCCAGTCAGCAAGGACCGCACACAGACCTCGGTGCTCACGAGCCCCTCCTTCCTCGGCACCTTCAGAAGCAGCTGGTCTTGGGCTTTCCTAGTGGCGCAGTGGTTGAGAGTCCGCCTGCCGATGCAGGGGACACGGGTTCGTGCCCCAGTCTGGGAAGATCCCACATGCCGCGGAGCGGCTGGGCCCGTGAGCCATGGCCGCTGAGCCTGCGCGTCCGGAGCCTGTGCTCCGCAACGGGAGAGGCCACGACAGTGAGAGGCCCGCGTACCGCAAAAAAAGAAAAAAGAAGCAGCTGGTCTTGCTCGATGCCCAGAGGTAGGCTCTCCAGAAGCCCCTCCACTTCCTTCTGCCTGGGATACTGGGAAGAGGGGGGTTTTCAGAGATGCTGGAGACCCCGCTCCACAGGTGCCCGCACTTCCATCATGGGACAGCTCAATTCCCCTCACTCTGTGAAGGGGGCACAGATATTGGAGAGCCTCCTGCCAAGACCCTGAGGAAGCCAGGAAGAGATGCCTGGCCAGGGAAGGGGTGAGCCCCATGGGGAAAGGACTGCTCACAGCTGAGGAGGTTATTCGAAGAGACTTGGACTTGGAAAGGGCCCTGGAGATGGTGGGGTCCAGTCCCGGAAACTGGCTGAGGAGCATTGGAGCAAGAGACAGAAACCAGCCAAGTAGAGGAGGACGGGAAGGAGAGGGTTGAACAGTGATCAGAAAGACAAAGAACAGGCGGCTTGGAAGAGCCAAGAGCATAAATCGTAAATCGCTTGCAGACGCCCGTGCAATACACAACTGAGGCTCCCGCGGGGGTGCCCGTTGCTGTGGGCTCGGGCACGTCTACTCAGCACAGTGGGTGTGAGCCTGTGCGTGTGAGCAAAACCCCCAGTGAGTCATCCAGTGCATGTAATGGTCCTGTCAGTTCGTGAATCATGGAGTGTGTGTCAGAGCTGGGGTGTGTGTGTGTGTGTGTGTGTGTGTGTGTGTGTTTCAGTGCACAAGGCAGTGATGCCCAGAGTGATGCCGGGAGGAGGATGAAAGCCAGCCCTCCCAGGGTGAACTGTGTTTAAAGGGCACCACGCTTCATTCACACCGTGCATCACGCTCCACATTGCTGAACCTGGTCCAGAGAAAGCCATCTGTCCTCTCTTCCTGATGAACCCCCCCTATGGAGCAGCAGTGTGAAATTCTTCAGGCTTGTGGGGTTGTTTTCAGAGTCAGAGATGGCCAGGATCTTAGAATCCCAAATTTCAACCCCTGCGTTTTAAAGACAGAGGAACAGCAGCAGGAAAAGCCAGCCCCATGGTCCCAGAGTCACAGGGAGAGCTTATAGCAAAGCCAGATGCAGACCCAGGTATCCTGGCCACCCCCATCCTGCTGTCCTTGTTCCGCCTGCAGGTCCTTTTCCCTTTTTGCTCAAGGATGTGATGAGATCACTCCTTTTTACTAAAATGCACCAGACCCACCCATGAAGTGAAACACTGTTGTTGCATCTTAGAGGCTAGAGTCCATGAATAACCTCACAGGCAAAGCTGGTGCGTCTCTGGCCAGGTGGCTTAGACTGAGCGTCATTTCACCTCTTCTCCCAGAGCCTCACTCTCACCCCACCCAGGTCAGGAGGAGCCCAAGGGAGACCGCTCTTGGGTCTGTGTCCATAACTGGCAGGGCCGTTTGGCAGACGATACCGTGATTCAGAAGTTGCTATGAGCCATCTATGAATGTCTCACTCAGGATGCCTAGCTCTTTCTCCTTTCGCCTTCCTGGGGGCTGTTTCACTGCTCAATTGCTCCAGAAAAAATGAAAAATTAAATACAGCAGAGGATTCACTTTAGCAGTTCTGAGGAAGGGTTTACTAGGTAAAGAGCCTGAACCTATTAGCTATTAAGATGGGGTTTAGGATAATCTATGAGTTTCAATTATCCATTCCATTCATTCTTCTCTGATGGCTTAGAGTTGACCCGAACTTCAAAGGGAGCAATTCAGCCCCTGGATTTATTGTTCTAGTTTCATATTAATTAAGTACTTACTATACACCCAGCTTGGCTGAGACCATTCAGTGGGCACAGACTCTGCCCTGCCTCCCCGGAGAGCAGAGACTGATTAGCTCATCTATGTGGACTTCAAAGCCCTTTACCTCCAATAGCATCTTGTCACTGAATGTGGAGGTGGCTGGGATGCCGAGGGTGCAACAGGACAGAGTGAATAAAAGGAGCAGAGAAATCACGGCTCCGGGTCAGGTGTGGAGCGATGCCGGTCTTACGTCTGAGCCCAGGTTCTGCAGTCACAGGAAGGTGTGCCCTGCAGTCATCAGGGCTCTGCTAAATGTACACATGGGGAAAGGAAGTTAGGAGCCTTCTTGTGTGCTGGACCAACTAAGGGACCAAGTAAACACTGATATAGTTAAGTGTCCTTCATACACGGCACATGGGCCAAAGGAGAATCACCAAATGTTTCCTTGAATATAAATAAGTGTATTTACAAAGGTATTTATTTCAGCAGTGTATGTAATAGCAAAAAGCTGTAAACAACCCCCAAAAATCCATTAATAGGAGATTAGTAAAATAAATTATGGTACATCCATTCAATAAAAAACAGTGCAGCTGCGAAGAAGAATGAGTTACATCTACATACATGAACTTGAAAAGAGATCTATGATTATTAAGTTTTGAGAAAGCAAGTTATAGAAGATGATGTTATCTGTATTAAAAAATTTTAAAGGGTAGCCTATAAATAGATACATATGTTTATATATATTTGTACATGTTTTAAAATGTGGGGGAAATGTGGAACCTAAGTATATGGAAAAAATGTGGAAGGATACACATGAATCTGGTTACATTGTTTACTTCAGAGGGTGAAGTTGGAATGGATAAGAAAGTCTATTTTTCTATACTCTGTACTGTTTGACTTTAAGTATGAATTATTTTTATAACTTCAATAAAGAACAAAATGTATTGTGAAAATAAAGAGAATAAAAATAGGTTTGTCGATGCTTCCCAGACACCCTCAACACTGGAGCTTGCCCCCATGTGAAATGCCTCGCCTGTTATGACATTTGGAGAGCTGGCAGCCATCGCTTGAGAAAACATGGCACATTTGGCCTCTGCGGCAGCGTCATGGAACAAACAGAGACTTCGGCTGTCAGCTCCAAAGAAAAATACTGATTTGCGTAAACTTATGTGACCTAAACTTATTCAGTGACTTTGAGATATCTCACTCTAAACAGATAAAATTAATTAAAAGGAGCACAAGTTTCTGGTAACTGTACTCCACCTCCTCCATTATTGATCCAGGGCATTGGAAATCGGAATACATCACAGATTCTTAAATCCCAGCATGAGTCAGGAGGAGGGAAAGGGCAGGGAAGAGGGTTTGCTGTATGTGCCGGGCGCTGGGATGGGCACCGTGCCTACACCATCCCATTGGATCCTTGTGATGATCCAGCAAGGTAGGAGGAGAGGATGTGAACGTACACACACACACACACACACACACACACACTGGAGCATGCACTAGAAACTACAGAACAAGACAGAAAGGGAGAGCCCAAGATCCAGGGAAGAAACACACCCATGGCCTGAGAGTGGGTACCCAGGCAGGCTACTCATCAGGCCAGCAGAGTAGTGATTCTGGGGTCCCTCGGACACCTCGGCCAGGAGCCTGGCTATTTTGACACCACCTGGGTCTACTTCATTCCCACTGAGGGTCTGAAGCTCTGGGGACTGGGGCCGAAGCAGGAGAGGAAGCTGCTGTAGCCAGGACTGAAATCTAACTCAAACCAGCTTTGGCACAACATTGAGTTATTTGGCTCTTGGAACTAAAAATGTCCATGAGTAGATGGCTCACTGGAATTAGGACTCAACTAATGTCAGTCAGGGTTCATTCTGTTTCTGTATTTCTCAGCTCTGGTTTCCTCCGTGTTGTCTTCATTTTTCAGGCAAGCTCTTCTGTTGTGGCAGCAAAGATGGTCCCAGAAATTCCATGTTACTTGGTTCCTTTCAACTATCCATTCCCATGAAAAGCAAGCATTTTTTTTTTCCCAATAGTTTCAGCACGAGTGCCAGGGATGGCTCTCAGGGGACCAGCTGGGGTCATGTGCCCATTTCTCAATTAATTACCATGGCAACCTGATTGGTTTTTCCCAGCCTTTTCCAGATCACATGGATTAGGAATGAAGGAGTGGTCTCCCTCTCCAAAACTGGAGGGATAGTACCACAGGAAGAAGGGAAGGATGCTGGGCAAGCTGACCACAGATGTTCATCACAACGTCACAGAGAAACCTACCAGGAACTTGTAAACTGAGAAACTGGTAGGTGTTCGTTATTTATACCTGTCATCTCTCGGCAACCATAAGACCCTTGGAAATTGTTCAACACAATGACATAAGTTCTGAAGACACTACCGACCCTGGTCTCCCATTGCTTGCCCTCTACTCTTGGAGACCCAGTCCCTACCTCTCCTTACTTTGAATCTGGGAGGATGAGGGTGGACACAGAGGCATGGGCTGCAAGGGGCACGTGTGTCGTGGCACTGGGGGGGAGGGGCGGGCAGGAAGTATGAGCGAGTGAGGGGGCACATGCTTGTTCTCACTGGGGGCTGCCTCGTGCTGGGGTTCAGGAAAGCTCTCTGCTGGGCACGGCCAGGGTAGGGCTGCCTTGCACGCTTGTTCAAGCCGTGCCACAAAATACTAAATACAACCAAATTTTACTAGAGGAAGGAGCCTCCTCATCTTCACAGAGATGCCATAAGGGCAAGAGGAGCCCTGCTAGTAAGTGACAGAGAGAGAAACCCAGACCCCACTCCATCATCAGCTGTGTGACTGTGAGGATAAAAAGATGATCGTGGGCGTTACGGCGCTTCTGGAAAAGTCATAAACACAAGGTATCATTCTAAATCCCTCTCCAGTTCTCCAGCCAGCGGAGTGCTAGAGGTTATCTAATTTGTTCCCAGGCTCTAGTCATATGAGAGCACAGACTGTGGGAGAGATTGATGCCTGCGGTTCCCTTGAAAACACCACACCCACGGCAATCTCTTGTTTTTCCATTTCTATTACATATAGGACTGTATCAGGTATTCATGCCCACAACTTTTTTCTTCTTTTTCTTTTTCTTTTTTTTTTTTTGGCCACGCCACTCAGCTTGCAGGATCTTAGCTCCCCAACCAAGGACTGAACCCCGGGCCCTCGGCAGTGAAAGCACAGAGTCCTAACCACTGGACCGCCAGGGAATTCTGTATCAGATATTTAGAAGTTAGTGTGCTTTACAATATTAATAACCTTTCTTTGAGTGGATGCAGTCTGTGTTGTTGGAGGGGGAGGTTGTCTATGTAGGGGCAGGGGATGTATGTGTCCATCCTCAGTCGGATTCTAAACTCTTAGAGAATGACATTGTCCTTCGTTGTATGTCCCATGTCAATTATTTTTTTCCCTTGGTCACTGTGTTAAGAGTTAAACAAATGAAAACACTTCTGATAGAGATGAAATTAAATAACTTATAAATGATGCCTAGACAGTACTTGGTCTATGAAAGATGCTTTCATATATATACGAAAGATATATATATTTCTTTCCCCTCACTCCTCTTCTGGTGCAGAAAAAATAAGAACATTCATTTAACCATATTAATTTGAGGCCACTTGTTAATTGCCAGGCACTGTGCTGGGCACTGGAGACACAATGATACATGAGAAATAATCTCTCAAGTTCTGTGGTCCATCTGGCCAGAAGAATACCCTTGATTGTAATCTTTCACACGTTATATGGGCTTGTAAACAAGGCGCTCTTGGATGGAGGACAGTGGAAGGATAGTTTGATGGTTTTAATGATTTTCCGGGGTTGGAAGGGCAGTAGGAGATGCCAGCTTAGAAGGTGATGTTTGAATAGGGTCTTGAAGGATGAACAGGAGTTCACGAGGCCAAAAAGCAGCAAGAGTGTTACAAGCAGAGGAAACAGAACAATACTAAAAGTTAGCTTGAAAATAACCTCCTTCTTTTTTTTTTTTTTTTTGCGGTACGCGGGCCTCTCACTGTTGTGGCCTCTCCCGTTGCGGAGCACAGGCTCCGGACGCGCAGGCTCAGCGGCCATGGCTCACGGGCCCAGCCGCTCCGAGGCACGTGGGGTCTTCCCGGACCTGGGCACAAACCCGTGTCCCCTGCATCGGCAGGCGGACTCTCAACCACTGCGCCACCAGGGAAGCCCAATAACCTCCTTCTTGAACAGAACTATGATCTGTTGCAACTGCCAGGGAAAGGACCCCAAATCAAAAACTGTTGACTGGAAGCAAGAAAAGGGCTTCAGAGCTGGGCTCCATCAATCATCTCAAACTTAGGGCTCTTCAGGGCCTGGCACTTGCCTTTACGTACTTTCAGTTTAAAGATGTTTGGAGCTTTTAAAATTATGCATGTTATTATTTTCCATTATCTAGAAAGGAACTGTTTTTAAAGCTGAAGACCGAAAGTTGAAACCCCCAGGAATTTATTTTAAACTTGGGAATTTCCCAGAGGCCTGAAATTTGGTGTCTGGGTTCCAGCTTTGGGCCTAATTGTTGGGTTCCCTTCTCAGACTCTGCCTCTGTGTGTGTCTACTGCCTCCCCCGCCCCCATCTGTACCATCTGTTCAGCAGGGCACAGCTTTCCAAAGCCCTGGGTCAGCCCTCTCCTGGTAACTCTACCTGGGGAGAAAAGCAGCTCTGATGACCCACCAGATCAAAGATAAAGCCCAAAGTGTTTACAGTATCAGCTATCGCTCCCTGGAGAGAAGGACTGTATCTTTCTCTATGGCTGCAGAACCCAACTGTAGCTTTTTTGAATGACTGGCCCTGTTGGCACCTCCAGGCCCAGGATCCCAGCTGCTGCTCTAGCCCAGCCCAGGGAGGGAGGGAGGCAGGCCGCTGACAGGACGCCCCTCGTGAGAACAAAGCTATCAGCCCCATCTTCGCAGGGTACCAGCCTCACCCTCACACCTGCCAGGCGGGGCCTCCTCTTTCTTGGTAAACTTCTTTGTCCCTTAGTTCAGTGATGGGCAGGCACATGGGGGACTCAGTTAGGGCTTGTGGTTTATCAGCAGCTGGTTTTGCGACAAGACCTTAAGATCTGGAATCAGGAGACCTGGGTTGATATTCTTCTTCCACCTGTGACCAATTGCCTGTCTGAGCCTTGGTTTCCTCATCTTTAAAACAGTGATGCTAATTATGCCTCTCAAAGCTGTTCACTCATTTACAAGGGCAACATGGAGTAGAAGAAGCAGAGTGGGGTGGAGGCCAGGGCTCAGCTTCTGCATTGGTACAGTGCCGGGTACACATACAGTCTGTTATTCCCTAGTTATGTGACCCTCAGTGTTCCTCATCTGTGAAATGGGATCATAATTGCTCCTCTTTCATGGGGTCTTTAGGAGGATTAAATGAGATATACTCATGAAGAGCTGAGTACAGTGTCTGGCACATAATAAAGTTTATCCAGGATCTACTCTGTTCTCAGTGCTGTGGAAGGTGCTGGGGTTCCAGAGGTCAAAGGCACAGAGCTCACAGTGGGGTAACTGTGAAGAGACTCAAATATCAATAAAATAACAAATGCAAATGCAAATGCAAATCAGGTCTTAGCCCTCCTCACCGCACCTCACTTCAAAAATCTCACCCAGTGTGTGTGTGTGTGTGTGTGTGCGTGTGTGTGAGATCACCCCGTGGCATGGCCCCTGCCTACCTCTCCAGTGTGAGTGTGTGTGTGTGTGTGTGTATCCTCACCACATGGCATGGCCCCTGCCTACCTCTCCAGCACCTTGTTCTTTGGCCTTCAGCCACACTGGACTCCTTTCTAGCCCTTGAACCCACCAAGCTCTTTCCTGCCTCAAGGCCTCCGCTGGGGTCCCTTCTGCCTTGAACAGTGGTTCCAGCACTGGAAGGGTCTCAGCATCTTCCACGAACTTGCTGGAAATGAAAATTCCTCAGGCCTGTCCCAGCACTCCTGAATCAGAAATCCACGCCCCCTACCCCGGGCAGGCTCGGCACCCTGTGCATTCCAATGCGCTAACATTTAAGAACATCTGGCTCTTACCCTCTTCCCTCTGCTCTTCATTTGGCCCCTTCCTCAGGGAGGGATTCCCCCTTATCCTCTCAGAAGAGCCCCTGCGGCCATAAGAGGTCTGTGAAGTGTCCTGTGTTTTTCTTGTTGACCTGTCATTTAGTCTGGAAGAAATGAGAAGTCTCTTTAAGAAGCCAGTTTGGAGCCCACAGGACGAGCTCTGGATGGATGAAGTCAGCAAAGCCGCGGCCAGCACAGGGACACACGCAGACCTCCTGGCCTGGCCACACAGCTGTTTCACAGAGAGAAAATGGGAGGCGCAGGGGCCTGGAGCAGGTGAACAGGCTTAAGTGGAGAGAAACTAAGTCACTTGGGGATATTTAGCACCTAATGGAAAAGCAGAAATGTTGAGGATGTAATTAACACCTATATTCTAATCTCACTAGTAGCTAAGTAGGACTTAGCCCTAAGCTTGAAAATAACAAAATAGCCCCAGGAAGACAAAAGCAAATCTAGAAAGATGTTGCTAAAAGTTAAGTTAGTGATACCTAGGAAGCTGGTTTCTTTGTCCTTTGAACATATCGGCTCACTGTAGTTTAGCAAAAACTCAAAGTTCCCCGAGTTAGAGCTGTTGCTTAAATATTTGTCACTGCAGGAGCGAGTATACGCCTGCCATCGCTTGGGTCTGCATTACTCAGGCAGTCCTGCTATCCACACACTCACCTGACAAATAGCAGCTTCCTCACAGTCAAAACAGAGACCCTAGAAATGACCAGGAGGTGCCATTTTCGCACCGAAAGGCAACAAGGTCCTGGACAGGGAACAGCACGGACCTGCGGGCATGGAGGAGGGCCCCGCGGCTGACGTGCACAGCAGGCCTCCTCTTTCCGTGCGCTTCTGCAGAAATAATGCAATTGGGAGGGGCTCGGGAAGCCGCAAATAGAATAAAGGAAGGAAGGGAAACATCGATAGCTGTGGAGAGGAGGAAGGGAGGCGGGCGTGCTGCCTGAGCCTTGCTGTCAAGAGCAGGAAAGAGGCAGCAGCGCTGGCCGGCATCCCTCACCCACTATTCAGGCCTGGGCATGGACCGGGCTCCCAGATCACTTCCTGGGCAGCCTCCACCCAGCCTCTCCCCGGTAGACACTAGTGTCCATCTCCCACAGGTGGGAATGGAGAGGCAGAAAGACTACATAAATTGCTCCAATTCCCAACATAAATAAAAGCACTGAGACTTGAACCCAGGGCCCCCCATCCATCACCCCGAGCCTTCCTCAGCCACCACAGCTGCCTGGCCCATGAGAGCACAGCTGTCTGGTCCAGGGGGGCACTCACGCAATAGAAGCCCAAGCGAGTTTGGCAGGAGGGAGGACCACTTTACCTGTGTGTATGGAGTTGGCTTCCCAAGGCTGATCCACCTGGGAAACAGCCTCTGGGGAAACTTGATCCCTAGCCCCCGCCCCAGCGCAACACAAACTGATGTGTATCTCTCTGAAAGCAGGCGGACTGAGACCAGCAAGTGGCCTGCACAGGACCTCAGAAGACGCACACCTTGCTCCTTGGGATTTGCCCGTTCCTCCCCGCTTCCTGGAGGGCCTGCAAGAGAGAGGGGGACTCAGAGAAGCAGGACACGGCAGGCGTGGGGCTCCCGGGGAGCAGGAGGCAAGCGGGGTCTCCCCTTCGTTGATCCACACCCCCGAGCCTCCGGGACCCAGCATCCGCCCTCTCCCTCCTCTCGTTCTGCAGTGTTTTAGTTGGAAAGTAAGACCCAACTCGCTAAATCAAAGTGGTTTCCCCAGCAACACTGGGAGAAGCCGGTTTACTTACAACAGGTAAATAATGCATGAGCTCAGGCTGAGAAATACGGCAACCAAGTTCATGTTACTAACGGGTTCACTGAACCTGGAGGCTCGGCTCCTGAGCCCAAGTCCCAGGGGATAAGGTTGCAATTTCCCGCCTGACCCTCCTCTCCTAAGGAATCCTTTCTGTGTTCAGGTTGTGTGTGTGTGTGTGTGTGTGTGTGTGTGTGTTTCTCCTATTTTTTCCTGGCTATTTCCTACTCTCTAAATCAAACTGCCTCTGCCTTCAAGAGCAAGGGACTAGGCACCCATCCTCCGTGTGGCTTCTCCCGTCTTTAAAGACAGGGTGCTGAGAAAGGCTCTCTTTTGCAAAGTCGGGCAAAGCAGCACAGACCAGCATCAGGCTCCCTGGTCTGCCAGGAGACGGTTCGTTTCCAAATCCAGTCGGTGTACCTGACAGGTCTGTCAGGTCCCCCGTGAGCCCTGGTACAGATGCACTCTGCCAAAAAGAGATGCAAACCAAACCAAATTTTGAAAGAACAACTCTTGATAAAGACAGTGGGCTCCTCCCTCCCCCTGAGAATAACTGATACTGAATCTACATCTCTCTACCCTCCAGGGAAGATGTTGGGCTTTCTCTGAGTGGCCCTCTGGAAGTAGTAAGTTCTGTTTTTAATTTTATAAAGATGAAATGATAGTAGACTAGAGAAAACGCTTTTTCAAATTACACAGCGCCCTCTCAGTTTGACATCGCCCTGCACCCCCATGCCAAAAAAATCACTCATTTAGACGATTGAAAATTCAGTACAAGGAGAAATTTTAAAAAGTCAGTCATAATGAACTGGCAGGTTTTATGGCGGGAGGAGGTGAAGATTTAGTTCCTGCCCAAAAATACTGGCAAGCTTTGGGGTTCCCTTCTGAGGATAGTTAGCCCTCCAAATCCCATAAGATGAAGCATTTACAGACGTGTATAGCACTGACTTATCTTGTCCACCTGCTGTCCACCTGTGCCAGCAGATGTGGAGAGAGTAGTTGGGTCTCTGTTTACCTTGGTTCACTGTCTGGTACACAGCAGATACCATCTAGGTGAATAAGAGAAGCTGATGAAAGCATCTCACTCTATTGAAAACAAAAAAAATTAAGAACTTGCCTCAACACAAGCAATGAGATTTAGGCAACGATGGCCACTTGTTGTGTCTGTTCAAACAGATTTGTGGTATTATAAAGTGGCCTGACTCAGAGATTGTATGAAATGTCAAGGCGTTAATGAATAACTCTCTGTGGAAATGCTCCTATTGGAAATCCCCCAGTTTCTCAGGTGGAAAGGAAGTAATTCACACTGACAATAGATACTGCTCCGTGACTGCAAAACGAGGCACGTCTTCAGTGAGTATCATAGCAACCTAGTTGGTCTGTGAAAATTATGGCAGTTTTGCACTAAAGGCTGAAAACTGAACAGGCAAATCTGTTAGAAAAACGACTCTTCAAAGAGGAAATTCTGACATGTGCTGCAATATGGATGAAATTTGAAGACATTACACTAAGTGAAATAAGCCAGCTACAAAAAGACAAATACTGTAAGATTCCCCTTAAGGGGGGTACTTAGCATAGTCAAGTTCATAGAGACAGAGAGGAGAATGGTGGTTGCCAGGGGCTGGGGGCAGAGAGGAATGGGGAGTTATTGTTGAATGGGTTTAGAGGTTCAGTTTTACACGATGAAATGGGTTCTGGAGATGGATGGTGGTGACGGTTGTATGACATTACAAATGTATTGGATACTACTGAGCTGTATGCTTAAAAATGGTTCAGGGGCTTCCCTGGTGGCACAGTGGTTGAGAGTCCGCCTGCCGATGCAGGGGACACGGGTTCGTGCCCCGGTCTGGGAGGATCCCACATGCCGTGGAGCGGCTGGGCCCGTGAGCCATGGCCGCTGAGCCTGCGCGTCCGGAGCCTGTGCTCCGCGACAGGAGAGGCCACAGCAGTGAGAGGCCCGCATAACTGCCAAAAAAAAAAAAAAAAAAAAAAAAAAAGGTTCAGGTGGTAAATTTTACATTACGTGTATTTTACCGCCATAAAAAGGCGGGGGAGAAAAAGACCCAGGAACACATGTAAACAGGACGACTGAAAAATCTTCAGGTAGCTACTGAAGCAGTTTAGACAAAACCATCCAGATAAAGCAATGTCTGACTTGTGACCAAAATAAAGTGAGGTGTTTGGTCTGGACTGAAAATTTGTTTAGTTGATCCCAGATCATGCGTTCACCACTAAACATTATGACAGGCACCTAAGAAATGAAAACGTACTCAGGAACAACCAACCGAGAAAATGATGGAAGGCATCATTGGAGGGCATGCACCCTGTCGGTCGCAGGTGACGCAGCAGGTATTTAACAATTACCCAGCAGTAGGCAGCCCGCAAGTGTGGACTGCCTCATGGATGGGGCAACACGATAGCAAATACCGAAGAATGCTTTGGAGAATCACCACCACAAAATGTACTGGGATTGCGCTGTAACAGCACATCAACAAATCTTGTTCCGCAGAGCAAACAGTCTGTCTGTTGGAGAAAATGAATAATTACTGTAGAAGTTATTGACAGAAGCACAAAAGTCTTAGGAGAAACATCACAAAACCTACTGAGAAAAATAAAACAATGAATGTCCCTGGCAGAATGGCTCTAGAGGAACAGTGGAAGCTGAGAAACTCGTGGAGTAAAACCTGCTACCCGTTTGGAAACCGGAGAGGTATCTGGACACTCACGTCCCATCTCACAGGCATCAGGATCTCACCCGCTTTGGCATCAGTTCAAAAGGCAGTACATCGAAACGATTACATATCAGTGTGACATTCTTGTCCCAACTACAGATTATGTTCACATTCTTGGCTAACACAGCAGGGACTGTTATAATAAGTTACACAAACCCACTAAGGTTATACCTTAATGCTTTGCAGTATAGGTAGTACTTCCAAAGCATGATTGGACCTCTTATCAAATGTGTACTTTTGTTTCTATTCTCCCATTTTTACTACCCGAAGAAAATCGTGAGACTAGTTGAAGTAGCATTTTACAGGAGAAAAAACTAAATCCAGGCCGGGCCTTCCCAGGCCTGTCTTTGTGTCCTGACCTATCACTGTAGCTACACTTGGACATTCATCCCTCGGTGGACACGTCCCTACAGGTCAGGATGTATCCTCCAAATGCTACCCTGTAACATTTTACATGCTTTCCCTGGATTACCCCAATAACTGAGCGGGAAAAATAGAAGTGTTAGGGCCCCAAGCTGATGGACATTTGGCAAACCTTTGCCTCACTTAGCGCCATGTAAGCCAAGAGATCTCTACGGCTCTGAGAGCTGGCAGGCACCCCTCCCGCCCCATAGGCTGCCCTGCCACATCACCAGGACGCACATCCCTCCAGGACGACCTTGCCCTGGCCTCTGACTCACCTAATCACAGCCCTGTGCCTCTCCATGAACTACAGGGAGTAATTTAGGAGTTTGGGCCTATAGAGTGCCAATCAGCCGGGCCAGGGAGGGAAGGTCCCACAGAATCGCTGAGGCCTCGGGTCAGGGCAGGAGTGGCTGCCGAGCAGAAGAGGAAAGGCCAGTGGCCAGCCGGGCAGAAGGCCAAACAGGAATTGGGCGGTGCTCACAGAGGGCTCTGTCCTATGACACAGTGACTCCCGCCCACAAGCACATCCCTGGCACAGTTAAGAACTCGGGGTAGACCTCTCTGCAGGGCAATGGGTGTGGCCTGCATCCTAAGCCTCCGATGGGTTTTGAGGGGCTCTGAGGAGTCCCCAGTTACTGTCAGAAGGAATTATCCACAGCCACAGAGGCTGGGCCTCCCTCTACTGGACCAGACCTCACCCCCACACACCTGCAAGCCTGGCTTCCCTCCCCCAGTTTTTCCAGAATTCTTTACTGCTCTTAAAATACCAAGAGCTCCAGTTTAACTGCCCTGACCACTGCCCTCCACCCCCTTGTTCCTGTCCCCTCGCTGCCCCTAGAGCCCCCCACCCTTGCAGGAGGGACTCTGTTCCTCTTCAAGCTTCCTTTACCTCTTTGGGAACTGGGGCACACATTATTTTCTTCCAAATCCTTGACCTACAGCAGGACAGTGAAGGGAAATTACAGCATCATTGGGAAGCTAGGCTTGCCTTTGATCCTGCTTATGAAGGGCATGTGGAGGCACAGGACATCAGAATTGCTGCCCAGAGCCAGGCCCGGGGACAGCACCAAGGGACAGCCCGCGGGAGAGCACGGCCCCTCCCAAGCGGGCAGCTCCCACTGTCGGGCGGTGCACCCAGACTCCCGGCCTCTGCTCTGGGACAGGCACCCTCTGCTCTGGGTTCCTTCTGAAGGAAGACTCCACGGCACTGCTGGGCCTCTGAGACTTCAGAGGCCTAATGGGATGCAAATTGGCATTTGCTCCCTTAAAGATGTATTATGCATGGACTTTCTATTAGATTTCACTTGGAAACTCATCATCCATCACCCCAGCAGGGCCTGCACAAAATCGGGCCTGTGTCAGCAGTTTCTTGTCAGCTGGGATCTGATGCCAAATTCATCTCCCTCACAGGGGGGTCTGGGGGACACCAAAGGTTTGGAACGCGGCCGGGGTGGATCGCGAAACCACTTCCGGGCGTCCTCCGAGGCGGTCTAGTCCTGGCTGGGAGGGGGCGGGGCCAAGATGGGAAGGCGGGGCCTCACCCGCCGCAGCAGGGGCTGGAGTGGCTTGACTAAAGATGCCCGCGGCGCCCAGTGGACCCTGATGATGAGAGAGAGAGGCCTGGGCTGGGAGGGGAAGAGGGAGTGAAGGCTTTGACCGAGGGCCCAGACTTCAGTCTTTTACCCAAGGGGGGGAAAAGATTCCTGAGTCATCTAACAGGATTAGTCTGGAAGACTATTCCTCCCTTGGGTCACACACGAGCCATATCCCTGTACCCCTGCACACACTCACAGCCGCCACACATGCACACATCCAACCCACCCATACCCTCACGTTCACACATACAACATTCACACACATGCTCACACTGTCCCTCACACACGTGAGATATACACACATGCTCACATGCACTGCACCCCCTGCTCATACATGCACATGCTCACACACACCCATATGCCCCCTGACTTACACCCATGCAAACACACGCAGCACTGCAACACACACACCCGTACCCTCACACCCACACTCACACATGCACACATGCTTATACGTGCACACTCACAATCACATCCATACAACACACATCCTCGTATCCCACCCCCAACATGCAACACATACACCCACACCCTCACACACTCTCATTCACAGGTAGTCACACCCCGCACACACACACACACACACACACACACACACACACTCACATCCAGCATTACCTCTGAGGCCACAGAAGGCAGAGGGAGCTTTTCTTCATTCATGAAAGGCTGTGGAGGCAACCTTCCAGAGTCGCTAGGATACAGACTCTGTGGGTGTTATCCAAGCAATGGTAGCTGAGTTCCAGGCTCTGGGGAGCAGTGACTGGGGAAGTGGGAGCCATGTTCCCTTCCACTGCGTCTTCCCACCGACAGAAAGGCAGGTGGGCAATGAGGCACAAGGACCCCAACAGAAAGATTCAACTGGGTGCTGGAGGTATGATAAAGTGCCAGGTGGGAAAGAGAGGTTTCAGCCCTTGAAGACTCTGAAACAATAAACTCATCGGGGACTTCCCTGGTGGCACAGTGGTTAAGAATCCGCCTGCCAATTCAGGGGACACGGGTTCGAGCCCTGGTCCGGGAAGATCCCACATGCCACGGAGGAACTGAGCCCGTGCACCACAGCTCCTGAGGCTGTGCTCTAGAGATCTCGAGCCACAACTCTGGACCCCACGTGCCAAAACTCCTGAAGCCCACATGCCTAGAGCCCGTGCTACGCAACGAGAAGCCACTGCAATGAGAAGCCCACTCACCGCAACGAGTAGTAGCCCCCGCTTGCTGCAACTAGAGAAAAGCCATGCACAGCAACGAAGACCCAATGCAGCTATAAATAAATAAGTAAGTAAGTAAATAAATAAATAAATAAAAATTTAAAGATAGATAAACTCATCAGCCACTGTTGACGGAGCATCTCCTCTGTGCCAGGGTTGAGTTGGGGGCCTTGAGACCCAGAGCCTGCTTGTCAGGAGACATCAAGCCAATTCACAAAAGATAGCCCACAGTCCTGGGCCGTACATGGGTGGTACGCCAAACAAGGGCTTTCAAACCGGAAGTGCTCGTCGGGACAGTCAGAGAGGCAAAGTCACCGTGGGCTGGAGCGATCAGGGAAGGAGAAGAGGGGAGAGCACGGCAGGTGGAGAGACAGGTGTGGGCTAACACTGAAAGGCAGGACTATGGGAGGCACGGGGAGAGAAGCCAGCCCTGAAGAATTGGGTGATAAGGGCCTGCTCCCTAGGTTGCCCTGAGGTTAGGATCCTGGCTTTAAACTCACCTCTGCCTCATCCGAGGAAGGAGAAAGGCCTCTATTTGTCCTTTAGCCATGCTTTTGGGCTCACCTCCTCCAGGAAGCCACCCAAGATCTCTCCCTCCTCAGAACCCAGCATATTTGTTGCTTCTAAAACTTTAATTTCTTGTGGTCCCAGATTTAGACCAATTCAGCACATAGTGAGTTTTCATGATCAGTCCCTGATGTAAAGAGTAGAATTCCTGTCTACCAGGGACAGTCATATAAACTAAGAGCTACACTAGCAATGCCATTTCCTTACACAGAGTAGTGTAAGGGCTCAGAAGAGGGAGAGCAGATATCCAGATAGGACAATTAGAAAAGGTTCCATAGAGGCGATGGCGTTCAAGGACAGGCTGAATGTGCTTTGTCACTGTTCATCAGCTTACATCTGGTCCCCACTCTAAATTTTGTTCACTGCGTCATGTAGCTCTCCATTCCCTATTAGGCCTAGCACAAAACAAGGTATCAGTAAGTTCTTAATAAATTTATTATCTTGTTCATTCATTCAACATCTCCTTGCTTCCTTTCTTGCTCACTGGTGGAGCTTCTAGAATGCTTCTTCAGGACTTCCCTGGTGGTCCAGTGGTTAAGACTCCGCGCTTCCACTTCACGGGGCATGGGTTCGATCCCTGGTCGGGGACCTAAGATCCCACATGCCATGCGGCGCAGCCAAATAAATAAATAAGTAACTAAATAAAAATAGAATGCTTCTTCACCCTCCAAAACATGGGAGTCCACATCCAGCCTGCTCCCAGGTATGAGAGGGTGGCCCGTCTTGGGAGGATGGAGTGCTCCCTGGGCGGTCTTGTGGCTGCCGCCTTTTCTCTGTAGGTCAGAGTATAGTCGGGGAGTACGACTGAGAATCTTAGAACCAGGACCTCAGAGATGTTCTGTATCTTCCTTCTGCAGCCAGGGACTAGAGATACTAAGTGGGTGTGCAAAGTCCCAAAGGTGGTTTGATGAGATCAAAGGAAATCATACGTTACCAACTGTGCTTTGATATAACTTGCCAGTGGAGAATCCTAACAAATACAACCCAGACTGGTGGCTTCCTGGAGGAGGTGAGCCTTATCAGCAGTGATAAGTCATGTTGATAGTATCCACTCTCATTGGGGTGGACTGAAAATGGCACCAGGGAAGCCCCCGCTCATTACTTTTAACAAAGGTACCATACTCATGTGAGATGTTAGTAATAGTGGAAACTAGGTCCTGGTGTATGGGAACCCTCTGTATTATCTTCGCTTTTTTCTGTAAATCTAAAACTGTTCTAGGGAACTCCCCGGCGGTCCAGTGGTTAGGACTCTGTGCCTTCACTGCTGAGGGCCCGGGTTCAATCCCTGGTCAGGGAACTAAGATCACGCAAGCCTCATGGCGCGGCGAAAACAAAACCAAAACCAAAAAACCGTTTTAAAAGAAAATTTTAATTTAAAAAAATGTTGTTTTGCAGTTGTAAAAGCACGCTGCCCATCCTAGTTCTAACTAGTGTTAATAACAGACTCTCGGGCTTCCCTAGTGGCACAGTGGTTGAGAGTCCGCCTGCCGATGCAGGGGACACGGGTTCGTGCCCCGGTCCGGGAGGATCCCACATGCCACGGAGCGCCTGGGCCCGTGAGCCATGCCCGCTGAGCCTGCGCATCCGGAGCCTGTGCTCCGCAACGGGAGAGGCCACAACAGTGAGAGGCCCGCGTACTGCAAAAAATAATAATAATAATTAAAAAATAACAGACTCTCAGTCCAGTGCTTGCCCTGTCCTACCACGTGGTTGTTGGAGACGTTAATGTCTCTTTAAGCTCTTCTTGCTTGTGACAGTTTCTCAGACTTTCCTTGTCTTGGATGACCTCGGTGGTCTTGAGAAGGACTGGTTGGGTATTTTGTAGAATGTCTCACAATCAGGATTTGATTAATGTTTTTTTTTCTCAACTTGATTGCAAGTTCCTTAGAACCACAGTGGGGCCACCTCTATCCCCTGGGCAGGTTAGAGAGAGAGGCACCTGCACTCCCCCCCATTATGAAGCCTGTGTGCAGCGCAGCTGAGGAGGCAGGGCAGGCAGGTAAAGCCATACCGCGGGGGATCACCTGGGCCATTCAGAAACCAGCCCTAGCATCCCTGCTCTAGAAGCACTGGGCCTGATGTATCTCTCAGCTTTGCCTCACGTGGGAGGTTCAGCCTCCATCAAGAATAGGTCCAAGAGAGAGTCTTGGCTTGGGACTGGATATTGCAGAGGTCTAGCTCTGCTGGTGTCTCTCCAAGGGACAGGCTTCTTCTCCACAGCCAGCTTCAGTGTGTCCACTGGGACGGTGGGACTGAGGATACTGGGGCCTATGAGTGGTTGCCCTGACAACCCATCCTTCCAGGTGTGGGGGAGAGAGGGAGGTGCCTGTGTGAGTTCCAAAAAGGACAGGATGCTAGCTGAGCTGCCCCTAAGGGTGTTGTCATCTTTACCTCCCCGGGTCCCTTCATTATACAGTTTCTGAGCCTCAGACCTCAGTTCCAGCCACTCCTCCTGGGATGCAGCCCTGATGAGGGGGAGGCAGCCACCGGCCACTGAACTGTGTGGGTTTGACCGAGCTGGCAGGCAAACTCAGCGAGCTAAATCCAGTGGACCATTCGAGATGTCTAGACAGGAAGCCAGGCTGGGAGAAAAGCAATTCCACTCCCTCAGGGTAGAGCCCGGAGGCTGCCACTGCTTCAGGAGCCCAGAGGATACGTCCCCAGGGGCCTGAGTGCCAGCTCAGGGCACATCCTTATGAAAGTAAAAGGTGTGCCTTGCCCTGGAGCAAGTGCAGGAGGGGGGTACCAGGCAGAGCAGATGTCCCTCAGGGGGTGGTGCTCAGGTGACAGTGGCTCACCCTGACCTTGAGGTTAAGGTGGGGTGGGTGGACCTGGCATCAGGGTTCCAGGTTCTCATCCCAGAGCCAGCACTGGGCATGCTCTGAACATCACTTGATATCCAAGCAGGGGGCGGGGCGGGGACGGGGTGGGTGAGTGGAGAGCCAGCCAGGGTCCAGCACTGGGACCTTGAACAAGTTAGCCCATCTCTCAATTTCCCCGTTTGTAAAATGGGGCTAATCATATACCTGCCGTGCCTGCCTCATGGGCCATTAGGAGGAGCAGATGAAATGCTCTAGGGAAAAGACTTGTGTCAAGTGCTTGGCAGGCATGCCTATCACAAATGATGTTTATACTGTAAGCTTCAAGGCTGTGGCGATATTCAGTTCCATTGAACTGGCAGTCTTGGGTTCTTTGGCTGGCAATCGCTGACTTGCTTAGATTTTTACAGGTCATTTAGTCCAACACACCCATCTCGTCCTTGACAAAAGCTAGATGTGGTCCTGTGACCTTCCAAGGTCCCAAACAATTTAGTATCTGAGCCGGGCCTGCAGACCAGGGCTCCCGATTCCCACTCAGGGTTGGAGCCTTGGGCCACCCTGCTTCTCTGCCGGGGCCGAGTCCTCTGGCGCATCCACATCCCAGCTCCACCACCAAGATCTGGTCCCCACCGCCTTCATTTGCATTTTAGCGCACACCCACTCTCAACAGCTTATCCTAGAACCGAACACCCCTGCCAGATTCTGGGATCTTTAAGGAAATACAAAAGGGTGAAAGACACAACAGAAAGAAGATAGGCAAGTGTTCCTTTGGAGCTCGGCCAGTGTGGATCGGCAGGTTGCCTGAAACTCCCGCCCTCAATCTGTTCACCAAACTGTTTCTCTCCCCATTCAAGCTGCTCCTGAAAGCCTCTCTGGGAAGTCTTCCCAGATCAACTAGGCACTGGCAGCTTCCATGGGCTGGCCCTGTCTGAACCTAGCACTTCCCTGGGTGTCACTCACCACCGTCCACCTCGGCAGGCACTTGGCCTTGTCCTCCGTGCCCAGCTGCTGGGCCAGGCTCTCTCCTCCTCTCCTGGCTTCTGTGCAAGAACGCTTCCCCGGTCTCTGCCTTAATCCCAGCTGTGCGCTTGACATACATTTGATGTCGATACGTTATGGTCTCTTGATGTATTCGCGCCCTGCTTTTATTTGGTCGGGAGCCTGCCCTCTCCTTAATTCTTCACGTCTGTGCTGTTGGTCTGAGACACTTAGAACTCAGCGGGTCTCATTATCAAGAATGGGGAATTAGGGCTTCCCTGGTGGCGCAGTGGTTGAGAGTCCACCTGCCGATGCAGGGCACGTGGGTTCGTGCCCCAGTCCAGGAGGATCCCACATGCTGCGGAGCGACTGGGCCTGTGAGCCTGCGCGTCTGGAGCCTGGGCTCCGCAACGGGAGAGGCCGCAACAGTGAGAGGCCCGCATACTGCAAAAACACAAAACAAAACAAAAAAACAAACAAAAAAAGAATGGGGAATTGCTCTCCTCTGCTATTTGGTTGAGTCAATCAGGAGGTGACAGGACTCCATTCCCCGTGCTGTAAACAGGTCCCAATTCCATGTCTCATCAGCCTCAGCTACAAAGCTGAACTCCCGCTATGCAGTTTCTTTACTGTTGTGTGATGATTCTGTCTTTGATTTAAAATCCAAACTACCGGACAGACAGACAAGTCCATCTTTTTCTTCCCTAGACTTTCTCCTTACTCTGACCTTTTACTATCAGCTTATAGTGCCGTTTAAAAGGAAACTGCAGACGTGCTACCAGTGTATAAAAAGGAGGGGGAGGGGGCTTCCCTGGTGGCGCAGTGGTTGAGAGTCCGCCTGCCGATGCAGGGGACACGGGTTCGTGCCCCGGTCCGGGAAGATCCCACATGCCGCGGAGCGGCTGCGCCCGTGAGCCATGGCCGCTGAGCCTGCACGTCCAGAGCCTGTGCTCCACAACGGGAGAGGCCACGGCAGTGAGAGGCCCACGTACAGCAAAAATATAAATAAATAAATAAATAAATAAATAAATAAATAAATAAATAAATAAAAAGGAGGGGGAGGGAAGGCATTGTAGAATACAAACATACACGCATGCACACACACATGAGTGCATGTATGTTTTGCTGTCAAATATAACTTATCTCTGAACGATGTAAGTATCAATTGTCTCTGTAAGTATACATGATTTCTGAATGATGCACAACCATCTGAAAATATCAGTTGCCATCAAAGAAAGATTCTCATTACATACCTTTCCCTACCTTTTGAACTTGAAAATTTTTAATATTGAATTATTTCATATGTACAAAAACATATGAGATGAATGTATATATTGAGGTAGGATAATAAACAATTCTGCCCTGTGGAGCCACCACCCATTGTAAGAAATGGAGCATTACAACAGGGCTGAGACTTCCTGCATCACGTCCCTGGTTCCACAGAGGTCACTGCTATCCTGTTATCCTCAGTCTCACCTGCCTTTAGAGTTCTATCATAAACGTATATATCCCTGAGTAATATCGTCTTTCACTTGACTTGTTTGGAACTTTACAAAGATGGTGTCAAACTGTGTGTATTTTTCTATGACGAGCTCATTTCTCTCACCATAGTTCTAAGATTCATCCATGTTGATGCTTGATTCATGTGTGTTCATTGTTAATTAATGTTCCATTGAGTGAATATACCCACTTTATTCATCCATTTTCCTAGTGTTAGACATTGGATTATTTCCCATTTTTGCTGCTATGGGCTTTCTATGCCTATCTTTTGGAGCACACATGCAGTAGGGATCTAGGGTTCGATCCTGGCAGTGGTGCTGCTGGGCCAGCGGGTAGATATACCTTCAACTCACTGACTCTTTGCCAGATGGTTTCCAAGATAGTTGTACCATTCACATTCCCGCCCACAGCATGAAGGGTATTTGTTCCTCTGCCTTCTCACCAACACTTGATACTAACAGACTTTACATCTAGTGGGTGTAAAATGGTGTCATAATATGAGCTTCATTTACATTTCTCTGGTTGCTGGTGACATTGAGAGCATCTTCTTATGTTTATTTCCATTCATGTTTCCTCTTCCATGACTTTCTGAATTTTGAACCATGTGGACGTATTACCTATTCAAAAACATAAATGTATTAAAATGGGCTTGTAATATCTCATTTCTCATATGCAAAGGGCTCCACCACTCTCCCCCCAAAGCACACAAATACTAACTCTGAAAAGTGTCACCATAAATAAAACTGCTAACAATACATTGGTGAGTGTTATGGGCTAAATTGGATGCCCCCCCGCCCCCGCCAAATTCATATATTGAAGTGCTAATTCCTAATACCTCAGACTGTAACAGTATAAGGTCTTTAAAGAGGTAATTAGGTTAAAATGAAGTCTATACGGTGGGCCTTAATCCAATATGACTGATGTCCTTACAAGTCAAGGAAATCAGGACACAAACAACACAGACCAAGGAAGACCATGTGAGGACACAGTTGGAAGACGGCAGTCTGCAAGCCAAGGAGAGAGGCCTCGGGAAAACAAAACCTGCCAGCAGCTTGATCTTGGACTTCCAGCCTCCAGAACTGTGAGAAAATAGTACATTTCTGTTGTTTAATCCAGACGGTCTGTGGTACCTTGTCCTGGCAGCCCAAGCAGACTGATACAGCGAGCACATTACAGTTTACACAGTGCTTTCACATACTCATTCATCTACTCACTTGTCATCAAATATTAATGGAGCACAGCCTGGGTCGAAGGGTACATTTCATTGTTAAATCCTCTCTGCAGTCATTCAAGACAGGAATAGCGATCCCTGAATTAAAAATGAGGGAACTGAGGCTCACCGAATTTGGGTGAGTGCAGCGGGGGAAAACCAGACTGGCAAAGAAATGGAAGGCAGCTTGTCAGGGGTCAGAGAAAACTCAGGCAGATGCGATCATCAACTTTAAATACAAGATGACTGTCACATGGGAGAGGGAGTCTATTTTTCTTTATGGCCGTAAGGGATAGAAGTATGATGAATAGGAAGAAACATCAGGAAGACAAATTTCACCTAAACAGAAAGAAAAACACTGTCACAGTCAGAATTGTCTAAAGATTCAGCAAGATGTTTTAAATGTAGTGGGCTGTTCCTATAGAAGCTGGACAACCCACTTTATGAGGGATGGTGTTGCGTGTATGTGTGTTTGTGCGTGTGTGTGTGTGTGTGTGTGTGTGTGTGTGTGTGTGTGGAGAATAAGGGTCAAGCTTCAGGTATGTGGTTGGAGAACATGACCTTGAAGGTCCCTCTCCATCCAGAGAGTCACTGATGTCTCTGAGACCAGGTGGTGGACCAAGAAGAGAGCCTGTTTTCTGGATTCTGATTCTCTATTCTTCCCACCAAGCCAAGCTGCCTCTAAACAGATTAGTAGCTGGACAAATGCATTCTAATGATGACAGCATTCACTGAGCAGCCTGGGGACAGGACACAGCAACAGGGAGTCCACAGCTTTTGAAATGAGAGAATTATTTACTCGCTTTCCCCTTCTCAGAAGTCCTGATTACAGCCAGGTAGGTAGCAGGAAGCAGGAAGGAACAAGCCATTTTGAGAACCTACTTAAGAGCTAGGGTTTTCATACACCTTGATCATTATTTCACCTTTACATTAGCTTCAGCTGTAATATCATTTTTTTTTTTTGTAATATCATTCTTTATCTCCACTTTACAGATGTGGAAGCTGAGTCTCCAAAGAGGCTAGGCAACTGTCCAAGCTTACAAAGCTAAATCACAGCAATGACCTTGACCAAATTCCCTACCTCAGTCTTGGAGCCAAAGCCTGCCTGGTTCCAAAATCCGTCACATCTTGTTACCTAATGGATATCGGAATGTAAAAAATGTGGGTTTTCTTTCTCTAAATCCAGGCTAGTGTCCTTGAGTACTAAACCCAGGATAAACACGTTGTCTTGAATAGGACTTACAGAAGGAGGGGGCGGGGACTTCCTTCCTATTCTCTGATTGGACAATTGACACCTTCTCAGCCTCAGGTAAAGGACCTGCTCCTCCGTAACCAAGTTCTCTCCTGACATATTTAATATTCCCTCTGCAGTGAGCGTTCTCTTCTCCTTCCCTCTCTGAATGCTTTTATTCCAGGAGGTGGTAAGGCCCACATCTAGCACAATCTCTCCGCAGAGAAGGGCTGGACCACTGGCCAGGGCACAAAGGCCTGAATGGGCCCCATTTCAAGCTGAATGATTTTTACTTCTTTTTTGTTTTTTAACCCCAAGGCAAAATGCAACTTCTGTTTTCATCTGAGCCCCACCCTCTTTGGTTAGAACAAATAAACAGAAAGCTGGCCATGGTCCCCGCCCCCCGCCAGACAGTAACAATGCGAGGGAGAGGAATGGGATCCTTGTTTTTGCCTGGGAGCTGGGGGGCTGGATGAACCCACTCTCCAGTTCAGCCGTCTGCCAGGGAGAGGAAGCTCGGAAGTTTCCAGAACAGGAAGGAGTCTTCCCTGCTCTCTACCAGCGTTTGTCTGATTTCTGGGGCTTCACACACCTTCCTCCCTGTCTAGAAGTGTCCGAAGCTAGGTCCTTCCCAATGCAGCCTCGTCCTGGGACTGAGGGATGGAGCCTCTTTAAGCTCCAGGGTCTGTTAGGTTGAGGGTTTCCTCTCTCACCTCCAGCTTTGCTTTAAGAATCCTTCCCTCCACCATCCTCTCCCCTCCTGCCTCTCCTCCCAGCTCCAGCCTGCCACATTATTCAATCTGTCTGACCTTTCTGGAACTCAGAACAGAGGGCGTTGCATTGTTATAGATAATAGACCCAAAGGGGTGGAGAGTCACAGAACAAAGGGAAGAAATGGTTTTTTCCCTCAGGAAGTTTAACTTAGGTCAGGTGAGCACAAAGGTAAGCCAGGTACATACAGAATTTATGAGCCAGTGAGTGGCACAGCGCACCCCTCCTGCAGGTCAGACCTGGGAGTGCTGCGAGGTGGGAGTTTCATTTCTGCCTTTTAGGGAATTTGTGGAGGAGGCCAGCTCTCAGCTGTCGTGCAGGGAGGGCCGGGCTGCTGTCTGCTTTATAAGGGGAGATGAGGTACTTCACGCACGGAGCAAATGCAGAGTCGGTGGCAGTTGCTTAGAAAAGAGAAAATGATGCTCTGATACTAAAACCAGGGAAACAGGGAGGTCACCACACTTTCAGGGACCACGCAGTGTTTGTTACACACTCCAAGGCTCAGTCACACAAAATCTCCAGAATGGGGAACATGAAGAAAATAGGCATGGCATGGGGACTTCCCTGGTGGTCCAGTGGTTAGGGCTTTCCACTTCCACCACAGGAGGCATGGGTTCAATCCCTGGTGGGGGAACTAAGATCCTTCATGCTTCGGGGCCAGAAAAGAAAATAGGCACATCATGGCATGGCAGAGGGTGCCTATCTGCCATGTGACCTTGGACAGGTCCCTTGAGTTTGTTGGGCCTCAGTGTCCCCACCTCCATGAGCAATGGGTTGAATTTGATCAATGATTCCCGAATTTTGGTCCAGTCCAATTGACTAAAAGTTTACAAAAACTTTTTACGTTGCCAGATAAGGATATTTTTAAAATATCGCCATCTCCTCTCACTATTGGTTAAAAAAGAAAGCACATTTCAGTACTAAAAAAGGAGAAGAGACACAATCTTAGAATATGAAGGAGAGTCCTGTAAAGAAATATGAAACAATCCAGTATGTGATCTTACTTTTCTCATTTCAGTGCAGACTCTTGAAAGCTTCATCACAGAAGGAAATCAATTCAAGAAATGGGAAACTTCCTAGCATCCTAGCTCCTAAGAGTCCATGATTTGAAGCCCAACTGGGCAAGTCACCCAACCTCCCTCTGACCCACGCTTGGCGCTTTCCAAAGCCTGAAGCACAGTGATGGGAGTGGATGGTGACTGTTAACTCCCTGTGCAGGTGACTCCTGATACTTGGAATGCAAGGATCATTTCCCTTCTTGAGCCATCATTTTCCTCCTGTCTCCTGAGATGCAAAGGAAGCTTTCTCAGGAAGGTTCTATCATCAGGACAGGGGCTGGTGGGTGCTGCCAGCAGAAAGCTGAGATATGCCTCTTTCCTTCATCCACTGGAGGCAGTAAGTCACTCGGGGGCGGGGGGGCGGGGCTGCCTCTTGCTCATCTTGGACGCCCTTGAAGCGCTTGTTCGTAAAGTCTTTCCACGAATAGATACTGGAGTTAATGTCTGTACGCTGAGGTCCAGAGATGCTGGAGCCCACACAGGGGAGACTGGTTGTATGTGCACAGTATGAACAGAGCTCACTGCAAGGAGGCTATGGGCTCTGGAATTTAGGACCAGATCAGCCAGGGGAAGGGAGGTGCTCTCCCTGGAAGTGGTGTCTTGGTAACAGAAAGAACTTGGGGAGCAGGTCCCCACATGGCCCCAGGAGCCTGGGCCTGGCCGGAGGACAGCCGCCTGGGGCCGCACAAAGCGCAGTGGGACTGTCTGCTGGAACTGCTGTCTGGAGACCATGCAGCTCATGTGACAGCCCCTGAGTCCCTTCTGGAACCCTCCCACAATAGCCCAGCTCCCTGTCTGCCCCTGGCAGTGACAGTGGCTGTGTGGCATCCCCCTCCTGCGTTTCTCTCCCCTCTTTCCCTTTCTGGTCCTCTTTGTCTTCGAGCTACTTTAACCCTCCTGGTCCCTTTTCTTTTTTTCTTTCTTTCTTTTTTTTTTTTTTTTTGCGGTATGCGGGCCTCTCACTGTTGTGGCCTCTCCTGTTGCGGAGCACAGGCTCCGGATGCACAGGCTCAGCGGCCATGGCTCACGGGCCCAGCCGCTCCGTGGCATGTGGGATCCTCCTGGACCGGGGCACGAACCCGTGTCCCCTGCATTGGCAGGCGGACTCTCAACCACTGCGCCACCAGGGAAGCCCCCTGGTCCCTTTTGACCTCTTCCTGCTTCTGTTCTGTCCTCCTCTTAGACACAAAATCAACCCTCCCGCGGCCATGTGACCCCACCACTCCTGGATCTCACGGCTGGACGGCCGCTCCCACCCCAAGGAGGCTGCTTTTATCTAGCGTTCTCGGCTGCAGGGAGTATGGGGGAGTCGGCAACGTTTAGCGATTGAAAATAAAAAGCACCCGTAATGTAAGTTAATTGTAAGCGCTGCCATTCCCTCTCCAAGTTAAAGGTCCCCCAGGCACGAGCCAAACAGCTTCTTTTTCTCTGCTGGAAAGGTCTGATCCAGAAGGTGTCTTCCTGCTCTCACGTTCTCCGTCTGCAGGGAAAGGGGCCACGTGCAGCCGGGCAGCCCAGCCCTGGACACAAGGTCCCATTAAGGCATCTCCTGGGTGCCTTCCCTACAGCCTGGCTGCGGGGCTTGGGGCTGCCTATGGGTCAGTAAGAAGCTCCACCACTGGGGAGGCTCAGGCTCTGCCACTGCCGGCTTTTCTTGACCATTCACACCTCTCCCTGCACTCCCGTAGGAATCAGAGCCGTGGAAAAAACAGCCTTGATGAATGGGGATTACCAGGCTCTGTGTTTTACAAGACGCGGGCAGGAAAGGCTGAGGGTCCTCCTTCGTTTCCTAGCGGATTGATTCCCTGGAGAAGGATAATGTGATGGAAAAGGGATTGAAAGCGGCCTTCTGAAAGAGGAAGGTCAGCAGGTTCTGTCCAGCAGGAGAGAAGCGAGGCAGAGGGCAGGAGCCAGGGCCAGGAACATCGTGGACGTTCCATACATCTTCAGTCTTACATTATTCATTCGAAACCTGGCTGTGAGGTGCTGAGAGGAAGAGAATCTGAGGCCAGAGAGAGACTGCCAAGGAGGTTATTGAGAAAAAGGAATTTGAGAATCACCAAGCTGTCTCATTCTCCTTGATTGCTCACCTTTTGTTTTTCTTTGCTTCAATCACTTCTTCTTTGATATGCATCTTTATGAGACCTGGGCAATGTGGGTACATTTCAGGATCAAATGCTGAGTGGGGATGGGGCCAGATGAAGCCCACTGATGGTGGTGAGAGGAAGGAAGGCAAAGGACGCAGGAAGCCCCTGCCTCTGTAGACCGGGATAAACCTGGGGGACAGCTTTAGCATCGCTCAGTGGAGTGGCCAGCCTGATGCCCACGCCCTCACCCTCCCACCCCCATGAATGGATTTTAAGCTAGAGTCTCATTCAGGCCTTCTTGGCCTTTGGTGCTCCTGGTACACTGTACAGTAGCTCAGGTAAAGGCAGGCCACGTTTAATGAGCACCTACTATATGTCAGGCACTGTGTGGAGGGCTTTAGATGGATTGTTTTGGGGTTTTCTGTTTATTTTGTTTTGTTTTGTTTTTTTACATCCCCATTACCCTGTATATCCATTTTACAATTTAGGAAATTGAGGCCCAGAGAAGCTGCTAAACTTGCCAAGGTGACCAAAGAAAAAAATTCATATGCCGGACCCACCAATGCTTACCTAGCCCCAGGTGAATATGGGAAAATCACAGAAGTAAAAGGTAGGAGGTCTCTGGTTATCCTGTATTTTTTAAGGCTAGAGAAAGTCTCATTTAGATCCTCCAACGGGCTTTAGAGTTTCAATAAAAGGCCACCTGAAGCAGAAACAGGAAATGGAGGGCAGGAACGGGGCCTGACCACTCACCAGTCTCAGGACAAAGCACCTTCATCCCGGGCAGGGGCGACACGACCTGCCGTCTGGGTCAAGCAGGGTGTGCGTTCCCTGTCCCCATGTGTTCCCAGCAATTCTCTCCCTGTCATCAATACTCTATTTTTTTGCTGCCACCAACACACGATAATCTGATCTGGAAGGGAAAAAAGGGAGTGTAGTATCTGCAGAAACAAACATCATCAAATGTCCTGGCTCCCTTCCCGGCACTTCAATAAAAATGCAGGAAGGAAGAAATCACAGAGCTGAACCCCAGCGGCCAGTCTGCCTGAGTCTCCATTAAGTCATTAAGAGACGACTTTGCAGCATCAGAACCGATTGCCAGGGTGCTGCCGTGGCCCTCCTGGTGGAGCAACAGGCTTAGTAACAGGGACACACAGTCTGAGTTGGGTGTTAGTCTTTCTTCAAGGAAGGATGGTTCCCGTCCTTCACCCACACATTCAACTTTTTGTCCTAACTTTCTCCCCGATTGTTTCATGATGTTTACTGCATTTAAGACCTGGGTCTAGAATCATACTATTAAGCCCAGCTCTCATTTAAGCAACTAGTGGCCCGAATTATATATAGACCTGCTTCTGGGATCTTTCTTTTTTTCTTTTGGCTGTACCGTGCAGCTTACGGGATCTTAGTTCCCCAACCAGGGATTGAACCCACACCCTCGGTAGTGAAAGCACCAAGTCCTAACCACTGGACCACCAGGGAACTCCCTGGGATCTTTTATAGAGGCAAGAAAATACCGCAGCCAAACAAGAGTTTCTGGTGAGGGTAAGTCGGCAGCCAGGTAAAAGACCAAACCATTTCTCTAATCAGAATGCCGCCCCTTGCCTCTCTTCTCCAAAGTTTGAAAGACAGAAGGAGATGGAATTATAAGCGGGAGGGGCTGGGGGTATGGAAAAAGATTAAAATGAAAAATAAACTTGAAACATACCTAGCAGAAAGCACATTTGATTTGAAAGATTTTTTCCATCTCAATTCCCTGTGGACCTATTCATAACAGAGATATGGTTACTTAAAATACAGTTTCTGCACTGGCTGGTTGAGTCTCCTTAAAAATGCCTCCCATATTTTCCCAAGCTCCTGCTTCAGCTTTAACGTGTAATTCCTGAACAACAGCTCCTATGGGACCAGGTGAACTTGAGCAGAGTGATTCTGAAACCTAGCGACACCCCTAAGTGACACTGAGACTTGGGCCGACTGGTGCCAGATTTTAGCTTTTTTTCCCCACCACCCCACCTCACTCCCTACCCCTGACACACACACACACACACACACACACACACACTGACAGTCACACTCACAAGATCCCACAAGGCAGAACTGTTTCAGAAAAAAATGGCACTGGTATTGATTCAAGCAGATTAATAACAAGTTGTCTTTAAAATTCACACTCAAACTGTAACAATTCTGTTTGCTGTGGTTTAAACTTTTTTTTTTTTAATAATTGAGTTTTCAAAGAAAGAGCGATTTTAAAGTCCCTTCTGCAGACACTGCTAAATCAAGAGCATCTTCTTTTCCCGAGGTAAAACGGCTGGCAGTCAAGGCTCTGGAGTCAGACTGTCTGGATTTGTAGCCTGGCTTCCTTATCTCATCACTTGTGGGTCCAGTTAGCCTCCCCAAGCCTCAGTTTTCTCATCTGTGAAATGGGAGTCATACTTCTCTCATTGTTGTACGGTTTAAATGAGATGACCTCACTTAGCAAATGTAAAAGCACGTAGCAAGGTGCCTGCATGGCAAGCATTCATTAACTATTAGCTACTGGGGATGCCAAACAAAACATTTTTTGTAAAGGCTTAAGCAGAGAGATCACACCTAACACTGCTATTTGCATTTTCTATCCACTTCTTAGAAAATAAGCTCACGTGCTTGGAAACCTATCAGAGTCAAACAAGTGGCTTTAGGAATACGACAGTGAATGATTAGCCTCTGCCTAGCCTTGGTGAGAAACTTCCTGGAAGATTGAACACCCATCTGGATTGCTTCCTAGTTAGGTCTCAGAAATCCACCCCAGCTCACTCAGCTTACACCTCCACTTCGGCTGCTGAACAAAGCCACGCATGGGGTGCAGGGCACTGCGGGAAAGGGCCCAGCTTCTGACTCAGGCGGCTTCCCGAGGGCCCCGCACTGGCTGGCGTGGAGGAGAGCAGGTTTCAGGAAAGACTCATAATCAGAGGGGTCTGCAGCCCTTCCTGAATCCACGTGCATTGTCCAAACCTCTGCCATTTTGGAAATCAGCTTTCACGTTGTACCTCTCTCTCTTCAGATGAGGGGCCATTTTGCAGGGTGTCTTGGGTTGTGGGTCACTGTGGGTGAGGGATTAGATGCATCTGTGAAGGCCTGAGCATGGCCACTTAAACGCTGTCCCAGAGGACTTGCCTGGGCAGGACATGTCTCCATGATCACTCTTCTTGCCTAAAGATAAACTCATAGCACTCGGTGCACGTTTGCTTTTTCCACATATGCTATAATAATAATTATTATTATCATTTGGCTGATCATAAAAGTAGTACCCGGTCAGGGGCAGAAGAAGGTGCCACTTCCTCTGGGCAGAGGTAAGGGCAGCAGCACACAGAATTTCAGCCCCTGAAACATACACCCAGGATGCGACCTGCTCAACCGTACAGGCCACCCTGTAAACACACTCCTTCCCAAAACCTCAAACGATGCAAATGTGTGTAAAAAAAAGTGTAAGTCTCCTATAATCCTATCCCAAAAGAAACCACTATTAACGGTTTAGCTAATAAACCTTTGTTTTGTTTTGTTTTTGCAGTACGCGGGCCTCTCACTGCCGTGGCCTCTCCCGTTGCGGAGCACAGGCTCCGGACGCGCAGGCTCAGCGGCCATGGCTCACGGGCCCAGCCGCTCCGCGGCATGTGGGATCTTCCCGCACCGGGGCACGAACCCGTGTCCCCTGCATCGGCAGGCGGACTCTCAACCACTGCGCCACCAGGGAAGCCCCCTTTGTTTTGTTTTAAACAGAAGAATGACATCCAACTAGAGGGAAATATATAGGCACATGATGACATTTTTAAATAGTACCAAACAAGGTAGTTTGAAAGTCCCCTTCCCACCTCTGCCACCCTAGACATTCAATTCACCTGTTGTATGTGTGTGTGAGCTTCCTTCCAGGTAATCTACTTAAAGATCAATATATAGGTATGTAGGTATCTGTATGTGTAAGGGTGTGTGCGCCCCTGGTTTTCTTTTCTTTAACACAAGTGATCTGTTATACATACAGTACAAAGCTTCTTGCTCTTTCCCTTCCATATAGATACATCTTATTCCTTTTAACAGATGCACAATTCTGCATTTACAGACTTACCATGATTTATTTCACCAAGTCCCCTGTGAACCAGTCAGTACATTGTTTTCAGTGTTTTGCAGCCACAATGCTGCAATGATCATCATGTATATCATATACACATATCTATATATACATTATACGCACGGTCTTTCTACACATATGCAAGGACATCTGTATATTAAATTCCTAGAAGAATTGTTGGGTCAAAGAGTATGTGAAGTATGTACCTTTTAAATGTTGATAAATATTATGACATGGTCCACAAGGACTCTATCCAATCAGCACTCCCCCCAACAAGGGCTTGGGGTGCCCGTTTTCCCACACCCTCACCGACACCTTTATCTTCCCATCTTTTAAAATGCATGTCTATCTTTCCTAACCTAACACTGTCTATTTTTAAATTCTCTTCCTCTCTGACCCCACCCATCCCCATATCACCAAAAGTTCTTAACAACCCAGGAGAGGTCATCTGCAACTTTGTTAGCATATCCTCGGATGGAATCCACTTCAAAGTTGAATCCTCAAGTATCCCAGTCTAACCCTGCAACTTTGATCTTTGTCCCTGGGCAGGGCAGAAGCCTCAGGAACCGGGTTCTCTACTCCTGGGGAGTCCTCAGAAATGCAAATGTCCACTGTTCAGTCGCTGCCTCTCTGTCACCTCTCCAGTCCCCAGCACGGTGGTATGGATGGGCAACTTTGACTGGGAGAGGGTTTGTAGGTTGGGGTCAGAAAGAGGGGAGAGTTTAGGGAGCTCTGAAGAAAAGCAGGGGACAAAAGGCCAGCTGGTTTGCCATGAGCATCCCGAAGGGGGTCTGAAACCTAGACCAGCAACCACAGCTGTTAGGATCATGGAGGTTTTATAAGACTTGTTAGCTTCTCCATATGTGTTCTTGTGATTTTCTTCTTGTTTCACAGTTAAATCTGTAACAAAAGGGGCTGCTTATCTTGATGGGGTCAACAAAGAAGGGGGAGATAAGTGGGAAAAGTATATCCTTTACTGCAGATCTTGGGAGACAAGAGAATCTGAGGGCGGTGGTGATTGGATGGTAACACCACAAGGATACCTGGAGAAAAAAGGCTCCGAAAGAGGTGTTCCTGGGCTAAAGTATAAGAACGAGGTTACCATATATTGAGCACTTGCTCTGCGCCAAGCATGGAGTTCATCTCTCCAGAGCAGGATAATACAGAGATAATCAATACCCCTGCACAGACTCTCCAGTCTTGCTTTCCTCAATCATCCTGCCTGAGCTTGTGGGTTTCACGTGCTGTCAGCCTTCAAGGTTCAGGCATCACTTCCCCTGAGCCGGCTCTTTTCCTGATGTCTCCTCCCCAAATACCCTGCAGGTGCTCCTGGTCTCCCCGACCAGACTGTCAGCTCCCAGAGGCTGCACCTTCATCTCGTTCATCTTCGGATCCACTGTGCCCGGCACAGTACCCGGCCCATGAGACGTGTCCCACACACCGCCAACCGCTGCCCCGGTGTTCGGTGAATGAATGTGGCCCTAGGGCCGGAGAAGTGGAGCTGCCACGGCTGAGAGCTCCCTTTCCCACTCCCAGTTGGTCGGAGAGAGTGAAATGTTCTTTACAGAAACACCAAGCCAAACAAGACCCTCCCTTCCCTGATATGTCGAAGCTGTGCTGAGAACAGCCGGGGGTCACCAAATGGCAGCCAGATGGTAACTGGCTGCCGCAGGGGCCTGGGGCAAAAGGCTAGGCTGCCCACCTGTTCCCAGGGACCTGGGAACCTCCACTGTGGAGGGAGAAACCCAGACAGTTCCCTCCTCCCGAGTGGGCCCCCCTGCAGCCAGCCCTCAGAGCTGAGCCTCTGCCGGTCCCCCACCAGTCTGCGGGACTCCCAAGGCCAGCTGGAGTTGCTCTCCGGCCCACCCTGCCCCAGTGGGTGTAGAGGTTGCTAGCCTCCCCCAACTTCTTCCATAACCGAGAGGTGTTAACGCCGCAGGACCAAGCCAGGGTAGTAGGGGGTGCTCATCCCTGGTGGGAAGAGCTGAGCCCTAAAATAACTAAACTCTGATGGAGCAGCGGAGGCCTGGGGAGGGGAAGGGCTGCCTCCTCCGTGGAAGACGTCTGAGGACACTGGAGGAAAAGGGAAGGGATTTTCTGCAGTGTTTCCAAACAAAGACACCCGATCGGGCTGTGGGGAGAGATCTGTCCCCCTCGGCCTCCTTCAGCACCTCTCTCCCTCCTCCCGCAGATGCAAGAGGCAACAGGCCCCCAGTTGGTTATCAGGTCCTCGAGCCGTGAGGGCCCCTGTACCCTCCTCAGACATCTCGCTACCAGGGCAAGGGGCCTACAAATCCTCCCTGACCCTCCCAGCTCTTTGTTATCTCGGAGGGAAGATTACGTTTCTGTGTGGGGAGGCAAGGTGCCAGGCGTCCTCAGAGCAGGACAGAGGCAGCAGGGCGACTGCCTGACCCCCTCTGCCTGGAGCGGCTCGGGGCTGCCCTGGGGAGGCTCTCCCTCCAACAGCCTGGGGCCCGTCCTGAAGTGGAGGGTCTGCATTTCAGGAAGAGGAGGGCGAGCAGCAGCTCCGAAGGGGAGCTGGGCTGGGGGGAGAGAAGACTCGAGCCCTCAGTTATTCTGGATCCCCGTCTGTGGTCTGTGGACAGGCCGTTCGTTCATTCCCTGGGTTTCTCACCTTCCCCATTGCGCTGTCTTTGGCGGTTTCCCTGAGAACTGGGGGTGGGAGAGCTATCAAGTTGACCACTTGCTTTCATTTTGGTTTCTTGCTACATCCACAGAGAAATTTGTTCAGCACCAGGTCGACGCCGTTCAACACCAAACAGGCAGGCATCAAAACCATTTTCTTTCTGCTCAAACCAAGGACATGTCCTTCAGCCTCGTCTTTGGGGTTCAAGATACTCCTAAAGTGCTTCTAAATCAGAAGGCAAAAGGGCTGGATTTGAAAAACCCTGTTTCAGAAGAATCAGAGAGAGGAAGTGTGAACTATTCTCTTTCAGTAACGAAGTGGGAAAGCAGTAGCTGGATGTTAAATGCTGGATCGTCCTTCACTTGTCTTCCCAATCATATTCCCTCAAACTGTATTTCCTCAGCTAGTCACCCAGGTTTATAATCAAGTCCATCAACAATATAACGAAACACCTCCGGAGGGGAGTCCTGAGCTAGGTCAAATACATAGATGGGATCCGGGCTCTAGAACAGTTTAGCAGCTGGTTAGAGAGAAAGAGTAAAAAAGACAACTAACAAAGTAATGTTAAATATCAAATCAATGGGATATACCAGAAGGTCAGTAGAGGTTCCAGGGACTGACAGAGCTGGGAAGGCCCCTCCAAGGGGGAGGGGTGTAAGTTTGGCCTTCTAACAGGCCTGGAATGAGCATGATTTAAAATGAAGGAGGGGGGCTTCCCTGGTGGCGCAGTGGTTAAGAATCCAACTGCTAATGCAGGGGGCACGGGTTCGAGCCCTGGTCCGGGAAGATCCCACATGCTGCGGAGCAACTAAGCCCGTGCACCACAACTACTGAGCCCATGCACCACAACTACTAAGCCTGTGCTCTAGAGCCTGAGAGCCACAGCTACTGAAGCCCACGTGCCTAGAGCCCATGCTCCACAAGAAGAGAAGCCACCGTAATGAGAAGCCTGTGCACTGCAATGAAGAGTAGCCCCTGCTTGCAACAACTAGAGAAAGCCTGTGTCCAGCAACGAAGACCCAACGCAGCCAAAAATAAATAATAAATAAATAAATTTAAAAATAAATAAATAAAATAAAGTGAAGGAGGGGGACTTCCCTGGTGGCGCAGTGGCTAAGAATCCACCTGCCAATGCAGGGTACACGGGTTCAAGCCCTGGTCTGGGAAGATCCCACATGCCACAGAGCAACTAAGCCCACGTGCCACAACTACTGAGCCTGCGCTCTAGAGCCCGCAAGCCACAACTACTGAAGCCTGTGCACCTAGAGCCCGTGCTCCGCAACAAGAGAAGCCACCGCAATGAGAAGCCCACGCACCGCAACGAAGAGTAGCCCCCGCTCGCCACAACTAGAGAAAGCCCGCACACAGCAGCGAAGACTGAACACAGGCATAAATAAATAAATAAATAAATTTATAAAAAAATCATAAAATAAAATAAAATGAAGGAGGCCTAATGGATGGACAGCTTATATGGGAGGATAAATAGAGTCTGATCAGGAGCAGAAGGGTTGAAGGGCTGAGAGATAGGCTTATAACCCTATAAGCAATGACTGAAGTCCATTTACTCCGCAAATATGTGAGTTCCTGCTTTTTATTTAGTTTAATTTTCCTTCACTTGCAAAAATATTTATTTACTCTTCAGTCAGTCCATAAACATTTATTGAGCTCCTACTATGTGAATGACACTATAGTGATCACTATTCTTTCTCCTGCTAGTCCAATAAAAAAAATAACTTGGAGGGAATTCCCTGGCGGTCCAGTGGTTAGGACTTTCACTGCTAGGGCCCGGTTTGATCCCTGGTTGGGGAACTAAGATCCCACAAGCCGTGCTGCATGCCCCCCCCCAAAAAAAGAAGACGAAAAAGAAAAAGAAAGAAAGAAGGAAAGAAAATAAAAGAAATAACTTGGAGAACCTTTCCTTAAATGGTAGGGGCGGGGGTGGAGGGGGGTTATCTAATTCAGTTTTTGAGCTTCCAGAATCTTGTGGGTTAGGTGAGAATGAGGGAACAGACCCCACCATTAACTTCCACAGTAACCTTATTTATATCAAAACTAGCACTCTGAATGCACTGACATCCATTATTTCATTTGATTCTGGTGACAACTTTGTGAGGCAGTCCCAACCAACGGGGGAAAATATATAAACAGGCCTTGATTTCTTTCAGATGCATGACCTGTCCAAAATCAAACAGTTCATAAGTAGTGGGCCATAATAGAGGTGTCTTTCATACCTAGGATAACATACTTCTCACCCTGCCGGTGGTCCCCTACTGACACAGTGGGAGCGGTAGAAAAAAAAACACCTCTTTGCTCCTTCTTGGGACAGCCTGATTCCTCGAGTCTGAGCAGGTCTAAGAGTTTGTATTTTTTAGAAGTTCCTCAGAGGACAAATGTCCATCTGGATTAGGGAACCACTAGATTATATCACGCTGAGGAAGGACCCAGGGGAAAGGGCATTTTAGCCACTTTTCCTCGGGTTCCATAGAGTACTGGAGTGTGCGCTGGGTGGGCTCTGATTAATTTCCAAACCAACAACACCCACCCACCCCCGACTCCTCTCACTCACTCGTTGCTTCCGAAACGTTCTCCGCAGGCTGAAGACTTCTGGAGGCCAAGAACGGTGCCCTAGAATTGACAAAACCCAGCTCCCTGGACCACAAAACCTAGGCTATGTGGCTGGGGAAAGTGAAGGGTCTGAGGAGGGAGCAGACCTTCTCATGAATAAAAGCAGCTTGGATTTACTGAGTAACTATGTGCCAGGCTCTCATTTAATCCTCAACTCTATGCGGAAAGTACTCTTATCCCCCTTTTACAGATGAGAAAACTGAGATGTAGAGCGAGAACATCGTTTCCCCAAGGCACACAGTCCGACTCCAAAGCCCGTGCTACCATGTGCAACCTCGGGGCTACAGCGTCTCCCCACCTCATCCCCACAGCTGCTCATTCGGCCACCGCCTGAAATTTGGGCGCGCTCCTGGCGGTGCTCAGATGGAGGGGCACGCGCGCCAAAGGAGGCCAGACCGCAGGAAAGGAGCAGCGGAGCGCGGGGCAGCTCAGCCCGCTCCCCCTTCTCGGGGGCCGCGGCTCGGAAACTACAAGGCCCAGCAGGCAGCTGCAGGGGGAGGAGGAGGAGGTGGGACCAGCGCGGGGTGGGAGTGAGAGAGCGAGTCCTCGCGCCCCGCCGGCGCACAGCGCTCGGAGCGCTCCTGCGGGCACTGGTGCGGCGGCTTCCGCGGCGGCGGCGGCGGCGGCGAGCGGGAGCCCGAACTCTGGTCCAGCCGCAGCGCGCGGAGGAGCCCGGGCTGTGCCCGGAGCTGGGCGGCGACGTCCGGACAGGACCGAGACTCTGCTTAGCGCATTGCGGCGACCTCGCCTTCCCCGGCCACCAGTGCGCGCCGCAGCTGGAAGAGCGGCGGAGCCCGAGGACTTTTCTCCAGTCCGAGGGGCGCCCCGTGGGGCGCAGGGGACCAGTGCGGCAGTCGGGCACGCCGCGGCGCCGGGGACCCCGCAGGGCTATGGAGCCCGGGCTGCCAGAAGCGTGAGGGCCGCCGCCCGGTGCTGGAGAGGGGGGCTACGGGGTCTGGAGATCCCGGGCGGCGGACCGGAGCCCTCCCCCCGCCCCGCCTCCGGGGCACCAGCTTCGGCTCCATTGTTCCCGCCCGGGCCGGAGGCGCCGAGCTCCGAGCGCCACTGGGAGTCGAGCGCCGGCAGTGGGGCTTTCGCGGCCCCGCCAGGACCCGAGAGGAGCCCGGGGGCGGCGGGCCGGAGCCGGGGACGCGGGCGCCCGCCCGCCCGCACAAGCCACGGCGGACCCTCCAGAGGCGGAACCGCAGCGCCGAGTGAGGTAAGAGCCGCGGCGCCCCCGGATCTGGGGCGGGCTCCGCGTCCCGAGCGGCCCCCGGCGCTGGAGCCTCCCGGCTGCGCGCTCTCCCCGGCCGCAACCCAGTCGGGTCCGGCGCCTCCCTCCACTCGTTACCCGCCCCCCTCCACCCCCGGCTCCCTCCCCAGCGCTCGGCGCCCCCCTTTTGTCTCCCCTCCCTTCCCTCCACTCGCGTCGCCTCCTGCGCCCCCTCCCCGAGCCGGTCCCACCGATCCGCCCGCCGCCCAACTTTTCCGCCAACTCGCGCTGGGGAGGTGGCGAGGCGGCGGCGGCTCGGCGGTGAGTCCGGGCAGGGACAGGGCCGGGGCCGAGGCGGCGGCGGCCCTCGGTTTCCTGGGACTGGGGAGGCGGGCGGGAGTGGGCAGCGAGGTGGTGTGTGTGTGTGTGTGTGTGTGTGTGTGTGTGTGTGCGCGCGCGCGCGCTGCATTCCACTCTATCTCCTTTTAGTCCACCCGTGGGGACTCACCCCAATCCAGCAGGTAGCTTTGGGTGGCACGCTAAAAATCCGGGGTCTTTCTAAGTCCTTTTCCACCTCCGGGAAGGTCTGGGGTCGCGGTTGCGGGTGGGTGGGCGGCCGGGGGCCTGAAGGGGGAAGGAAGCGGAGGGGTAGGTTAGCTTCTCTTCGAATAGGTTTTAAGGGGGTGTCGTCACCAAATGGCTGAATCTGCTTTAGCGGAGAGCGAGAAAGGAATTCCCCTTTCCAGAGGCGCTTATCTTCGACTTAGTCCATCTCTGAAAGGATCGGAAGTTTGGGGAAGGGGAGGGCGCCCAGCGGGTGATGTTAAGCCCCATTATGGGGTCGGGGGGGGGAGGGGAATGTTCAGTTCCAATCTGGTTCGAGGAGGTGGGGGAAGGGATGAGGGTTTTGTCCCGTGCAGTTCACTCGGCTGCGATGCAGGTTGCTTCTCGGGCCCAGAACCCTCTGCCCCCGCTCCGCTTTCCCGTTATGTTTGGGGTTAGTAGAAGAGGGGCTAGAACGCTCATTTGCAGAGGAATTTGTTGACTTTGTAGTCGGAGTTCATTTAACTCATAGCCTGTGAAGGCAGCCAGACGCCTTTGGGCGGGGGTCGATGGGGAGCGGTGAAGCCTGCTTCTCCTTTCTGGGCCCAGAAGCTTTAGCCCTTTTCAAAGTTTCTGCGGTGTCTTTCTCCCCCACCACTCCCCCCGCCCCCATTTTCCAGATGTAGCCGCCGCATCTGGTTCCGTTTCACCCCACACGGGTACACCGCAGTCACAAGAACATCCCTCTTCCTCCCTCCCCCTCCCCCAGATTAAAACTGGGATTCTTCAACTTGGCCTTACCACCTCGCTCTTTAAGATTTCTTAAGACTTGGGGATGAGGCGTTGGGATTTGAGGAGAAGAGAAGTTACCCTGGATGCCAAGTTATTTAGGATCTGATATGGAGGTGGTGCTTGCTGGCTCGTGCGGAAAAGAAGCATCGTAGCAGAGGGGGCCGAGTTTTTCGGGGGTGGCCCATCTCATCTGCTAGAGGTGGTCAGAGGTGGTCTGACCCAGAACTGGCCCTGACGGAAGTTTCTGGAACCAAAGCATTGCATTCTCCTCCCTTCAGTTACAGCTGGAGCAGCGGCAGCGTCTGGCCCTGTCCGGAGCCCGCCGCCGGGTCTCGGGCCGCCCGGCGGTGGCGTCACGCGTCCCTTTTCCACCCTCCCTGGAGCGAACCCGGGGCGCAGCGGCCCGGGCGTGGGAGGGAGGCCCCGGGCTGTCGCTCCCTGGGTGTTTTTAAGGAGTTCTTGGGGCGGCAGCTCCCGGAGACTGAAGTGGGGCGTTTTACCAAGTCAATACCGGCTGCAGGTTTGAAAGGGATTGGATTGTGGAGGGTTTTTCTGGTTCTAACCTCTGAGGTAGGAAAGCACTTTCTGGCTCCAAAGTTGCAGGAGGGTGGGGAGAGTTGTTCTCTCACCCTCTCCTTTCCAGCCTCTTTCAAATTGAAAACACTTCTCTGGTTTCCTCCTTTGGGCAGTAGTTTGGAGGCTGTAATGAAATCGCACTTTCTCTAGACATGGTAATTAAGGTGACTGTTTCCTCTGCAGATGTGCCCTGCCCTTTGCACCTCCGGCCCAGAGCTTTTTTTGGAATACCATCTAAATTGTAGAACCTTAGCCTTGAGACTGTTGAGCAGAAAGTGGCCATTTTCCCGTTGGCCCGGGCTCCTGGTTTCCTCTCTGAGGCTTGTTTAAGAGCTAAGTAGCAGGGCCCCGTGGGACGTGCCTCTGTCTGGCTGATTACCCCCAAGCCTGGGTCATAGCCCTTCCCTCGAGAGAGTGATGGAGCAAGAACCCTTGCAGAGGACCCAGCTACCTTACGGACCACGGTCCCGATAACCTACCTCCCTAATGACTTGTTTACATATTTCCCCCCAGTTGGTTGGGGGAAGCTCCAGGGCTGCTGCAGACCCCCGGAGGAGTGCAGGGTGTCTGGGGACAGGGAGGCTGCTGGGGACTTGGCTCCAGCTGGGTTGGTTGTGTACTGCATCGGTGACGAGCTCCTTGAAACGTCTGTTGCACTTACTCTTAGTCATAGCTGAGTGTCAGCTTTTTAATGAGGGCCATCCGGGTGGAGAGTCACTTGGATAGTGTGCTCTCACTGTCTGCTTTCACCAAGCCCGTAGAAATGCGCATTTTGGAGGCATTTCACAAATGGGATTTGGGCCAGAGTGGGCACCTCTTCCTTTGGCTCTAGAGTAGACAGTCTTGGGTGCTTCTTTTCCTTGGCTCCTGGCCATGGAGGATGTGAGAAAGTTCCGTTAGGCACCCTTAGAAGAGCAAGTGAAGCAGAAGCACGGGAAGACGTTGAGAAGGAGCATGGTGGAGGCTGTGACCCCACCCCCACCTTGAGGAAGAGGATCAGAGCATCTCCAGGCATCCCTAAGCCTGGCCCAGCTTTGTTCCTGGTGGACTCCGGAGGCTAGGAGAACTGAGCTGAGCATCGGGTAGGTAGACTCCAGCCATGGAAACCAAGAAAAGTCCATGAGATTTTGCTTTGTTTGCTTTTGGGTGTCGACCTGGAACAAGACTCCTAAAACAGGAGATTTGCTCCTGTGAGCTTGGGCTTTTAGCAGCCTCTGAATGCTTCCTTCGGGCCTCCATTTTTTAAATCTGTCTCATCAAGATGGCTGTTCGTGAGCTTCCCTGGTGGCGCAGTGGTTGAGAATCCGCTTGCCGATTCACGGGACGCGGGTTCGTGCCCCGGTCCGGGAAGATCCCACAGGCCGCGGAGCGGCTGGGCCCGTGAGCCATGGCCGCTGAGCCTGCGCGTCCGGAGCCTGTGCTCCGCAACGGGAGAGGCCACAACAGTGAGAGGCCCGCGTACCGCAAAAAAAAAAAAAAAAAAGCTGTTAGTTAAGAGCTTCCTAGGAAAGTTTGAGCCTGTTGCTGCTGAAGGAAAAGAAGGTAGAGAGAAGGGATCCAAACGTCTTGCTCTGAAAGGGCCTCACATCCCTTGAGAGGAGCTTCATTTCCTCTTGGGAAATATGTCTTGCATACTTCATCCCGAGAGCTTTGTGAAAGTTCTGAGTGAACCCGGGACTGGTGGGAGTCCAGATGCAGAACTTCAGAGAAGGTTCTGGGGTTTCCTGAGAGGATTAAAAACCAGACGTGGGCTAGGAGAGTTGCTTTTCTCCCTAAGGTTGCATCTCCCTTAGATATTCTCTCCTCATCACCATTCCACTTGCAATTAAAAAAGCCACGTTTGGGCTCCAAGTAAATAGCCCTCACCTGGGTGAACACCTCCAAGCATGTGATGGTCCACAAGCCCATCCTGTCTTCAGTAGCAAGGCTGCCTAGATTACCGTGGAGCAGTTAGGGTTTCTCTTATTACTGCTCACTTTTTACATACCTCACTCCCAAGGACATTTGGGCACTCTTTTTGACAGAGACTAAAAACTTTTAAATTAGCATTTCTCTTGGAGCCGGTACAATTTCTCAAGCTGAGCTGCCTGTGTTTTTTCAGATGTTTATTAAGAACTTGTCCTGCCACGCTCACCAATGAGTAGGGCTGCTCATTGTTGCTCACTTTTGGGGAAAGCCACCATTTCTGTTAAGAAGTCTTACTCCCGTCTAAAGGGATTCAAGTTTTGGCGTCACTTCCTCAAGTCTGAGGAATCAAGATGTTTAGAAAATGTCCGGGTTGGTATGCTTTGAAATCGAGTTTGGCTGGCTAACAAGGAGTGCTGGACGATTTCTTCTGGCATTGTCAACCTCTTCTCTGCAAGCGTGGCTCTGTCAGTTTCGTTTCCATCGGCCTCTCTTTGTTTCATTCATTTACTCATCCAGTTCCCAAATGTACCAGCATCTGCTGTGTAGGTGGGAGGTGCTAAGGTCATTGACAAAGGTTAATTTTGGGTATAGACCCTGCTGTTAAGGAGTTGAGACCCTATGGTGTTTTTGGAAATTCAGAGGATCCTCCCAAGGCCCAAGAAAGACTTGGAGAAGTGGACGTGGCTGTTTGAGGTGGGGCTGGGCGAATGGGAGAGCCCGCTGAAGACAGAGGAAGGGCAAAGAAGAAACGCTTGGCAGGGCACGGAGGTTGCCCAGAGCTGTCCTGTCCCCTACAATGAAACACAGGCCACGTGGAATCTCAGATTTTTCCAGTAGCCATGTTGGAAATTAAGAAAAAGGGAACAGGTGAAATTCATTTTCCTTAATTCGTTTGTTTCCGTTTTTATAACGTATTTGATTTAGCCCAATATATGTGGAATATTATCTTTTGAACATGTAATCAGTTTAAGAAAATCAATGAAAGGCTCCACATTCCTGTATGTATTTTTCATTTCTAGCACATCCTGCCTCGCACTGGCCACATTTCAAGTGCTCCATAGCCACGAGGGGCCACCTAATGGGACAGCTAGATCCAGAGTGTGGGGTTTGTAAAGATGGATGGTGAGAAATGCCTTTGTAAAGGCAGGAAGTTCACGTCCTCCGCTTGCCAATTACCAAAGTCTCCTGAGATTGCTATCAAGAAGTGACTCAAAGCACAATGTTTATATATAATTCCTTACATTTGATTAGGGCTTTAGAGAGGAGAGAGCAGATACTTTCACCCATGCCCCCCATTTGAAGCTCGTAACCTCCTGTGGTGTAGGCAAGGCAACTATTTTAGCTCCCTCTGATGACAAGTGGGATAAGTGACATGACGTGTGTCCCCCAACTCTCCTCATTCCCCAGTGAGGACCTCTGCACCCAGAGCAGGAGCTGGGCTGCCAGTCCCAGGAGACGTGACTGATGGGGAGAGGCTGAGGGGCCGGCTGCTGTGTGCACCTGCAGGGCTACAGGTCACATCTGTCAGGCAGTGGAGGAAGGAGACCGTTCCTAAGAGACTTAAAGAATTCATTAATTAGTAGAATGGGAAGAAGGTGAGGTGAAGGGGGGAGGTGGCAGTCCCTAGGGTCCCAGATAGTCTGGGGACTACTTCGTGTCACTGTGTTTTCCACAATAGGTTGTGTGCCCGCTTACCCCTTCTCATTCCAGGAGTGGGTGCCTGGGCGCTGGGGGGCTGGGTTTTCTGAACATCCTTTGTTTTACAGATGTGGGACTCAAGGCCCAGTGGGGGAGGAGAGGAAGAGACTTTTGCAGGGAAGCTGCCAGATTATTTTGAAGTGCATTGATCGCAGAGCTGAAAGAGGGCAGTCAGCAGCCAGACCACACCTGCGAGGAGGTAGACAGGCTTTTCAGGGGACAGAGTGGCCGAGGGGTCGTGGGAGCTGCCTGCCTGCTACCTTTGAAAACAAGCTTCATCATCTCGCGATGATACCACCCTTTCCTGTTGGATACTAAAAATTCATTCATGACTCTGGCCATTACTATGGGATTTACTTAGGTCCTTAGTCAGGTGTACCTTTCTCGGTGACTGGTCTGCATCCATTTGCTGTATCTTTGGGATGTAATGAGATGTGGAATGTGGTTTTGGGATGTCCTCTGGCAAGCATCACTTCTATCCCCGGCCGGGAATCATGCCCCATCCCGTGTCCTAGATGGCATATCCATGAGCTGCTTCCAAGGGTCTTTCTCTAGAGCAAAGGAATTGAGAATCAAAGGCTCTCCCATTGCCAGAGTCACCTCAGATCTGTCCTTATTTACATGGCTTCTGTGTGACACAGGGATGCCCTCTGGAGAGAATGAGCTTGCGTCCGGTAGAGCCAGGTTCGATCACTCCCTTATTGCTTCCTCCCACCCTGGTCTCTGGCATCCGAAAACCCAGGTGATGTAGACCCGGTGCCCTTGCCATCTCACTGCACATCTTTGGGCAAAGCACTTAACCTCTTTGCGTCTCAGTTTCCCCGTTGCTTAAAGGGCAGTAATAATTCCCACCCCTCCCCTTAAGTTCACAGTGGGGAAGAAATGAAGTTTTATAGTTTAAAATCTTACCTAGTCCATGCTTGGCACGTAGTGAGTATTCAGTAAATACTTGTTCGATTCTGCCTTGTCTAGTCCCTTTCCTAAATTTAGAAAAATAGAAGTGTTTACTTCTCCTTTTATTTGAAATCATTAAAAAATTTCAGAAAAGCCTTGGGAGGGAGCTAGCAGCGGCAGTGCATGCGTCTTCCCGCTGGCAGGCGCTTGTGAACGAGGCCAAGAATCTGGGGGGTTTTTTGCCAGCCGCGCCTGACTCACTCACAAGGGGCCCTGTCTGGCTCAGGGGGAGGCCCGGCTGAAGCACCACATTAGGGCATGTTCCGGGGAAGTGGATTCTCTGAATAACTTGGATGGTTCCCTGGAGTATTTAGGGCAAAAGCCACCTGGAAGACAGAGAGGGTCACCCCCTCGTAGCCCAAACGGTGCCCAGAAAGTCTTATCGCTTGGTAAATGTTTAGCGGGAAAGACCATTATCCTGAAGACCTCGGAGGGTTGTTTTAAATTTTACCCGTTCGGACCTGAGAAGGATACAGGACCGCAGTCTGTGCCTTTCCCTGGGGCTGGCACGAGCCATCTTTGAGTCAGGCCTTGCAAGAACCCTTATTCTTCAGCACGACCTTTCCCCACTTCTGGATCCATTTCTGCTGGACGTCTGCCGTCACCTCTCAGCCTTGGGGAGAACTGGATCCAGCTCACGGCTCCCTCCTCGGAGGCCCTTTTTAAGTAGCTGGTGAGAGTTGTGTTCTCTCCGTGAGGGAAGCTGGTAGAACCAGAGGTCCCTGTGATGCATCCAGTTTTAGAGACAAAAAGAAAGAACCTTGGAGATGGCGTATTTCAGCTTCCTCATCACGTAGGTCCAGAGAGGGTCAGCATCTCACCCAGCTCCCATTTCCCAGTTCTGGGCTTCTCCCATAATTCCTCAACTCTCTTTATCCCTCACCGAAGGGTGGGTGTGCCCTAGAGGGAGTGAAGTCTTAAACTGGGAGAGGTCACATCCGCACACCCAGGTCACCTATGGGAGACGTTCCTGAGGCCGTTCGCTTTCCCAGCACAAATGATCTTGGGGCTCATGCCTCGGGGAACTTTCTGATGATTTTCCCAACATGGGAAACAGTCCACACTCAATAAATAGTCGTAGGACTGAACTGAACCACTCCTTGGTCTAATTAAGGCGCATAACCTTGAAGTCACCGTTGGGACAGGACCACAGTTCCTTTCTTTGTGTCTGAAGGAGTAAGTTATTGCTTCAGGCACCCTTCTGGGCAGGGTGGCCATGTGACATGCCTTCCCTCTTTTTCTCCTTGTCCCCTCCTCCCCCACGCAGACCCTCCTAACCTTGGGTTTTTTTTTTTTCTCTCCCCAGAGTCAGCTTGCACAGGAGGATCAAGCCCACGGCAGAGTCTCCATGGAGGTGTGGAGCCTTGTCACCAACCTCTAACTGCAGAACTGGGATGTGGAGCTGGAAGTGTCTCCTGTTCTGGGCTGTGCTGGTCACAGCCGCGCTCTGCACTGCCAGGCCAGCGCCAACCTTGCCGGAACAAGGTAAGGCGCGGGCTGAGGGGCGGCCTGGGCTCCCGGCCCTCAGCAACAAGGTGGGCTGGGAGAGACGTGATGTGGTCAACTGCGAAGGCTCCATCCCAGGTGGAGCACAGGGCTCCTGGACTGTAGGAGAGGCTCCCAAGGTACCTGGGCTGGTGGGGGCCTGGCTGCAGACACAGCCAACTTCATCAGAGGTTGGGTCGTGAAGGCTGGTGACATCCATCTGCCAGTGGTGACGTGCTCAGGGGGGAGGTTTATGCTTTTCTCCTTCTGAAAAAAGAACTTCTGATTGGGACCCAAGAGCTAGCTCCCTAACCTAGATGATGTGTATAAAATGGGCTTGGGTGGTGCAGTGGGGTGCGAGTGACCTGTGAATTTGGGTTTAGAACTTGGATCGGGCTCCAGGGGATGTGGAGGGTTGTGGGAGCTTCATAAAGACCTCCGGCTTCTAGAAAATTGTTGCAAAGACATATCTTCTATGAGGGTCGGCCATCATGGCCACGTGCCTGCCATTTTGTCTTTCTTGACCATCTCTCACAGGCCCTGTATGGAGGCCTGGTAAGGGGTTTGCTTTGGATATACTGCTGGAGGGATTTCAAAGAGATTGAGAACCAGGGAACATTACGGGGCGTAGGCGGTGGTAGAGCCCTGTAGTTTATTGGGAATTCGGAGGGATTATTAGTAACAGGAAAGACTTGCACCCACTGCTATCGGGATTTTTCCGGACTGGTGAAAATACTTCATGGAAATTACAGGTACAGCACACCTGACAGCTTTCGAAGGTCTTTGAGAACTAATATTTGGGCATTTCTGCTGCCAAAGGGTAGTGTGGCTTGTGACCCAGTGACTGATGACAGAAGCAGAGGAGGTTGGCAGGTGGCGGGTAAAGGGCTCAGGTGTGCACACAACATGGTGGCTGCGTTTAAAGGGCCACCAGTCTCGCTTCCAGGACCTGTGTGAGTGACGAATGAGGAGTGAGGATATTTGTCCTCTTGTAGGGTGATGGAGAAGGAGGGGGGGACGGGTTGCGGGGGGCGCTTTCTAGAAGACGCACTGGCTGGGGCAGGCAGATTCGTGTTATATTCAGAGACAGAACTGAAGGCAAGGCCTGACCTGGAACACGCTGGAGACCCCGAGTGGGAGGGACCGTCTCTGCCCACAGTGACAAGCACAGAGGCAGCTAAACTCAAGGTGGACCGTGTTTAAACCACGCAATGGAGTTATAACACAATGCAGTGGGGATGCTGGGGGAGAGGGACAGCCAACGTCATCTGAGATGGTCCACAGGGCTGGGCAGGGGATTGGGAGGGAAATGAAGGGTGTTCCAGGTGGAGCAGCATGAGTGAGGGTGCTGGGGCAGGATCTATAAGGTGTTCAGAGAACAGCTTACCTGGTGTGTAGGTAGTCGGGGGACGTAATGCCTGGAAAAATTGGATTGAGTTAGCATATGGAAAGCTGTAATGCCCTGCTGAGGAAACTGTACCTAAATGGGTAGATACTGGGAGTCTTGAAAAGCTTTGAGCAGGAAAGTGACACAATCCAGCTTTCAGATTTTCAGGCAGCTGAGTTTGGATGGATGGGAGGAAGAAGTCAGACGGACCTAGGTTTAAATTGTGCTCCACAGGACTTCTCTTAACAGTGGTTAAGAATCCGCCTGCCAGTGCAGGGGACACGGGTTTGAGCCCTGGTCTGGGAAGATCCCACATGCCACGGAGCAACTAAGCCCGTGTGCCACAGCTACTGAGCTTGCGCTCCAGAGCCCGTGAGCCACAACTACTGAGCCCCCGTGCCACAACTACTGAAGCCCGCGCACCTAGAGCCTGTGCTCTGAAACAAGAGAAGCCACCGCAGTGAGAAGCCCACGCACTGCAACGAAGAGTAGCCCCCGCTCGCTGCAACTAGAGAAAGCCCGCGCGCAGCAACGAAGACCCAATGCAGCCATAAATGAATGAATGAATAAATAAATAAATAAAATTTATTTTTTAAAAATTCTAAAAACAAAAAAATCGTGCTCCACCACTTAATAGCTGCATTACTTGGTTTGACCAGTTACTCAAACACACGAAGTCTTAGTTTGCTTATCTTTAAAATGGAGCAGTAATACAGGATTAAGTGAGATAATCCAGATAAAGCACTGACAGGCAAAGCGTTAAGAGTTATTACTGCTGCTACCACTGTTGCCAGAAAGACGAGTTGCTTAAACGGTTGTTCTGAATGTCTAGCTAGAGAAAGGCAGTGAACTACAGTGGAGGATTGTAAAGGAAGGAAAAATAGCAGAGACACTATAGAAATAGAATCTCCGGGTTTAGGATTTCCCTGGTGGCACAATGGTTAAGAATCCGCCTGCCAATGCAGGGGACATGGGTTCGAGCCCTGGTCGATCCCACATGCCCTGAAGCAACTAAGCCCGTGCGCCACAACTACTGAGCCCACGCGCCACAACTGCTGAGCCCACGCACCACAACTACTGAGCCTGCACCCTAGAGCCCGCGAGCCACAGCTACTGAGCCCATGTGCCACGACTACTGAAGCCCATGCGCCTAGAGCCTGTGCTCCGCCACAAGAGAAGCCACCGCAATAAAAGCCCGCGCACCGCAACGAAGAGTAGCCCCTGCTCGCCACAGCAAGAGAAAGCCCGTGCGCAGCAACAAAGACCCTGTGCAGCCAAAAAAATAAATTAAATTAAAAAAAAAAAAACCTACTGGTTTAAGTAGGTTGGATGTCAACTCCGGGTGACTAGAGACACAGACAAGATGCGAGTAAAGGGAGTGAGTCAGAGTGGGAGGTCTGTGAGGAGTAGATAGAGATTTGGGTCAGCCACAGCATAGGTGGCAATGAGGAGGGGTGGATAAGCTTTGGGAATATGAATTTATGGTGGACCCTAAAGTATTGTTTTTAACCTTCTCTAAAACCGTTTTGCAGTCCAGGGATGGAGGGTGGAGAAAATGAATAGTACGCATCTCGGACCTGGGTACTTGTAAGCAGGAAGGGAGTATCCAAGGGTCGAAGCATAAGGAATAGGGGTTGAGGGGGTGATGGTGGTCCTGAAGCTTCTGGCTGTGCATCCAGACTGGGAAAGGAAGCCGGGGCAGTGATGGAGGGTGGAGTCAAGGGTCTGAAAGTCTTGAAAATGACAAAGTCCCGCTCTGTAAACAGGAGGGAGGGGGTAGGAGAGGTGAAGAGGGCTATTAGGAGGCGATGTGGCAGTGAGGAGTGAAGTTACACTGCCATTTTTAAGAAATCAACTTAATTGAGGTATCATTTGCATTCTATAAAATGCACCAATTTTAAGCGTGCAGTTTGATGTGTTTTGATAAATGTAGCATTGTCCCACGTAACCATCAATCAAGATATGAAACATTTTCATCACCCCCCAAACTTGCCTCTGGCCCCTCTGCAGTCAGCCCCCTTTGCAGCACCGGACCCAGGCAACCACGGGTCTACTTTCTGTCACTGTAGGTTAGTTTTGCCTATTCTAGAATTTCACATAATGGAATTATACGGGGAATGTGTATCCATTCACTTGATGGTGGCCATTTGGGTTGCTAACACTTTGGGCTGTTATTACTAAAACTCTTGTGAGCATTCGTGTACAAGTCTCTGGGCACACCTTTTCCCTGGACTGCCTTGGTTTTGATTTTGGCTCCATTTCTTACCGACTGTTGGCTGTTGGGAAAGTTCCTCTCTGACACTCTATAATCTATATTGGTAATGAACATCTGCTTCTAAGGTCATTGTGAATATCAGATGCAAATGCCTGCAAAGCTCTAAGAACCGTGCCTGGACACAGTCAGTGACCCATAAATGGTAGATGTGGGTACCTTTTCCTGGGACCCCACAGGAGACACACCGCGTGGTAAAGGGCTTGTTTCGTGGATGGACTTGGAGTGCCTTAGGACGCAGAAGCGGAAACCCACGAGACTTGGATGGACATCAGGTCCCAGGTCCCCACTTGGTTGAGTCAGTCCCTCTCGTGGTTCAGCCCCTTCTAGATCATCCCTTCTGAGCTTTGTGATAGCAGAACATGGGCCCCACCGTCTTCAGAGACCTGAAGTCCTAAGGGGAAAATCTATCTCCACGCTTTGTAAAGTATAAGGTATCTCACAAATGTAAAGTATTGCCGTGGTCTTGGCCCTGCTGATTATTCAATAACAGTGCTGCTGTTGTCCTCAGAAAAGACTAGACTCTGTATATAAAAGGTTTGCCCAAAAGTTTAAAGCAAATTACCCCAAACCCTGCTCCCACTGACTGAGAGCTTCTGCCCTTTAGAAAGGCTTTGCTGTGTGTGTGTGTGCGTGCGTGTGTGTGTGTGTGTGTGTGTGTGTGTGTGTGTGTGTGTCGGGAGCCCCTCCCCCAGTCTGCAAATGCTCCTCAGGGAGTGGGGAGGGCCTGGAGTTTCTGGCTGTCCTTGGAAAGTTGATTTAATAAGGGTTCCAGGAAAACCAGCCTCCCTCCTTCCTCCCTCTCCTTTCCCTTCTCTAGTTTGGGATCTTAAAGAGGCTGAGCTTGTTTCAGACCAGGCTTTGCGGGGAGGGGGGTGGGGGAGACTGAAGCGGGGTCATGGGCCGGGGAGTAGAATGCCCCTTTAAAAAGAGAAGCACTAGCTTGAAAGACACTTTGAGCTTGAAGAGGCTTGTTTTTGTGTATTTGTCTCTCTTTTAGAATAAGACTTGGAGAAAAGCAAGTGGGTGAATCCAAAACTGCTTACAAGGCCGCTTCTCGTAATTGGGAATGGGGATCCTAACCCCCTTTTCAGCAGTAACCTGGGCTAAAGCCCCCAGACCCCACATGGTGGAGGGCACAGTATGAGCCTTGCCGTCTCAAAATACTTGCCTACATGCTCAGAAACCTGCAACTAATAAACGATTTAATGGCCGGGGTTTTACAGCTCCTCCCACCTACCCAGATTTGAAGGAGTCTGGTGGCCGCTCGAAGAGGGAGAGGTTACACTTAATGGAAAAGCCGCACGATTCCATTTCTGGCTGCAAGCCCCCTGGATGCCAGGCACCACAAAGCAAGGCTTTGTCTTTGTGTTCTGCAGAAACCTGGGCCCGTGGCGGGGAGCTGCAAATGGTGCCAGAGACATCACCCCAGCTTGAAGTCCGGCCCTGGGCCCTGGCCGCCCCTGGCAACCCCCCAGGGGCTCCCGCAGCTGTCTTTGGTCCGAAGGGGTATGCATTTCAGCCTGGCTGCAGGGGGAGCCCCAAACAAGTAGCGGAGGGCATCCCCCTACCAGCCTCGTACAGGCCGAGGTCCTACTGGCTGTGGCCTGGGGGCCAGTGTCCTGTGGACCAGTGTCGGGTGGCTGCCCCGGGGCGGGGAAACGTGCAGGAGCACTCCTCCACCCCACCCCGTCCGCAACATAATTTTTTCTTGTGAAAAGAACCTGTTTACTTCTAATTCACACTGGACGTTGAAGAGGAGTTTCTAACCCCTGGGCCAGAAGGCAGGTGGAATTCCACGGGGCAGAGAGCGATGTGGGGAGACCCACTGGAGAGCAAGGCTGGAGGCTTTCGGGCTGTGGGAATCCGCGCGGCGCGGAGCTACCAGATTTCCCCAGGGCACTCCACTCAGTCCCTCACCCCCTCTCCAGAGGGAGGTAGCTCGGTGCCTTCGGAAGGGTGTGTTTGCAGGCGTTCCTGGAGCTTTGCAGAGGGTGGGTGTAGGGAGAGAATGTGAGGCTGGAGCCGGAGGGCTCACGTGTCCACTTGACCACGCCGGGCAGAGCCACCCCAGGGCCGTGTTCTTGGCGCTGGCTGCTGCATTGCTGCACCATTAGCTTCACTGATTTTCCACTCCGGCTTTGCCGGCCAGCTCCCCGAAGTCAGGGAGGAGGAATTTCTCAGGGAAGAACAAATGGCTGTCCAGAGCCCTGGCCAGGGAGGGGGAAGGGAGGCAGCCCAAACAGAGACGCAGGCCGGGCTGCTGCCCTCGGGTTTCTGTGACGACCTGGGTGGGCAGGAACTGGAGAGAGAGGGTCAGGGATGCCTCTGGGGCCTGTGGCCCCTGCCCGGAGGTGGGTCAGCAGGGCCCGGCCGGGATGCTTGCTCCCGGTCAGCCCAAAACAGTGAGTGATGGCCCGTGTCTGGGGCCGTGAGGGATGGCCCTGGGAGAAGTGAGTTCTGGGGAGTCATTATCCGGGAGGGAGAGGTCCGGGGTCAGAGATCCTGACCGGCAGCTGTGCCCTGTTTTTACAGGGCCTCGATCCTCGGGGGCCGCTGGGGGCTCCAGCTCCCCCTGTAGACGCCACCTTTGCCTCTTCCCTCCCCAAAGCCTGGCAACGAGACAACTGTTTCCCTGCTGACCGGGAAAGTCCAGCTGCTCTGGCACTGCTGGTCTCCCAAATTCAGCTGCCCAGGCCGCCCTGTTCATTCTGGAGAGGAGGCTCATCCACAGACTTACGGCCAGCATTCCCTTCTCTCGGCCCATCCTGTCCACCACCTCCGCCCCCCCAAGCGATTCAGCAGCAAGTTAACTGCTCTACCTGGGCTCTTAAGGCCTGGAATAAATCCCAAACTGCTTCCTCTTAGGAGAAGCAGTCTAGGCCAGGGGGTCCCCAACCCCCGGGCCACGGACTGGCACCGGCCTGTGGCCTGTTAGGAACCGGGCCGCACAGCAGGAGGTGAGCGGGGGTGAGCGGGCGAAGCTCCATCTGTATTTACAGCCGCTCCCCATGGCTCCCGTTACTGCCTGAGCTCCGCCTCCTGTCAGCATATGGTGAGTTGTATAATTACTTCATTATACATTACAATGTAATAATAATAGAAATCAAGTGCACAATAAATGTAATGCGCCTGAATCATCCCGAAACCGTACCCTCCCCCACCCCGGTCCACGGAAAAAGTGTCTTCCACGAAGCCAGTCCCTGGTGCCCAAAAGGTCGGGGACCACTGTTCTAGACTGTGGGCCGCTCCTGAACTTGGGGGCTTGCTCTGACTTACAGCCGCTGATGGCCAAGTCCGGGGGACATTTGCCTGATGGGCTGGTTGTGGCTTGTACCCTGAGTCCCCCCACTCCTGTTCTTGGTTCGCACCGACCCTCCCCTGCCCCCTTGCCAAACGAGGTGCCCACTGCCTTCATTTAAAGGCTCTCTGCTCGGGCTTCCCTGGTGGCGCAGTGGTTGAGAATCCGCCTGCCGATGCAGGGGACATGGGTTCGTGCCCCGGTCTGGGAAGATCCCACATGCCGCGGAGCGGCTAGGCCCGTGAGCCATGGCCGCTGAGCCTGCGCATCCGGAGCCTGTGCTCCGCAACGGGAGAGGCCACAACAGTGAGAGGCCCGCGTACCGCAAAAAAAAAAAAAAAAAAAAAAAAAGGCTCTCTGCTTGCAAACCGGAAACCTCGGGAGAGGGGTTTGTCCAGTCAGTTCCAAGCGCGAGAACCGTTGGCTCGGATGGAGCTTGAAACTCGGTGCTCCTTCCTGAGCCCACGTGTTGTATCGTGGCAAGGCTCCTGGGATGGGTGGTGTAAAAGGAGGTGAATGTTGGTGTGAACGTGGCTGTGTTTCCCAGGCCCTGGATGTGTAGGTGCGTCAAGCCTCAAGTGGGTGACAGGGTCAAGGAGTTTGGCGAAGAGTGAACATTAGTGGTCATGAGCTTGGGCAGGGAAAGAGGTTAAAAACCATGAATGCTGGAGAGTCACATATTTGATCAACAAAGAAAGTTGAACTTAGAGCTTAGCGCCTCCTCTGTTTTCTCCATAGACGAAAACTAGCCCCTGGCTAATGGTCCTTTCACCATTTGTTTACTGATTTAGTTTTCTTCCTTCCTTCCTCCCTCCCTTCCTTTCCTCCCTGTCTCCCATTCATCCATCCATCCATCTGGCCAAATAAGACTTCCTTTTCCCTTGTTTAACACAACATACACATTCATACATAATAACTGTTTATCCTGGTCCCTTAGCTGGAAATGTCCATCCCTATCCTTTCCTGATTTCACTGTTTGTAATTTCTACTCTTAGCTTAAGGAGTAGCTTAAGGGCCACCTCCCTCTTGAAGCCCTCCTCTGTCTCCAAATTAATCACTCCCCACCCCCCGCTTTCTGTGTAATTTTCAATGTGGCACTTACTTTCCTCTACCTTACATTATGGAGGGTTTTTTTTTGTGTTTGTTTTTGTTTGTTTGTTTTTTGCGGTACGCGGGCCTCTCACTGTTGTGGCCTCTCCCGTTGCGGAACACAACACAGGCTCCGGACGTGCAGGCTCAGCGGCCATGGCTCACGGGCCCAGCCGCTCCGCATCATGTGGGATCTTCCCGGACCGGGGCACAGACCCGTGTCCCCTGCATCAGCAGGCGGACTCTCAACCACTGCGCCACCAGGGAAGCCCACATTATGGAGTTTTTAACATATGGCTGTTTCCTCCACTAGAGCAAAGTTGTATGCAGCCAGAAAGCATGTTTTTATTGCTCTTTTAAAACATGGATATTTTGATATGTAATCTGGGTTCATTGTGGAAAATTTAGAAGTTATAGACTTGTAAAGAGAAAAAGAAAAACTCTTATATGCCCATCATCCAAAAATAATCACTGTTATTGGTGAATCTATTTATATAGATTTTTTTCCTGCATGTATACAAACATAACTTTTCAAAGTGGAATTTATATGTTATATACTGGTTTGTAATGTAAGCAGGTACGTCTTGCCATGCAGAGACGTTTCCATCATGCTTAAGTAACTATGTAGTAGTATGGGTGTGCCAAATTTATTTATTTACCCAGTCCTTTCCTGTTGGGCACTTAAGTTATTTTCAATAGTTTGCATTTAAGTGAACATACTTTTACAAATAAAATTTGCCCATGTATCCAAGGATACTTACATTCTAAAAGCTGTGATTACCTAGTACCAAATAGCCCCAGAAAGGTAATACCAGTAAAGGTCTTTAAAAATAATAATAAACACTATTTATTACATTTTCACATTCCACATCCTTTACATATTTTTACCTCTACATTGATCCCATGACCATAGGGTTTTTTTTGTTTTTTTTTTTTGCGGTACGTGAGCCTCTCACTGTTGTGGCCTCTCCCGTTGCGGAGCACAGGCTCTGGACACGCAGGCTCAGCAGCCATGGCTCACGGGCCCAGCCACTCCGCGGCATGTGGGATCCTCCCGGACCGGGGCACGAGCCTGCGTCCCCTGCATCGGCAGGTGGACTGTCAACCACTGCGCAACCAGGGAAGCCCTGGCCATAGGTTTTATTTCCAAAATCAGATGAGGGAACTGAGGTTCAGGGAGTTAAGTAATTTGTCTAAGGTCGTCTAGTTGATAGGCAGTGAAAGTGGGATTCAGGTTCAGGTAGGTCTGACTCCAGTATTTTTTTGTCCAGTGTATTATACTATGTCCCTCTATCAAACTGGGTTTCTTCCCAAAATACAGGCAGACCAACATTTGAATTTAAACACTGCTGGGTCAGTCCCTTTTATCTCACAGGAATTAGGCTTCACCTCCCCTTCTGGGGTGGTATGTGCATGTGTGTGATTGGGGTAAAGGCAGCTGGAGACACTTGCTTGTGCATTTCTTGTGTGACATTCTTCTGCTCTTGGCTGCGAGGTTATGCATCTGTCATAGGTCTATGAGCTGCCCTAATGAAAGTGGTTCCCTAGCTTAGAATAATCAATGGAACGAAAACCCCATTGAGGCTGCCTTTTACACGGTAGCTGAGACCTCCTACTTGGAGAAGGTCTGGGATCAGAGGTCTCTAAAGCATCAGAGGCCACACCTGAGTTTTCCTTGTAGGTCACACTTATTCTAGAATATAGTGGTATTGCCCGGACACAATAAACCACCTGGAATGTTTCTAAAATGGTCCAACAATGTCTCATGGATAGAAATAAACATGTTAGAAGGTTCAGCAAGCCTGGAGCATTAGCATTGTTTTGAGGCTACCAGTAAATATATATTTAAAGTGTGAAGAAAAGCAAAAAAAAAACCCACAAGGGTCCTGAAATTTTGTTTTTCTTAGTGTTTACATCAAACAAATTAATGTTTTAAACAAAAATATATATAATACAATGTAGTTGGGCTAGTCACAAAATAATTACAGGATTTTCAAAATTAATTAATTTGTGGTATACTGTCTGAGGTGTGCCCCAGGAATAGAACACAGATTTATTGCAAGTTTCTTGGTAAATATTTTCTTCCAGTTCTGTCAGTAACTATCTGTGTGCCCTTTTGGGGAAAACACAAAAATTCTCGGAGGCCCCTCTTGACTGGGAGGCTCAGGACATATGGCAACCCTACCCCAGCCTCGCCATGGGTCAGGCCCAGCCCTGGTCAGTGTCGCTCTTACTACACATAGGCAAATACAATAAGTGACTCATCTAAAAAACGTCATCCGGGGCTTCCCTGGTGGCGCAGTGGTTGAGAGTCCGCCTGCCGATGCAGGGGACACGGGTTCGTGCCCCGGTCCGGGAAGATCCCACATGCCGCGGAGCAGCTGGGCCCGTGAGCCATGGCCGCTGAGCCTGCGCGTCCGGAGCCTGTGCTCCGCAGCGGGAGAGGCCACAACAGTGAGAGGCCCGAGTACCGCAAAAAAAAAATAAAAATAAAAATAAAAAACGCCATCCATTGGCAACCTCAAATAAGGATATACAACTCAGGTTATGAGGACATCTGAAGCCACAGGCGAGGTCTTCTTCCCTAAAGTGAAGGGGCAGGTTGACTGTCGTCTGTGGGCTGTGACGTGTGTGCACACGTATATCATGAAGGCAGAGGTGTCATTCGGTCCTTTGTTTACCCCGGCACCTTCGAATAGTGTCTGATACGCGTCAGGCACTCCATGAATACTTTTTGAAGAAATGAATGCATGCATGAATGCACAGCGAGGTAACCGTCCATTTTCTTTTTTGAAAAAGATACCTACAACTAGTAAGGACCTACTGTATAGCACAGGGGACTCTACTCAGTACTCTGTAATGGCCTATCTGGGAAAAGAATGTTAAAAAGAGTGGCTATGTGTATATGTTTAACAGATTCACATCGCTGTACAGCAGAAACTAACACAGCATTGTCAAGCAATTATACTCCCCCCCCAATTTTTTTAAATAATAAAGGAACTAGGGAAAAAAAGATACCTACAATTTCTAGCTTTAAAAAAGGGGAAGATAGAAATGAAATCCTTTTCATTAGGAAGGTAAGGAAAATAGGTGAGAAATAATTATTGCTACCCCACAGTGAGCCCTTTATATCACTTAATGCAGTGGTCCTCAGGTTTTCCCGGCAGGCACATCACCCAGTGGGCTTGTTAAAACCCCTTGCCGGGACTTCCCTGGTGGCGCAGTGGTTAAGAATCTGCCTGCCAGTGCAGGGGACACGGGTTCAAGCCCTGGTCCGGGAAGATCCCACATGCCGCAGAGCAGCTAAGCCCATGCACCACAACTACTGAACCTGCACTCTAGAGCCTGTGAGCCACAACTACTGAGCCTGTGCTCTAGAGCCTGCGAGCCACAACTACTGAGCCCATGCACCACAACTGCTGAGCCTGCGTGCCTAGAGCAAGTGCCCAGCAACAAGCAAAGCCACAGCAGTGAGAAGTCCACACACCCCAATGAAGAATAGGCCCCACTCGCTGCAACTAAAGAAATCCCACACACAGCAACAAAGACCCAACGCAGCCAAAAATAAATAAATTAATTAGTTTTAAAAAAACAACAAAAAAACAAAAAACCTTTGCCACAGTCCACCCCCAGGGCTCTGGATTCTGCAGCGGGGCCCAAGCTGGGTGGTTCTAACAAGTTCCCAGAGGATACTGATACTGTCATCCGGGGACCACACTTTGAGAATTAATTGTCTATAAGGGAGGTGCTGTGTGTCCATTTCACGGTTTAGGAAACTGACACAGAGAGGTCAAACGAACACTTGCCAGGTTAAACAGCTAAAATAAATGGTGTAGCTAGAGTTCGACTCAGGTCTATTTAATATCAGTGCCTACGGCTCTAACCCCTGTACTGGGAGGGGAGGGAGGCGAGGAAGTAGAAGAGGGCTGAGTCCGATGGCCGGGGCTTATTGGAGGAAGGAAGGACCAGGAGTAGAAAGTTGTCTAAAAGCTTGTCTGGAAGGAAGGAGACCCTCTTCCTGGAACTCCCTTCTTCTGTGTCGCTTGGGGCTTTAAGTCAGTTATCACCACCTTTGGAATGTGGATCAGCTCTCCCATCGTTGGAAGGGTCCTTTTGCATTCGGAAATCTCTGCCCCTTTATTATCCAACTTCAGGGTTGACTTTGGGAATTAAGGTTTATTTTCCTTCGGTTTTAGGAATTAGTTTTTAAACCTTAGAAGAGTCAGGTTCTTTGACTAACGTACTGAATGAAGTTCTCCCTTCGGCATCTAAAACTTTCGTCCATGTTATTTGCACTCTAAAGGCTATATTAATGCCTGAAGGGTACGCTTGGAAGAGGCATTTATTCCATAACATATGTCCTTTCCCCACTACCCTCAGACTCGCAGTCCATTTAAAAAATTTATTTGGCTAGTGAGTTCTCATGGAATCTCTCATGAGCATCAAAAAAGGACAGTGGGGCTTCCCTGGTGGCGCAGTGGTTGAGAGTCCGCCTGCCGATGCAGGGGAGATGGGTTCGTGCCCCGGTCTGGGAAGATCCCACATGCCGCGGAGCGGCTGGGCCCATGAGCCATGGCCGCTGAGCCTGCGCGTCCGGAGCCTGTGCTCTGCAGCGGGAGAGGCCACAGCAGTGAGAGGCCCGCGTACCGCAAAAAAAAAAAGACAGTGAAATAAATCCTTCTAGAATACCTGGGCTCCCAGCTTTCTGCCAGTCACAGCCTCTGAGCTACTCCATACCCTCGGCTCTGAGGATTCTTCTGGAACATCTCGGGCCAGAGGGAAAAGATGAAGGGAGACGTGTTGAAGGTGCTGGTGGCCGTAGCTCTGTGGCCAAAACAGAATCCCCTCTTTTTTTTTTTAATATTGACTATATTCTCCGTGCTGTACATTACATCCTTGTGTCTTATTTATTTGTTTGTTTATTTTTATATATTTATTTATTTATTTTTGGCTATGTTGGGTCTTCGTTGCTGCACGTGGGCTTTTCTCCAGTTGCAGCAAGCAGGGCCCGCTCTTCGTTGCGGTGCATGGGCCTCTCATTGCAGTGGCCTCTCTTTGTTGGGGAGCACGGGCTCTAGGCGTGCGGGCTTCAGTAGTTGTGGCACACGGGCTCAGCAGCTGTGGCTCACAGGCTCTAGAGCACAGGCTCAGTAGTTGTGGTGCATGGGCTTAGTTGCTCCGCGTCACATGGCATCCTCCTGGACCAGGGCCCGAACCCGTGTCCCCTGCACTGGCAGGTGGACTCCCAACCACTGTGCCACCAGGGAAGTCCCATGTGTCTTTTTTTTTTTTTTTCGGCCTTACCACATGGTATGTGGGATCTTAGTTCCCCGACCAGGGATCGATCCCGCACCCCCTGCAGTGGGACCACTCGTCTTAACCACTGGACCGCCAGGGGAGTCCCCTCCCCTCTTCTTAAGGAAAATTAACTTGCAGTCTCCTGCCCTCCCTCGTGGCAGAGGGCCGCCTGTGCTGGTGGGGGCCGGAGGGGATGTAGTGAGTGGTACTCAACTCCCAAGGCCCAGCTGAAACGTAGAATGTTGGTTAGAGCTGTTGGAGTTGCCTAGGGCTTGTCCAGTCAGCCTTCGCATCTCACAGTTGAGGACACGGAGGCCAAGAGGGGAGATGATGTGGCCGGGTCACACAGGAGTGGCAGGGCCAGTCATCCCAGTGACTTCCACTCAGATACTCCTTCTGCAGCTCCCAGCCAGTTACAGCCACCTGGGGCTCAAGCAGAGTTTGGTACTGTGTGGTTTTCACAAGGATTTCAAATGAGGCTCTCATCCCTTAGGACACCCGGAATGTGGACATTGCCCAGGGTAGGGATCCTCCCGCAAGAGGCTCATTGTTCAAGATCACCCAGCTTGTCCGAGCACAGGACTCCCCAGTGTAGACATTGGCTCTCCAAGCAGCCTTTGGTCCTGGTTCTCCTACCTGCTCTCTGCCTGAGTGCCATTCCATCTCAGGGAGAAATATCCCCAAACCACGCTCTTTTAGTTTCTGAAAACAGTACTAAATGCTCTACTTTCACGGTGTGTGTGAAGGAGGAGAGAGAGAAGAATGAATACGTGGTAAGTCAGTGGGTCCTCTGGGCCATCACTTTCCTGCCAGTCTGTGGAACAGACCATTGGCCCCAGATTTTTAGGTTTCATGGGTCAAATTTCCTCCCCGATATTTTGGGTTGACAATTTATTTTGCCACGTAAGAACATCTTTAAAAAACCAACACTGTCCACTACTGGTACTTTTTTTTATTGTGATAAAATATATATATTATAAAACTCAACCATTTTTAAGCGTACAGGTCCTTGGCATTAAGTACATTCATGTTGTTGTGCAACCATCACCACTGTCCATCTCCAGAACTTGTCACCTTCCTGACTGAAACTCTACCTGTTAAACATGTAACTCCCCAGTCTTCTCTCCTCCAGCCCCTGGCAACCACCTTTTACACCATTTCCTTTTAAAAGGATGTCTATTGGGACTTCCCTGGCGGTCCAGTGGTTAGGACTCTGCGCTTTCCCCCGCCGAGAGCCGGGGTTTGATCCCTGGTCGGGGAACTGAGGTCCCGCCAGCTGCATGGCGTGGCCAAAAAAATAATTAAAAGGATGTCTATCACCTTTATTCTCCTAATGTAAAAATAAGGGATGTTTCTTTAACATTGAAAAAAATAGGTCACTTTATGAAGAGTCCCTTCCTTTCTCCATTGCAGTGGGTGGTGATCGTCCTTGCACTGGGCCCGGTGACCCAGACCCACCATTGCAGCCACGGTACCAGCCAGGGAGGGAAGGTGGCACAGAGCCGGAGGGGTGCTGATAGCCCTGGTGCGTGTGCTCTCAAGCACCCACTGAGGTTTGGGGAGGGGGACAAAAGGCAAATTCTGAAACAGCTGTGGCCTCGACTAATTCATCAGCAAGTTTAGGGAGCGGCAGCGTTTTCCTACGCAGCTACTGGTGCTTCCTTCCCCAAACCAGCTCGAGGAGCATGGGGGAGGGGAGGCCGAGGCCCTGGGAGGGGGAGGGGTGGGGGGAGAGCCATACATTCTTTTCTTCCAGGAACCTGACCGGACTCTAAGGTCAGCGCCCGGCGGATTGGGAGCTGCAGGGCTACCTCTTGGCTGTCCTCCTTCCCCCACTCTTAATGAGCTTTCCATTACAGAACCCAGACCAGGAAGTGCCTGACAGGTCACAGCTGCAGACACATGGCTGGGAGGCCTGGGCTCTGGGCCAGTGGTGGGAGGGTCTGAGTTCCCCTTCGAGCAGCGGGACCCCTACACACACACACACACACACACGCACGCACGCACACCCCACTTCAGCTAGTTGTCCAGCTTTTCCCTGATGGCTCAGGGGAAGGTGTTCTTACTTCTGTGTTGTCACAGTTGGTGGCCGGTGGTACTTTTGCTTCGAGCTTAGGACGTGATTGTAATAAAGGCAGGAGAAGTCCCCCAGCTGAGGGTCCAGACCCCCTGTGCTTACAGCCCATACAAGTGTCCTTACTGGGCTTGCAGGTCTTTGGGGGAAGTTTTCCATGAATGAACAAGGCTCTCCAGCTTCTTTTCCCAAAATAGGACCCCCCCACCGAACATGGCTCTAGAAGCTTCCCGGGCGCCCAGGGCAGTGGTAAGGCACAGTCTTAATGCTGCCCAAACGATCCCTCTGATTCTATCAAAATACCCGGTTCAAAACATTTTGCGGGGAAGGTCTCGAGGCATGAGCATGGGCTCTGCCAACACACAGGCCTGGGTGGGTGGAGCCCCCTTCAGTTTATCCTCTTCACGGAGGCCAGCTCCTTCCACATACAAGTTTGCTCAGGAAATGTTAATTTACCCTAAACTGTGTCCGACGGGGGCAGTTGTCACACAGGAATTTCTGTCTCCACCGCCAGCTGTGTTGTTGGCTTTCTTCCCTGAATCTGCCAAGGCTGATTCCTCTGGTGCCAAATGTGAGCCGGTGACACAAACTTCTAGGAACCGGGAGCTGAGGACCTCCCTTCCCGGTAGCTGCAAGGCACCTACCTTTGCTCTTTACGCTTCTTCCTGCACGTCTTAGGTGAACTTGCCCCTTCCCCGAGCAGCGCTCTCTTCCAGGTAAGGTAGAGCAGCCAAGGGTACCGGGAATCCTTTTGGGAAATGGGTGGAGGACGCATTTCCCAGAGTGCGTCTGTAAACACTGGGGAGAGAGGAAGAGGGGAGATTTCTTTTACAAACAACTCCTGGGCGCATTCCTTTGTGAATCACGTAATTACAGCCCTCTCCCCAGCCTGAAAATGTTCTCCTCGTGGTGGGAGGTATTGGGGAGGGGTGGGTGTTACCCAATCCCTAGGAGGGAAGAAAGTACAGGTACCAAGGAGGCATCAGCTGGAGCCCAGCACTGGGGCTTGAACCCCAGACTCCACTTTGATGCTGGGTTACCCGTCGCCACATCTTCGGGAAGGTTTGCACAGAATGCTGGGCCTCCCCTGCCCAACCACTTCCTGCGGAGCTGGTTTTGGGGGGTCTTGGGGTGGATGCAGGGCCCTGGCCGTGGCTTTGGCCAGCACAGGCGGCTCTGCGCTAAATTACAGTGACGAGATGGGACAACACAAAAGCCCCCAAATCTTTTTTTAATAAAAACAAAACACACCTCCCAGCCCCAAGCCCCTGGGCTGCTGAATGGCGATGGCTTCCTGTCAGGATTAGCTGGGCTGCCTGGGCATGTGTGCACTGCCTTTCTCCTCAGGAAATACCTTTAGTAAGCCCTGGTGGGGTCCCCATGGCAACGCGAGAGGGGACCTGCTGACTGAGGCCATTCAGCTCCCATTGTTGCCGGGCCCCTTTGTGGGAGCTGTATTGCAGCCTCTCTGGCAAACACAGCAGTTTGCACCGTTTTGTCAGGCTGAACGTGGAGTCTTTACATTTTAATGGGCTCTTCTGGCAGTGGCCCATTTGCATGCAAAATGCTTCTTCTTATTTCTGTCCCTTTTCCTATTAAAAACAAAAAACAAAAAACAAACCCTACACTCCAAATCTCCCTGGGTCAGGGTCCCGGGGAACACGGCTGGATCTGGGTGTCAGGCCCCGCTAATTGATTTGGTGTCCCCGGCTCCCCTCCCACCCATGCCCGTGCGCCCCATTTCTGCAGCTCTCCCTGCACGTCGGGGATGCCTCGCGTCCAGGGAATCTCACATCTGGAGGGCTTCCTCCATGGACCCTCCCACCGTGGCTCCCTGGGATTTCGGTGAGAACCCCCTCTGACCTGGCCTTGCCAGACTAAAGTAAGTTTTCAGTTCCATTTCAAAGCCAAAGTAACGTAATAAAAACCTCGGCCGAGGGCTCCCGGAGCCCCACTGGGCTGTTCTGTGTTTCTTTTAAGTTGCTTTCAAAGCCACCCCGAGTTCCTCCCCCACCCACAATTGCCCCCTCATTTATCTCTGGGGCGTTTGTGCCAAGACTGTAAACATTCCTGGACCACCAGTTCCCCACGTTACCGAAGAGGATGGCCCTTCTCTCCTCACTTTCTCAACCCAGAGACGCAAGCAAAAAGGATTTCATAGGGATGACAGCAATGGAGAACCCCTGCCCGAGACAACACGCCTGGATTTGTGGAGGGCTGGTTATTCAAGCCCTACACCCTTCCCCTTCGGAGTGCGGCATAGGCATGACACCACACCTGATCTCAGAGGGTAGATAAGACATATACTTACGGACCAGCCCTCAGCCGAGCAGCTTGAATGAGTGCACGATAAAGCCATGAATTTTTTTTTTTAATTTTTATTGAAGTACAGTTGATGTACAATGTTGTGTTAGTTTCAGGTATACAGCAAAGTGAATCAGTTATACATATATCCATTCTTCTTTAGATTCTTTTCCCCATATAGGCCATTACAGAGTATTCTGTAGAGTTCCCTGTGCTATAACGTAGGTCCTTATTAATTATCTGTTTTATTATAGAAATATGTATATGTCAATCCCAATCTCCCAATTTATCCCTCACCCCGTGGTAACCACAAGCTTATTTTCTATGTCACATTACAAATGAGAGGAGGAATGGAGCCGCAGAAGTCTCCGGAGAATGAGTTTTCACGTCTGGGGAAGTGGTGGAGAGATAGGAAAACAAGGTGTTTTAGGAGAAAGCAAAATAAAGGGCAGTGAGGGTATTGGCTGCAGAGGTGGAACCAGAAGAGCTGGTGGGAGGAGGTAGCTGAGAGACCCCCAGGTCCTGGAGGAGGGGGACGCAAACTGCGCTCTCGGGGGGCCTGAGGGGATGGGATGCAGAGGTCCAGGAGTGCGATACTCAGGATGTGTAATCAGGAGAGCTGGCCCAAGGGAAGGGGTGGCCAGCCTCTTTGCCTCACGTTCTGGATCATCTCAGTGGATCAGGCAGGGGTCATCGGAGGGCATCAGTTCAGCTGTAAGCTGCACTCGAGAGGGAGGGGTTGGGACCAGAGAAGGTGTCAGGGATTGAGCCAGGGACCCAAGCAGGAGGGAGGGGTCGTGCCACATACCTGTGGCCAAGGCAGAGCTGTAGGTACCTCCCTATGCCACGTGTGCTGGGTGAAGGGCCCAGGACCCAGCAGACCCAGCACCTGGAGCCAGTGCTGAGCCCTGTTTTGTGACTTTGGGAGAAGTCTCTCTGCCTCCATTGTCTTGTGTCTAAATGGAATAAATGCAAATGAACATGAATGTGGATAAACGCGCCTTGTAAAGTATCAGGTGCCATACCGAAATAGGGCATGACTGTTGGTCCTGGTCTGCCACTGTCCCAGTGCCACCGCACCCACTCCACAATTTCCTCATCCGCCACGTGTGCACAGTCACACCTCCTCAACTCTGAGTAGCTCAGCATGGCTGGGAAAGTACATTTGTAAGTAAGAAAACAGAGTTATAAAGCAGTAGTTATGGGGCGGATGCAAAGGGAAGGATGAGGCCAAAGCACCCAACTGCAGAATCCCCTGTGAGAAGGTAGGAGACATGGGCGCCATCAGACAGGACCCTGGGGCCGACCAGAAAGCGTTTCCATTGTCTTCTGGAAGTCAAGGATTGCAAAGACAATGAAAATAAGGGCTGCCTTTCAAAGCGGTAGACCTGGGCTCCAGATGTGTGGGGATTGCAGAGAGCCAGGCCACCTGGGTGCGAATTCCTGCTCAGCCACTTAACTGACTAGGTGGGCCATCTTGGACACATCCTGAGCCTCCAGGTGCCTCAGGGTCCCCTCTGTAAAATGAGGGTGATAGTACCCACTCCACAGGGTTGTGGAGCAGCTGTCAGTTCTGCACCCACAGGGTAGAGATCAGAGTGGTTATCGGGCTTCCCTGGTGGCGCAGTGGTTGAGAGTCCGCCTGCCGATGCAGGGGACGTGGGTTCGTGCCCCGGTCCAGGAAGATCCCACATGCCACGGAGCGGCTGGGCCCGTGAGCCATGGCCGCTGAGCCTGCGCGCCCGGAGCCTGTGCTCCGCAACGGGAGAGGCCACAGCAGTGAGAGGCCCGCGTACCACAAAAAAAAAAAAAAAAAAAAGAGTGGTTATCAACCTCATAGGGTTGCTGTGAGGATTCAGTGATAGTGTGTGTTAAAAGTGTTCACGGGATGTGGGATGTATATAGTAAGCATACTGCCCGTATTGGTGTTACTGTTTTCAGAGTTGTTCAAGGATCCCAAGATAATATACGGGGAGGCGCGTGGTCAGTTGCAAAGCGCTATGCAAGTATGTTACTATTCCTTCCTGGGTTCGTGCAAAGTTGTGAGGCTCGGGGATGGATGACTTCCAGACCGAACTGGTTCTTATGGGACCAGGGCTGGTGAAATGGTATTTCAGTAATACATGTTCAGGTATATTCGTCCTTGTGGCATGAAAGGCCTGCATTCACAGTCTCTCCAGAGAAATGTGTTCCCTGGGACTTCTTGAGGGGTTCTGTTCTATCCCCCACCTTATAAGTTGAAATTATTTGGGGGGCTGTTTTCTACTATGTTTTCTTTTGTTCCAAGGAGGCCATGCATTCTGGCCTCATCTCCCATCCCCCTCCTCATCTCCCATCTCCCTCCTCATCTCCCATCCCCCTCCTCATCTCCCATCCCCCTCCTCATCTCCCATCCCCCTCCTCATCTCCCATCCCCCTCCTCATCTCCCATCCCCCTCCTCATCTCCCATCCCCCTCCTCATCTCCCATCCCCCTCCTCATCTCCCATCCCCTTCCTCATCTCCCATCCCCCTCCTCATCTCCCATCCCCCTCCTCATCTCCCATCCCCCTCCTCATCTCCCATCCCCTTCCTCATCTCCCATCCCCCTCCTCATCTCCCATCCCCCTCCTCATCTCCCATCCCCTTCCTCATCTACCATCCCCTTCCTCATCTCCCATCCCCTTCCTCATCTCCCATCCCCTTCATCCCGAGGCACAGCACTGCTCATAAGCACCTCATCCTTTTCCGCTCCCCCCAGAGTTTCGCTCCCTTTCCCTACCGTCATGTTCCCCTGTGCTGTGAACATCGCCGTCCGCCCTGACTACCAATACTTGAGTTCTGAAGCCTCAGAGCCTGTGCTGGATCAGCTGTCCTGGGCTCTCGGATTCTTCTCCCGTTGCCTCGTGTTGTATGATCAAGTATCGCATAAATCTTATCACCCTGGTTAGCACAAGGCTAACCAGCTCTTCTGCTGCTTAGTTTAATCCTTTACATCTCTTTGCACAGTAACAGGGGCTCACAGAGACACCTAATGACAGCCATTCTGGAGAAAGCCTCTGTCTTCTTGGATTTTTGGAAACTGGGGTTTCATCTTCTAATGACAGCGTTTGTATGGATTTGAGCCTCCTCAAGGCCATTCCCTACCCTACACGGTGCCCATGGCTGGCAGAAGACTCAGAGTCTAGAATCAAGAACTTGGATCTGATCTGATGAACCCAGGGCAGAACTGCCTGCTAGATGACAGTGGCAGATTTCTGCCAGTCCTGCCATAAGCCAAATGCTACATCCTGTTGGCTTGTTGGGAATTACAAAACCCTAGTATTTTGGAGGAAAGTAGGAAGGGAGAGGGACACAGTAGGGCCCCGTTAACGTTAATCATGTTCCTAGACTTGAGGGCACTGCCCCTCACCTCTGGCTGCTTCCTTGAGGATTACTAAAAAGTCTGGGTCCCCTGTCTGCTCCTAATTCCCCCTGGGGGATGGAGGGGCTCCATGAGAGAAGCAGGATTGGGTTGAATCCCTTTCCCTCCCACTAAAGGAGGTACCAGGTCCAGCCTGCACAGCCTTCCACAGTCCACCTGCCAGCTGTACCGTCCCAGGAGCTGCCCAGGACCACAGTGCTCCTGAGCCCCAGATTCAGGCAGCTATGCAGGAGCCTTTGTTCTCTCCTTGTCTTCTGGAGAGATAGCCAAGTTGTTGACGGCCTTAATCCTCTAAGGGTGTGCAAGTCAAGTCCAGCCCTAACCCTAAGCCTAACCATCTAGCTGCCGGTGGTGATGGTAGTGACTTTGATGTGGGTGTGGAAGCATGATGCACTGTTTTCCCACAGTGCACTCCAAGCGCACTGCACCCAGAGCCTGGTCACCACGGAATCCAGATACCAAATGTCCTCCAGCCTCTGTTCCCCATCTCTCAGGAAGCGTGGGACACATAAAGCACGTGTGTGGGTTTGCCATCTCCCTCAGCATCCCCATTCCAATTCATCACGTGCTCCAAGAGTTGGAATGTCTATCTAAGTTGCTGAGCAATAAACTGCTTTCTCTCCTTCATCGTTCATGGCCAGCCCAGTAAAGCTGTCAGTTGGCTCCTTTCTTGACTGCTAACAACATAGAGCCCTGGTCCATGGGTCTCGGCCAGAGAAAGGCCAGCTCGGTAGAGGTGGAGCCACAGATACAAGGGCCTTTCCAATGAGGGCATAAATGGGGGACCCTGGAAAGACCAAAAGAGAATGGAGAGTAGTGACGTGATTGTCGCAGGCGGCCGGTGAGCAGTGATGTCCTGCATCAGCCGCCTTACAGAGGAGTCTCCAAGGTCGGGGCTGCTACTCCAGGTGGTGACGTAGAGGGGCAGGGCCCGGTAAACCAGCAAGCAGTCCATTACCATTCCATCACCTCCTAAAAGAAAGCGGCATTTACCTGCTTTGTAAATCGAGACTTTGACACACATCCGAGAGCACCATTAGCCATGAAAAAAATCACCCAAGAGCCGTCAGCTGGTTTTTGGTTCTTCCAAAAATTAGTCTGTGCCAGATGCGAACTTCAGCTGAAGGCCTACTGAGTATTTTCTGAGTTTCTGACATGGTTAGGCACTGTGGAAAAAACTATGATAGGCAATTCTGCTCTGAGTTGCTGGCTGTTTCTTAGGCGAGACATGGACACTTTTGACAGTTAGGAAACAGTGCACCCAGGTTTCCATCAACCAATGAATGGATTAATAAAATGTGGTATATCCACTCAATGGAATATTATTTGGCCATTAAAAGGAATGAAGTACTGAGACATGATACAACATGGAAGAACCATGAAAACGTGCTAAAAGAAAGAAGGAGGACACACAAGACTGTATATTGTACAAATCCATTGATATGAACTATCCAGTGTAGGCAAATCTATACAGACAAAGCAGATCAGTGGTTGCCTAGACTGGGGGAGGGGGAGAGGACAGTGAGTGACTTCTCATGGGTACAGGGTTTCTTTTGGGGGTGATGCAAATGTCCTAAAGTCAGATGGTGGTGATTGCTGCATAATTCGGTGAATATACTAAAAAGCATTGAATGATACACTCTAAATGGGTGAATTTATGTGAATAAATAATAATTTATGGTATGTGAATTATTATCTCAATAAAGTTGTTTGAAAAAGCAACAGTGCAGCATGGTATGGAATTGAGTGTGCATCTTTGTGGTTCAGACAGTTACGGTTGTACAGAAAATGAGGGTAGAGACACTCGTGCCAGCAGAAGGCTTCCTGGGTGTCTTGGATGGTGCACTTTGAGTAGGTGGGTAGGAGGGCTCTAGAGAGATGCCTGGCAGTCTTGAGCAGAAGTAAGTTTCATCGTGGGGCATAAGTAAGTTAGTTCGTACAGGAAACATTCAGACTTGGAGCAAAAAGTGGGGAGGAGAAGGTCGCACGTGGAGGTGGGAACAGACTGTGACGAGTGTTGAATGCCAAGCACGGGGTTAGAATACATCCTCTACACAGCATAGGATATTGATCAGGAGAATGAATGGGACTAGCTCACCAGGGCCTGGAACATCAGGGGGAGCTTTACCTCCAGCGGCAGGGACAAGAAAGCTGGCTCTTGAGGCTTTAATAGACCACGTACAAGAGTTTTGTTCGCACGTCCTGGTTGGAATGAGCGGGAAGTTTTAGATCCAAGCTAGAATCAGCCAGAGCTTGGTCCCAGCAGGACCAGTCTCCCTTTGCTGCTTTCTCCTGGGGAAATGCCCGTGTGTGCTCCTTGCTACCTTTTTGTTTCTGGGACCTGTCAAAATAGGCTGTGATGCCAGAGGCTAAGAATTTGAGTTTACCGGAGTTTACTGTTTGACCAACGGCTGGTACAGATCACGAGCTGCAAAATATTTAATCAGTGAGGTCATTGCAGGGAAATAAGATTTGATCCACAGGAGCGTCTTCTGTTTTCCTTAAGGGTCAAGTCTGAACGGCTTTTCTTCTACCTTCTTTTGGCAAAACCACAAACCATTAAAAATGGAAAGAATAACTTTTTTTTTCAAGACCCACAAAAGCTTATATTTAATGAGTTGTGTGGTCTGCTCACCTTTGTGGTGTTCCTCTTGACCTGACTCACAGAAATAAACGAGTGCGGGCCTAGTGGCTTTCAAACCCTTTTAAAGCAGCCCTCCCTTTCTGATGACTCCATATTTACCCCAAATTTAAGACAGAGCCCTTGGGTCGAAGGGTGCCGGGGCCTGCAGCCTTGGCCTCTGAGCCTTATCCGAGGCCCCTCTGAGCAAAACTACTGTTAGTCCTTGGCTCCCAGGACACTCATTTCTTCATTGGTGAGGTTTCTAGAAGAAACCTGTTTGGGACTTCAGAAAGAGTCTTTTCGAATGAGGTGGTGAAGGAGAAGAGGGAGTTTGGAAGGGAAGATGAGGAAGAGACAGTGCATCATTGTTACGTTATTTATCGTGCGTTTATTGCCAGCTGTCATGTGCCAGGGCCCTACTGGGTGCTGGGATTTGAAGGTAAACGTGACACGTGCCCACACTCACAGCCCAGTCGAGAAAGGGGACTTTCCTTCAGTGTGAGAGGGGAGAGCACCTGACCCAGCGTGGAGTCAGAAAGGGCTTTGAGGGACTTCCCTGGTGGTCCAGTGGTTAAGACTCTGAGCTTCCAATGCAAGGGGTGCGGGTTCAATCGCTGGTCGGGGAACTAAGATCCCACGTGGCAGCGTGGCCAAAACAACAAACAAACAAACAAAAAAGAAAGAGAGGAAGGGTTTGAGGCAGTTTCCAGCCAGGCTGAGAACCGGAGGGTGTGTGAACAGAACCAGGCAGAGATGCAAGGCCCGGCCGGGCGGTGGGGCCAGGTGCCTTTCAGAGCCTCGCGCGTCAGGGGCCTGCAGGGCAGGGGGCCCCCTGGCGAGCCTCTGATGATGAATCCATGGTGAGAAAGAGGGAAGATTCCGAAAGGCAGCAGAAACTAGTCAGGTGGTAGATGGGAGCTGCAGCAGGTGTGTTCTTCTGGTGGGCCATGGACAGTGGGCAGATGATGCCGAGAGCAGGCTTGCGCGTCCCGAGAGGAACTAGGAGCTGCGTTTCCCCCTTGTTAGTGCAGAGGGGTCCGCCTGGGAGGGTGGCCTCTTTCTGTGTCCGGCCTCAGGCCTTCTTGTTAGCGTGAGTGCAGTGTAGCTGGTGGAGAGGGATGGGTGTGCGGATCCCCAGACTCCGGGGAAGGAGAGGTGAGGGGGAGTAGATGTGTGTGCCCGTGTGTCGGGGGGGGAGGGCAGGGGAGAGGAAGGTGGGGGGCTGGAGAGGGGGAGCCCTGCAGTGGGGTGAGGAGAAAGGAGCTTTGTGTGCGATGGCTTTTGCTGCCAGAGCAAGTGTGGGTTTTGTGGCAGCTGCCGGCCTCCGTTCCTAATATAGTCAAAAGGTCCGAATCCTCTGGCCCAACACCTGTTAGCTAGAGGCTCCCCTGAGCTGACCTTCCCTTGGGCTGTCTCTCCCACATATGCACCCCGTGCATCAGACCCATTGCGGGGCTCAGATCCCCCCAGTGCTGAATCACTTGAACCCAGACACCCCCCCCATGACAAACTGCCCCCCACGTGGACGGGGGCTGCTGGGTTTGTGACGGGGGGGCTTGTTCAACGGTTCCGAGGGGAAGGGGTTAGGCTGCCCCACCAAAAGCAAACGGGGTGTTCCCCTGGGAAGCGGCCACTCTTGGCAGAGAGCCGAGTGTGTGGGGAGGGGACGCTCTGGACGCACAGGGGTCCTGGGAAGGGCCGGCTGCCCCCCTAGGATGGAGAGAAACGAGCCTTGAACCGCTTAATGCTGCTGCAGCTGCTTCCTAACTTTGCCTCTTTCTTCCTTTGCCCTCTGGAGGAGTGGGGTGGAGGAGAAGCGATGGGGGTGCCCAGGTAGCCAGCCGTCTCCCGACTGACCCGTCTTCCCATTCCCACCTCCCCAGCTCCGTAGCCCCTGGGATGCTGCAGCTCAGTGCGGCTGGCATAATGCCCTTTGTCTTTCCCCCCTCCTCCCCCCACCCCCCACCCCCGCCTCGCTTCCTCTTCCCGGCCCCTGTGGCGGCAGCAGCCCAGCCCTGGGGAGCCCCCGTGGAAGTGGAGTCCCTCCTGGTCCACCCCGGTGACCTGCTGCAGCTCCGCTGTCGGCTGCGGGACGATGTGCAGAGCATCAACTGGCTGCGGGACGGGGTGCAGCTGGTGGAAAGCAACCGCACCCGCATCACGGGGGAGGAGGTGGAGGTGCGGGACTCCGTGCCCGCCGACTCCGGCCTCTACGCCTGTGTGACCAGCAGCCCCTCGGGCAGCGATACCACCTACTTCTCCGTCAACGTCTCAGGTTGGTAGCGAAGCCCGCCCTCCCCCTCCCTCAGACCCCCTGCCCTCCCACCCTGTCTGCTGGTTTCGGGGGGAGGCGGGCCCTCTGCCCGGCTGTGATCCGCCCCTACTCTGCTGCAGAAGCTGCTGCCTTCTAACATCGCTCCCTGCCCGCCGCGTGGCTTAGCTCTCAGGGGTGACCCGTGGTGCCGGCCTCAGGCCAGAGAGCGGGGGCTTCCGGGACCTACCTCGGAGGTGATTGCTGACACATCGGGGGCAGTGAGACGCTGTGATTTCTCCACCACAGCTTGCCCAGTCCTCCGGGTGCTACGAGGGCGGAGGCAGCTTCCACCCTCTCACTCCCCGGCCATTTGGACTTGGTACTTGGCTTAGTAATTAGCACCCCCGAATACGTGGTGAGGTCCCCGGGTGATGGGGGATGATCCAGGTGCGCCGCCGTATCCACGGCTTGACGGAAAACATCTGTCCTCCGGCTTCCAGAGCTGTTAGGGCAGCCAGGGAACCCTAGGGCTCTGTGACTTTGGGGATCTGCCACTTGTAGGATGCGACTTGTACAAAAAAACCTTAGGATTAAATCAGGTAGAGCTGAAATTGTCTTTAAGCCGTTTGTGCGTCCCCGGGTGCGGGCCTGGCATCTCCTCCCCCGGGCATCATCTAGAACCTGCCCCTAACTGAGGGACTTGCCTCCTTTTTTTCCCTCCAGACCCCCAAAAGCACTAGAAAGGACTGGAAAAAGATCTGGCATGAACCCTGATTGGTGACCACATGCTAAAAGGGGTGGATACTTGTTGGGGACAGGTGTTGGCAGCTGCGGACTGTGTTGTGGGCTCCCTGTCTGCTCTGGTTAAGAAAGGCAGCTCCCAGAGCTCAGCAGATGCGTGCTAGGAAAAGTCCAACTCCACGTCGTTCAGCCCATGGCTTCGGAAATGGCTTCTGGCCGCAGTGCCTAGATCTGGGGTTCCAAAGGAGGACCCAGTTTCCCTGGCTGCTAGTTCTGAGACCCAGCGCATCCAGGCGATGCTGAGTTGAGTGAGCCTCTGAATGCAGGGTGGAGTTAACTTAAAGAGAGCCCACCTGCCCGCCATGGAACTGCCCAGTGTAAAGGCTTCTTCTGGGCAGAGGAGGGCAGGGCGGTGGGGTCGGTGGAGGAGGGCGACACGCATAGAGCATGCAGTTCGTAAATAAACCGTGTCTGTCCCTCCGAGGGACAGGCACTAAGGGAGGAGTGGGACTGGGGGACAGTGCGGGGAGGGGTAGCTGCGGTCATCTATAACTGGACTGGCCTTTGTGTTCCTCGGGTGGCTGTTGATTGGACGGGAATCTCGCCAGCCCCTGTTCCCTTGGAGGGACGTCAGTGCCCCCTTCTCCTTCCCATAGATGCTCTCCCCTCCTCTGAGGACGATGATGATGATGATGACTCCTCTTCAGAGGAGAAAGAGACAGATAACACCAAACCAAACCGTATGCGTGAGACACTGTTTCCTACCTTACTGCCCTTTGGGCCTGGGTGTTGGGTTTGAACGGGAATGGGGGGGCTCGGGTGATTGTCTGGAGAAGGGGAGGAGGGGACATGTGGGGTCACAGTGCTTGGCTCTGGGATCCCTCGGGGGTCCGGATCAGTGCAGGCGTCCTCCCCAGGTGGTGGGCGGGTGGGCGGAGGCCCTCGCTCCTGAGCCTGACCAGGCCCTGCCCGTCTCTCTCGCTCTCTCTCGGCTCTCCCCGGGCAGCCGTGGCTCCCTACTGGACGTCGCCAGAAAAGATGGAAAAGAAACTGCACGCGGTGCCAGCTGCCAAGACAGTGAAGTTCAAATGCCCTTCCAGTGGGACCCCTAACCCCACGCTGCGCTGGCTGAAAAATGGCAAAGAATTCAAGCCTGACCACAGGATCGGAGGCTACAAGGTACCTGTGTTTATATGAAAGTTAGAGTCGGGGGAACAGGAGCCGCTGCTTAGAAAATCCCTATGTATATGCTTTAATTGTGTTAAATAACGCTTTCTATCTATAAAATTAAAAATTTTTCAAATACAAAAAAGTGTATATAAAGTTAAAACTTTTCAGTCTTTTTTTCTGTGTATACATACGGTTTTTACTTGGATGATCACGTTGCCTGTATAATTTCTTGTCAGTTGTTAACATTATAACATGAGTCTTTTGCCATGTGTTTGAAAGATAATTTTTCGTGGCTTTATAATATCCCGGTATTAAAATGTCCCATAATTTAATGAACTATTTTGCAGTGCTAGTTATTTTCCAGTTTTTCACTGCTGTAAATAATGTTGCGGTGAATATCTTTGTGCTTAAGTCTATGTCAGCATTTTAAAATATTCTTCTTTAGGACAGATAGAGGGAAGTTACTAGATCAAAGTGTAAGCATTTTTTAAGCCCTTGATGCATGTTACCCAATTACTTTTTTTTCCTGATAATTAGATAATTTTATCCATTCATTCATGTATTCATTTATTACATGAACATTTCTTGAACACATGTCTTTCCAGAAAATGTACTAGACAACAGAGTTCAAAGTACAATGGGAAGACATAAAATTTTACTGTGATGTTTGCTCTAATGGAGGATGATGTAATCAGTTGGAGTGCGATTTTATTTTTTATTTTATTGTGGTAACAGTTACTTTCTTAAAGAGAAAATGAGTTTTCCCTCCCATAGCAGAGTACGAGAATGACAAGCTTACACTACCTTTGCCAACAAATTTGATAGATGAGAGTACTGCATTGTTCTCTGTGGGCCCTTTTGGTTAGTAACGAACTTAGAATTTTCATGTGTTCATAAGCGATTTCCATTTCCTGTTGTGGGAATTGTTTATTCGTGTCCTTTGCCCGTTTACAATTCCAGGAAGAACATCTTCATCTAATCCCCCCTTTAAAGTCTCTGATCATCCTTATCGTTCCTGTTTCTCTTCCATTTCACTTAGCTGCTCTTTTCTCATTATTCTTGTATAAGAAAAGCAAAGGAGATCAGAAAAAATATGGAAACTGTTTAAATGAATTCACCCAACACTTGCTGTATGCAAGGCTCTGTGCTCTGAGTCTCACGAGGCAGTATCCTGCCCATGCAGAATTCTGTCTAATAAGATGGCAGATATCCGTGGGCACTGCACCTGCAAGGTACAGAGGGACGGAGAGAACAGGTTTGGCCAGAGATGGGGCTGGAGGAGATGGACTTTGAAATGAGATGTCAAGGGCGGACAGGGCTGGACTCTTAGCGGGGAGCTTTTCTGGCACAAGAACAGGGTGGACAGGGGTGCAGGGTTGGGGAAGTTCCCAGTATATTGGGGAGGGTGCAGAAGGCACATTTGTCCAGATCACGATGGCCTTGGCCTTTGTGGGGAGACTTTCTGGGTCCTCACACCCGTCTGCCTGATGCCTTCTTGCAGAGTTTAAATGGGCTGGGGTCACTGTGCAGAGGGGCTGCGTCCTCCGTGCTCTGATTGGAGGATAAGCGCCCCGGGGCACGAGCACCGCCTCTTCCTTCAGACCCGCAGTAGAACCCTTTGGCATGTTTCCGCTCAGGTCCGTTATGCCACCTGGAGCATCATAATGGACTCCGTGGTGCCTTCTGATAAGGGCAACTACACCTGCGTCGTGGAGAACGAGTACGGCAGCATCAACCACACCTACCAGCTTGATGTCGTGGGTAAGAAGGGATAGGAGTAGGAGCTTAGAGGAAAGAGCAGGGACGCTGAGCAAACAGCCTGGAGCCAGGTTTACTTAGGGTTGGAGTCCGGATGGTGTGGCATTTATTAGCTCTTGTCACCTGCCTCTTTCCTTACCTGTAAATAGAGGTGGGAGGATCGGCCATACCACAGACTCATTGTAAAGTGACAGGTGCTGTTGATAGTCTCTCCTGCAGGAGGTGACTGGAGTAGTGGTGGTAAATTTAGCTTAATAGTAGCTATCACTCCCTGCATGCCAGCGGTCTGCTGGGTGCAGTAACTATACCACGGGCAATTCTCCTGGCACCCCTGCAAGAGAGGCGATGTTGGGCTTCCCTGGTGGCGCAGTGGTTGAGAGTCCGCCTGCCGATGCAGGGGACACGGGTTCGTGCCCCGGTCCGGGAAGATCCCACATGCCGCGGAGCGGCTGGGCCCGTGAGCCATGGCCGCTGAGCCTGCGCGTCCGGAGCCTGTGCTCCGCAATGGGAGAGGCCACAACAGTGAGAGGCCCGCGTACCGAGCGGCTCAGAGAGGACAGGCCCCTGGTGAATGCAGACTCCGGGCGTTGCCTGAGACGCTAGGAAGAATGTCACGCCTCTGGGTGCTGTGACTGCAGCCTCTTCCTTCTAGAGGTTCTGAGTCTCATTCTCTAGCAACCTTAAGGTAAAGAGTTTCACAGCCAGCATTCTGCTTCGGCTTTGAGGCCATGGTCTTGTAAAAAGAAGCTTCCGGTCCAGGAGATCTGGGGTAGGGTCTGAGGTTCGATGTTTCTCACAAGCTGGTGATGCTGGTGCTGCTGCCCTTGGACCACACTTTGAACAGCAAGCGTCTCAGTGACTGTGATTTTAGCTAAGGACGGGTAGGCTGGGCTGAGGTCCGGGAGTGCTTCTCTTTGGTGGCCTTTGGGATGCCCTCTGTCCGCATCTCAGCCAGGAGCAGCCGTGGCAGAGCCTGACGAGCCTCTCCCGTCCCTTCCTCCACAGAGCGGTCCCCTCACCGGCCCATCCTGCAGGCAGGGTTGCCAGCCAACAAGACAGTGGCCCTGGGCAGCAATGTGGAGTTCATGTGTAAGGTGTACAGCGACCCGCAGCCCCATATCCAGTGGCTAAAGCACATCGAGGTGAATGGGAGTAAGATTGGTCCGGACAACCTGCCTTATGTCCAGATCTTGAAGGTAATCCCTGGCCCCAGTCTCCGTGGGCTGGGCTCTGAGAAGGAGGCCTGTATCTCCCGGGGCCCAGGTTGCTGTGGTCAGGCTCGGTGCCCGCGATGGGGCCCCATCCCTTCTCTTTGGATACAGGCTCCATCTTAAATGGGGACCCAGCCACATTCCACAGGACCAGTGGCAGGTCACGGGGTAGAGGCGTGAGGGGCACAGAGGGCTGGGGGTGGGCATTGCTGGTTTCTAAAATGCATCGATAGTGACTGTGCCCAAGCTTTCGGGTCAGCTACTCCAGGAAGGCGTTGGCATTCCTGCTTTTCCATTGCCCATGACCGCAGCCTTTCTAGGCAGCATCTCCCAGTCTCTGCCCTGGTTCCCAAGTCACGTTCTTTCTGGCACGTGGGCTGAATGACAGGCACGGCTTAGGTAGGGTTGGAAGAGCAAAGGCCACAGGTCAGTCCTCAGCGGTTTCAGGAGTAATTGGCATTTTCTTCCTTTTTCCTCCCACTCCCAGACTTTGATTGTCCCTGAATGCTCCATTAATCCAGGGAAGCTAATTGCCTAATTCTCCAGTGGATCTTGCAACAGGAAGTCACCAGAAGCTGGGAAAGTGGTTTCCCTCCTGGTCCCAGCATTAGACCTCATCCTCCCTGGCTTGGCCGTCCCAAAGATTTACCGGCCACCCCTCTCTTCACCTCGGGTGCTGAAACTGCCATGTAGGAAGCGGGGCCATGGCCTTGGCCTTGGCCGCCCTCTCCATTCACAGTCCCTGCCCTCGTCCTGGAGGAGGGGGTTTAACACAAACAGAACGTTTGCTTGGGGGCAGTGATGTTTTTCTTTAGTTTATTTTTCGGTCAACTGCTCTGGACTTTTAAAGTCCACTTGTTTTGTCCTAACAAGGGAAACATGGCGAGTCTCACTTCAGCCTCCCTTTGCCTTAGCTCCTGGGCCTGCATGGGAGCAAAATACAGCCACATCTCAGTGTCGGCCCAACTGATGGCGTGTCGTTGGTCTGTTCCAGCATTCGGGGATAAATAGCTCGGATGCGGAGGTGCTGACCCTGTTCAATGTGACAGAGGCCCAGAGCGGGGAGTATGTGTGTAAGGTTTCCAATTATATTGGTGAAGCTAACCAGTCTGCGTGGCTCACAGTCACCAGACCTGTGGCAAAAGGTAACGGGGAGCTGGAGGGACCCCTGTGCTGGGAGTTCGATTGAGGCCCCGAGCTGCTGGGGCAGGTGGGGAGGCCAGCGCCCCACTCCCCCTGTTACCCTGCTGTGTTTCTAGTGCCCGGAGCCATGGAAAAATACCCGGCCTTGGGAGGCTGGTTTGGTTTGGTTCTGTGTTGGTGTCGCCCCCTCTGTGCCTTGTGTGTGTTCCTTGGCTGTGTGTGGGGTGCGTCCCGGCTGGTCATGCAGACGGAGGGTCTGAGTGATGGAGAGAAGACAGGACCAGCGTCCGCAGGCGTGTGTGCGTGTGTGGCTGCCGCCCTCTCCATCCCTTCTGTGTGTGCCCTCTGGAAACCAAACAGCCCCCCACCCTCCGGGCCCCATTTCTCCATGCGCTCGCCGCCGCATGCCGGGCCGGGCCGGGGCTGCCAGCGTCTGGTGACGGGTGTAACCAGCCATTCGTGTCGTCTCAGGTCTGCCGAGCTCCTCCTCAGGGTCCCACTCTCTTCTTCTAACAGGTCTCGCGCTGCCTGGTGGTTTTTGTTTGTTCCTTGTTGCAAAGGAGACGCTGGGGAGCATTTCTTCCTCTGTTTTTTTTGTGGTTTTTTTTTTCCCCTTTTCCTCTTCCTCCCTCCCACCCTCTGCGCCTCTGAGAGGTCTCAGGTCCTGGGCTTGTCCATGTTGCTTCCGTTGTCTCTTCTAGACGGCCGGAGTTAATACCACCGACAAAGAGATGGAGGTGCTGCACTTAAGGAATGTCTCCTTTGAGGACGCGGGGGAGTATACATGCTTGGCGGGTAACTCTATCGGACTCTCCCACCACTCTGCATGGTTGACCGTTCTGGAAGGTATACACTGGACTTCTCCTCTCGATGTCCTGCCCTCGCCACGGGCACGGGGGGAGCATGCATCGCGGGGCTGGGGGAGACACAGAGCCGGGCTCCGAGGGCCGGCAGGTGGCTCCAGCAATTTGTCCGGCTCTGCAGGTCGAAGCCTCTCGGTTCACACAGGTGCTTTCCTCGTGATGCAGGAACGCGGAGGTGTCCCACCTGTGTGCCCGCCTCTGGCTCTCCCCTGGGCCAGTGTGATGCATGCGGATCTGGATTTAACCTGCAGCTGGGCTCTCCTCCAGGGCAGGCTCCTTCCCTCCTCGGGTCCGGCGGCCTTCCTTAACTTGTCTGATCCTTTATCGCCAGCACCCCCCAAAAGTCTCAGAAAGGCCCGCTCCCCCTGTAACTGAACACAGGCGCCCCGGAACGAGGGGCTTGCTCTTGGCAAGGGTCATGCTCTCCTTGCTCCCATGCTGCCACCTCAGAGTGAGCGAGGTTCCACCCAGACCCAGACAGTAGACTTGGAGCTGCATGGAGCGAGTCCTTTCCCAGGCAGCACAGGGGGCCTGATGGTGCCCATTTATCCTCCTTGGCTCCCGACGTCTCCTCTCTCCCGAGGGGAGGTGTGTGCGCTGGTCCGGGAAGGCAGGAGCCTGCAGCCTGCTCGGGGTGGTGGGCTGGTGCCTCTGCAGGGCCTGCACGTGGGCTGTGCGCTGTGCTGCTGTGGTTCCCGCAGACTCCGTCCTCTTGTCTTCTCTCTCCCTCTCTTCCTCTGATAACGCCCCCGCTGGAGGGAGAGAAGCGTTCTGTTTGTCTCCTCGCCACTGTCTTTGTCCCGTGTGTGCTCCCAGTGGGTTGTCTCTGTTTCTCGACGCTGGGGAAAGAGAAAAACAGAACCGCTTCTCCTTGTTATCAGCACTGCCATCCCCTCGTCAGGCCTCGGGAGGTTCCCTTGGGGCTCCTTGGGGGTCCTGCCTGGGGCCTCCCTGGGGGGAGGTCCTCGGGGTGCTGGCCCCTGTGGCTGGCGGGGGTCTTTAAAAGGGGAGGAGTGGGAGGAGAGCTGTGGGGGGAGAGGGACCCTCCCCTCATGGGGAATGTGTGTTCTGCGAAGTGGTGCTGCTTGGAACCCTCCCAGCCTCCACGTGGGAGGGAAAGGGGCCTTAAACTGCACGGGCTTCTGTGGGGATGGGAAGGGCGAGATTCTAAATGGAGAAGAGAATAAAACAACCCCCCTCCGTGTCCTTCTTCAGCTTTAGGAGTTAGACCTGTGAGTAGAAGCCTTAAGAGAAGTTTACACTTCCCATCTTTAGCAGTCCAGACACATTTGGAAATTAAGTTAGTTCTGCCTGTGGTTTGGTGGGGTGTGGATATTTACACGTCTGACCTGACACAGATGACGTTAGGTGAAGCTGAGAAACGAAGTCAGGATACACACTGGTTTTCTTCTTTCCTTCCCTCCCGTTCATTGTCCTCATGCTGTGAGTGCCACCAGATGCCAGGCGCTGTGGCCTACAGACATGGGTGAGGTGCCATCTGAGCCCTCAAGGTACTTGTGGGCTGTCAGGGATGAAAGATCGATAGACAGTTCAGCTGTCCCCTGTGATAGGGGGACACAGTGCTCAGGCACTGCAGAGAAGGGCCAAGTTTTCAATGGGGACACTGAGGAAGGCATCTAGCACAAGTGAGTTCTCAGCCATCTCCTGCAGGGCACCAGGTACCCTTCCAGCCCAGCCGTCCTGCTGAGCAAGGAGGGCTCCTGAGTTCATGAGGATGGGCTTCGGGTAGCAAGATATAGTCCATCCCTCTTGGGATGATACGAGTCAGGATCAGGAAGCCTCAGCGATCACAGAACGTCTGACGGGTGCTCAGTGCCAGAAGCCCAATCCTAGCTGGGACCTGGCTTGGTTCTTCTCTGCCCTGAAGGAAAGGAGATGGGTGTTGAGTTTCTTATGGAGCTGGGACCCTAGTGGACGGGCCCCGCCCCGAGCCCGCTAACACCCTGTTCACACTGACCCAGCCCTGGAAGAGAGACCGGCGGTGATGACCTCGCCCCTGTACCTGGAGATCATCATCTATTGCACGGGGGCCTTCCTCATCTCCTGCATGGTGGGGTCTGTCATCATCTATAAGATGAAGAGCAGCACCAAGAAAACTGACTTCCACAGCCAGATGGCCGTGCACAAGCTGGCCAAGAGCATCCCTCTGCGCAGACAGGTAACAGAAAGTAGATGGGGGGTTTGCACACTCTGACTCATCCTGTGCATCATCCCTGTGCCTCGGGGCCTTCCCCGGGACCCTCTAATGCCCTGTCCTCGCCATGGTGCCCAGCCAACTGCTTCGGACTTTGGTTTCTGGCTTCTGGGCCAGGGCAGGGGAATGTCCTGTCCTAAGTGCTCCGAGTCAGGCTCCAAGCTGTTCTGGTCCGTGAGCCCATCTTAGCCCAGCCACGGTGACCTGCTCACCCGGCATGTGGATTGGAAGATGGTTCTAGCTGGGCTGAGTGCACAGCTGGTACTGCGAGTTTGAACTGCCCCCGCCAGGGCCCGTTAGAGGTGCAAAGGTGGGGAGTCCCCTGGCGGTCCAGTGGTTAGGACTCCACGCTTTCACCGCCAAGGGCTCAGGTTCGATCCTGGGTCGGGCAACTGAGGTCCCACAAGCCACGAGGTGTGGCCAAAAAAATTAAAAAGTGAGGAGAATAGAGGTGCAAAGGGACAGAGTGGGGGAGAGGACCTGAGTTGGGTCCCAAGATGCCCTCCCTCTCCTGTGCACCCCTCATCCCAGACATGGAACGGAGGGTGAAGGTTTGTGAAAGGAAGCCACCTTTGCTAAGAGCCGGGGTAATTCTGGAAGGAGCTTTGGGAGTCAGGAATCCCTAATCCAGGGCAGGGTTTTCACAAAGAATGGGGACAAGAATAGAGTTGCTACTGCAATGGTAAGATACACAATGTCAGTCTGGAATGCTCATGTGAAAGGTGAGAAAACCGAAGCCCAGAAAGGCTGGTGGGGAAAATAAGTCAGTTTTAGAACCTAGATCTTCCGACCCCCAGTGGGCTTTCTGCCACTCTGTGCTGGGGAAGGAGCATCAGATGACAGGTACATACCTCTGCCGTTGGCGAAAAGCCCTGACTGGGGATGAGAGGAATCCCCGTCCCCGCTGGAAGGGTGACCCCACGCTTCCCCGTAGGTGTCGGCTGACTCCAGCGCATCCATGAACTCTGGGGTCCTGCTGGTTCGGCCCTCGCGTCTCTCCTCCAGCGGGACCCCCATGCTGGCTGGGGTCTCTGAATATGAGCTTCCCGAAGACCCCCGCTGGGAGCTGCCTCGGGACAGGTAACCCTCTCCACTTTCTGGGGAGCCCCCGCTTGTTCTTCTAACGCTGGCAGTTGTGTGTGCTCCGACCTTCGAGGGAGCGACGGTGCACCAGGTGCATCAGAAATGATGATTTCTACCTTCTGCTCTCGGTTGGGGGAGCTACGTGGAGGCGGGGAGGAATGGGGTGTCCTGTCAGGTTTGAACTTTACCACCCCCAGCTTATACCACCACCCTTTGTTTCCCCGAAAGACTGGTTTTAGGCAAACCCCTGGGAGAGGGCTGCTTTGGGCAGGTGGTGTTGGCGGAGGCCATTGGGCTGGACAAGGACAAACCCAACCGGGTGACCAAGGTGGCTGTGAAGATGCTGAAGTGTAAGTGATGCTTGTGTCCCTGCAAAAACAATCCCTTCCCTTTCCAAGCAAACTGGGGGCCTCGGGCCATTGCCCACACCTGCTACATGGCCTGCTTAGGGATGTCCGGGAGTGGGGGGGCATTCTGCACCCCAAGATCACTATGACCTCACTTTGTGCCTTGGCATCCACCTGCGTTGTCATCAGGTGTTTATTCTAGATCCCGATGCCAGCTGATTTTCCTGACGTAGCCTCTGCCCTACGTATTACCACTTATGGCAACACCGGCTCTCGTAAGGGGGATGGGAGGATAAATTTGGATGTGAAAAAGGGCGGAGAGAAGCAAGTCCCAGAGAAAAGGGACCCCTGGGTGCTCACTGCATCCCCCTCCCTTAGTTTTTCTCCTGTCGGCCTCCCTTCCAAAGCAAACGAGTCTCAATTCCCTTCTCTGGCTTGTCCATAAAGCGGATGCAACAGAGAAAGACCTGTCAGACCTGATCTCCGAAATGGAGATGATGAAGATGATTGGGAAGCACAAGAACATCATCAACCTGCTGGGGGCCTGCACGCAGGACGGTAGGCGCCGGGCCTGCAGCCTTCCCACCCGTGTCGGGAAGGGGCTCAGGCGGGAACCCCGGGCTTCCTGCTGCCTGTCTGTCAGGGAGCAGATAGCTAGCTGGGGTGTCAGCGACCCGGCATCTCTCAGCCACGCTTCGGGAAGTGGGTTGGGAGGAGAGTTTGGTTTAGCAGTAGTTGGAATGTGCTTTTCAGGGTCTGGGCTGGTGCCCATTGGGGTTCATACAGGTACCAGGATTCACACACACCGTGTGGACAGGAACAGCTGAGTTACTGTGGTCTAGGTTAGGGCTCTTGCCCCCAACTTTGCTTGGGAACTTCCTGGACTGTGCAGGGAAGAATGATTTTGCTGGGTTTCTTTGGGGAGTTGGAACGAATTTGCGGGGTTCCCTAAAAAGGGGAGGTTAGGCTTGGGGAACAGGCTCACAGTTCCCCCAGTGCCATTGGGGGCGGAGTTCCTGGGGGGAAACTAGGCCCGTGTGCCTGCGTGGCGGCCCTGACGGCCTCTCGGTCCTCGTGTCCCCAGGCCCCCTGTATGTCATCGTGGAGTACGCCTCCAAGGGCAACCTCCGAGAGTACCTGCAGGCCCGGAGGCCGCCGGGGCTGGAATACTGCTACAACCCCAGCCGTCATCCCGAGGAGCAGCTGTCCTCCAAGGACCTGGTGTCCTGCGCCTATCAGGTGGCCCGAGGCATGGAGTATCTCGCCTCCAAGAAGGTGCGGCTCCTGAAGGCTCCCCTGGCTGGAGTGGGGGACGTGCGGGCCGCTCCTAGGGGACGTCAGAGTCAGGAGAGCCAGTGCGGCCTTGTGGCCTTGGGGTCAGGGTGGATTAGGTTCCAGTCCGTGCACTGGCACTCTCTGTGCAGCCTCAGGCAGCCGCCTCCTTACTTTTCCTCAAACGTGAAGTCAGAATGATACTGCCTGCGTTGTAGAACAGCTACCGGGGGAAAATGAGGTCCTGTGAGGGACTTAAGTACAGCTTTCGGTGCTCGGTAAATGCTGCTTTGTTTGAACCCAGCCTGGTGTGGATGTGCTTCGCCCGGGGAGATGGGGCGTGCGAGCTCATACACACTGGACAGAAGCGAAAGGTTCCGCTTGCTGGGTGCAAATCCAACGCTAAGAGCTGGGAGGGGCAGGGAAAGGGGTCGATGTGGAGGGTTTGCTGGAGTGATCGAGGGGCCCGGAGCTGGGGGCGTTTGGACGGCTGGCTCTGACGTGCAGGCGAGAGCCATCGTAGCGGGCAGCTGGACCGTTCCGGGAGGTCGAGTGGTGAGGTGGGCGAAGGCTGCCAGGGGAGCGGGCCCACAGACGGCTGCAGACCCTCCCCTGCGCCCCGCCCTCCTGACTCCCATCCGTCTTCCCTTCCTGGCTCCGCAGTGCATACACCGAGACCTGGCCGCCAGGAACGTGCTGGTGACGGAGGACAACGTGATGAAGATCGCAGACTTCGGCCTCGCTCGTGACATCCACCACATCGACTACTACAAAAAGACGACCAACGTAAGTGCTGGCGCCGCCCCCGGTGCCCGTCCTCTGCCCGGGGCTCCGCTCCACTGTGGCGGGGTGAGCCGAGTCCAGCCCGGCATGTGCCCCCGCGTGCCCCGGGCCACCGCCAGTGTCCCCGTGCTGCTTGCAGGGCCGACTGCCTGTCAAGTGGATGGCACCCGAGGCCTTGTTTGACCGGATCTACACCCACCAGAGCGACGTGTGAGTCTGACATAAGCAGTTGCCAGGGATGCCGGGAGAGAGTTTCCTGGGCGGTAGAGTCTGGCATTCCATCTCTGAGAGAAAAAAACCTTGTATGTGCCCCTTCAGACTGTTCCCGGAGGTCATGGTCCCCTGGGGTCCCCTGGGGTTAGGGACTTGTGTTGGGGGCCGGGGCCGGGTTCAGGGCGTGTGCCTGCCGTGCTGGGGAAGGAGAGCGGCAAGGACTGCAGGGTGGCCTAGCTCTGTGCCCGGAACGCTCCTCCACAGGTGGTCTTTTGGGGTGCTTCTGTGGGAAATCTTCACTCTGGGCGGCTCCCCGTACCCTGGCGTCCCTGTGGAGGAGCTTTTCAAGCTGCTGAAGGAGGGTCATCGCATGGACAAGCCCAGTAACTGCACCAATGAGCTGTAAGCGGGAGAAGATGCCTGGGGTCCAGGCCTGGGCCCCGGGGGAGGGATGGGCTGGGCAGGTAGAGGGAAGAAGCGGTGCTTAGCCGGACACCGCGGCCCTCCCCGGTCCCTCCGCCCACGGTCCCTCCGCCCCGAGCCTCGTGACCAGCTCTGGTCCTCCCTCCCCCGCCCTCACCGGCCTGCCTCAGGTACATGATGATGCGAGACTGCTGGCACGCGGTACCCTCTCAAAGACCTACCTTCAAGCAGCTGGTGGAAGACCTGGACCGCATTGTGGCCTTGACCTCCAACCAGGTGAGGCTGCCCTGCCCAGGCCTGCAGGCCCCGCGGGCCCGGTTCTCTCTGATCCTCCGGCCGCCGCCGGGGGGACGGCGCGGGTCCAGCGTCTTTCTGTCCCCTCCCACAGGAGTACCTGGACCTATCAATGCCCCTGGACCAGTACTCCCCCAGCTTCCCCGACACCCGCAGCTCTACCTGCTCCTCTGGGGAGGATTCCGTCTTCTCTCACGAGCCCCTGCCCGAGGAGCCCTGTCTGCCCCGACACCCGGCCCAGCTGGCCAATGGCGGACTCAAACGGCGCTGACTAGCACCCCGCACCCCTCCCCAGACTCCATCCTCAGCTGCGGCCCCGGCCCCGCTCCCGCTGGACTCACCGCCTCCTTCCTGCCCGTCCTGCTGGCAGGAGCCAGCTGTCGCCCCCGAGCTCCCCCCTCCTCCTCCTCTCAGCCTGCCGCTGACACAGACGAGCAGGGAGGCGGGGACTTGTTGATGGCCACTTGGTTCCGTCCCAAATGTTGGACCGAGACCCCTCCCAGCCGCCTGGCACTGCCTGGAGGGTCAGGCGGTGGAGGCACAGGCAGCACGCGAGGGAGAGCCGACCGAGCTTTCCTGTGTTGGTTTTGTCTGCTCCGTGCAGCCTGTGTTCCCGTGGCAGGTGCCTGGTCCTCGGGCTGCAGCAGGAGTGACGGGGGGTGGTCAGCACTCGGGCCTCCGTGGAGGGCGACCTCTGCTCCAGATGGATGGTGCCAGTGGCTTATTAATTCCGATACTAATTTGCTTTGCTGACCAAATACCTGGTACCGGAGGATGGGGACGCAAAGGCTGGGAGCAGTGTCGTGGCCCTGGGGCCCAGCCCCAAAGCAGGGGCTTTGTACATAGCTATGAAGAAAACACAAAGTGTATAAATCTGAGTATATATTTACATGTCTTTTTAAAAGGGTCGTTACCAGAGATTTACCCATTGGGTAAGATGCTCCTGGTGGCTGGGAGGCATCAGTTGCTATATGTTAAAAACAAAGAAAAAAGAAAAAAAAAAAAAAGGAAAATGTTTTTAAAAAGGTCATATATTTTTTGCTACTTTTGCTGTTTTATTTTTTTAAATTATGTTCTAAACCTATTTTCAGTTTAGGTCCCTCAATAAAAATTGCTGCTGCTTCATTTTTATACGGGCTGTGTGACACGGGAGAGAATGTCAGCTGCAGAGGAACGAGGCTGACGGGCTCTGGGGCTGTCTGTCCAGAGGGCACTGCGTGTTCTCTGTGGTCCCCACTCCCAACCGGCTTTTCCCCTCAGGTCCTGCACTGAGGCCTCCGGACGAGCCTCCTAGCTCTGCGATGCTTTCGGAAAGGCAGGGAAAGAAGACGGCTGCGTGCTGGGCAGGGAACAGAGAAGCTGGGCCCGGGGCCAGGCCCTGCGGCCCTCTCCACCACGGACCGATTCCTCGGGGGAGAGGCTGAGGCCAGGTGGGGTCTGAGGGTCAGACAGGGAGCTGGGGGCCGACCTCAGAAGAGCCAGCAAGTAGGCTAAGCATGATTCGATGAGGGCCTGCAGGCACCCAGACCCAGGTGCGCGGCTGCCCCTCTGTGTGGGTGTGGTTTTGCCCGTGCTTCTGTGTGAGGGAGCACTTGTCCCCTAAGATGAGCTTTACCTTCAGGCCCCCTTGCTTCACGTTTCTTGTCTCCCAGGCTGTTCTGTGTCCGTGATTCCCCCTCCCCCTACCCATCCACGCTTCCCGAATTCGTGGGATCAGACTGCGTGTGTTGGGACTGTTGCACATCTTGGCTTCCTATGGTTCTTCTTATACAAACTCCACCCCAGCCCTCAGGAAAGGGAGAACATTGTCTGAATGTTTGTGCTTTGGCTGCTTGGAAATTGTCTTCCTCCACCACCTGCTAGTTAGTACTGCCCTCACCAGGTAGGTCCTGGGGTCCTGGCTCCTTGGAACCTCAGTGCTCAGCCTACTGGTACTCGGCTTCTACCCCCAGATCTTGCTCTTTGCTGGATTCCTTCTGAGTGCAAAAGGAAGTCCAGTATGCTTTCATTCCTGTCGGGAGAATGGGCTTGCTCCTGAAGTTTCCTTTCTGAGCTATTTCTTGGCAGCTGCAGCACTGGCCACTGTTGTAAAGTTCTCTCTTCTCCTGGGTCTCCTCTGTGAATGAATACGCAACTGTCAACATATGGTGATTTGTGTGTATGTTTAAAGAAGGCATACGTTGGCAGAGCCAGGAAATGAATTTTAGCACTTAAAACCATTTGCCTGGGCTTCCCTGGTGGCGCAGTGGTTGAGAGTCCGCCTGCCGATGCAGGGGACACGGGTTCGTGCCCCGGTCCGGGAAGATCCCACATGCCGCGGAGCGGCTGGGCCCGTGAGCCATGGCCGCTGAGCCTGCGTGTCCAGAGCCTGTGCTCCGCAATGGGAGAGGCCGCAACAGTGAGAGGCCCGCGTACGGCAAAAAAAAAACCCAAAAAAACAAAAAAACATTTGCCTGACACCTTCTAGTGGGGCCTTTCCTTGTAAACCCGTGATGATTTCTGCCCACGGCTGTGTGGATGGATGGATGATCTTTTACAAAGGGCTTTCTGTACCTTCGGGAGAGGTGCTGGGAGATAGAAGGCACTGTTATTGTAACAGTGATGTCTTCGCTGTTACTACTGAAATCCCCCGTGAATTTCCCGAGAGACTGAGTTGACTGGCAAATAAAAGTGAAATTGACCTGAGAGAAAATGAAATGGCCATTTTACTTAGATGACCAGATTGGGTCTCCCGAGGAAAGGAATCCAGCTTATCTAATGAAGATGTCGTGCTGTCAAGGCACTGAGTGTCTGGTTTCCTGAGGGTTAAAAGATTAGGGCCTGGGATCACCACAGCATCGATCGATACTGCCTTCCCGCCCTTTCTAATTGCCACAGGCTGGGGAGCATCCGTCCCCGGACACCGCTAATGTACCGTATTGATCTCAAGTAAGATCGAACCTCAGCTGGAAAGAATCTGTCTCAATGACAACGGAGTCGCTGTGTTGATCAGCCGCCAGTGGGGGGAGCCAGCAAGCCAGAATCAAAGATTAAGTAACGTGCCAATCGGCTTTCACGTTCCGTTAGTCTGACCTTACCTACAGCTGTGCGCTGGTGGTGACCGGGAAATCTTTAGTCTAGGTTTTAATGTTATAGAGCATTTATTCGATATCACCAGTGTGACCTGTAATGATCTAAATACAGGATTAGACATTGGCACAGTGCAGGTCCACACATGTCAGATGCCACCAACACCTTTCTTTTGGAGCAGAATTCTCAGTGTATGACACAAGGGCCAAGTCTGACATCACCACTGAGGTTGGGCTTTAGAAAATGCCTAAAGTTATACTCAGATTATTAGCAGCCGGTACAGCCACGGTATCTGCATCTGTGGGGAAGAGTAGAGAGCGGGGGAAGGAGACAGGCTTCCATTCCCTCAGCTTCTGAGAGCCAGATTGGCAGGAACCCTGGTGTTCAGAAACACTCCGTTGGGGCAAGTTCTCTCTAGGTTGGCACTTAACAGTATTTATGGCCATTTACACGGTACTGCCTCCCAGATGCCCGTGTTGGTGCATGGACCTGATACAGTTGCTGCACGCACCAATTAGAGGTTTAAGTGCCTCTCGTTCCTCCAGGAGGCCTAGGGTCTGTTAAGTACGGTGTCTTGAGCTGATCGCGTACATCTCTTCCCAACTCTGCATTGTTCAGTGGCCTCCTGTTGGTAGCCTGAAAATCAGCCTTGTGGGAGTACTTACATCACCGGAATCTGCGAAGGCTACAAATCGGGGCTCCCCCTGCAACCACGGCCCCTGCCAGAGTTGGGTGTTAATCATTTACCAGAACACCGCTAGCTCGGTTTCAGCAGGGGGCTGCATCTAACGATCATGGGACCCACCAGCCAAGTGCTGTCAGTGATGAAACAAAGCAACAACCTTGACCTCTCTGAGGACTATCAGAAGAAGGGGAGGAGACGTGTGTCAAGTGTCTTAGATGCCTATTTATGAAGCAAAAATGGGTGAAGTCCAACTGAGGTCCAAACCCCTTGAGCTAACCAGTCCCACTCTGCTCATGGGGAAAGCCAGGAAGAGCTGTAGAGCGGCCCAGCAGCACCCGTGAGGCATCCAGCTGAAACAGGGTTGAGCAAGTGCACTAGCTCCTCCCTTTCTCACGTGTAATACCTGAAATGTGAACTAAGTAAACAACCATCACTTGAAAAATGGGAAAATTTATTGTGAATCACCTTACGAAGCCAATGCTGAGATGCCCAGAAGGCCGCACGGTCGGGATTCGTCATAGTCGAGGCACTGGCGTTCCTCGGCAGGACACGGTGAGGCAGAGAGGAGGTTTAGGAAGCACTTTAAAGTGCATTTCCTTGCTGCAAAATGCTGATGACATTCCTCATTTGGATGATCCCAGGTGGGGAGATTTGAGTTTTCCTTGGTTCCATTGACTCCCATGTAACTGCTTTCAATTTCACAGCAAGTAAAGGAATCCAATTTCATCACCCACAGCTGAAATGCCTCTCCCCTTCTAAGCACTCCCCAGGGGAAGAAGGCTGGTGGTCAGCTGCAGGGCGACCTATTTATTATGTTAAGTTTTTTCAGTATGGACAACACCGAAGACACCCAGCGTAAATATCTGAACGTAATACTTGTTACTGGGTAACGTAGGGATTATATCAGACTCTAACAACCCCTGTGACTAACAGATAGTCTTGTTTGTGACAGACAAACAGACCAGAAAAACACACACCCAGCACAAACAAATGGTTAAGTCTTAAACCCTTAATTATGTTTCCTAGCAAATGGAGGCTAATGGAAGCCATATGTGCTGGAAGAGTGGCAGCCTCCCAGATCCCTGCAGCCTCTGCAGGCCCGAGAGGGGCTGTCTCAGAACAGCCAAGCAGCAGCCAAGTCTTTCTGATTGCCAGTCTGTTGAACTCCCCATTTGCTTCTCCAAGAAGCTTTTTCTTCTTTATATCCAGGAAGACTTAACTGGGGAGTTATATCCATTCTGTCTCAGAAGGTACTTTGTTTCCAGGGCACTGTTCCTACTGATGGGTCAGTCTGAAAGAGTTGATCAGGCACTCTCACCATCACTGGCTTCGGAGGTTCCCAAGTTCTTACCCGGGTTACCAAGCCAGAGGAGACAAGAGGTTTCTAAGGCACCAGGCTGATTCCATTATGCAAAAAATTTCCTCCCTTAGGGCCTCCCTGGTGGCGCAGTGGTTGAGAGTCCACCTACCGATGCAGGGGACACGGGTTCGTGCCCCGGTCTGGGAAGATCCCACATGCCGCGGAGTGGCTGGGCCCGTGAGCCATGGCCGCTGAGCCTGCGCGTCCGGAGCCTGTGCTCCGCAACGGGAGAGGCCACAGCGGTGAGAGGCCCACGTACCGCAAAAAAAAAAAAAAAAAAAAAAAAAATTCCTCCCTTAAAGGACACGAAGCTGTTCGAAAACAACATGGCTAGTGGGCCTTACACAAGGTCCAGTGGGATGACCTGTTGCTACAGGGAAAATGGACTTTGCAATTATAGTTTTCCAAATGGTCTGAACTTGGTCTTGCTGCTGACATCATCTGAATGGTTACAAGGCCTCAAAAGACTGCCCCAAGGACTAAATGTCTGATCTTATATCTGAAACCAGACATAGGTAGTCTCTTGGCTGGGATGTCCTTTACGGATGCCATTGCTGAGGGCAGGAAGCCAGAGAGAGGGCGCTCCATCCCCCATGAGTCCTTATGTTCCATTCGAACTAGGCTTGCTGTTCTGGGTTATCTTGTGATTCTGCCTGGAGTGTCGGGGTACAAAACATAAGGATTTCAGGGACCGGTCACAGTGAGAAAGGAGACATGCAAACAAGGCCTCAACATCTGGGAGTTCATTGGTTCTCTCCTTGGTCCTCAGGAGTCAGCAAAGCCACTCCACAACTCAACTCTCCCGTGACCCCCTTCTGTTCACTGCAGCAGGCTTTCTACCCTCGCCCCCAAATGGGGACAGTGGATAGATAAGTAATTTCTTATTTACATGCACTTCTCCTAAGATTTAAAGTGCTTTCCTGCTAGTATTTCCTGACATCTGAAGCCTGTGCGAAATACACAACATATGGGAACTATTTCCATCTGGCGCAACAGAAAATAAGAATCTGCCTATGTTGTAATTAGCTTCTAGACTTAACATGTTTAGGTCTGATCCACGATTGCGTTTGTTGATTCTTTTTTTTCTTTCACTTTTGGGTCATGGAGTTTTTAAAAAAAATATAGTGGTTATAAAGATGACTAAAGTTCAGCCTCCAGCTTCCTGTTTGGAAGACGGGGAGACAGGGTGCGGTGTTTTGCAACAGTTATAATTCTAGATTCTCACTGCCCTTAAAAGTAACTAGAGGGAAAGGGTTTTCTTTTTTTAGAAACTTACAGCTTCTTTAGCAGAAGTCATGGATCCTTTACGCAATGAAATAGGCTTTGATGGTGTGAGTGATGAGGTAGCTGGCGGCAGCTGTATCAGTTCTTCATCCTTAAACAGCAGAGCTGAGAGTTGGGTTACTGACTTACAGCAAAAGGTATATTGGATCTACAGTCACCCTGCCATGGCTACCAGGAGCTTGAAACAGCTACTTCACCTCTGGCACTGGACTCAACAGGCAAAATCTGGAACCTAAATACATATAGCCAGATGTTGAACTTTCTTAGAAACAGATCAAGCAGTACCAAAAAAAAAAAAATCCGTATTAAAGAACACCACTGTATTGAAATTCAGTTTCATTCAGGCGGTGAAAAATAGAGAACTTAACTTCTTGTTATTTTCACTTAAGCAAATGGAAAGTAATTGTCTAACCTTAGTTCCCTTCACTGGAAGTACTAAACCCACCATATTCTCTTTAGATTCAGAGGAAGTGGGTGATCCCACGGGAATATCCATCTTGGGAGCCTAGGGAGAGAAACGTTTTATATAAGCTAAGCCTTCTGTTCTTCCTGGAACTCAGAAGCACTTCTACGGTAGTCAGTACTTTCCAGCACAATTTGCTTTCCACTAAATCCCTGACTTCCTTTATGAGTAACATATGAAGTACATGTCCCTGAAATAGTAACTTAGTACCATTTACCTTTTGAGTTTTGAGCACCCTAATTAGATTCTGATACTTAAAATCCTGTTATTAACAAGCTATTGATTTGCCAATTCTGATCCTGTTCTCACTCTCAAAAAAAAAAAACACAAAAGTTGCCATTTCTCATTAACCCATCAGTTTCTAATAGCATTGATATAACTTAGTCGAAAGTGACAGCGTTATCATTTTTGGTGTCTAATAATAAATGATAAACTTGTCTGACTTATTCAAATGGTAGGTGCTGCCTAACAGATGCCCCTGCAACACCAGGAAAATGGAGGGAGGGAGTGGTATTTTAGAAGAGCTAGCTAATCTGTCTTCAACAATTACATTTATTAGATTTGAAAAGTATATCACTGCTCTTTGGAAGTAAGTAATTTCTTCATGTACTTTGGAGGAAAAAGGGCTACGTATATCCAAAACTATAGTATATTCAGTTTGATGTCTCTCAATTCTCTACTGAACCTAGTATGCTACTTGTTTTCATTTTGTATATATGGAGAATAGAAGTTTAGAAGCATGGATTTAAAAAAACAACAATAAAATGCCTAGGAGCTTGTCCTTAATTCTTAGGTCTTTATTAACCATTCCAGAAAGCAACATCTGGATTAAGAGTTTATGCCCCTTTAGAATAATTCTGAAACTCGAATTTAGCTCTAAGACATTTTGCTACTCCAAAATTTCTTTGCTACTGAAGGGCAGTCTAAAAATGACAAATAGGGGCTTCCCTGGTGGCGCAGTGGTTGAGAGTCTGCCTGCCGATGCAGGGGATACGGGTTCGTGCCCCGGTCCGGGAAGATCCCACATGCCGCGGAGCGGCTGGGCCCGTGAGCCATGGCCACTGAGCCTGCGTGTCCAGAGCCTGTGCTCCGCAACGGGAGAGGCCACAACAGTGAGAGGCCCACGTACCACAAAACAAAATAATAATAATAATTAATTAATTTTAAAAAGTAAAAATGACAAATAGCTGGTCTGTCTCAGAGAAAATGTTAAGAACCCAGCAGCCTATTAGAACATGGTTTATGTTCCAGAATTGCTCCTAGTCTCCCTAGAATCCTTCTGGGCAAAGCCCAAATCCAGATTAGTCTCTGGAAACATGGAAAGGGAAAGCAAGATGGTGTTTCCTGAAGTACATTATTATTATTTATTTTTTATTTCTTTGGCTGTCCTCCACAAGCTTTACTGAAGATTAGGATCCTTAAGTGTTAGTTTTATTCAAGTATCACTTGAGCACATCCAAAGCATACTGAAATATGATTAGGCCCTACCTCTTCTAAGACCCTCATCTCACTTCCCTTTCAGAAGTCACATTTATGAATCAGGTCCAAAACTACTGAAGTACATTTTTCATGCTAGACGTTGTATCATTTTTGTTGGCTTGCCCAAAGAGTCAATACCATAACTAAGATTTAAAATGATTGGTCCTCACTCCAAAGTACTTAGTTCAATCTGCTCAGTCACGAGTGCAGCATCTTCTATCATTGATGCATGTTCTGAGTCAGACATGAAGCCACAAAGCAGGGAAGTGAGAGGCCCTTTCTGATGGACCCAGAGCAAGATGCTCTAGTGATTGGGCCAGTCCTGGGTTCTTCAGTAAAACACCAGGAGAAAAAAAGGCTGCTGAGTTCAAGGCAATAAAAAAATGATTAAGGAAAAGAGTTGAAGGAAGACAAAAAGAATTGTTTATATTCTAGATTGGCCATTCACTGCTTTAAAAGTAATAGAGGGCTTCCCTGGTGGCGCAGTGGTTAAGAGTCCGCCTGCCAATGCAGGGGACACACGGGTTCGTGCCCCGGTCCGGGAAGATCCCACATGCCGCGGAGCCGCTGGGCCCATGAGCCATGGCCGCTGAGCCTGCGCGTCCAGAGCCTGTGCTCCGCAATGGGAGAGGCCACAACAGTGAGAGGCCCGTGTATCACCAAAAAAAAAAAAAAAAAAAAAAAAAAAAGTAATAGAAATCTGGGAACCTCCCTGGTGGTCCAGTGGTTAAGACTCCCCCTTCCAGTGAAGGGGGCTGCAGGTTCAATCCCTGGTCGGGGAGCTAAGATCCCGCACACCTCGCAGCCAAAAAAACAAAACATAAAACAGAAACAATATTGTAACAAATTCAATAAAGACTTTAAAAATGGTCCACATCAAAAAAATCCTTAAAAAAATTAATAGGAATCTGGACAAATGAAATAGACATGAAAGAACAGGAACCATTCAGTCTCAAAGGAGAAAGAATGGTGGGGAAAAACAAAACAAAAAACCCCACTCAACAGACTAGATACTTAAGGAGAAAGAATAAACTGGACTCCTAATAAGACTCCTAAATCAAATAAGGCTCCTAAAGATAGTAACAGCTACATAGCTAGAGGTGGTTTGAGTGATTTGCATTTTTAAAGGAATTTTTAAAAAGATTTTTAAAGCCACTTGGGCCAAATTCCAAGATATGCCAAAAGAAATGCCTACTCTGACTGTAATGGGAAATGGAGGTTTGCAGAGAGGCCCCAGTCATGGGGTCCAGATTCCCCATCGACCCAGGACTTACCTCCCCACTGAGTGGTATCTCAATTGGCTTTGGCTTCACGTCTATCAGGTAGAAGGTTCGGAACAGAAGCAAAAGAGAAGGAGGGACATTCTCCTTCAGGTGGAGGTCCTGCCACTGGAGAATGGGGGGAGGATGAAACGTGACAATCACAGGACGTGAGAGCTGGACCCACGGTCATCTACTCTTCCCTGGTTTTACCGCCCCCAGGCGCACGCTGAGTACTAAGGGCTGAACGAGGACAGGGACACGTCTCCTGGCTTCTGCACCAGTGCTTGGGCCCTGCAGCCTCTCACTCTCAGAGTCTGAGAGGGAGGTTCAGTTAAACTCTCAAACCAGTTGTGGATCAAAGTAACTAAGTATCTTCTCTTCAGTATGAAGTCGATAATGTGAAAGAATACATCAGCCTCATTCATAACCAAAGAAATTAACATTAGAATGAGACGTAAGGTTTCAAGTACCAAATGGCCAAACTTTAAATGCATGTATGTATATGTATGTGTATATAGATAGATATAAGACATGCACAAGAGACAAAATTCAAAAGGTAGATAAAATCTAATGAATAAAAATAAGCCTGCCTTCTACCCTATTCTCTAGCTACCCTATTTCCCTCCCTGGAAGTAACCGCCGATACCAGTTCCTGATACAATATTCCAGAGATATTCTGTGCATATAAAATAGATATTTATATGTTTATCTTTACACCAAGGGTGACATATACACACTGTTTTGTCCTTTGCTTTCTGAAATATCTTGGAAATTGATTCATACCAGATGATGTAGAGCTGCCTTCTTTTTAAACGTCTGTAAAGGAATCCATTGTACAGAAATGCCATAATTTGATTATTCTATGGTTTTCCATCTTTTGCTATCATAAATGGTGCTGCAATAGATAACCTTGTAGATATATCATTTTGCACATGTGCAAGAATATAGGATAAATTCCTAGAAGTGAGATTTCTAGGGCAAAGTAAATGCATTTTTAAAATTTGAAAGCTATTGCCAAACCTCCATGGAGGACTTTACCAGAAATGCATGAGTGCCTCTCTCCTCACATCCTCTCCAACACGGTGTGTCACCAGACTCTGACCTTTCCCAGTGTAACAGGTGAATGTGGAATCTCATAGTTTTTTGTATGTTTGTTTGTTTGTTTTTGGCTGCACCATGTGGCTCGTGGGATCTTAGTTCCCCGACTAGGGATTAAACCCTGGCCCTCAGCAGTGAAAGTGTGGAGTCCTAACCACTGGACCACCAGGGAATTCCCAAATTGCATAGTTTTAATTTATCTTTTTCTGAAGTTAAGATGTTTCCTAGGTTTACCATTTTTAGCTTTTCCTTTCTGTGAAATGTCAGCCGTATCCTAGCACAGGATTTTTGGAATAACAATACAGAGTGCTGAATATTGTATGGTTGGATTCGTATTCTCACCCCCTTGAAGTGTATTGTAAGATGATACATCCTTTTAAGAAAGCAATTTGACAGTATGAAGTCACTTAATACTCTATGTTCAGGAAACAAATGATGTTTAAATACCCCTTGATAACATGCCCACCTTCCAACCAGAGCAGGTCCGACATGGAAGAGGAAATAGCTACCTCACGGGGTTCAAAGTCAACAGTGCCTCCTATTCTGAGATAATTTGTGTACACTCCATAGCACTTTGTACAATTACAGGAATGAGGATTGTAACAGGAGTTATTCCTTTGTTGTAAAGCATTGACACTCAGTTAAAATCTGTTATTTGAGGGAGAGTATGTTATCTGAGGGGAAATCTGTTACAAAGCTAACACTTGACCCTGGTTTGGGGCACAAACTGGGAAAGCAACCCCAGCTGAGCCACCGGCAAGGTGGCTCCAGATGGATTCACACGGATGACAGGCCTTCTATCAGAGCTTTTGCCCAGGCCCTTATAATACCCAGAGGAAGTACAATTTAAAGGTGGTCCCAAGATTTCCAGTCCCTCGTGTACCCACACCTTCTCCCAGTTATTCAATTAAATGCTAATCTAGGTGCTGCCATGAAGGGATTTTGCAGATATAATTCAAGTCCGAAGTCAGTTGACCTTAAAATAGGAAGATTACCCTGGTAGGTCTTGCCTAATCACGTGAGACCTTAAATCTGCTGCTAGACGTCATGTGAGAAGTTCACGCAGGTGGAGGGGCCTCCGGGGCTGAGAGTAGCCTGGGGTTGGGAGCCAGTGAGGAAATAGGGACCTCACTCCACAGCTGCAAGGAACTAAGTTCAGCCAACAAACTCAATGAGCTTGGAAGTGGAGTCTCCCACACAGCCTCCAGAAAGGAAAACAGCCTGCACTTCTGACCTGCGGAACCGTGAGCCTGTAATGGGTGCTGCTTAGAGCCCCTACATTTGTGGTGGTGTGTTAGCAGCAATAGAGAACTCTTTAATAGGGTACCTACCGCGTCTCTGTCAAAAATAAATCCAGGGCTTCACTGGTGGCACAGTGGTTAAGAATCCGCCTGCCAATGCAGGGGACACGGGTTCGAGCCCTGGTCCGGGAAGATCCCACATGCCGCGGAGCAACTAAGCCCGTGCCCCACAACTGCTGAGCCTGTGCTCTAGAGCCCGCGAGCCGCAACTACTGAGCCCACAAGTGCCACAAGTACTGAAGCCCGCGCGCCTAGAGCCCGTGCTCCGCAACAAGATAAGCCACCGCAATGAGAAGCCCGTGCACTACAACGAAGACCCAACGCAGTCAAAAATTAATTAATTAATTAAAAATAAATAAGTCCAGCTTCTTCAGCTGCCAACGGCTCAACTAAACAAGGCAAATTAGGTAAGACAGCAAAGCAGAAATCAAAAAACGAGGTCTGCAGATGGCAGGGGAGAGAGTTCCGGGGCAGAGGGTCCAGTAAAGCTGCTCCTTGCCTCTGTGAGCTGCTGCTTCAGCTGCTCCTCAGTGAGACCCAGTGACCGCATCCCCCGGGCCCTGCAGGCCGCTTGCAGCTCTGACACGCTCAGAGCACTCACCCCTTCCTTGGCAGTTACCTGAAACAAATGTAAGGAACGGTATTGGATCCTTTGGTTCCAATTTTACCTAATTCCAACAAATCAGGAGAAACGCAGAATCTGCCACTTTCCCACGTTGTCCCCCGCGCTGACTGCTGCAAAGGCCAGGCACTTAATAAAGCAAGGTGACCTCGGGAGGTGCAGCGGTTGACATGAAGGGAATCCTGCCAACAGGTATTAATAATATCAGAGAAGTTGACAGAACTCCTCAACTGCCTGCCCCCGAGGTAATTCTTTCCCCTCTTGCGTTGCCTTTCGCCTGGTTGTGACATTTCTACTCCACTTCCCTTTCGCGGCAGCTTTAAGACTCATAGAAAAATATTCCACTTGAGAAGCTGTCAATGTACCATTTGTTGCACGTCCGGGTGGTGGTCCTCCCCTAACCCCAGGAACGGCCCCAACTCCCCGGTCTGCAAAACTCCCTCAGTAAACAACTTAACACAGTTTCTGCTTGGTATGACCCCAAACTGTGGCACTTCTGGGACCGGCATTGTTTATTCCAAAGTTCTAAAAGCAACCACTAAACATCTAAATGGGGCCGATGGGATCCTGCCTTCTCAGTTCTGGGAGTTCTGTTCCCTCAGGCAGAATGCTTTTAAAGCAGCTGATTCAGATTCAAGAAACATTATTCCCACTCTTTAAGGACTCTAATTAGTAGCTATAGTCCAAATGGTGCCCTTTTCTTCCAGAAGATGTCGAGGTCCTGCCTTCCCTCCCTGCGTTATCCTCTGCCACCCCTTCTTACCAGGCGGGCTCACCCAGCTGCGTGGGGAGAAGCAGAGGGGAGGTACAGGGGGTCGAGCGCTGGCCTTGTCAGTGGAATCTACTGTTCTCAGGGATCTACTGGGTTGCTGTTCCTTCCCAGCAGGCCCTAACTGCTTTAGATTAGTCCCAGCTAAGACATCCAAACTACTAACTGCTTACAAGGGCCTTCTAAAGAATACGACAGTTGTCAGTGGTTGTTTAAACCAGTGGTCCCCAACCTCTTTGGCACCAGGGACCGGTTTCGTGGAAGACAACTTGCCCACGGAGACGGGGGTGGCCGGGTGAGGAGGCGGATGGTTCAGATGATAATGAGAGCGATGCGGGGTGGGGGGCAGCAGATGCAGCTTGGCTCTCTCACCCGCCGCTCACCTCCTGCTGTGCGGCCCCAGTACCTAACGAGGCACAGGCCGGTTCTGGTCCGTGGCCCGGGGCTTGGGGACCCCCTGGTTTAAACCACTCATTCTGCCAGAACCAGCCCCTGAGCAGACCTAACAGAAGACACTGCACTTTGTCACAAAGCCACCCTAAGACAGTCCCCAAGGCCTGGCTAATTCCCTACAGCTGTAGTTCAGCTCTTACTTCATCATCTGCTTTTATAGACTTCAGCTTCATCAGGAGCTGGAAGCGGAGCAGATTGTTGGTTCCAAAGGACTGCAGTTCCAGCAGTTTGCAAAGGGCCACCAGCTGAGATCGATCGAGGTGCTCCAGGGTCAGCTCATCCTCAAAGAGTTTGGAAAAGCGAACTATCTCCTTTGTGCTGGGCTTGTGGCCTGTCTGGACCTAGGTAGTAGGACGAAGGGGCTGATTAAAACGTGCTTCCGGGCTTCCCTGGTGGCGCAGTGGTTGAGAGTCCGCCTGCCGATGCAGGGGACACGGGTTCGTGCCCCGGTCCGGGAAGATCCCACATGCCGCGGAGCGACTGGGCCCGTGGGCCATGGCCGCTGAGCCTGCGCGTCCGGAGCCTGTGCTCCGCAACGAGAGAGGCCACAACGGTGAGAGGCCCGCGTACCGCAAAAAAAAAAAAAAAAAAAAAAAAGTGCTTCCTACTTAACTGAATCTTCCCTGTAGACTATTTGAAAGACGCCAAAGCATTTATGGATTGTGTCTTCTGTCTGGAAGTGGAAGTGGGCCCTGTGTTACAAAGAGGAGTTAAAAAAAAAAAATCTGTCGGAAGTCAGCCTAAATCAACTGAAAACTGAGGAGCAGTTCAGAAGTTTGAGTCTCATTCTACTGTTCTTTCCAAGAAGTTATCAACATCTTCAACACATTGATGGCTTTAAGATAGGTTTTTCTGCAAACTCCCATAAATGTTTGCAATATTATATCTCTGTAACTTAGATATTTGCAAATTCCCAGATTATAAACAAGTTGGAAGCTCCATGATGATATGTTGTCTGGTTTTATATAAAAGACTGACACCTGTTTGATGTAGGATGAGAACTGGGTGGAGGCATCCCCCAGCTGCACCCTGTTCCTCCTTGCCATTTCTGCAGTCATTTCTTTCTTTCTTTCTTTTTTTTTTAATGTATTTAATTTATGGCTGTGTTGGGTCTTCGTTTCTGTGCGAGGGCTTTCTCTAGTTGTGGCAAGCGGGGGCCACTCTTCATCGCGGCGCGCAGGCCTCTCACTATCGCGGCCTCTGTTGTTGCGGAGCACAGGCTCCAGACGCGCAGGCTCAGTAATTGTGGCTCACGGGCCCAGTTGCTCCGTGGCATGTGGGATCTTCCCAGACCAGGGCTCGAACCCGTGTCCCCTGCATTGGCAGGCGTATTCTCAACCACTGCGTCACCAGGGAAGCCCCTGCAATCGTTTCTTGAAGGAATTTTGCTAGTTCCAACTTTGCAGCCATTTTCTTTTTCTGTTTTTCTTCCTTCATAATAGAAGAGGAAAAGTTAATCAAAGTTAATTCTTCGTGATTACAACTTGGTAGATAAAGATGAGAGAAAAATAACTGTGGCTTTGTTGTTGGTCATCCCTATTTCACATATGAATATTATTTTCAGACCTAACTGAAGGCGCTCTGTGATAACCAGAGCAAATTAAAAAGTAGCCTTGGCTTCCCTGGTGGCGCAGGGTTTGAGAGTCCGCCTGCCGATGCAGGGGACACGGGTTCGTGCCCCGGTCTGGGAAGATCCCACATGCCGCGGAGCGGCTGGGCCCGTGAGCCATGGCCGCTGAGCCTGCGCGTCCGGAGCCTGTGCTCCGCAACGGGAGAGGCCGCAACAGTGAGAGGCCCGCGTACGCCCCCCCCCCACCAAAAAAAAGTAGCCTTGATTTGCAGCTTGTTTCCTTAATCTTACCTTTTATTTTTCATTGATACAATGATCATAAATATTTGATAGATCCAAAATGTCCCGTCAATGGAAGCTTTTGTCACTATTTAGAATAGATACATACTGTCTCTTAACCTGGTGCAAGCCATCTAGGCCGTTGGTCAAGTCAACCCCTAGTGTGAGTGGCCCCAGATTTTGCTTGGGCCACAAACTAAAGAAAACTAGGAAATTAACTCTAAGCTAAAGTAGCTTACGGGTTAAGAAGAAAACAGAAAGAATCAATTATAAGACAATGAGTGAAGTGCTATAACAGATATGAACAAAGCACTATATAAAAGAGAATGTATACTCTTAAGACACTATGTTGACCAGTATTTCTAAATCCTCATTCATTATCACAGATGCAGTGTGGTAGTATTTTCAAAATAACCATGATCAGGGTGGGTAGAGAGGAACAGGAATATATATGTGTGTGTGTGTGTGTGCGTGTGCGTGTGTGTGTGTAGTATATATATACACACACACACGTATATATATATATACACATTTCCCCCTTAAGTTGCCCAAGAGATTCTAATAACCAGCCAATCACAGCGATCATTGATTTTTAAAGAAAGATCTTAAAAGAATCAGCCCCCCAAAATTACACAGTGGCAATACCATCATTAAAACCCATTTAGCCATCCACTTCATTCATCTGTATCCATCCATCCATTTATTTATTGAGCATCCACTGTGTGCTAGATGCTGGGATAAAATGAGCAAAAACAAATAAGAATCCCTTCCCTCATGGAACTTGTAGTCTAATGGGAGAGACAACCATTACTGACTAATGATAATCTAGTAATTCCACAAATTAATGTGAAAGCATATGAGATAAGTACCATGAAAGAGAAGCGCATGATCCTGTGACCTGGTGTGAGTGGAAAGCTAGCACACTCACGCTCCCTCTCGTGCTCCCCTTCTGTTCATGGAACAAAGCAAAGAAGACAGTATTTTCTAAAACTGTGGCCGTGATGTGTATATACGTATGTCTGGGGAATGAGTAGTGCTGAGGAAAGAGGAATATTTAGATAAATCACTTCTTCATCCCCCCATCTTCCTGCATTCACTAATGCCTTCCATGGAATCCTATGGTATTAATTCTAGATCCTTTCTACTTTAAATGTAAATAAACTAAACCACTGCCAGGCAGTTAAATATTGCAATTTGATTCTACCCCTTAAATCTGTCTCAAATCTTTTTTTTTTTTTTTTTGCGGTACGCGGGCCTCTCACTGTTGTGGCCTCTCCCGTTGTGGAGCACAGGCTCCGGATGCGCAGGCTCAGCAGCCATGGCTCACGGGGCCAGCCGCTCCGCGGCATGTGGGATCTTCCCGGACCGGGGCACGAACCCGTATCCCCTGCATCGGCAGGCGGACTCTCAACCACTGCGCCACCAGGGAAGCCCTATCTTCTATTTTTTTAAAAGAAATTTTATTTTATTTATTATTATTATTATTATTATATTTTATTTATTTATTTATTTCCTTTGGCTGTGCCTGGTCTTCGCTGCAGCACTCGGGATCTTCGCTGCGGCATGCATGTGGGACCTAGTTCCCTGACCAGGGATAGAACTCAGGCCCCCTGCATTGGGAGCGCTGAGTCTTACCCACTAGACCACCAGGGAAGTCCGTCAAATCTATCTTCAAGTTTTTACTCCTGATGCAACTTTCATAATTCCGGCTTTTTCATCTCTCTCTTGTGCTGCTGCAAAAACATTGCGGCTGATTTTCCTCACTTGGCTCTGCCCTCTTTAATCCTTCCTGCCAGGAACTTGTTTTTCTGAAATACAGCTCTAATCATGGTTGATTAGATTATTTAGATTGATGTAAAACAGAGATTACTGTTTTTCTCACCCCCTGCTTACATATACCTTCCATTACTCACCACTGTCAAAGTCTAAATTCCTTAGGGTGGTAGATGCTTTCCAACCTGACCCCAACACATCACGTTTGTCTCATTTTCTCCCATCCATCCCCTTGTACTCCCTGCTCCAACCACAAAGAATCAGTCAGTGGTCTCCGATTGGCATACTCTTTTACACTGTTAAGCCACCTTAAGTGCTATTCCTTCTATCCAGAGTGCCTTTCAAACAGTGTGGTAAAATTCTACTACTCTTGAAGTCTCAGGTCCACGGTCACCTCTTCCGTGAAACATTTCCTGGTCTGCTTTAAAAGTTGCCCTCTTTGTCCTCTGCTAGTGTTGTGTCCACGCCTTCGTCCGTCTGTCTGGGAGAGTGGCACAGATGGAGAGGATGCAGGGGCTGCCTCGGTTGTCCAGCCCTTCACCTTCACAGTGACCGTCAAAGAAGGACACCCTCTTCCCAGGGACTACTCACAAGCACTAAATGGTCTGTTTGGCTGAATAAATCATGCCTACTGTTCAACTAGTCACTGCAGTAACAGGTGATTTTTGTTTATTTTTTAATGGTAAAAGGTTAAAACTGAGTGGAGAAGGGATAGTTTTTTTCAGCAAATGATGCTAGAAAAACTGGATATCCACAGGCCAAAAAAAAAAAAGATCTTGACACTCATGTTACACCTGTCACCAAAATTAACTCAAAACTATAAAACTCCTAGAAGAAAACACAGGAGAAAATATAGGTGACCTTGGGTTTGGCAGTGAGGTTTTAGATACAACACCAAAAGCATGATCCAAGAAAGAAAAAAAATTGATAAGTTGTACTTCATTAAAATTAAAAAGATTTGCTCTGAAAAAGACACAATTAAGACTGGGAGAAAACATGTGCAAAACACACATCTGATAAAGAACTTGTACCCAAAATATACTAAGAACCCTTAAAACTCAACAAAAAGAAAACATCCCGATTAAAAAGTGGGCAAAAGATTTGAACAGACACCTCCCCAAAGAAGATACACAGATGGCAAATAAGCATGTGAAAGGATGCTCAATGTCATGTGTTATTAGAGAATTGCAAATTAAAATAACAATGAGATACCACTACACACCAATTAGAATAGCTAATAGTCAAAGCACCAACAGCACTAAATGCTGATGAAGCCACAGGAACTTTCGTTGCTTGCTGGTGGGAATGCAAAATGGTACAGCTACTTTAGAAGACAGTTTGTTTCTCTTGAAACTAAACATAGCCTTACCATACAATCCAACAATTTGCTTTCCTAGGTATTTACCCAGATGAATTGAAAGCCTGTGTCCACACAAAAACCTGCACATGAGTATTTACAACAGCTTTATTGGTAATTGCCAAAAACTGGAAGCAACTAAGATGTCTTTCAAATAGATGAATGGATAAATGGTGGTACATCCGTACAATGGAATATTATGCAGTGCTAGAAAGAACTGAGCCAGGAAAAGACATGGAGGAACCTTAAATGCATCTTCTAAGTGAAAGAGGCAGTCTGAGAAAGTTACACACTGTATGATTCCAACCACATGACATTTTGGAAAAAGCAGAACTATAGAGTAAAAAGATTAGTGATTGCCCCGGGTTAGGGGAAGAGGGAAGAGGGACTAAAAGGTGGAGCACAGGGGATTTTTAGGGCAGGGAAACTATTCTGTATGATACTGTGATAGTGGATACATGACATTATTTTTTTTTTCAAAACCCATCGAACTATACAACACAAAGAGTGGACCCTAATGTAAAATATGAGATTTAATTAATACTGATATATAGATATTGGTCCTTCGATTGTACCAAGTGTACCACATGAATGCAAGATGCTAATAATGGGGGAAATAACAGGGGGAGGGAGGTATCTGGGGACCCTCTGTACTTTCTGCTCAATTTTTCTGTAAACCTAAAAACTGCTCTAAAAAACAAAATCTATCAATTTTTTTAAAAAGTTTAAAATCCTACATACCTTTTTGGATTCACTTTCAAAAGTTGATGGCAACATCTCTGGGAAGAGTTTCAGAAACGCTGGCAATAAGAATTCCATGAAGGGGACAGTGATGAACACCACAAATGGAACCAGGCGGAATAAATCAGCACACGTTCTCAACAGCTAAAGAATCAAATGCATATGCAAATAGTCATTATTTTAGGACACGCCAAAAACAAAAACAAAAGCCTGCCTTGGTTCTTAAAGTGTTAAAAAACCCAAGACAGATTTTCTGCAGCTGTTTATAAAATGGAAAGGCCGGATTTTCCTCTGTACCATAGCTCTGAAGTAATATTTATGGGATATCTTCAATGAAATCTATGACAATCAAAACATGTTATTGGTGTCTCTGAGCTTTCATCTAAGTTAAGGGTCTGTACTTTAATAACGTGGTATCTGTTAAAATTGCTTTTTCAAATGCATATACTTAATATATTAACAGCAGTTTCTACTCCAGATGCACAGATCAAACTTGAAGCCTCTCAACACTTTGGAGAAATTAGAAAACAATTATAACCATTCCATGGACAAATATACACAAATTTTAAGAACCCTGCCTAAAGTTGTACAGCAAGTCAGTTGCAGACAAGTAAGAAATTCTGGTTCTCACCATGAGTTACTATTCCTACTCTGGGATTTTTAAGATGAACTTGAACTTAAAAGTTGGTTCCAAATACTTCATTTTAACTTTCTATTTTCTTTCGCAAATATGACTCTTGCCCTACCCTTCATCTCTCTCGTCTGGTCAGCACCTGTCCGTGCAACAGCCTCCAAACCATTCTGGCAGCAACTTTGGTGTCAATCCAAAGCAAATAGAATCCACTGTGATAATATTTAAGTTCATCCATAATTATTTGCCTATAAGATCACTTTTCTTCCTTAATCTTCACTCCAATTTCTTCTGTTGGCTGAGGGCTTGGCACCTGTGGCTTCTTTGTGGTTTGCTCCAGCTGAGGTTTACCCGGGACCTCCTGCAGCCAGCAAGCAGATGTGTGCAGCTTTTGTATTACTCTAGTCCTTAAGTGAAGTACTTTATGGCCTGTCTGAGTAGGATAGGAGTACTTCTTGCTGTCACAGTTCTTCATATATGTTTTATTTAAATGGGAATCTGGTAAGTGAAGAAATGCAAATGATGGGGAGTGAGAAGAGCTGGTGGGATGGACACAGTGGCTAGGGAATCTGGAAAAAAGAGCAACATCCTCTGAGTGGAGCACATACTATTACACGACCAAAAATTAAAGAAATAGATATTTTATCTGGTAAAGATAGAACAATCGTTTTAAGCCCACATATTAAAAGTAGATTATGTTCGTGAATGAATGAAATATAACTGTTTAGCCCAATTGAAGGATAGTATGCTTTATGGGTGAATGATATACTCTAAGAGAAATATTAATAAGTTAATTCCTAAGAATAATTGCCGTACTACGAGTTAGAAACGCTGTGACTATTGATTTAAAAAGCAAACATTCTTTTACCCTGGGTTATGTTTGAAAGTTTTGTCTCTATTATCATAAAACAGGTGGAACATCTGTGTCTTTAGCTACTCTACTGATGATAGGAATATTGGTTGAACGAGACATTTCATGGTCCCTGTGGGGATAAACCAATCACACAATACTGCTTTGTCTATGCAGTGCCCAGGGACTCCTTCAAATGAGAGGGACTTACTACTGAAATGCCCTTTACCTAAGATTCCTAAAGAATGTTAGGAATAAGAGGTAGAATTGGGCTCCGCATACAGATGAACCGGTTTGCGGGGCAGAAATAGAGACACAGATGTAGAGAACAAACATGTGGACACCAAGGGGGGAAAGTGGCGGGGGATGGTGGTGGTGGTGGTGGGATGAATTGGGAGATTGGGATTGCCATATATACACTAATATGTATAAAATTGATAACTAATAAGAACCTGCTGTATACAAAAAAAAAAAAAAATTCAAAACAAAAAGGAATTGGGCTCCCCAGCCAGGGATCTCTACAATCTAGTTTCGTGACAACTCACAATCTTCAGCTAAACTGACACATCAGATTGTTTGAAAGTAAAAATAAGACCCAATTCAGTACTTTAAAGACACATCAGGGCTTCCCTGGTGGCGCAGTGGTTGAGAGTTCACCTGCCGATGCGGGGGACACGGGTTCGTGCCCCGGTCAGGGAGGATCCCGCGTGCCGCGGAGCGGCTGGTCCCGTGAGCCGTGGCCGCTGAGCCTGCGTGTCCGGAGCCTGTGCTCCGCAACGGGAGAGGCCGCAACAGTGAGAGGCCCGCGTACCGTTAAAAATAAATAAATAAATAAGTAAGACCCATCTAGGCAAAGACAACTTCTGGCAAAGAGACTTCTTTGGGCAAAGAGATGGCTTTTTCCATTCTTTCAGACTATTTTTGAAGCATGCCAAGTATAGCACTTTTTGAATGGCCAAAAGGGAAAATGTACAACATATCTGGCACACAGTAAGTTCTCAGTGAATATTCTTTGGAACAAATAAGTGATAACAGACCTTACTGGGGCAGGTATATGCCCTAGGATTGGCTTGTTTACCAGCCGTTTTACTCCTTTTTACATCTAAGGGCCTCATTACAGAGGTGTCACTACAGAGGTGCCATTACATCTTGTATCTTACCTGTTCCCACACTTCTACAGAATTACTCAGCCTGAGTTCTAAAGCATATAGAAAATCTGGGGTAAGTTTAAATACATTAAAATGTCAGCTTCCTAAAAACCAACAAAATTAAAACCAACAAAGCTTTAATTGTGTACTAAGCCTATCCTTTTACATGTATCTTTTCCAACTAGAAGAATAAAGTTTATATAAATATTGGAGGGTGGAATTCCAAGGCTTGCCTTGCTCGGGCAATAGCTAAGACTGTTTTATAACTGTAGAAGGCCATGTTTGTGTTTGTCTCAACAAGTCAACATAGGGACCTAGACAGAAGGAGTAAGTAAACAATTCAGTACTTTATTTTTATTTTTTTTATTTTATTTTTTTTTTTTTGCGGTAAGCGGGCCTCTCACTGTTGTGGCCTCTCCCGTTGCGGAGCACAGGCTCCGGACGCACAGGCCCAGCGGCCATGGCTCACGGGCCCAGCCGCTCTGCGGCATGTGGGATCTTCCCAGACCGGGACACGAACCCGCGTCCCCCGCATCAGCGGGCAGACTCTCAACCACTGTGCCACCAGGGAAGCCCCAATTCAGTACTTTAAAGACACATCAGGGCTTCCCTGGTGGTGCAGTGGTTAAGAATCCGCCTGCCAGTGCAGGGGACACGGGTTCGAGCCCTGGTCCGGGAAGATCCCACATGCCGCGGAACAGCTAAGACCGTGCACCACAACTACTGAGCCCGCGTGCCACAACTACTGCAAGCCCGCGCGCCTAGAGCCCATGCTCCGCAACAAGAGAAGCCACTGCAATGAGAAGCCCGCACACTGCAACAAAGAGTAGCCCCGGCTCGCGGCAACCATAGAAAGCCACCAGGCAGCAAGGAAGACCCAATGCAGCCAAAGGAAAAAGAAAAAAATCAATTATACAGATATCAGGATTTAAGTGTTTTTAACTATTGCAAGGGTAGAAATTTTGCATATTCTATTCAAGGTGTAAAATTTCCTTCAAGTGCATTTCCAACAATCACGAATAATATTTTCTTAGCCCTGGATTTGAGAATGGTTATTTGAGACCCCAACAAGTAGAAATGATCTCGAATACGATGATGGTCATGATGGTGATATGGTCTTCAAAGACATTTTGATTTCTGGTCAACAGTACTGAGTAATTTACTTGAACGGTTGCCAAGTAGTTAAGAAATCAAGACAAACTTATTTGTAGCCTAAAATTACAGGTAGACAGTAAATATTCTGGATTTGTTTTCAATTAGCTTTTTTCCATACTTGGAAAAGCTGCTGCCAACATTTAAAGATTGAAAGTACTCACTCAGCAATGAAAATATGCATGGCACCTACTAATAATTCAAGTGGAGGTAAACGGGTTTCCTATGCTAGTGATCCTCCAAAGAGCCCAAACTGAGCTTTAAAACTTTAAATAAGCTTTACCAAAATTTTTCTGCATCCTACGGCGCTCTTCAGCCAACGGCATCAAGAGCCTTATTATCTCGCAGTGTCAACTCGCTTTCCTGAAGCTGGGAAAGGAGTAGCAATCCCTCCGGTATGGAAACCTCAACCACAGACCTGACATTTTGAGCAAGAATTCAAATGATACTTCGGAACATCTGCACCCAGACCAAGGGCGGGTGGTCCCCTGCTGGAGGAAGGCCAGACCCGATCGGGCAGTTAATCTGCTCTCGGGCCACGGGCACTCGCCGCCTGGACTGTGGGCAACCACTTCCCAGGAGTGCCCGGCCGTGACCGGGGCGGGGCGGAGCCAGGCGGCGAGCCCCGCCTGCGCTTATGCGCCGCCACGCCCGCTCGCCCGGGCCCCAGGCTCCCCTGGTTACCTTTGCTTTAGATTCTCGACGTCACGGGGGCAAAACGCGCTCTCGGCCTCCCCAGCCGGTGACTTTTGTGCGCGTTGTGTGTTGCTGGACTGTGTTTGCTGTGCTGGGGTCCCGGGGCGGGGGGCGGGGTCTTTGGTTTTTTTTTGGAGCGGGCGTGTTGCAGGCACGGGGGCCAAGAGCCTTGGCGATCCAAGTTTAAGGAAGGAAGGCGAGAAGAATCGGGACACAGGGTACGGAAAAGAAATGAGGAAGCCAAGCATGGAAAGAGGGGGGATGGAGGCTGAGCCCCAAAGTTGGGGTGCGGGCGGGGGGCCGAGGTCAGGGGCTGAGGAGAGCGCGGGGTGGGGCCTCGAAGCTGTCTGGAAATCTGGGCGCTGTTAGGAGGAGCAGGATGCGGAGGGAAAACAGGCAGGCGCGGTCCACCAAGTAACAGCCTGAGGACTTGGCCCGCCCACCCCTACTTCCTACGGCAGGCTCACCGGAACTGCTGCCTCAGTCCTCCAGCGCCTTCCCAATTCCCCTCCTCCCACAGCTCCCCCAGCTAGAAGGGCCAGAAGCCAAGTCTCTATGGCTCCACCTCTTTCCTCAGCCATTACGTCACTCTGAGTGACGACACCACCCACCAATGAGCTCTCAGATTCTGGGGCGCTAAGGCGTCCCTCGCGCTGGCAGCCCAGGGGGCGGCAAGGTCTGGTTCCCACTGGCGAAATGATTTCTCTACTGGGTTTAGTTTAAGGAGTGTCTATGCTGGGGGGCTCAATCCTGACGTTTTTCTGCCTGTTCACACTCTGTAGGCTGTGGATTCACCCCCCCCCCAAAAAAAACCCTTCCTTGAAGCTGGATTAAAGAAGCTCTTACCCTACCAGTCGCGTAATATGCCTGATAGTCGCCATGGTGACTATCTGGGAGTCACCAATTACATCACTTTGATATATTTCCCCCACCTTCCAACTCCGCAACTGCGGGCGGGGAAAGCAGTGAGGGGAGGGAGTGGCAGAAAGGGCGGGAATGGTGAGGAAAACATCCCTTCTCCTATATCCAGGGCCCAAAACTGGAATGCTATGAAATCTTCATATGGAAATCTGAATTCCACTAAATAAAATTGCTTTATAAATGTTCTCTTAACAGATATTGGTTATGTTCAGCAGTTTGTGTTTCTCAAATAACATTTAAAATGTATACTATAGTAGCTGTGCAATGACATTGGCATTGCAGGTTTGTGGGCACTTCAGTTCCGAGGATGGGGAACTGAGCCATCTTGGGAGAGTGAAAGATCTAAAAATGTACTCTATCCCCAGTTATCTCTACCCATCCATTTTATCTGGCTCTAGAAGGAAAACAAAATTTTGGTGGCTCTACTTTAACATGACAGGAAGGAATCGCTTTCACACGGAGAATGCTTCTCTTAACATGTGACTGACCACAGACCTTACTCATCTGGGCTCACATTTGTAAGAATAAAAGATGGCGGGTATAAAATTTCATTTTTTTAAAAAATGTAGACTGCTTTTAATCTACAAAGCATTTTTCAGCTAATAACCAAATGGATCCCCTATGTTACATAGGCAAAACTTTTCAGTTTGGCCACTAGAGGGCCCTTTGTGCGTGTCTGATACCCAACTTTAGACCGAAAGGCTTCACTTCACGTTCTATGTTTACGAGAGTTAACAAAATCTACAAAGCTTTATAAAGTCTCTTTACCTTTCCTTCCCTGAAAATTCCCGATGGTAAATTTTGAATTCTAAAAGGCTAGGTAGGTATAATTTTCACATTAATTTCATAAATTAATCACTGCACTATCATGTTCATGTACTTTTCTGGAAAAGATCATAAAAGATGCAAAAATATTCTTCTCAGTTCCCTGGGAGACATTTTATGCCGGGAAATATTCTTATTCATGCATTGTATTCATTTACAACCAGGCACAGTGAAAATCATTAAGTATTCATAAACCAGATGAACGATTCCAAGCCCAGTATTTGAAAGATGAGCTAGATTTTCTACCATGGCCATATGTCAGCAATCCCATTTTAAAAAGGGAAGGTTTAAGGATCTTTCTTATTGAAATCCATTGGTTCAAAACAATGTCTGCGTTCTCTTATCAGGCCTGGTGATTTTTTTGACTTTCAGGATAAGTGATTTATCATGTAATGAGTTTCTTAATATAATCTTCAGAAGACAAACAAAAATGTTTTTTTCTTCCTAAACTTGGCCCTGAGAATTGTGTTAGATTGCTTTCTTTTTAGAAAAAAATTTAAATTTTCTTTTCTTAAATTTATTTTTGGCTGCTTTGGGTCTTGTTTCTACGCGCAGGCTTTCTCTAGTTGTGACGAGCAGGGGCTACTCTTCGTTGCGATGTACGGGCTTCTCACTGCGGTGGCTTCTCTTGTTGCAGAGCATGGGCTCTAGGCGCGCAGGCTTCAGTAGTTGTGGCTCACGGGCTCTAGAGTGCAGGCTCAGTAGTTGTGGCTCATGGGCTTAGTTGCTCCGTGGCATGTGGGATCTTCCCTGGCCAGGGCTCAAACCTGTGTCCCCTGCATTGGCAGGCAGATTCTTAACCACTGCACCACCAGGAAAGTCCCAGATTGCTTTCTTAATGAACTGTTTGCTCACTTTCTATGAAGAATAGAAAACATGCTCTGAACCTCGTAAGATGTTAGACGCTAAAAATGTAAATTATTATTTTAATGGCCATTTCCCTAAGTACGGCTCCAAATCTAACATTATTAACAATGTGTATGTTATGCAGGAAGAGACTATTCATTTACTTCACATAAGTTTAATTTTAAACTCTTGTCAATACAGGAAGGTGGGAAAGAAGGATGAAGATAGAAAGGATCATAGGAAAGGAAAAAAAAAAAAAAAAAAAAGACCCATTTAACCTCTCTTTCCAGGAGATAGAATCAAACATTTGAAATAAGCTCAGGTGGTGTGGCCCCCTTTGGCGAAGACATTTAAAACAAAAATGTGCTTTTACTGATTCCTTTAACTTTTGGTACCACAAGCATAGGAACCACATAAGCACAGATTTAGAAATAGTTAATGATTAACAGTAATGGGAATGCTTAATTCTGAATATCATCCTTAGCATTATTAACAGGGTTGTGTGTGTGTGGTTTTTTTTTTAAACGAATGCAAAATTAGAAATCATGAAAATAATTGGTCTGTAGGAATCTTTTAATTTCCTGTTTAAGTGGTATTTAAAGATAAAGGTAGCAGGGATTGCCCGTAACGGTACCAAATAGATCCAGCACCGTAACGTCGATGGAGAGTCTAAGGTCTAGTGGTGATATGACTTTATTATTCTCAGAACGGAGTATTGGTTTCCTCATCTGGTCGCTGCCTGTGTTTCCTTTGTACTTTCATGTCTGTGCTACGACGTTCTAAGTCATTATCACCAGGCCCCAGGAAATATCACCAAATCGGCCCACTCCTGCAAGACGAGTTTACTGTGTCACGCACCTGGTACCTTCTATTGTTTCACATAAATTTCCTAGGATGGGGAGGGATATAGGGTTACAGAGAATCTTGACTCCCGCTTCGTCCTCTCATTCTTGCGTACGTGAGCTCTGTCTGGGACAAACGCCCTCATCCCTCAAAGCGCAGGTCTGGCCGCGAGCAGTGCAGGGCCCGGCACGTGACGGGCGGGGAGCCCGCCGGTCCCTCTGGGTTGGGGTGCGGGCGGCTCTGCCTTCCTTCCCCCCGTTACCCACAAGCCCCCGGGCCCGCGGGGCGAGAAGGAAGCAGGCGTGTGGGGCCCGGGGGCCTGTCAGGGAGGCGTCCGAGGAGCCTGCCATCCGAGACTGTCCCCCAAGGCTCCGGTGTGAAATCGCTGCCACACGCAGAGCCCGGTGGGACAGGGAGCTCCTCTGTGACAGCTGTCGGGCGGGAGACAACCAGGGTGGCACAGAAATCGCTGTCCTCTTTCCCGCTCATCTTAACCGAGCGCCCGTTTGTAGGGGATTTCTAAGGTCTAGGGAGGGCATCGCAGTGTCACCCCGAGGAGTCCCATCTGGTGATTGACATGTGCTGTTAGAAGCATCAAAGAACACGCACGAGCACACTTTCGCCTCCCAGGCCCAATCTCTATCCTGCCTTCTAGTTTTGTTTTGTTTTTCACTCTCCTCCGCGTCGTGCCTTTCTGTCTCTCTGCCTTTATCGCCTGCGGCCTCACTTCTAGTCGAGACCCCGCCGGGCCGCTGGCGTTTCGGGCTCTCCCCCAGTCCCTCCTTTCCGCCCGCCGACTGGCCTCTTCCTCCTTTAGCCCACTGCGCCCGGAGCCCCGGACTGCATTTCCCGGCAGGCGCCGCGGCCAGCGGCCAATGAGCGGCTGAGGATTTGGCGGCGGCGGCGTCCCGAGAGTCGGGGTGGGGGGGGGGCTTTGTGCGCGGCGGCGGCGGCGGCGGCTGTGGCGGTGGCGGTGCCTGTGCCTGTGGCGGCGGGAGCGGGCGGCGGGAGCGGGCGGCGGCGGCGACCAAGACGGAGGCGGAGGCGGAGGGAGACTGTCCACTGGTCGCCGCGGAGAGGCGTGCGAGGCCAAGTCGAGCCCCGACGACGACCCTGCTGCCCCGGCCCGGCCGCCAGCCACGGGCTGGTCTCTGGCAGCTGCAGCTGCGCGGCGACCCCCATCCCTCCTGCTCCGCTGCCCACCCCACCGCCCGCAGTCTTCCTCCTCTTGCTGCGCGCCCGGCCCGGCCTGGCCGTGGCCCTCCTCGGTGCCGGCCGCCATGGCAGAGGCGTCCGGCGCGGGGGAAATCTAGCCCGGGGATTTCATGCGGCCTAGCTTGGTTCCGCCTCCTCCCCCCGCGGCCCCGGCGGCTGCCTGCACCCCAGCCCTACTCCGGGCCTCCGTGTGTCTCCTGTGATCGTACTGACACGGCCGGGGGGTTAGAATGGAACAAAGTGAAGGTAAAGTGAATGCGTGTGTGTGTGTGTTTGTGTGCGCGCGCGCTGGAAGGAAGCGCTGAGGTGGGGACGGCGAGGAGGGGGCGACCTAGGGATGGGACCCGGTTAGGGAGAGAGACCTTAGCAGGGATGGGAGGACTAGCGGGTGGCCTGAAAGGGTTCGAGGGGAGTCTAGAAGGATGGAGCAAGGCGGGGGATGTGGAGGGGATTGGGAGGTGGGGCAGGAGAGGTAGGATGGGGATGAGGGATGGAGTGGCGGTAAGCTGGGAATTGGGAGTAGAGGTGGGATGGGGGCGGGGATAAAGATGGAACGGGGGAGGGGCAGGGGGAGAGGAGAAGAGTTAGGTTTGGAGATTAGAGACCTGGGCGGACAGAGAAGTAGGCAGGTTTGGGGGTGGAGTATGGGAACTAGGAGAGTCTGGGGGAAGGAGAAAGAATTAGGTGGAGAGATGGGGCCTCAAGGGAGACACGAGGGAATGGAAGTGGAGGAAAAGGTGGATTCGGAAAAAGGGATGAGAAATGCTTGAGACAGGATGCAATAGGAAGATAGGAAATAGACTCAGGAACTGGGAGACCCAGGATTGGGCTCGGGAAGGAAATGAACTGAATGTTGAGAAGGATGAGAACTATGGACCAAGCGTCACAGAGTGGGAGGAAAAGAAGGAGAAGGGGGTTGTTAAAGTGTTAGGAAGGGAAAGCCTTTTGTTCCTATATTTGTGTGTATTCTGTGCCTTTTCTTTCAAGGCTAGATAATGGAGAAGCTAGTGGTTATGGTGTTGTGAAATGGGGAGGTGTGGGTTTTACTGCTTTGAGGTGCTTTGAGGGAGGAGGAGGTGTGTTCGTGTCATGGTAGCAAGACGGAGAGAGACATGGCCACAATTTGATGGTTTTGGTGAGGGAGTGAAGACTATTCAGATTTAAAGGGGGCAGGGGCAGCCATGTTTGCTGCCAGGCACTGCAGTGTAAATAAATTCCTTCTTCTCTCCGACATCAGTATGAATCTGGAAGGGGCCAGTTCAGATTGTGAACCCCCTTTCTTTCTATTCATGAACTCTTCCCATACATCTTGGGGTCATTTAGAATTATTCATAACCACCAAAGGAGGTAGTCATGTTTTCCATTTTGTGTGTTTCGCTGCCCCCCCTTTTCCTTCTGGCTGCGAACAAGGCATGCTAATGAACTGCGGTGTAAAATTTAACCCCTTTAATAAAGTTAAAACTATATTTTTGACTAGCTGAAGGAATCCTTACTACTCTTATTTCAAACATGATCATGAAAAGGCTTTTCAATATTGAAAATTCATTTGTTTCAGAAGCCTCAGAAGCAGTCAACATGTTTTCTGCCATTCTTTAAGTAAACAGGGAAATTGCCTCGGTTATTTTACTTGGGCTTGTGCTCTCGGCAAAGCACTGTGTGAGGGGAGAGGAGAGGTAGGAAGGTCTGCTGTGGTACCTTATTATCTGCTTGCTGTAGTTTGCGTGTTGGAAAATTAGAAATGTGTGTATTTTAAAATGGTGTTTCTGATGGCTCTTGCTTATAGGTGTTAAGAAGTGTTTTCTTTTTTAAAATAAACTCTCTTCCATCCTTTCTCTTTGCTTTCATACAATTGCCCAGTACAATCTCCAGATGTCAGTTCAGCACAGTGCAATGATCTATGAAGCAGGCATGCAGAGCTCAGAGCGTCATTCAGGTGCCAGGATTTTTTGGTGGGAACTTCAGGTCACTCTCAGGAAAGCTACAGTAACTCTCACATGTATTCAAGTGTATCTACTTATGTGATTTGAAATAGTTACTATTCTAAAGCTTTAAATACTAACAAACTTACAGTAGCTGAACTAAGTGGAGCCTATTTTATTTTCATATTGAAAAGGATTAAATGTGTGTGACCTTTTGTTTTTGTTTTATCATTGTAATTGGGAGAATCCAAACTTTAATCCGTCACATTGGTGTTGAAACTGTTCTCTAATACCAGGAAGGCCTGTTAAAACTGTAATATGATGGACTCAAACCAGTTGTGCTACATATTGATTTAATCTATAATAATTCCTCATCCTTTCAAGTTGTTATATAGAATTTTAGGATGTGTTCTTGGTCTGTTGGAAAAATTAAATTGAATATTGTTAGAGTGTTACTTTGGGAGATACTCTATACTTTTAGTATAGAGGTCAGATTTACAACTTATTTTGATTTGATAATATTCAGCCTGAATTTTTAAAAATCTTATGAGAAAAAGTTCCACTCAAAAAATCCATTCAGTATGCTTTTTTGGAATTTATTTTTATGGAGATTTCATTTTTATATCTCTCACTTGATTGACGTGTTATTTGTAATTAATTTGTGAATGAACCATCAGTGCCATCCGTAAATTTTTAGGAAAATGAGAAAGTGTTGTATATTAAAATAAGAAAAGACTCTTGGAAGCTTGAATTACTTAAAAAAAAAAAACAACGTTTATTCCTAGATATTCAGCATTTTGTAAAGATAAGGGTCGCCTGCCCAGCTGTCATGAGTATTCTGGCTCCTGGCTAGGTATCCACATGTAATGAAGAAGGCTACTCTAGTTAGCTGACACTTAATTAAAACCCAGACTGTGCTCTGATTACCATGTCCCTCATCAGCTCATCTACTACCTGTGATAGCTTTTTTTTTTTAACTTTAAATTAATAGATATGCCCTTTCTTAAACTGATCAGATTGAATGAGTTTGGGGTAAAGGAAATTGGTTGCCTTTGAGATTGGTCATCCTTGAATGAATTGTCAGTGTCTTTAGTCAGTTGTCCGATTCTAAAAGACACTCCATTTCTGGAATTTATAATAATATTTATAATAAGCCTAGTAATGGCTACCAATAGCTGTTGTCCTCTAACAATGTGCTGTGCTAAATGTCTTATATGGATGATTTCCTTTCATCCTCCCAACAGTTGTGGGAGGGTTAGTACTGTTAACTCCTTTTCTACAGATGGAGAGATTGAGGTTAAACACCTTAATAACACACAGATGGTAAACAGCAAAGCCAGTATACGAACCCAGGTCTTTTCTAACTATAAAACCTGATCAGCAGACCTTTACTTTTATTTTCTTGTAAAGATTCATAAAAATAATACACGTCCATTATTTAAATTTTTTTGAAATATTATAAAAGACTATAAGAGGTTTAAAGAAAAGTTAACACTCTGTTCTCCACGAACAACCATTTTGAAGTTTCTTGGGTGTCCTCCTAGAAAATTTCTGTACATACGTACGTACATCTGTCTTAAAATACATAAATTCTATCACACTGTTTGCATTTTGCTATTTTGTTTTAGTAGGCTACCTGGGACATCCTTTCAAACAAGCACATATGGACCTACAGCTTTCTTTTTTTTAAGGGTCGTATAGTATTCCATTGTTTGAAATATTGATTAATATTAAGTTGTTAACAAGTTTTTGCTATTACAAGTAATATAGCAGGTCCTGAATTAAGTCCCTAACAGCCTATTTAAATAGAAGAGATATAGTCCAACTACTTTATTTTACAAGAGAAATCACTGAGACCAGAGAAGTTAAGTCCAAGGCTTTGGTGAAAAACCTGTCACTTGACTCTTTATACCACACCACATTACTTCATTATTGTGGAAGTATTTGTGCATTCTGTGAAAGCTCAAGGTGAGAGGGAATACTCAAGGTTAGGCATGGTTAGTATAATGAGCACAAGGGGATTAAGCTGCGGTGAGGTAAAGGCTCTTGCTTCTCTTTTTCCATACTTTGTTCACGATGTTGTACATATAGCATTTATACAAAATATTTTTACGTGCATAAATGAGTCCTGTCCAGGTATCTTGGAGTTTGTATTTTGGGTAATGAAGTGGTTTTGGCAGAATTTTTCCTGTCTTAATAAAATTATCAATGAAATAAAAAAATAAGAGGTCTATCATGGTCCTGGAAAAGGACTTGGAAAGAATACCTAATTGAAAACAAGTTTTAAAAAAATCTTAGGCATCACTGATTATTTTTAATTATTTTTTACTATCAAGGAGAAAGTTCGTAACCGTGGATACTTATTCATTGAATTCCTTTAAAACAAAAAGTCTGTTTTAGACACTTAAAAAATTAAAATCATTAAAGCTTTAAAAAGGTTTAGAATTTGGTATCTATCCATAAAATCTATTTTGGTGTATTGCTGTTTTTAGTTTTACTAAAAAAAAAAAAAAATAGGAGTCTATTATTTTTTGAAAGAGCAACTAAGATGATTTATTCATGTGTTAATGTCCAGCATTTGAGTTTTTAAATGAATGGTGAGCTTTATTTCTGCAGGCTAATCTTTTAATAAATATAAATAAAGATAAATTTAAGAAACTGATTATACTACGACTACCTAACACATTTTTAAAAGAGGTTTCTCGTTTTGTTTTTATTGTTGACCTTACAAAATACTTTTAAACACTTCTGTATTATGTTGTGCTAGTACAGGGTGGCATGAAAAGAAGGAAAAAGGCATATTTAAAATTTTGTGATTTAGAGAATGTTCAGTTTTTACTAGATGGATGTGTTTTGTTACTTCTAAAGTACATCTGCTTATTGATAAAATTTTGCATTTGAAAAGCTCTTTGATAAATGATTCTTGGCTTATTCTTAAATTTTAGATGTGAATCTGTGTTATCATTGACTGATCTACAATGAGAACTCTTTTCTACTATGTTCCCTCTTTCATCTAGATTTACAACTATATTGAGAGAGTGAATAGGAAAATTTTAAAAATTTATATTCATATAGCTTCCATTTTAACCATATACATATATGAATATTATTATCTAATAATACTTTGTTTTACGTGATATCTTCTGAGATGTTTGATAGAATTCCAGCACAATAACTTCTCTGCGTGTGTGTGTGTGTGAAGTTGGAAAGCACAAGAATTATTTAACTCAATTTAAATAAGTAGGTATTTTAAATTTAGGAAATGTGTGGCTTCCTGGGATTTTGTGGGTAAAATAAAATTTAGTTCATCAAATTGATTTGAGATTCAAAAGATTAGGAAGTCTCATGTGGAGGCTTGCCTACTGGCATTTTGGCTGTAGCCAAGATGGTATTGTGTCTAGTGAGTCTTGTGTTGCTCACATCTCTTAGCTGTGGAGTCTTAAGAAAGCTGTACATAAAAAACAAACAAACAAGAAAAGACTTTTAAAGTGCATTTTTAAAGACTTTTGTAAAACATGACATATAAAGATAAAAGCATAAAACCTAAATGTACAGTATAAACAAATAATTAGAAAACAAACATCATGTAGTCACCACCCAGGTAATATGCCCTGTAAGAAAAGCTGCAGAGACAGTCTCATTGGTTTAAGTGGTATTGTCTTGGTGGTAGTTGGACTTGAGGGATAACACTGTGCTGAAAAGAAAGCTGAAAAATTAATAACCATGAGGAGTCAGCACAGGTAAAAACTGAATCACCAGTTTTTATTTGTTGTTATCAAAAGGGTTATCTAGACAATTAAAAAAAGTTTCCTAACATTTAGTGTAGTCATTTAGTCATTTGAAATCTTGGTGCTTCACTACTGAATGTGAAACAAAAAATAATGCTGAATCCTACAAGAATCATGCCATGTTGCATAAAGCTGTTTCTTCAGAGTTCATCTCTGATGCAGCTTTTGGTAGGATTCAGTGCCTACTGGTTTTAGATTTACGTGCAGACTCTAACCACAGCTTTTGCTTAGGAAATGTCAGGTTTGCCTGTATCAGTGATATCCTAACTTAAGTATCTTATTTACAAAAACTAGTTTGACTCTCTTGCTTTCACATTAATGTAACCATTAGAAAAAGTATTAACCTGAACAGTGGCAATCCGTGTTGGCTCTTCCATCCTTGGTGCCTCTTGATGCTTACCTTGTCTGCATCTTGGCTGGGTGAACCAGATTTCTTTTTTAACTGGAGAAACCTACTTTAGTGTGCCTCCCTCACTTTCTAGACATATTTTCTTATATGTATGGAAAGGTTAAATGTTGACTTTGGAGGATTTTGATAGCAGAAAACAGTTGAATTTTTGTGAGTATTTTTTAAAATTTTTTATTATTTATTTATTTGTTCATTTTTGGCTGCGTTGGGTCTTCATTGCTGCACGCGGGCTTTCTCTTGCTGTGGCGAGCGGGGGCTACTCTTCGTTGCGGTGCACGGGCTTCTCAATTGCAGTGGCTTCTCTTGTTGCGGAGCACGGGCTCTAGGCGCACGGGCTTCAGTAGTTGTGGCGCACGGCCTCAGTAGTTGTGGCTCGCAGGCTCTAGAGCGCAGGCTCAGTAGTTGTGACGCATGGGCTTAGTTGCTCCGTGGCATGTGGGATCTTCCCGGACCAGGGCTCGAACCCGTGTCCCCTGCATTGGCAGGCAGATTCTTAACGGCCACCAGGGAAGTCCCAAAGTTGAATTTTTTTTCCCCTCTGACTACCTGATGAATACAGACTATTTGCATAAAACTCTGCAATGTGGACTTTAAGAAGGACATTTTTATAACACATCTGCATACATAAATTAAAGCCTTTATTTGGCTATTATAATTTTGTTACTTTAAGCTGTCTGTGTTTTTCTTGATCTCTGCTGGATCCAAATACATTGCAATATGGTATTTCATATTTGATTGTGGTGAGAAACTTCATGCTATGCTTCACCTAAAATTCCAATAGAATGTTGTTCTTTTTTATTCTGGGTGAAGGTTAAATACATCCCTTGCTATTTTTTTTCTCCTGCAAGGATGAGAAATAATTATTTTAAATCTTGAAATGACTGTATATGTTGAGTTTTCCTACATGTGGAAACACACATAATTTAATATAATAGTTTTTTAAACCTAAAGTAGGTAATTTGGCTTTGTATATGAAGTAGGGTTAATATACTTTTGGTCATCTCATGCTTTCTGTGTTGTTTTCTCCTGTACAATTTAGCCTTGATCATTAGAATTTATTTTATTGTGTCATAGAATTAGGGTGTTGAGGTTAAGGTCTTAATTAAGGTATTACATCCATATGCATATAGGTCCACACACACAGTACCCCTAAGAAATGCTGATAGTCCTGTTAGGGTTTTTTTGTTTGTTTGTTTGTTTTTTTGCTGTACGCGGGCCTCTCACCATTGTGGCCTCTCCCGTTGCGGAGCACAGGCTCCGGACGCGCAGGCTCAGCGGCCATGGCTCACGGGCCCAGCCGCTCCACGGCATGTGGGATCTTCCCGGACCGGGGCACGAACCCGTGTCCCCTGCATCGGCAGGCGGACTCTCAACCACTGCGCCACCAGGGAAGCCCAGGTTTTTTTTTTTATAGAATCTTTTTTTTTTTAATTTAATTTATTTTTATACAGCAGGTTCTTATTAGTTATCTCTTTCATACATATTAGTGTATACATGTCATTCCCAATCTCCTAATTCATCCCACCACCACCACTACCCCCAGACCTATTAGTTTTTAATTTTTAATGGAAAATTTGTACTTTCCAAAGTGGCTGGTAGTTTTAAAATAACATTTATTATGTTTAAGTTAGGAAAGGGTTGTTTATTGTAGAGAAATTGAAAACCAGTGAGATATAAAGAAGGTTAAAATCACCTGAAATCCTACCAACTGGAAACAACTACAGTTAACATTTTGTTCTGTATCTTTCCAGTGTTTTTCTTATGCATACCTGTATTTTTTTTTTTTTTACAAATTGGAATAGTATATAATATTATTTTATAAACTGCTTTATTGTGAAATAAATTGTTTTGAGAGTGTGATTTTTAAACTGATATATAATTTCATTGTATGGTTGTGCCATATCTATTTACCATTATTCTGTTGATGGCGTTTTAGGCAGTTTGCAATTTTTAGATAAAATTTGATGAACATTCTTACATATTTAAAAAATTGTATGACTGTAATGATTTGATTACAATAAATTCCTAAAAGTAGAATTACTTAACAGGTCTGAACATTACAGAAGTTTTTGACACATACTTCCAATAGTTTTTCAGAAAGGTTTTTTTTAATAACAGTTTTGTTGAGAAATAATTCACATACCATACAAGTTACCCATTTAAAATGTACAATGCAGTGGTTTTTAGTATATTCATAGAATTGTGCACCATCACCACAGTCGATTTTAGAACATTTCCAGCAAGATTTGAACCAATTTAAACTCCTAGCAATATCAGAAAGGCTTTGTTTTTAAAAACTGCATTTATTTGTGGTTTTTAAAGTGTAGTACAGGTATACAAGAACGCAGCAGCTTGTGTGATATATTTTTTCTTTATAATTCCTATCACTTATTTTGAAAATTTTTATTTCCAGCCTTATTGAGTTGTAATTGATGATATATACTTTACATCAATTTATGGAGTGAGATTTTAAAAGTCATCTATGAAAACAAGATGCTCATATTCCTGTGTTAAGAAAACATGACATAAAGTTTAAGCTTATAAAACAAAGTATGTGGTAGATTTTTTGAATTATAAAATCATCTTTCCATTCAGTCACGATGCCTTTATTGAGAAAGCGTTGTACGTGGTTTAAAATACCTTTCTTTTCATTCAAATTTTATTCAGAAACACCTTATTTTAGGAAATGTCTATGGAAAGTATGCTATACCTATATAGTTAACTATAGCAAACTTATTGTATAAAGTGTATGGCTTGCTTTTTATTGAGAGGTTTGCTTTGCTCTAACTGACCTTCACCCTGAAAGTTGTTCTGTTTGCTTTAAGCCATTTAACAAAACTTTTTTTTTTTTTTTTTTTTTTTTAACTCGATGGGCTGTGGAGTGTAGGGCAAGTGTCAGGGAGACCTGAGTTCTTATTCCCGCCATACCTCTACCACTGGGGCTCAGTGTTCTTACCTCTGAATCGGAGATGAAAATGACTACTTTTTGCAATTATAGGGATCTAAACTAGAAGTGCTAGAGTGTGCCTAGAACTGGACCAGGCATGTAGCTGATAATAAATGACTTTTTAAAAATATAAGAATAATAGCATATGCAAAATGAGCTAGTCTTTTTTTTTTTTTTTTTTTTTTTTTTTTTTTGTGGTATGCGGGCCTCTCACTGTTGTGGCCTCTCCCGTTGCGGAGCACTGGCTCCGGACGCGCAGGCTCAGCAGCCATGGCTCACGGGCCCAGCCGCTCCGCGGCATATGGGATCCTCCCAGACCGGGGCACGAACCCGTATCCCCTGCATCGGCAGGCGGACTCTCAACCACTGCGCCACCAGGGAGGCCCTGAGCTAGTCTTTAATCGAATGTTTCATCGCTGAAGATGTGAACTCAGTTGGCCTAAACTCACTTTTGTAGAAGTTAAAAGTTGAATGTTAGTGCTTGAGCAGAATCTTTGCATGGGTTATATGGGTGTTTCTCAGTTGGTAAAGAGAATTCATGCTGTTACAAGTAGGAACATGAAGTTAACTTTCCAGTCCAAATTTACTTCCACTGTTGTTATTACAAAAGCATGATGGCTATAGCTTCACCAACGCTTCATGTTCTGATTAAGCAAATAGGTGATAATGTAAAATTTGAATATATGGTATGAAGTTCCTTATGTTCTTTTATTGTTTATTTTAAAAATGAAATGTTGAATATAATTGAACCTAAAATACTAAAGTGATAAACCTGATGAACCAAAAAAAAAAAAAAAAGAAAAGAGAAGAAAAACCCCTGGTCTTTATAGGAAAAATAAACTTAGTAAATTATCATTTTAGATATTATGATAAATTAATTGCTTAGTACTTTAAAAACTACATTATCATTTCTGTGATACCTTGCCTTGATATGGTAAAGAAAGTAAAATTTGAACAATCTCAAACCTGTTTTCTGTAATTTAAAAATTTGTTAGGGAAAGAGGAAGGAAAATATGTGGATGAACTTGTTAGTTTACTAGATTTCATAGTGAATGGAACAATATGACTGATATAAGTTACTTATTTTGTCATAAATTTCACTGTGAGCCAGTCCCTTGATGTAGGGGATTGGAAAATAATTTAATGTGAATTTTCTTCCAGTCATAATACCATGTCTGTTGTTGCCGGGTGTGGTCAAGAACAAAGTGAAGACTTGGAGGTTAAACCAAATAGATAAGGGAAATTGCGTGTTTTATTAGTAACTTTTGTATTGGTACAAGGCAGTTCAATAAGTAATGTGGTTTAGTCAGGAAAAAAAAGAACTACAAAGCAACCTAAAATGTTGTGTAACTTAATAGAATCATAGTCAAGTGAAAATTGTGTGACTGTATTTAGTGACAGGGGATTTTTGGTGTTTAACTGTGTTTCATTTCACATAGGTCACTCCCTTATACAGGATATTTTCATGTCCTTGACCATCATCTTAACACAATTTTAGTGGAAAATTATTAAGTGAAAATTTCAGAATATTTTTGGGGTGATGCTACTAGAGTTAAACAGATTATGGAGTAGCACCGTTATGTTTTAAATATAGTATTACTCTATTACTAGTGGTATAAACTAAGGAAAATTAAAACCAAGGATGATAAGAAAAGGTGCTACTTCTCTAATACACCTTGATTACTTAGAGAATTTTGTAGAAAGAAATATGGTGGTCATGCTTTACCCCCTAAAATCTTATTTATGTAAATAGGTGTTGGTTGTGAATTTCATATGATTGTTTGCTATTGCAAATAACGAATATCTTTAAATAATGTTAATAGGGTAGGTAAGACATTAAAGTTAATTTTTAAAATCGCATATGTTCTTGTCAGAATGCAAATCCAACCCCTACATTTATGTACTGGTGACTAGGAGGAATCACAGCTCATTTTCCCATTGTTTGGGGTCATTTCAGGTGATCGGATCACCTGATTTAACCTCTATTATGGGCTATAAACAGAAGCCCAAATACGTCGATCTCTTCAGAGAGGTAGACTCACAGCTAAAACTCAAGACCAATGTCAGAGCGCATTTTTCCTTGTCCCCGATTTATCTTACTCTTATTTTATTCTTGCATGTGTGTCTGCTAAATTTCCTCATATGTGATTTCTGTCTAGTTATACGGTACTATTCACCAATTTCTTTAAAAAGTTTACAATTAACCTTATTTTTATAAGCTTTTTTAGGATGTTTTTGTTTGGGTCAAATTTGAGAAAGGATTTACATCAGCACTGACCAATAGAATTTTCTGCAGTGATGGAAATACCCTGTGTCTGTGCTGTCCTGTATGGTAGCCACCCACCATGTGTGGATTTTGAACACTTGAAATGTGGCTAGTGTACTTGAGAACTGAATTTTTAATTTAATTTTAATTTGTTTACAATTCAGTAGCCACGTGTGATTAGCACAGATTTAGATATTATTAGTGAAGGGAAAGAATTAAGTAGAAGTGGACATTTTCACATTCTTTGCTCTTGTGATTACTTTTGTTGTGTGTTTTGTGGGATTGGGACTTTAAAATCTCATTTTTCCAAATGCTTACTGTCTTAGCAAATGAATAAATCCATTCACAGGAAACAACTTAGTAATAGTTATTTGATTATTATTTTAAAATATACAAATTTTAAATATTTTTAAAATTAAAATTTTTTTAAAATATAAAAGTATTTTTAAAAACTCTTAATCAATGCAATTATTAACAGACTGTGTACTGCTGACCAACAAAATGATTTCATTTCAGTAGTATTTTAGAGTAGTTATGGTTAAATAATATGGAAATCTTAAACTTTTTATATTACTTGGAATACTTGACTATTATTTAAGTCTTTTTACTATAACCTCAGAAGCCTCTGAAAGAAAGAGAACTTGAGATAAAAGATATGTCTGATGATCACGTCTTCACGTGTCTTTCTCTAATCTTTCTATATGATTAGTTCCTGGTTTGGATTCCATTAGTCCTTTTTATAACAATCCAGACCCCCAGTCACTGTGTCCTATTACCCTCTTTTATAGTAGCTTATCATTTTCTGAAATTTTCATGTTTATTTAAACTCTATGAGATCAGAATCATATTTCCTTTGATTTCCCAGGATCTAGAATAGGGCCTGGTACATAGTTGGTGTTCAGTAATGAACCGTGTCACAAACAAAACAAAAAAAGGACTTTGTGAGGAATTAGATATATATCTGGAATAACAAACCACTTAGAGTCTGAGAATAGGCAAGGTGAGGCCCAACTTTTGATTATCTTGGTGGTGTTGATATGGGTAGTTTACGGCGATTAGTTTAGAATGAGTCTGTATAGAAACATTTCTGTGGGAACTCTTACTTTAAAAATAGACAAACTTTTGTCCAGGCATGTACATATGTACTAAATAAATCCTCTCCACATAAAACATCATAGAGTTGGGGCCTCCCTGGTGGCACAGTGGTTAAGAATCCACCTGCCAATGCAGGGGACACGGGTTCGAGCCCTGGTCCGGGAAGATCCCACATGCCGTGGAGCAACTAAGCCCATGCGCCACAACTACTGAGCCTGTGCTCTAGAGCCCGCGAGCCACAACTACTGAGCTCACGTGCCACAACTACCGAAGCCCACGTGACTAGAGCCCATGTTCTGCAACAAGAGAAGCCACCGCAATGAGAAGCCTGCGCACTGCAGAGTAGCCCCCGCTCGCCACAACTAGAGAAAGCCTGCGCGCAGCAACAAAGACCCAACGCAGCCAAAAATAAATAAATAAATTTATTTTAAAAATCATAGAGTTGACAAAATGGAAAAACAAGTGAGAAAATATTGCCATCATCGGTTTTTGAGTATTCAGCCTCATTTCGTAACCTTTTAGAGATTAAGGGATTTACTCGAAGTCATTTATTTGTATGCCATTGGTCAGAACAGAGAGAACTGCCAAATCCTAGTTTTCCAGTGTGTTGTTTTGACTTATCATCTATGAATGGACATCACTGTGTAGCAGACATAGGCACTTTACCTGATAAAAGCGGTATTTAACTGATAGTGGTTTGAGTTATCTGTGAGTAGTAAGAGGTCAAATGTTCTCATGCAGTAAATAAGGTCATTTAATTTCTGATCTTTAAATGCCAACATGAAAAGTGTGGAAAGGGTTTTATTTTTACTCATGTATTCCTATACATAGTCGTTAATGTTTTGAGATATGAATCAGTCTTTTTATTTAGGGAACTTATACATTATTCACCTTTACAAAATAAACTTCCAGTTAGAGGTTATTCATTATAAAAAATGTTGACTCAATAGAGTTCTTTGGGATGGCTGCAAGGGGCTTTTCTTTATTAACTGTGGCTATTATATGTTTAAATTAACAGACTTTAAAAAATGGTTCTTAACCATAGTGCTGTCTTTACTACTGCGAGTTTTCTCCACATCCACCACATACTTTTGTGAAAATCAGCCACAGAATCCAGTGTGGCCCAGAGATTTTAGTTGTCAGAAATGGAAAGATACAGTAAGTATTTTAGTAATAAAAGGACCCATAACGTTATTGTGTCATGCGTGGTGTTGGCTTTGCTGCCACATCGCTGTTTGTATCACATCTCCAACTAGAATGAAAGTTAACTCCAGAGCAGAGAAAGCAAGAGTGACTGCCAACAAAATGGGAAGAAATCACGTCCTTCTCTTCTGCAGCGTAAAAGGTGACAGCAGCATCCTCTGAGCAATTGCAGGCTGATGGCTTTCCTGGCTGTCCAGGGACAGGTTGTAGGCCACATTAGCATATTTGTAGCCATAGATATGACTATTCATGTTGTCACTTTAAAAGTGCTCTTTCTGGGGCTTCCCTGGTGGCGCAGTGGTTGATAGTCCGCCTGCCGATGCAGGGGACACGGGTTCGTGCCCCGGTCCGGGAAGATCCCACATGCCGTGGAGCGGCTGGGCCCGTGAGCCATGGCCGCTGAGCCTGAGCGTCCAGAGCCTGTGCTCCGCAACCAGAGAGGCCACAACAGTGAGAGGCCCGCGTACCGCAAAAAAAAAAAAAAAAAGTGCTCTTTCAGTTTCACGTTCCCCACATCTTAGGTTAAGGAAGCTAAGGGAATTCTCCTCCTTCCTGTCCTAGGTTCTATAGGGATGTTACTAGAACTAATGAAGACAAGGGAGTGTTTAGAAATGCTGTCAGAGAAGACTCTGTATTAGTTTTCTTTTGCCTCTCTAACAAATGATGTCAAACTTAGTGGCTTAAACACAGCAAAATTTTAAACAATACATATTTATTATCTTAATAGTTCTGGATGTTATAAGGCCAACATGGGTCTCTCTGGGCTACGATCTAGGTATGAGCAGGGCTGCATTCCTTCTGGAGGGTCTCGAGGAGAATCTGTTCCCTGCCTTTTCCACCTTCTGTAGGTGCCTGCGTTCCCTGGCTTACGGTCCCCTTCCTCTTATATTCAGGGCCAGTGCAGAGCATCTTCAGATCTCTCTCTGACTCTTCTGCAACCCTTTTTCTCTTGTAAGTATCCTAGTGATTATACTGGGCCCACCTGGATAATCCAGGATAATCTCTCCATTGTAAGATCCTTGACTTAATCACATCTGCAAAGTCCCTTTTGCCACATCAGGTAACATGTTCACAGGTTCTAGGGATTAGGATGTGGGTATTTGGTGGGGGGTCATTATTCTATCTATCACAGCCTCTTTACAAGTTGAAGATTCTGGCTTTGTTAATTGTAGGGATGTTTTCTGAAGCAGTAATGGTTGCCTTTCTGAACTAATACAGACATGACAGAAAAGTGGTTCAGTGGTCAGTGACAGTGTAGCATGTGGTCAAGGGTGCAGGTCATGAAGCAAGACTGCCTGGATTTGACTCCTGGCTCTACCCCTTACTTTATGTGGGACCTTGGACAGGCCACCTGACCTGTCTGTCTTTCAGTTTCCTCATCTATAAAATGGAGATACCAGTATCCATTTTGCAGGAGTTTTCTGAAGATCAAATGAGATAATACTTGTAAAGCACTTGGAACATCACATTGTAAGTCCTCAGTAAATTAATATTATTTTACTTGAAGCATGTTTAAAGTATTTTTTGTTTGAAATTTTAGAGAGATTCTTTTTTTTTTTTTTTTTTTTTTTTTTTTGTGGTACGCGGGCCTCTCACTGTCGTGGCCTCTCCCGTTGCGGAGCACAGGCTCTGGACGCGCAGGCTCAGCGGCCATGGCTCATGGGCCCAGCCGCTCCACGACATGTGGGATCCTCCTGGACCGGGGCACGAACCCGTGTCCCCTGCACCGGCAGGTGGACTCTCAACCACTGCGCCACCAGGGAAGCCCTGGAGAGATTCTTATACAGATTAAAATCTGGATCTATTCTGAGCTGTTGCAGGTTTTTTTGTTTAACCTTTTGAATACTCAGAAATATGGCATATTCAGGAAAACATCTGTGTGTATTAGTCATTGAAAAATAGGATAGAAGCCGAATAAATATGAGCATTTTCTTGATTTATAATTAATGAATTATATTTTTTCTTTTGAAGAGACATTAACATTTTTATATGTTCGTTATAGAATCTACAGAGAAGTAAAAGATAAAGCAAAAGAGAACAGACTATAGTAAGCATTTCCATTTTGGTGAACATCCTTTTAGGGCAGTAGTTCTCAACCCTAGGGCGATTTTGCCCTCCAGGGAACATTTGGCAATGTCTAGAGACATCCTTTATTATTGCTGGCAGGTGGTACTACTGGCCTCTAGTGCGTAGAGGCCAGGATGCTGCTAAACATCTTGAATGCTCATGACAGCCCTTCTCAACAAGTGTTAGTAGTGCCAGGGTTCAAAAACGTTGTTTCAGAGTGCGAACTCACTGATAACTGTGTTACCTTCTTAGTCTGATTCTCAGTCATATATTTGAGTTTTGGATCACTTCTTGATCAGTGGGTTATGTAAAGTCCAGATGCTAAAAACCAAATTTGATTTGGTAACTCATATCTGGCTCTTGGGAAATGTTAGTAATTTTAGAGATTAGTATAACAACACAGAGATTTGATGAGGTCCACACTGAAATTATCTGCATAATTTTAGATTATGGAGTTGAAGTCCTGTTACAGCATATACTAATGCTGTGATTTGGGGCTGTACTTTTGACTGTAGTTTGATAGCCAAAACACATTTTCTTCTGGCTTCATTACTTGGATGGAAATGAACATTCAGTAAAATAGCAGTTGTAATTTCCGCTTGTCTTTTCTGCCATTCCTATATTCATTTAACAGCCTTTTTCATTCCCTTACGGTACTGGGGGGTTAGGGTTACAGCAGTGAGCAAAACATAAAAGTACCCAGTACCTTTGCTAGAAGTGAAGTAGTTTTGTTTTGTTTGTTGGTTGGTTGGTTTTTCCATGACCAAAGAAGGCACTGCTACCCTTTGGTTTGGAAATTAAAGATAAATATGAACTTCAGAAATCTGAACACATTTGGCAATTCTCTGAACGCTGAAGTTACTCAAAGTTGCCTCAAATACAGGTTGGCATTCTAATAAACCGATTTTGTGTTTAGTACAGGTTTTGTATTAGGCTATAAATGATTCAAAAAAGGGAAGTCATTTTATTAGGAACTCATTTTATTAGTATTTTATGTTCTTATCATACGTTATGCTCAGCAGTGATAATGTGACAGTTTCTCTTAATCCCATTAGTAGTGATTGCAGTGAACAAAAGACAAAGCTTCATTTCATAATATAACTATTGTTTTGGAAAATATGAACCCTAATATGTTAATAGTTTAAATGTGGTTTTTTTTTTTTTTTTTTGGCCACACCTTGCAGCATGTGGGACCTTAATTCTCTGACCAGGGATTGAACCCATGCCCCCTGCATTGGAAGGCGGAGTCTTAACCACTGAATCACTAGGGAAGTCCCTATGTTAATAGTTTATGTATGCCTGTAGAATTATTAGATTCATGGTAGTGAGCTTTGAATTAAATATGGTTATGTAAATACATTTCTTGTCAGCCAGTGACTCTTTTTTTGTGATGTGTTTATACTCTGAATTTCCAGCACTTAATAAAATATCTTCTACTCTAATTCTGATGAAAAGGTTACTTGATAAAATATATAGTAAGATTACATACTAAACTTTTGAAAAAGTTTAAAAATAATAGGGGGAAATTTCATTTTGTTCTGTTTCCTCTTAGTGACCTGATTACCTGCTGCTTGTTTGGTTTTGTGCAGCTACTTTCCAGCTTTATTCATGATCTTTTTAGGAGGGAAAAAGTAAATCTGTACAGTCAGTTCTAAGTGCATGCTGCTAACAAACACCTGTGGTATTTCAGTAATACTAGTTACTTAACAATTATGAGCTCATGTTAAAATACTCACATTGTTAATCTAATCCTGTGGCTCCTTACTGCAATACTCCTTTCTGTTTGTGATCAATCTGTTTATTGATAATGTGCTAGCCACTGTAGTTGGCTGGGTTTCAGAGATGAAGCAGTCCCATGTCCTCATCATAAACTTCCAGTCTTGCCATATTCTCTGGCATGTAAGTTGTTTTTATACACCTGAATTATATAGTGTGCTTTCATCAAATTCTTGTAATTTGGTTTTGCAACATATCAAGAAATATATAATCTAGATCATTTAGAAGATGTGAAACTAAGAAGCCAACGAAGTTCTTAACCATTTTAGGTGATGGTTAATATAGGTCTTTGTAAAGGAGTTCCCCTCCCTTCCACAGGTTAGGACTTTTTGTTTCCTATACTTGGAATTGTCTCAGGTCCCCTGCATCCTCTCTCTGTCCCACATCCCCCAGCTCCTCAACCTTGGATGTTTTCCTTTGTCATCCAGGGCACTTGTCCCTTCTGTCCGCAGGGACTCTGGCTTGCTCATCTTTTATCTCTAGTACTTAGGACTAAACATAATACAGGCACTCGATATGAAATGAATAAATGCGTATTACCGAGCCTCATCTCCAGCATGTTCCCTTTATTGCTTTTCTCTCTCTGGTAATAATGCAACTGTATAATTCCAGGAACCACGTCTGAATTTTCATCTCTACAACTTCAGTGCTTAGTGCGATGTCTGGCATGTAGTAGGTGCTCAATAAATATGTGCTTTATTAGAGGAGCCTGTATAGGTTGGGGTGGGGACAACCTGGCTGTAACTTTTGGTCTCCTTCCCATTGTAGTAGCAGCAGAATAGGAAGGAAGGAGGAGCTGGCATGAACCTCCGCCCAACATTGTCTCAGCCTGCAGAGGGCAATTAACAGACAGCAGCTGGTATCCAGAATGGATGTAATCAAGTATTTTATTCTTATTTCTTACACAGATGTTTTGAGATCATGTTTTGTTACACACAGACACCCCCTTCATTTAGGTCAAGATGGTCCTCTGTGATATATTAGTGCTATGGTAGAGTATAGGTAGGATGCTATCAGGGACTTCAGAGGGTGGGTGAGGGGTGGTCTGGGAAAGCTTCTTGGAGTATTTTAACACATCTGTACAAAAGCTAAGTGGTTGATGAGAGAGGAAATGATAGAATGGTGGAAGGCAAAGTGGGAAAGCAGAAGCAGGAGGAGGGGAGGCTGGACAGGTAGGCAGGGGCCAAATCAAGAGAGACCTTTTGCTTTGAGGAGTTTATCCTAAGGCATGGAGAGCCATGGGAGGTTATTAAATTTGGGGGTGGCGGGGTGGGGGGAAGCAGTTGTTTTCTTTTTAAGAACTGTCAATGGTAGAGAGGGTAGATTGGAGGTGGACAACTTTGAAAGCAGGAAGAACAGTTTGAAGTTGTTACTCTAGTTCAGATGAGATGATAAGGCACAGCCAATGAACATAGCAAGAACTGAGGAAAGTTGGCAGAAGGTTGGAGGGTAGAACCCAGCTTTGTTTCAATGCATTGCAGTCTGGAGAATTGCCCTTGCACTTGTTTGTGTGATCTTTTGGTGTACAGTTTTTTTTTTTTAAATATTGTTGATTTTATTCATCAGTGTGTTTTGTACTGTTTATGTATTGTTTAAGAAATCCTTCCCCACCTTGAGTTCATAATGATCTACTTCCGTTTTATGTTATTGTTTTTCCTTAAAAATTCTTTAAGTTTTACTTTTTATATCTGGTCTTTAATCCACCTGGAGCTGGTATATTACATGGTAAGGATCTAATTTTCTTCTATATGGATAATCAGGTGTCCCAGTACCATTCTTTAAATATTCTATCCTTTCTTCACTCATCTGCAGTGATTCTTCTGTTACATGCCAAATTCCCGTATCGACTTGGGTCTGTGTCTCGGATCTTAGTCTGTTTCATTGTCTGTCTCTTTGCCAGTACCTCACCTTTTAATTGCTGTAGCTTAATAAGTGTAGAGCTTTTTATTTCAAGTACAGTTTACATGTGTGTTGAAACCAGTAAATCTTTGTATAGGTATTGTAGACTTCATTGTTGAGAAACATACGCAAATACTTTCCTGATTTCTTCTAGACATTCCTTTTTTTTTTTTTTTTTGAGATACAGTTCACCTTTTTAAAGGGTACAGTTCTGCGGTTTTTATTATATTCACAAGGTTGTGCAACCAGCCACTAATTCCAGAACGTTTTCATCACCCAAAAAGAGATCCCATACCCACTAGCAGTTACCTTCCATTCCTTCCTCCTCGCAGCCCCTGGCAACCACTGCTCTGCTTTCTGTGTCTATGGATTTGCCTGTTCTGGACATTTCATATAAATGGAATAATACAATATGTAGCTTTTTGTGACAGCATTCTTATTTAAATTGAGTAAAATTAATAGATTACAGGGCATTCTGTAGGAATACTGCTGTGTCTTTAAGAAAGTAGGACAACAGCCACTATGGAGAACAGTATGGATGTTCCTCAAAAAACTAAAAATAGAACTACCATATGACCCAGCAATCCCACTGCTGGGCATATACCCTGAGAAAACCATAATTCAGAAAGAGTCGTGTACCAAAATGTTCATTGCAGCTCTGTTTACAATAGCCAGGACGTGGAAGCAACCGAAGTGTCCATCGACAGATGAGTGGATAAAGAAGATGTGGCACATATATACAGTGGAATATTACTCAGCCATAAAAAGGAATGAAACTGAGTTATTTGTTGTGAGGTGGATGGGCCTAGAGACTGTCATACAGAGTGAAGTAAGTCAGAAAGAGAAAAACAAATACTGTATGCTAACACATATATATAGAATCTAAAAAAGAAAAAGAAAAGGTCATGAAGAACCTAGGGGCAAGACAGGAATAAAGACGCAGACCTACTAGAGAATGGACTTGAGGACACAGGGAGGGGGAAGGGTAAGCTGGGACGAAGTGAGAGAGTGGCATGGACATATGTACACTACCAAATGTAAAACTGATAGCTAGTGGGAAGCAACCTATCTCCCCCACTAGGGAGATCAGCTCAGTGCTTTGTGACCACCTAGAGGGGTGGGATGGGGAGGGTGGGAGGGAGGGAGATGCAGGAGGGAAGAGATATGGGGATATATGTATATGTATAACTGATTCACTTCGTTATAAAGCAGAAACTAACACACCATTGTAAAGTGATTATACTCCAATAAAGATGTTAAAAAAAAAAAAGCCAAAAATACTGTACCTGAGTAGGGAGCAAGAAGAGAAAACCTCACCAGTATTTATTTCTGTTTTGTTTTTATTTAAGCATCATATTCATATTTCATTTCTTCATTTATTGAAGAGAGTGGCCAATCTTATGCCTTTGCTTAGTTGTTTAATGAATAAATGTCATGTAACAAATCCTGTTCTAGAAAGGTATCTTCTATTTGATACATCTTGAGTTTATTAGATATAGATGGAGTAAAACTACTTTGATTTGGGTGCATGTTGTCAGTAATTGTATAAAAATGACATGATTCCCTTTGTATCTTGGTGGATAAATGAGTAAAATCACGTGACGATATAAAGGGAATATATTCTCTCTCGAATTGTTTATTTTTTAAAGCAAGCGTATTTTCCACTTTAACCCAGAAATTAGCAGCTTAGAGTTCTTTTTAAAAGGCTACCTTAGGGGCTTCCCTGGTGGCGCAGTGGTTGAGAGTCCGCCTACCGTTGCAGGGGACACGGGTTCGTGCCCCGGTCCAGGAGGATCCCACATGCCACGGAGCGGCTGGGCCTGTGAGCCATGGCCGCTGAGCCTGCGCGTCCGGAGCCTGTGCTCCGCAACGGGAGAGGCCACAACAGTGAGAGGCCCGCATACCGGAAAAAAAAAAAAAAAAAAAAAGGCTACGTAGGAAAGTACCTTTAAGTCAAGATACCCATATAAGGTTTACTAATATAGAACATTTATTTAGCGTACTACAATACTGCAAGCCTTTTGTATCATTTGGAGAATTGATGTTTTATTAGTGTAATTGCTGAAATATAGTTCAGAAAATAAAATGTTTTTCCCTAAATCATAGCATTAAACTTTTTTTGGTGGGGGGCCGGGGTGGGGGGGCCCACCTTGCAGCTTGCGGGATCTTAGTTCCTTACCAAGGATCAAACCCAGACCCCTGGCAGTGGAAGCGAGGAGTCCTAACCACTGGACGGCCAGGGAATTCCCCGCACTTTTTTTTTTTTTTTTTTTTGCATTAAACTTTCAAAGAGTTACCCTCAACCACAGTGGCAGTAAACCTCTTTAAATGATTCAAAACGGCTTCCCTGGTGGCGCAGTGGTTAAGAATCCGCCTGCCAATGCAGGGGACACGGGTTCGAGCCCTGGTCCGGGAAGATCCCACATGCCGCGAAGCAACTAAGCCCGGGAGCCACAACTACTGAGCCTGCGCTCTAGAGCCCGCGAGCCACAATTACTGAAGCCTGAGTGCCAAGAGCCCGTGCTCCGCAACAAGAAAAACCACTGCAATGAGAAGCCCGCGCACCGCAACAAAGAGTATTCCCCCCCGCCACTCGCCACAACTAGAGAAAGCCCGCGCACAGCAATGAGGACCCAATGCAGCCAAAAATAAATAAATGTATTTATTTAAAAAAAAAGAATTTTCAAGCAGGATACGTTTTGTTCGAAAGACTGATGTTGAGTTGTGTAGTCACTGTACCAAATTCAGTTATTGCTTTTTGTCTATAACAGAGCCAGATTAGATGCTATCAATTCTAGCTACTTTTAGTAAACAAAAGGTGAATATTGTTGTTCATTTCCTTTTTGATGTTATAGAGGCATGGTCAAGTTCTTAGAACCAAGTGGCTGATTTTCTTTTTTCCATAACCCCACCCCCGATTTTTTGTGTATGTGGTGAAGTTAAAATGTAGAAAGGCTTCTGAAAGAAGAATATTAATTTTTAGAGTAATATGCATCTTGTTGATACTTAGTAGCAGTTTGTGTTTGCTGATTTTTAAAGGTGTGTGTTTGGGCTCTTTAAAAATATTTATCTCTTATTTCCAAAAAGGGTGAATGATTTACAGATTTAAAATAGATAATTATAACAAAATAATACACCTGTTTTTTAACAATACACCTTTGTTATTACATTACTAGCAATTAAACAATTTTTAAATTATGAAAGACAAAACGGGTAATACAGAATTTATGGCTTATAGTCAAAGGATCACTCTGATCATATAATTAGATTTTAAAATATGAATAGAACACACAACCAAGAAGAATGGAGTCTCTTTTAAAACCCTGGCATTAGGGGATTTTAGCATTCTTCCTATGTAGATTATGCATGTTTTTTCAGGTTTTTACTTTATAGAGGCTCTGGTTTCACCCTTACAAACCTAAGTACTGAAAATAATGGACCATATTTAAAAAAAAAAAATTAACTCCCCTTACCATTTTCTTCTTGGTGTAGATTTGGGGAAAAAATAGTAAAAATGAAAATCTCCCTTGATGCTGTCATCCAAAAATCCTCATATTCTGTCATTAAGTGCGAGTTGTAGTTGAAGTTTTCTGGAGGGGTATGTGTGTATGTATTGAATTGATTTCAAATGCAGGATCTGGTTTTCAAACATTAGTGATCATTCAGTTATAAATCAGTATATGACTATATTTGATAGCTTTCTCTTGCTACACCTCAAAGAGTATATACTTAAGCTTAATTTCAATTCTTTGCTTTAAAACAAAATGACTCTAATTTTTGAACATCCTGTATCATTTTTATAATGTTTTGCCGCAGAAATTGCCAAACAGTAAAAATGCCAGGTTTTCAAGAACCAGCATAGCTGGGTCACTACTGTAGACTGTCTGCGTGCACTCCATTCCTGTTACTATAGAAACACACACAGACTGTGGATTTATCATCAACCTTGAGAAATATTTCTTGCACAGTTCACATAAAGAAACATCTGGATCCCTTGTTTATCCTGGGGTAAAGGAAGACCACCCTCTTCCTCTGTGCTGTGGGAATCTCGTTATATTCCACTGTATTTCTTTAGCTGTAAAACTTCTAATGTTGGTATATCAAATTCGCTTTGTATTTTAGTAGGATTGATTATAATTACTGGAATACATTTGGAAAATGAGGATTCATGTTCATGCCAGTTCAATTAACTATGACTGTGAAAATTGTATTTTTTGTTGTTGTTGTTTTTTTGCGGTACGCGGGCCTCTCACTGCTGTGGCCTCTCCCGTTGTGGAGCACAGGCTCCGGACGTGCAGGCTCAGCGGCCATGGCTCACGGGCCCAGCCGCTCCACGGCATGTGGGATCTTCCCGGACCAGGTAATGAACCCCTGTCCCCTGCATCGGCAGGCAGACTCTCAACCACTGTGCCACCAGGGAAACCCGAAAATTGTATTTTGAGAGCTTCCACATTCTGAATTTCAGATCTACAGTATTAATAACACTAGAGTTTTAAATAGATATGCTTATAAAGGAGTTTTTGATATCTTTTGGTCTTTTGTTGGGTTAATAGACTCTCCCTGGAAATTCATTTGACTTCATGCCAGTCTCTTGGGGCTTTAAGCCTTGCAGGGAATTGTAGCCCAGAACTAAGGAGAATCTCAGTAGCGGCTAGGTAACTGGTTATCAGTCAAATTTTGCCAAGGATATTCCTGAGGAGACCATAGTTGCGTTTATATTATCTTGCATTCTTCACAGCAAGATCCTCAACAAGTCTTTAAAGCATTTCATTTATATGTAATAACTCCCTTAAGTTTACACAGTTCAGTTTAAAAGGTTCATTAAGCCCCTCCTCTGAGCCTTTGCTTTGGGTTCTAGGAGCAGATGGATGAATAAAATTACTTCCTGCTCTTAAGAAAAATCACATAAACAGATTGTTTCATGATTAATTCTAAGAGGTTTTATCTTAGGAACACAGAGGAAAGTTTACTCAGACTAGCCTAGAACTTAAGTGACTACTCCTTGGAAATGACTTTCTGAGCTCAAAAGATGACTAAAAGTCAAGCCCCCCAAAAAAGTAAAAGGGTGTATTAGGCATAGGAGATAACATTAGTAAAGGCACAGTGGTACAAAATCATGTGTGTACGGTAATTTTCAGTAACCTGACGTTACTAGTGTACAAAAGTGACTTAAGGTTGGAGATATGGATAGAGACCTTGCTTAGAGGGCCTGTGTGCTCTGTTGGCTGAAGTGCTTTGACTTTTTCTAGGAATCATTGAAGGGTTTTAATCAGGAAAGTGATGCAGTTAGATTTACAAATTGAGTAACCTAGGAATGTATTGAAGGGGCAGTTGGGTCTGAAGACAGAAATAGGTAATTTATGTGACACCTTTAGAACTACTTCTGATTCCAAAAAGCCTGAATAATGATATCAATATGAGGGATTTTGATCCATAATAAAATATAAAGTTTTTTTCTTATTGAGAAGAAACTGGTGTTAAACATAGGAAAATAAGTATATACAGCACAGCATGTAATTCTGTAAAGTGGAATCTAGCAATATGTACGGTCTACCAAAGGGCATTGTTCATTTTAATAATTTGTTATTGTGACTTAGACTAAACATTTCACACATCATGAATACTTAAATTGATGTTTATAGCCTCAAGCCGTTCATCTGAAACATAACATGCTTCCTTTTTCTTTTAACTCTGTATCTAAGATTGACTTAAGTAAACTTTTCTGTTATCACTCCCCTCATGAATAAGTTGGTGAGTGAATGAATGAATGACCTAAAGCTTTAGTTGATAACTTTCAACTTTTTTCCTTTAAAAATGTCCGTGAACGACTTCAACAAAATTAAGAAAATATTTATTTATTGATTTCTTTCATCTCTTTTTTTTCATTCACTGATTTCTTTCATCTCAAAACAAAAACCAACGTGGAAACATTGTTCAGAGGAAGAACTTGTCCTAAATTGTTTGCCTGTGATGGTTTCATTTACTTGGAAGTACATATTAGAATGGGCGGAACACTAGTTCGCTAAGTCTCCCACCAAATTGTTAGCTCTGGGCAGCGGGATCGGGAAGTGTGTGATGTAAAGTGAATGTTTGGGTTGCTGTTTACTCAACATACTTACGGATGGTGAGAAATGAGTTTACTGGCCAAGAGCCAGTGCTGTGGGACAGAGGGTCTGTGTGTGAATCCTCCATTTACAGGATGTCTGACTGTGGGCAAGTCACTTAATCATGCTGGCCTTCATTTTTCTCTTGTGAAATGGGGGAAGCAATAGTGTCTCCTCGAAGAGGTGTTATAAGGAGTGAAATAATATAACAAATGTGAAGCATTTAGAGTAGCATTGACACATAGTAAGTCCTCAAATGTTAGTCATTATTGTTATTACTTTAGTAATACAAAAAATTTAAAACATACATCTTTATCAGGGATTTATTCATGACAAAGGTATGAGAGTTTTTATTTATTTATTTATTTATTTATTTATTTATTTTGTTTTGTGGTATGCGGGCCTCTCACTGCTGTGGCCTCTCCCGTTGCGAAGCACAGGCTCCAGATGCGCAGGCACAGTGGCCATGGCTCAGGGGCCCAGCCGCTCCGTGGCATGTGGGATCTTCCCGGACCGGGGCACGAACCCGCGTCCCCTGCATCGGCAGGCGGACTCTCAACCACTGCGCCACCAGGGAAGCCCGGTATGAGAGTTTTTGGTGGCCTCTGTGGAGGAGTTTTAAAATGTGTGGGTGAGGGACTTCCCTGGATGTCCAGTGGTTAGGACTCCGAGCTTCCACTGTCGGGCGGCCCGGGTTCGATCCCTAGTCGGAGAACTAAGATCCTGCAAGCTGTGTGGCACGGCCAAAAAAAAAAAAAAAAGTGTGGGTGAAAAACACCTAACTTTCTATCCTGCCTGTCTTTCGTGGCCTAAATGCCTCCTTCCTCAGTGAGCATTGTCCTCAAATGTCTTCTAATTCTCATGGCACACAATGTAATTCCTTTTTTTTTTTTTTTTTGGTGCTTTGCTCTTTATTTTTTTTAATTCTATTTTATTATTTTTTTTACATCTTTATTGGAGTATAATTGCTTACCAATGGTGTGTTAGTTTCTGCTTTATAACAAAATGAATCAGTTATACATATACATATGTTCCCATATCCCCTCCCTCTTGCATCTCCCTCCCACCCTCCCTATCCCACCCCTCCAGGCATTCACAAAGCACCGAGCTGATCTCCCTGTGCTATGCGGCTGCTTCCCACTAGCTATCTACCTTACGTTTGGTAGTGTATATATGTCCATGCCTCTCTTTTGCTTTGTCACAGCTTACCCTTCCCCTTCCCCATATCCTCAAGTCCATTCTCAAGTAGGTCTGTGTCTTTATTCCTGTCTTACCCCTAGGTTCTTCATGACATTTTTTTCTTCTTAAATTCCATATATATGTGTTAGCATACGGTATTTGTCTTTCTCTTTCTGACTTACTTCACTCTGTATGACAGACTCTAGGTCTATCCACCTCATTACAAATAGCTCAATTTTGTTTCTTTTTATGGCTGAGTAATATTCCATTGTATATATGTGCCGCATCTTCTTTATCCATTCATCCGATGATGGACACTTAGGTTGTTTCCATCTCCGGGCTATTGTAAATAGGGCTGCTATGAACATTTTGGTACATGACTCTTGTTGAATTATGGTTCTCTCAGGGTATATGCCCAGTAGTGGGATTGCTGGGTCATATGGTAGTTCTATTTGTAGTTTTTTAAGGAACCTCCATACTGTTCTCCATAGTGGCTGTACCAATTCACATTCCCACCAGCAGTGCAAGAGTGTTCCCTTTTCTCCACACCCTCTCCAGCATTTATTGTTTCTAGATTTTTTGATGATGGCCATTCTGACTGGTGTGAGATGATATCTCATTGTAGTTTTGATTTGCATTTCTCTAATGATTAAAGATGTTGAGCAGGGCTTCTCTGGTGGCGCAGTGGTTGAGAATCTGCCTGCCAGTGCAGGGGACACGGGTTTGAGCCCTGGTCTGGGAAGATCCCACATGCCACAGAGCAACTGGGCCCGTGAGCCACAATTACTGAGCCTGCGCGTCTGGAGCGTGTGCTCCGCAACAAGAGAGGCTGCGACAGTGAGAGGCCCACGCACTGCGATGAAGAGTGGCCCCCACTTGCCACAACTAGAGAAAGCCCTTGCACAGAAACGAAGACCCAGCACAGCCATAATTAAATAAATAAATAAATTTAAAAAAAATTCATGACATATGTCAATATTTAAAAAAGAAAAAAAGATGTTGAGCATTCTTTCATGTGTTTGTTGGCAGTCTGTATATCTTCTGTGGAGAAATGTCTATTTAGGTCTTCTGCCCATTTTTGGATTGGGTTGTTTGTTTTTTTGTTATTGAGCTGCATGAGCTGCTTATAAAATTTGGAGATTAATCCTTTGTCAGTTGCTTCATTTGCAAATATTTTCTCCCATCCTGAGGGTTGTCTTTTGGTCTTGTTTATGGTTTCCTTTGCTGTGCAAAAGCTTTGAAGTTTCATTAGGTCCCATGTGTTTATTTTTGTCTTTATTTCCATTTCTCCAGGAGGTGGGTCAAAAAGGATCTTGCTGTGATTTATGTCACAGAGTGTTCTGCCTATGTTTTCCTCTAAGAGTTTGATAGTTTCTGGCCTTACATTTAGGTCTTTAATCCATTTTGAGCTTATTTTTGTGTATGGTGTTAGGGAGTGATCTAATCTCATACTTTTACATGTCCCTGTCCAATTTTCCCAGCACCACTTATTGAAGAGGCTGTCCTTTCTCCACTGTACATTCCTGCCTCCTTTATCAAAGATAAGGTGACCATATGTGCGTGGATTTATCTCTGGGCTTTCTATCCTGTTCCATTGATCTATCTTTCTGTTTTTGTGCCAGTACCATACTGTCTTGATTACTGTAGCTTTGTAGTATAGTCTGAAGTCAGGGAGCCTGATTCCTCCAGCTCCATTTTTCGTTCTCAAGATTGCTTTGGCTATTCGGGGTCTTTTGTGTTTCCATACAAAACACAATGTAATTCTTAGTCACCTTCTGTTTAATGTGTTTACATATGGGTCTTGCCCATAGAATCCTATATTGTCTGATATACTAAAGAGATTGTGAATGCCTTCAGGTCAGAGATCAGGTTTTTCACAAGTTCTGTGTGCCCAGCATTGTACAGAATGATAACAGTAATAATAGCCAATAGATACTGGGCTCTAGCTATACTCGGGGCACTGTCCGAAGTACTGCTCATGGATTAACTCTTATTTCTTACAGAAACACTGTAGACAATTAAAGTATCCACAGTTTCTGGGTAAGAAAACTGAGATTTAGGGAGGTTAAGTTGCCGAAAGTCACATAGCTAATGAGCCTTGGCTCTGGGTTTTGAACTTAGCAGTTTGATTCTGTCAACCATAGTACTCACTAGAGTGCCTCCTAATTCTGTAATGTCAGTCGGTGTGTCTGCTGTTTGAAGGCTGGCCGCCAGACTGCAGTATGTATAAAAATCACTATGTAAAGGAATTTAGTTATAGTCCTAAAATATCTTCTTTTTTCATTATCAAAACTACTTTCTTGATTGCATTATTGTACTCTTTGGAGGTATAATATGAAAAAGTGTGGCTCTATTCATGCTTAGACTTTCTAGAAAATATGATACAGTGGACCATTTAGCTGAGTTGGTCAGAATATGGTGTCAAGATTTAATGCATGCTTTTCCACCTTAAGAAGCAGTTGCTTTTTCTTTTCAATACTTCTTCCACCCCCTTAGCTAAATTATTTATTTTTATTTTTCCCCAACATTTTACTTTAAAAATTTTCAAGCCGTTAGGAAAGTTAAAAGAATATTATAGTCAACACCTGGATTAGTGAATTGTTAACATTTTGCCTCCTTTGTTTTACTCTAGGTATATGTACTTTTAAAATCTTAAACCATTTGAAAGTTGTGGATCACATGACACTTTAAATGTTTCAGCATAGCTCTCCTACGAATAGGGACGTTTTCTTACATACACAGAACACTGTTATACCTTGGAAAATTAGTAGCTCCATTGTTTAGTAGCTAGTTCACATTTTAAATTCTCATTTTCTCCAAAACATTTTTACATTCGCATGTATGTTTAAATCCAGGATTTCATCAAAGTTCACCCATTATTGCATTGGTTGTTAAATCTTGTCTTTTAAAATATAGAATAGTCTTTCCACCTTTTGTTTGTAACATTAACTTTTGAAGAGCTGAGGCCAGTTTTCTGAGAGAAGGTCCCACGTTTTGGATTTGTCTGATTGTTTCCTCATTTTGAGATTCAGTGTAAGTGCTGGGAAGAGAACTTCGGAGATGATGATGTGTTCATGAATCACACCACAAGGCACAGGAGGCCTGTCTGCCTGGCTTCTGGTAACGCCATATCTCCTCACTTGTCTGAAATGCTGCCCGCCACAGCTCTCTCCTGTACATATTTCTGTTTGCAATTAGAAAGTAACTTGTGGAGTGATGAATATTTAAACTGTCGTTTCACTTGTCTTATTTTTACGCAAAAACCCTTAGTGGATCTCTCCCCATTTCCTAGAATGTAAGAGTGTAAGGGTATTCTTTGTTAGATATGTATTTTGCAAATATTTTCTCTCTGCCTATAATTCACCTTTTTTTTTGCCATTTAAATTTTTTTATTTGTAAATTTTCTACTGAAGTATACTTGATTTACAATGTTGTGTTAGTTTCACACCTTTTTGTTTTCTTAACTGTGACTTTTGAAGAGCAGGAGTTTTTAATTTTGAAGTCCATTTTATCAGTCTTTTTCTTTCATAGCTCATGGTATTTGTGTCCTGTTTAAGAAATCTTCTGCCTAACACAGTGGTATATTTTCTCCCACGTTTTATTCTAGAAGTTTTATGGTTTGACTTTAGTACCAGGTTTATGAACTAATTTTAGTTATTTTTTGTGTATAATGTAAAGAAAGGGTGAGGTTCGCTTTTTCCATACTGATATCCAGTCATTTTTTCCCGGCTCCGTCTGTTGAAAATACCATCGTTTCCCCTTGAATTACCTTGGCACCTTTGTGGAAGATAAGTTGGCCATGTAACTATGGGTGTCAATGTTTTATTTGTTTGCTTGTTTGTTTTTTACAATGAGCATAATACATTTTTACCAAACAAGGGATTAGTGGGTGAGTAAAGTTACATTATAGGCTAATATCCCCAGAAATCCTGCAGGTCAGTGGAGGTGTACTAATTTTTAGCCCTTTGAGGTCAGGGACTCTTTCATTCATCTGTTAATTGAACAGTATTGAGTGTCCAGCATTGAATAAGACATCCATGGTCCCTGCACTTACAGAGCATGCAGTGGAATGAGGGAGACAGACCATAAGAAGGCGAACGCATACCTGAATAATAACATACTGTGGTGAGTCCTATAAAGGATGAAAAATAGGCTTACTGAGGAGAATGAGCAGAGAACCTCAGAAGTCCTATCTGAGAGGTTTTTAAGCTGGAGCAGCACATATGAGAATCCCGATTGCAGAAATGAAGTTGGCACATTTGAGAAATTGAAAAGAAGCCCCTGGAGTGTAATGCTTCCAGTGGAGAGTGTTCGTAGATAACTTTGGAAATGTAAACTGAGGCCTGACCATGCAGGGACTTGCTGGGATGATACATAGTCTGGATTTTATTTGAGTGAACTGGGAAGGCATTGAAGGTTTTGTTGCTTGTTTTTGCTTATTTTAGCAAATCATGTAATTACTGTCTAGATCAATAAATTAAACATAACTAGCAGCTTAAAAACCTCCCTTATGGCCCCCCTCCAGTGTTTACAGCATGCCGTCCAAAAAAAGCAACTACTGTTCTGACAGCTATCTCCATGGATTTAGTTTTAACTTCATCCTGTTTTTGAACCTTGTGTAAATGAAATCACACTGTGTACTATATAAGTGGAATCGTGGTGCCTGGGTTCTTTCATTCAGAATGACTTTTGTGAGAGTCATCCATGTTGTCGCTCATTTTCCCTGCTGTAATCTGAGGAGTCGTCACGTGATCGGGTTAGCTTTTAAAAGGCGGCGGGCTGTCCTCTGGGGAAGTGGGCTCTGAGAGGCAGGAGAAGCAGCCTGGAGACTGCGGAGGCAGCTGTGCAGGAGCCAAGGGGAGGTGCAGGGGCCAGTGTGAGGAGCTGGAGACGTGGCATGAGGCAGGCAAGTGTGAGACGTGCACTTGGGAGGTAAGACTCCGGGAGTTCACTGACAGATTGGGCAAGAGTAGGAGTGAAGGGAAGGGGTGTGTCATGGTCTCCAGGTTTCTGGCTTTGACAACTGATAGATGGAAGTTTCATCTCCTTCTCATAGGAGGGACTGGGGGAAGGACACACTTAAGTAAAATAAAAACTAAGAGTTCATTATTAGGTATTTTAAGAGGCTTGTGAGATATGAGAGAAGCTGTCAAACAGGCATTTGTATTATGGGTATGGAGCATATTGGATTAAAATGGGAAGTTTGGGTAGTTTGCATGTTATGAGGCAGCTGCCATGTAAAGAGTTCTGTATTGGAGTTAGAAGATCTGAGTTTCACCATTTTACTCAACTTCTGTTGGCTGTGTGACTAAGGGCAAATCACTTGATCTTTTTGAGCTCCATTCCTTCTCATCTGTAAAATGGGAATGATACTTTGCCTCATAGGATTAAACAACATGTAATATATTAGGCCTCAGTTTATAGATATTTGGCCCAGTGGATGCTCAGAAAAGTTCATTCATGCACATGCAATTTGGATTGGTAGGAGAAAGTCGGATTATGGAAAATTTTGAAAGGCATGGAAGGGACTTGGTGTGGTATGGAGTTCAGAGTGTCTTAATATGGGAGTAGACCCAGTGCAGTTTGGTCTAGATGAAACTAAAGAAGAAGTAGTTAGAGGTGAGAAATATCTAGAAAATCAGTCATTGTAGGTCCAGGATAAGGTGCTGACGAGGGCCTGGCCTGACATGGATGTAGAGATCAAAGAACAAATCAGAGTTCAAAGGAAGAGACTAGACTTGTCCAGTGATTAGTTTTACGGCCTCACAGAGAGGGAAGAATCAGTCACCTGTGAACCTGAGGCTGCTAGCCTGGGAAGCTAGAAAAATAGTGGAAGCAACGGCCGATCTGGGGTAGTCTGAAAGGAAAGCTGAGTTAAGGAAGGACAGTCTGTTCAGCTTTGAACGTATGACTTTTAAGGTTATAGTATGTTATCTGTGGGTGGTTGGATATTCTCTGGCAGTGAGATCTTGTGGAAGAGAGCACAGGATTAGAAACTAAGAGGTTGCTTTTTCAGGCTTAATCGCTAATTAGCTTTGTAGTCTTGGGAAATTCAGCAAACATTGAATGTAGTTATCTGAAAAATGAAGCTAACACCTCCCCTGTCAGCTTTACAGGCTTGTTTTGTGGCTTAAATAAGAATGTATATGAGGAGACTTCCCTGGTGGTGCAGTGGTTAAGACTCGGAGCTCCCAAAGCAGGGGGCCTGGGTTTGATCCCTGGTCAGGGAACTAGATCCCACATGCATGCCGCAACTAAGAGTTCGCATGCCGCAACTAAGGAGCAGGCGAGCCTCAACTAAGACCTGGTCCAACCAAATTAATTAATTATTTTTAAAAATGTATATGAAGACACTGTAATTGTAAACTCTTATATACTATCATTGTAATAGGGTGATGTTATTTCTGTTCTTAGTTCAAACTAAGATAAAATATTTGGTTATAGAGCTAGAGAAGAGAAGAGAAGGGGGAAAATACCAAACTTCTCAGAAGTTTGTGTTTGGAACTAAATCGAAAGCATCAGAAATCTTAGTCTCTGAATACATGTGCCTGAAAACCTCTGTAGACTGTAATTTGGGGAGACTATCTGGAAGCTGATCTTGTGTACAACAATTATGAGAACCAAAAACACAGGTTGCATCTTGTCGAATGTTGGTATTTAACTTGCCTTCAAGTTGGAAGTTTGGAGAACTTTTGAATTCTACCTGTGTACTTGCCCCATGTGTGTTTACGGAATTTTATTTATTTTATTTATTTTCTTTTTTTATTTCTTTTTCACATCTGACTTTTACTACAGGATAATGATTTAATTAAGTATTCCTTTAGTTTTTAAAATTAATTAATTTATTAACATTTTGGCTGTGTTGGGTCTTTGTTGCTTCATGCGGGCTCTCTATTGCGGCAAGCGGGGGCTTCTCTTCGTTGCAGTGCGCGGGCTTCTCATTGCAGTGGCTTCTTTTGCTGCAGAGCATGGGCTCTAGGCGCACAGGCTTCAGTAGTTATGGCACACGGGCTCAGTAGTTGTGGCTCGCAGGCTCTAGAGCGCAAGCTCAGTAGTTGTGGCACACAGGCTTAGTGGCTCCGCGGCATGTGGGGTCTTCCCAGACCAGGGCTCGAACCCGTGTCCCCTGCATTGGCAGGCGGATTCTTAACCACCGTGCCACCAGGGAAGTCCCTGTTTATGGAATTTTAGAACATACCCTTCTAGTGTCTGTGAGCTATATAGATTTTTGCCAAGGGTCAGAGTAGGGTAATGTTTCAACTCTTAAGCTATATATATATATAAAGAAATGATTTCTAACCTTTGTCAGCATTATCAGTACAGTATGCTGGTTAGGATCACAGACTATGAAACCAGACTGCCTGGCTCGAATCCCAGCTGTCAGCTAATGACTGGCCTTGTGCATTTGAGCAAGTCATAACCTCTCTTGCCTCTGTTTCCCTATCCATAATGGGAACTGACATTAATGTCTAGCTGAAGGTTGTTGGGAGCATTAAATGTAGTACTGTATTTAGAGCGCTTAACAGCTCCTGGCACACTCTATAAGCGCTCTTTAAGTGTCAGCGGTGGTTATTATAGAATAGTTAGTCGTTATTTTGGCAGTGACCAAGGAATAAAAGCACATGAAGGAAAGAAACAAATCCTCTCAGAACCTACAGCTGAAGAAAATGGAAGTGGCATAGTGGCAAAAATCTTGGGCTTTAGAGTCAGAGATGCTTACATTCAAATCCTAATTTGGCCCCCTGGTTATAGGGGTTTAAGCAAGACACCTAACCCCTCTGAAACTCACTTTCTTTGCCTAGGAGGCAGGAGTCAGATACCCACCTTGCAGAGTTGTTTTGAGGATTAAATGAGATACATATAAAGTGCTTGGCCCAGAGTAGATGCTAAAAAAGCGGGAGTACTCTCTCACACCCCATGCCCCCCATCCCTCACTCCACTATAGAGCAGTAAGGGCAGTTTGATTTCCTATATGCTCGCATATTCATTGTTTGCAATTTTAAAACTTCTAAAATTCTTTCCATTTGCTAACAGCAGAATAAACAACAGCTGTTTAATTGGATACACCTTGGAAAGTGTTGTCAGCTTTTGTTTCCTTCTTCCCTTTGCTCTTCTGGGTTACTTCCTTTATCATTATGGTAAATCCTACTAGAACCAAGATGGTGGACATTATTAGTTGGTCATGGAATTGAACTGGACTGTAGCTTCAGAATCCTCTTCCCAGTATTCCAGCAGCTACAGTCAGTTCATCAGACTTGATACAGTAGTGAAATCTTCTCAGCCTTAGAGCTTTTTAGAAGAAATGTTTGTAGGATTTTCAAAATAATATCTGGGCAGTCCATTAATCCTCTGTCTCAAGTTGTGAGACTGTCAAACCTTATGACAAAGCAGAGTGGTCTTAGAGCATTTCCTAACAGATGCTTATCCATACTATAACATTGTTACACAGTGTGGGCATTTTCAGACACCTTCTAGAGAAGGCACAATAATTGTGAGAGTGTAATGCAGTGACCCAACCAGGAGTGTGCATCAGTATGAGCTGGAATGTGGCCTTAAAATACTCATGCTCTAGGCCTCACCCCAGATTTACTGAATCAGAGTCATCAGTATATAGATCTTGACATGCACCTTTTGTAAAAGTAAAGATGATTCTGCTATACATACCACTGATTAAAAACAACTAGATACTGGCAAGAGTATAGGAAATCAGGCATCCCCTCACACTACTGGTACGAGTATAAATTGATATAGTACAGCCTATAAAACAGTTTTGCAGTATCTATCAAAATTCAGATCTGTCCTGGGAGAATACATATATGCATAAAGATACAGTTTCAAGAAGGTTTCCTGTAAACCTGTTTATAATACCAAACAGCTGTGAGCAACTCAATGATTGTCAGTACGCAAATGGTTAAACATGTTAGGGTAGATTACACAGTTGTTTACTGTGCAACCACTGAAAGAGTGAAGTATGTATGAGAGTGATATGTACACGCTGATGTAGAAAGCTATCTAGGACATACTTTAAGTTGAACAAGCAAGTCACAGAGTAAACTCTATTTTAAACATTTTGTGTGTAAATATGTAGAGAAATATTTGGAAGAGTACCCACTAAAGTATTTACAGTGGTTATCCATGACTTAGGAGAATGGAAATGGTGGAGTGGGAGAGGATTTGGCCTTTTAATTTTTGTATTTAAAATATTTGCAATAAGATTTTATTATTTTTATAATAACAACCACTGGATAAAATATGAATGATTTAAGGAAAGCGCACATGGAACCTAATTTGTATGTGTCAGGACACTGCTTATTTTGCAATTTACGGTTTTAACTGAGACTTATAATCTCTAATTTGGGAAACAGAAAGGAATGTCAAAACTGTTTTGCACGATGGCAAAGAAGATAAAACTTTGTTACTCAAGTTATTGTGAAAGTAATTGAGTTTCAAACAGATAAGCGTTTTTTTTTTTTTTTTTTTTGTGGTACGCGGGCCTCTCACTGTTGTGGCCTCTCCCGTTGCGGAGCACAGGCTCCGGATGCGCAGGCTCAGCAGCCATGGCTCACGGGCCCAGCCGCTCCGCGGCATATGGGATCCTCCCAGACCGGGGCACGAACCCGTATCCCCTGCATCGGCAGGCGGACTCTCAACCACTGCGCCACCAGGGAGGCCCCAGATAAGCGTTTAAGATAAAACGTATTTGCTCTGTGTCAGAATTATATTGGCTACCTGTTTTAAAAATTTAGTTTGTGCAGATCTGGATATGAAAATTGGATTCAGAATATTTTACTTTAATCCTTTTGCAGTTGATTAGCCTCTAATCTTTGAGGATGTTAACTAACACCTTTTAATCTCTCTTTTAAAACTTTAGGCCCGATGAGAGAAAGGGAAAGTTAAGGATGCTGGAGCAGAACAATGGATTTCTCTTTCTCTTTCATGCAAGGGATCATGGGAAACACAATTCAGCAACCACCTCAACTCATTGACTCCGCCAACATCCGTCAGGAGGATGCCTTTGATAACAACAGTGACATTGTTGAAGATGGTGGCCAGACACCATACGAAGCTACCTTGCAGCAAGGCTTTCAGTACCCACCTACAACAGAAGATCTTCCTCCACTCACGAATGGCTACCCATCATCAATCAGCATGTACGAAACTCAAACCAAATACCAGTCCTATAACCAGTATCCCAATGGGTCGGCCAATGGCTTTGGTGCAGTTAGAAACTTTAGCCCCACTGACTATTACCATTCAGAAATTCCAAACACAAGACCACATGAAATTCTGGAAAAACCTTCTCCTCCACAGCCACCACCTCCTCCTTCAGTACCACAGACTGTGATTCCAAAGAAGACTGGCTCACCTGAAATTAAACTAAAAATAACCAAAACTATCCAGAATGGCAGGGAATTGTTTGAGTCTTCCCTTTGTGGAGACCTTTTAAATGAAGTACAGGCAAGTGAGCACACAAAGTCAAAGCATGAAAGCAGAAAAGAAAAGAGGAAAAAAAGCAACAAGCATGATTCATCTAGATCTGAAGAGCGCAAGTCACACAAAATCCCCAAATTAGAACCAGAGGAACAAAATGTAAGTTGAAACATCTTTTTGAAAAAATTTGTAATATTTCACATTTACTGGAAGTCTAAGAGATCTTTTTCAGTTTTTATCTCTCCAAATGTAAATATTTCTGATAACTTCTTTCATCTGATCCCTAGCATGGAGCTTGGGATGTTATGATAGGTGGTAAGTAAATATTTGTTGAGTAAATGAATGGACATCATCAGAGTAAAGAAATATTTTAGAAACATGTGACACTAAGAATCTTGCCTCCTATGTTTCTTTGTTTAATAGCCTCACTTAATTTTGCTTGTAATAAACTGGTTTCTGTGAAATTGAGTTATTTATAGTGAGGTGTATGGACCTAGAGTGTGTCACACAGAGTGAAGTTAGTCAGAAAGAGAAAAACAAATACTGTATGCTGACACATATATATGGAATCTTAAAAAAAAAAAAAGTTCTGAAGAACCTAGGGGCAGGACGGGAATAAAGACGGAGACGTAGAGAATGGCTTGAGGACACGGGGAGGGGTAAGGGTAAGCTGGGACAAAGTGAGAGAGTGGCATGGACATATATCCACTACCAAATGTAAAATAGATAGCTAGTGGGAAGCAGCTGCATGGCACAGGGAGATCAGCTTGATTCTTTGCGACCACCTAGAGGAGTGGGATAAGGAGGGTGGGAGGGAGACGCAAGAGGGAAGGGATGTGGGAAAATATGTATGCATATAGCTGATTCACTTTGTTACACAGCAGAAACTAACACAGCACTGTAAAGCAATTATACTCCAATAAAGATGTTTAAAAAACCCAACCAAACAAACAAAACTCCTGGTTTCTGAAGATGAAGAGGAAAGGCAGAGAAAGATGGTTAATGATATTGGTTTTCCATTGTTCCAGACCGACTTTTGCCAGTAGAGCTTAGATTTAACCCTCATTACTAGTGTGTTTGCCACAAAATAACCGGAAGTAAATAAAATTTACTTCAAAATTTTTATAAAATCAGAGTTAGTATTCATACATATTCACTAAATCTTCAGGTAGAGGTTTTATAAAAGTCATTCTTTAATGGTAACTTAAGATGCATGCCACTAATTTTTTTTTAACATCTCTGAGGTTTCAGTATTAATTTTCTTAGTAAGAAAGGTATGTAACAAATCAATGCTAGCTTGAATGAAGAGTTTTTAGTTAGTGTTCCAATACATGGTATTACTTGAAGATGTCCCCAGACACTGATTTGGGAAGAAATGAATATCTGTGAATTTTTATGACAGTTGTATGCTTTTCTATCTGCACTGCCTCAATAAGTTAATTTATCATCTTCTGTTCAAAGAAATGTTTACATCTTACCAGCTCCCCTTTTCCTTGGTAGCTGGGTTCCACTGCTTCACACAACTCAAATACGATGTTTTTCTGGAGTAAAGGTCACACTGGTTCTAGGCTCTCACAAGTCTCAGTGTGATATTTCAGTATGTTTTTCTCATTTTTCTATAGTTTTCTTATTCATTTAACAAATATCAACTGAGTACCTAATGTGTGCTAGACACTTTTCTAAGAATTGAAAGTCGGGCAGTGAATGAAAAGTAAAGATGCCTACTTTCAGGTTGCTAATATTCTAGTAAGAAGAGGCAGAAAATACATACATACGTATGCAAATGAGTCTACGTTTAGATAGTGGTAGGTGCTATGAAGAAAATCAAACTGGGTGATGAGATAAAGAGTAATCGCGGACACTAGCAGTTCTTCCATCTTAGTTCTGCAGCTGTAAAATGGAGGCTTTGAAACTAAGTGGTTTCTGGAATGCCTTTGAATTTCTTATGTCATTTATTAAATGCCCCCCACAGAACTTAGCTCACATAGTATCTTACACTGTTTATTAAATGAATGAATCAGTGGAAGGAGAGAAGTTAACCTTTTACCCTCCAGAGACATCCACTGTAGCAATTCTTTCATGGACCTGCAGTGAAAAGACATGTGATGCACTATGACCCTTAGCAATCACGAAAATGCATAAAACCTGCATTTGCTTTTAGCTTAGGTCCTAAGAACCATCTTGCTGGCCCGTCTTGCTTTTGCTCTAGAGAATCTGGCAAATAGGAGAATATCCAATTTTATTTATTAGGCTAGACTTCTTGCCTTTATTGGTAAAAATATTAAAATATATAGTTTAAAATATGTCACAAAATAGAAATAGGGCTGGAAGCAGAGAAGATAGTCTGTTCATTTTTCGTATCCACTCTTTGTTTTATTGGAATCTAGGAAAAAAATTCAGTGCAGTGATGTGATATTTCTAGTAGTCACTTTTCAGTGAGATTTTAAAGCCAATTCTGTCTTTGTTGGATGTCTGCTATGTATGGCTGTTTATATCACTTAAACCTTCAGTTAACTGTTATATCCAGGAATTAGAATGTTTAGATGTAATTTAAGAGTTTTAGTTCATTTTCTTTTTTAGTAAATCATGTGGGGCATAATTTAATATTTTATTATTTAGGATCTTACAGTATCTTGGGGTAAAGGAATGTCACTTTGACTGAAGGTATAGATGTGTTAAGTGGCATTGATTGCACTAAATGTTACCAAGACCATTGCCTGAGAGTTGAGTTTTGGGGGAAAATCCAGGGTTTTTTCTTTCAAAGAAATATGGTGAAAAACTAAGCTCTTGTTAGTTGAATTTGATTAATTAAACTTTTATCACACATGGGAGGCAGTTATAAGCTCAAGAGATGGTGCCATAAAAATGAGGCTCCATTCTGACAGTAGAACTTTGGGCTGGAGGCCCCAAAGGCCCTGCTTATTGTTAGTGCCGTGTCTCTGCTAAGCCATGCGGACAAGGGATGTGCACAAATCAACCTGTTTTTTGTAACTGTGTATGTGTTTAATGGGGTTTTCTTAACTTGAACAACATCTCTTTTGCTTTCTTCAGGACAGTTGTTTTTAAGTGCTTTAATTCTTGATGCCCTTGTGCCTCCTGGTTGTCACTGGGGGTCCACGCCCTTGGTGTTCAGCATTGTAGCGGGCGTAGAAGGGAAAGAAGCCCACGTAAGAGTTTGCCCACACCACGGGACAGCTCCCCTCCCCCAGATGCTTGAGGGAAGCATAATGAGAACTGTGTGCCTGGGATGAGTGTCCTCAAGCTGGGTTTGCAGATGTATAGATAGATATAGTTATAGCTATAGATATATGGATATAGATGTCGATTTCTTCCTTAAAAGCTTGCTCGTAGGTTCTTTTTTGAGACAAACAAAGCAAACAAAATCTCATCTAAAATAATACACTTAAAGATTTCACTTCTTTTTTCTTTCCTTTTTTCTTCATACTTGATCTACAAGTATTTCCTCCCAATTCTGAGCTGTTCGGCCTTCTAAAGAGTGGCTGTTCTTTGGAACAACCTAAGTGTATCTTCTCAACAATGAAAATGTGTCCAAACATCCAGGCAGCAGGAGACCTGAGATCACTACTGAAATTGTATATTTTGTAAAGCTGCTTTAGCTGTTTTCTCTCCCACCAAATTAGAAACATGTGGAAATGTTTCTGCAGTTCTTCCTCCTTGGCAGGTGTAATGCCTCAGGCATGTGAGTGTAGGCCCTATTCAAACATTGGTCTTCTACTAGCACTTTGGTGGGCTTATCCACTAAGGCCAGTCTCATTAACTCTTAGCTTGCCATTTTCACTTATAAAAAGCCAGATGGCTGGTTTGGTCCCATTAGCACTAAGTTAGAGGTTATATTTGGTTCTCCAGCCTCAGAGTGTTAGGTCTTAAAATTCTTAGAAACTGTTCATATGCATTGCAAATTTACACAGTTATTCAGAAAGTAAAAGAAAAATGCACGAATAATTTACTGACTTGACATTTTTCTTTCTACCTTAAATGATGACATAAGTTTTTGGTTCTTTTAGAGAATATGATTTTACTTAATGTTTTGAAAACTATTAAGGATTTCGAATTCTGCCAGATTTGATGAGTATTATTCATCCTGATAAATCTCTTGGGTTTTAATTAAAAAAAGACCAATTTTTTTTTTTTTTTTTTTTTTTTGTCTACGCCACATGGCTTGTGGGGTCTTAGTTCCCCGACCAGGGATTGAACCTGGGCCCTCAGCAGTGAAAGCACCAAGTCCTAACCACTGGACCGCCAGGGAATTCCCCCTAATTTTTTTTTTTAATTTATTTTTGGCTGCTTTGGGTCTTCCTTGCTGCATTCGGGCTTTCTCTAGGTGCGGCAAGTGGGGGGCTACTCTTTGTTCAGGTGTGCGGGCTTCTTATTGCAGTGGCTTCTCTTGTTGTGGTGCGTGGGCTTCAGTAGTTGTAGCATGCAGGCTCAGTAATTGTGGCTTCTGGGCTCTTGAGAACTGGCTCAGTAGTTGTGGCGCACGGGCTTAGCTGCTCCACGGCATGTGGGATCTTCCCGGACCAGGGCTCGAACCCGTGTCCCCTGCATTGGCAGGCGGATTCTCAACCACTGTGCCACCAGGGAAGCCCTCATTTAAAATTAAGATGACTCGGGCTTCCCTGGTGGCGCAGTGGTTGAGAATCCGCCTGCCAGTGCAAGGGGCACGGGTTCGAGCCCTGGTCTGGGAAGATCCTACATGCCATGGAGCAGCTAAGCCTGTGCATCCCAACTACTGAGCCTGTGCTCTAGAGCCCGTGTGCCACAACTACTGAAGCCCACGTGCCTAGAGCCCGTGCTCGGCGACAAGAGAAGCCACCACAATGAGAAGCCCATGCACCGCAACGAAGAGTAGCCCCGGCTCGCCACAACTAGAGAAAGCCCGCGTGCAGCAATGAAGACCCAATGCAGCCAAAAATAAATAAATAAATAAATTTATTTTTAAAAAAAATTAAGATGACTCGAATGCTATGGGGAGCGAGCTCACTCACTGTCACCTTTTCTCTGATGCTTTCTCTTTCTGAAGCAGCACTACTAGTACCAAAAAAGGTATCTTCAGTCCCTATGTGATTTTAATCTCTTTTAAGCTTATCCTTTGAACAACTGAAGGAAAATGGATTTTATACCCAGCAGTATTTTATCTGTTGGCAATTTCTGACTCCTTATTTTTCTTGACTCCTAAGCATTTGGCTTCCCTTGACCATTTCATCTTAAAAACTCTCTTTCTCGGGCTTCCCTGGTGCGCAGTGGTTGAGAGTCCGCCTGCCGATGCAGGGGACACGGATTCGTGCCCCGGTCCAGGAAGATCCCACATGCCGCGTAGCGGCTGGGCCCGTGAGCCATGGCCGCTGGGCCTGCGTGTCCGGAGCCTGTGCTCCGCAACGGGAGAGGCGGCAACAGTGAGAGGCCCGCGTACCGAAAAAAAAAAACAAAAAAAACCCAACTCCCCTTCTTAATTGGTATTTGTGATACTGTGTTCTCTCTCTTTACCTTTCTTTTGAGCTCAAGTCATAGGTCTCTAAATGCCTAGTAAGTATTACTGTTTTGTTCACACATTAGCACATTTTACCATGTATATTCCCTTTCTGTCACTGCAGCATCCTTATTTTTTCTTCTTTTATTTTTATAGTCTTGAAAGCTTAGAATAAATCTTCTTGGGCCTCTTTTTCTCCCTTGCCATTTCTTGCCTTTTAAAATGACTGTGTAAAAAAAATCTCAGTTCTTTGAAAGTGATTTTAACAGTGTTTCAAGCCAGCCTGGAGAAAATGTGAACAATATGGAACAAACAAAAAAAATCAAAAAGAAGTAAGACATTTGAATAATAAAAAGGTTTTGGAGGAAATCCTGTCTTTAATCCAGAAAGGGAAAAATGTTACTGAGCTTCAGACGAGTTCTTAACAACAGTAGGGTTCTGTCGTTTGGCAAAGATGAGTCACTCCGTATCTATCTGCCCTTAGAGTTACAGAGATCCCTAACACCCCGGCATCAGAAGACTGAATGTGCCGAGGAGGAGGACTTGCTTTCTTGGCTCCATATGTGCTTCCCCAGGTGGTCCTGTTCTCCTGTGGTAGCTTGAGAATGAGAAGCTGAGGTGAAGGTTTAAGCTACGTTTGTGGACTGAAATGAAGCTGCCGGACGGGCCTACGCAAATGTGGACCGTACTTTTTTTTTGAGGTACGCGGGCCTCTCACTGCTGTGGCCTCTCCCGTTGCGGAGCACAGGCTCCGGACGCGCAGGCTCAGTGGCCATGGCTCACGGGCCCAGCCTCTCTGCGGCATGTGGGATCCTCCCGGACCGGGGCACGAGCCCGTGTCCCCTGCATCGGCAGGTGGACTCTCAACCATTGCGCCACCAGGGAAGCCCTGGACCGTATTTTTAAACTGCCTCATTACACCAGAGATCAGGACAAAAATTCCCATTTGAACATAGATTTTTCTTTCCTTGCTCAGTGAGCGTGTCCTGTTGGATTAGCTAGTCATGGTGCCACCACAGACGCATCTGACAGAGCTAATTTAGTGCCCACCAACAGCTGCCACTACTTCCTTCACTTGGGCTATTTCCAATATTTTCAGTAGCCTCCTAATTAGACATTCTGCTTCCCCTCTTGCTCCCTTCCAAAATATTCTCCATGTAACAGCTAATGTGATCCTTTTAAAACAGAAATTGGCCGCGTATTACTTCTCTACCTAATCCTCTTCAGAGGCTTTCGGTGCACATAGGATAAAACACTTAAATGTGGCTTACAAGGCCCTGGTGATGTAGCCTCCTCTCCACTCTCATCTTGTAACCTGTCTCTTCCTTGGGGCAGTTAAGTCCATTGTAATGGCTTTTTTGAAGTTTCTACCTTTGTTTAACCTCAGGGACCTCACACATGCCACTCCTCTCTGGCATGGTCTTTCCCCCACTTTTTACTAGACTAACTCCTCCTCTTTTGATTCAGATTATACTTTCTCAGAGAGGCCTTTCCTGACCTTCATATCATAGCTACATACAGACACACCATTATTTCTCTTTTTACATTTACATCGTATGAGTGTATGTTTGTGTTTGTTTAACGTCTGTCTCTTCTACCCAACTGTGAGCTCTTTGAGGTCAGGGATCCTATCTGTCTGTTACAACATCGTATACCCAACTTCTAGAACAATGCCTAGAAAGTCGTAGGCACTGCTGAATGAATGAATGATACTTGGGGTTTGGCATATGAGTCTGGCTTATCATTTTCCTCACCATTTTTACAGTTTCTTTTATTTAATAAAACTTTGTTTTTATAGCAGCATCTTAAACTGCTTGAATTAATTGAATGAGAATTTTAAGTAACTTCTAGAATTAGCCATACTTTTTAAGTGGAATTAGAGCTAAGTTAATGGATATATTTCTCTTTTTTTAAGCCATCTAAACTAAATTCTGTTCTTTGACAAGAAAAGTTTTTAAACCTTTTAAATTACAAAAGTAATTTGCTTTTTACAGAAAACACAAATAATATACAAGTATAGATCTTCCCTCACCGCTTCCCTAATCTTGTTCCTCAAAGATAACTACTCATCAATTTATTGTACAATGTATCACATATTTTTCAAGGCGTATACAGGCTATTTTAAAATAAAAAGTAGGAAGATTTTGATAGATGTGGATTATTGACATGAAATAATGTTGTAGTTACCATACCTCTGCTTAGATTTTCTCACTTTGTGTATTCCTGTAGGATAGGTTCCTAAAATATAATTGTTAGATTGAAGAGTGTACATATTTTGATTTTTTTTTTTTTTTTTTTCTGTGGTACGCGGGCCTCTCACTGTTGTGGCCTCTCCGGTTGTGGAGCACAGGCTCCGGATGCGCAGGCTCAGCGGCCATGGCTCACGGGCCCAGCCGCTCCGTGGTGTGTGGGATCTTCCCGGACCGGGGCACGAACCCATGTCCCCTGCATCGACAGGCAGACTCCCAACCACTGCGCCACCAGGGAAGCCCTTGAATTTTGATAGATACTTCCAAATTGCCTCCTCAAAGGATTGTAGAAATCAATTTTTAAATAACGTATTTGTGGATTTTATGATTAGAAAAGTAATGTGATATTTATTATAAGCAATTTGACAAATATAGAAAGGCACATCCAAGAAAATCACTTATTCCATCACCTGGTGGTATCCTTCTAGTCTTTTTTGTCTGTACACGTAAGAAATTATTTTTCCAAGATTGGAATCACACTATACAAACTGCTTTTCAATTTGCTGTTTTCAAATAACATTATATTGTTATTTTTCTGTGTCATTTAAAAATTTCTATTATTCCACTATCTAGTTGTACTACAATTTATTTAACGAATTCTGTACTTTCGGACATCTAGACTATTGTCTAATTCTAATGTTCGCTCTTAAAAATAGCACTGGTGTGCATATCTTTGTGTGTATCTATCAGTATGTGTATATATCAGTGCTTTTTCAGCATACACTTTTAGAAGTGGATTTGCAGGGTCAGAGTCTGAAAATTTAAGGCTTTTCATACACATTGTCAAATGGTTCTCTAGAAGAATTCCAAGTTACATCTTACTAGCAATCTCAGAGTGCCCATTTTTCTGCACTCTGATAGGTTAAAAAAAAATGAAAATCAACAAATTAAGTTTTAAAAGTGATAAAGTAAGAAATGGGAGCTATAGCTGTGGTGTAGAATGGACAATGGATGTTAAGACACAGCATCATGTACTATGTAAGTTGTATTTTTCCTCCTTATATTATTCAGCTAATAAATGTCCTTTATTCCCTTTGCTGTTTAGTTTTCTTTGACTCTTTGTGTGTGTCACTGTTCTTTGGTTTGCTGCCATTTTATTCTTTTCACATAGAGACCAAATGAGAGGGTTGACACTGTATCAGAAAAACCAAGAGAAGATCCAGTACTGAAAGAGGAGCTCCCGGTGAGTGGCTTTAGTGAATACTGTCTAACCAAACATGGTGTGAGGAGGTGGAAGCAGAGTGATTAAATTAGAACACACATAGCATGTATTATTACTTCAGAAGTTATACGGAAATAAATCTTGGAGCTGGTTTAAAAGGTAGATATTTTTAGCGAATTATTTTCCTTTTCATAACTATGACCACTTTTTAATAGATGTGAATTTTTGAGATGCCTTATCAATCATTTGGCAACAGAAACCATCAGTCCTCTTTTCAATATTTGGGGTGGGGCTTATCTTCCTCCTCTCTTCTTCCCTTTTGCTAGATACGGATAGCAGGCATCAGAGAAAAGTATGAGTGAAGTTTTTTATGACCTTTTCCTACAGGTTCAGCCGATGTTACCTTCTGTTCCAACAACAGAAGTGTCCGCTGGTGTTAAGTTCCAGGTTGGCGATCTTGTTTGGTCTAAGGTGGGAACCTATCCTTGGTGGCCTTGTATGGTTTCAAGTGATCCCCAACTCGAGGTTCACACCAAAATTAACACAAGAGGTAAGAAAAGGCATAAATGGACATTAGTAAAAAGTTGTGGCAAAAAAGTGAATCTAAAATGTTGTTTATGAATATAATACATATGTGATAATATAATCTGATACCCAAACACATATCAGTATCAGTTTTTAATGAGCAGTGAAATAATTACGGTCATCTTAACTGGCAGAGAGCCTCTACAGCTGACATGGTCCTTGTTTTCCCTTAGAACACCCTATGTTTGTTTTATAATTTCTTTCACACTTCTTTTTTAAAAAAACCTTAATCTGACCTTCAAAAGCAAGCAGACCGATAGGTAATGAGATGTCATATATGAGCGTAATAGACATTTGGGCCAAGCTTTGAACATTTTTATTTCATCTTTGACTCCTGTGGGTAGTAATTTTTTACTCAGACAAGTGCTTTTCATCCTGATAAATTTTGCAAGATGCCTTTTTCCTCCTTCTTTCCATTTCTTTTGGGGGGGGGGTTTGTTTGTTTTTAATTAAAAAAATTTTTTTTACTCCATTTTTGCATCTGTAAATTTACTGGGACATCCTTATAAATTCAATATGAAATAGAAGTATGGTTTGAAGCCAGCTACATGGCATAGAATTCTACCTTAGGAATGTTAATAAATGTTAAGAAAACATGTATTCTAACTTTATTCCTTTTCCAGAGTTTGACCAAAACCTGTAGAATAGATTCCTGAGATTTTAGCATTTGGAATGGACTTGCTTAGTAGCCAGAGGAAGGTTGGAGTTGGGAATTTATTTCTGGATATTTGCTTTGTGAACTCACTTGTCGAGTCCCTTATTGTCTGTGACAACTTTGCATCTATTTCTTTTTCTCTCATTTTAAACTTTCTGTCTTGGCCCCTGTTCACTGTTATGAGGAGAAAAAGTGTCTGGCAAGTCAGATTTGTGACGGGATCTGCCATATTTGTAACTCTTGTGCTACCCAGCAAGAAATCCACCCAGATACAGAAGGCAATCATCTTGTCACTGTAATCTTCTGATTAAGGGTTGGGGTGACTAGAAGTATCAATAGGGTAGAAGTTTAAAAAAAAACCCAACACTGTTGAATGTCCACTCCTTGCAAGGCACAGTGTTAAACAATTCTCTTGTAGGACTCCCCTGGCGGTCCAATGGTTAAGACTCCACGCTTCCAATGCGGGGGGGCATGGGTTGGATCCCTGGTTGGGCAGCTGAGACCCCACGTGCTGCATGACGTGGCCAAAAAATAAATTAAAAAACAAACAATTCTCTTGTATATTTTCTTAAACAGTCCTCATAGCAGCTATACTATGAAGTAGGTACTACTATCCTTACGTTTTGGATCTGTAAATAGAGTCTCAAAGAAATCTTAGTCCCTAACCTCCACTCTTAACTACTACTGTATAATAAAAGGAAAGTAATTGAATTCCCCTGCTCATAATTTACAGAGACTGGGGGAGGCAGTCCTAGCCCCTTCATTTATATAGTAGGGCTGTTGGACTGTTAATCTCTTGAGTACCTTGCACATTTAATAATCTATGATTCTTGAATGGGAGAAGAAAGGGACAAGCCTTCTTAGATAAAACAATACACAAGTCCCTATCTGGGCCTCCAGAGCACTCTAAGATGTTACATCACGTGAGAGTTGTGGCTCTTCAGTTCTGTCCCCTTAGGAAAGCATCCTTTTGAGATTATATAAAGAATTTCACATTTAATTACTCTATGAAAACTTACTAATTTCAGCTTTTTTCTGGGATACAAATGAAAGCATAATCTATGCTTCAGCTTGTATTCCAAAGGAAGTGTTTAAATTTATTTTATGAGTTAATCTGGTCTGGTCCTCCCTACTTTAGTGCTGGAAAAACTGATTTTGTTTGTATTGTTGAGGAAACCGAAATCTGAGAATTTAGGTTTGAAAAATGTACATGCTGATAATATTTAAAATTTTCTCTTTCCTGCAGTAGTTTTTAAAATAATAGCCTTCTTGAGCTATGATTTACATGCCATAAAATTCACCCTTTTAAAGCCTGCAATTTAATGATGTTTAGTACGTTTCCAGAGTTGTGTGGCCATTACCACAATCTAACTTTATTACTTCTTTCATCAGCCCAAAAAAGAGATCCCGCATCCATTAGGAGTCACTTCCCATTCCCCCCTCTGCTCTCCAGCCCTGAGAAGCCACTAATTACTTTTTGTCTCTATAGATTTGCCTTTTCTGGACATTTCATATAAATCTACTCATATAATATGTGGCCTTTTATGTCTGGTTTCTTTCACTTAGCATCATGTTTTAGAGGTTCATCTGTGTTGTGGTGTGTGTCAGTACTTTGTCTCTCTTTATTGCCAAATAATATTTCATTGCATGGCTGTGCAGTGCAGTTTTAAATGAAGCAGTTTTTTGACAGTTTTTCTAAAAACCAGAAACACAGTATAAAACTTGATTTTGTTGATTATGTTCCACACATGACACCTGTGAAACATTTTGTGTTGCTTATTATCTAAACTACTTTGTGAAATTTGTCTTGAATTTTATATAGTAATCAATGGTTTCCATACTGTTATTAGTCAGTATTGTTATTAGTCAGATTCTCAGCATTGGAAAACGTATTTAACGGTTTTCACACTTACAGATATAATTCTTTGAAGAGCACATTGAAAGATGTTTGGATCACATGTCTATTTTGTTGTATTTCATTGTTTAGATCTCATTTTAAGTGTAAAAGTTAAAAATGAAATGCTCTTTCTGCTTATGACAATACAGTATATATGTTCAGAAGGCAGAGTTGCCCATAGTCCCGTCCTCCAGATATGTAACAACTATTAAGAGTTTGGGAGTAATTCGGGGAATTCCCTGACAGTCCAGTGGTTAGGACTCTGTGCTCTCACTGCCGGGGCACCAACGTTCAATCCCTGGTGGGGGAACTAAGATCCCACAAGCCTCGAGGTGAGGCCAAAAAAAAAAAATAAAAAAGAGATAGAGAAAAGAGAAGAAGAGTTTGGGAGTAATTCTTTTTCTCTTTGCATATTGTAATTAATAGATATGAAAATAAAGATTTTTAACTGAGAGTTTTAAATGGTATCACATTATACCTATTGTAACTTTTAATCCCAATATATTTTTAAAAATTTAAAACTGGACAGTTTTACCTATATTATTTTTGTTATATAAAAATGTTTCCTCCACATTTTTCTATTGGAAATTTAGCTCATTATTCAGAGACAGATGTGCTTGTTTCTCCATCTGTCAGGTCTTTGGGTTTTTTTTTTTTTTTTTTTTTTTTTTTTTTTTTGCGGTACGCGGGCTTCTCACTGCTGTGGCCTCTCCCGTTGCGGAGCACAGGCTCCGGACGCGCAGGCTCAGCGGCCATGGCTCACGGGCCCAGCCACTCCGCGGTATGTGGGATCTTCCCAGACCGGGGCACGAACCCGCGTCCCCTGCATCAGCAGGCGGACTCGCAACCACTGCGCCACCAGGGAAGCCCAGGTCTTTGGGTTTTTATTTCACTCTTTTTTATAGTTTTCCAGCCAGCAGGAAACAAAGTGCCAACAAAGAGACAAATTGTTTGATTCGTTTCATCTGTAGTAAGTGATTTAATGGAGGAAGAAGTTGAAAATAAAGATTAAAATGAGATTATTTTATCTGTGAGTTTTTGTTTTCATGTTTTTAACTATAATTCAGAGTCTTTTGGGATTACCTGTTTGGTTCTAAATAAGTAACTCTGACTTCTGGAAACAGATTATGTCCTATGTTCTTTTTTTTTTTTTTTTTTTTTTTTTAGTCCTAATAAAATTTCATTAAGAACCAGTTAAGTCAAATCCTTTACGGAACATAGAAATACATACAATTCCAGCCCTTTCCAGTAAATGGCTATATAACATTGGCGTAGGATCCCTGAATATCCTACTTTGACTTGTACCTGTAGGAGAGAAACAGTTCTTCTACAGCTTAACAATACAGAAGTGGGGTGCTCTGACCTATTTAGGGGGAGCAGCAGTGAAGTCAGAATTGAGTATGAATAATGAAGGATTATAGGTGAGTTCACGTAGCCACAGGAGTAGATGAATAAGTGTTTACTCTTCACATTTTGTATTTCACACTCAGTTCAAGAGAAGGCAGGGCATTATAAGATCAGACACCAATTAACCTGAGGACTTAGGAGCAAAGTACACCTCTCAGTTAAGTCATGCCGGGAAGTTGTAATAGGAGAGAAAATGGCCACTTTTACCTAAAACTCTACCTACCGTGAAGGCTTTTGATTCCAAATAATTGGAAGTGACGTCAAAGATGAAAAGAGGGTCAAATGACTCTAAGGATTAAAGACTGACTTCCTGATGGGACCAATAGGATTGATGTCAATAACCGATCCTGACGTTCACAGAAGCACACGACAGGATAAATGAATACTGCTTGACAAGGCTTTAAGGTTTCACTACCTAGTCTTTACATGGAGATAAAGGATACTACTCAGTTTTCTGGGAAGCAGTTTTGTGCATTTTTTCATTTTGTTTTGTTTTCTAACAAAAAAAATATCTGAGGGAAAAATGATGTAACAGAAATAGAACTAAAATGATGCCTCTTCCTTACAAAACTAAGAAACTTCATGTGAAAGTTTCAGTTTCTGCCATGGTGTTAGGGTATTAGTCTGAGTTTTATAGCCTTTGCCTGAGTTTAAAATCCTATCAAACTTTCTGAGCTCTTAAACATAAATAAAACAAACAATGGCACAAATATAAAATCTTGCCAGTTTAATAACTTAAAAAGCTAAAGAAAAAAATGAAAACTGGATTGTGTTTGTATTGATAAATTTGTTAATGGATGGCAGTAGCTAAACAGCAATCTAAACAGGAATAAGAATCTTATTCAAAGTGTTCTCCCTGCCTTGATGTCTTCCTGGGGTTAAATTAATTAAGGTGTTTGGTGAAGCACTGTGATCAGTCTCCTCCAGTTAAGAGAAAGCGTTTTGTTCTTTTTCCCTTGGTTAGTAACTATAGTAGCTAAAAGTGCAGGAACGGTATAGTAAGACATTTGACTAAACCAAATGGGGTCTGTTCTGTCAAGCTGGACACCCATCCAAAGGCAGATTAGCTTTCCTGTGGATGCTGACACTGTTCATGTGACACGTTCACGAGAAAGGCACGGCTTGCACAGAGCTTGCCAGCAGTGCTTCAAATCTGAGAGGCACAAGGTTGTCCCCAGCTAGCATGAGTCACAGAGGAATAAGCTAATCCTGGGAATGGAGCAGTGGGCTGTGTTTTAGATCCTACTGTCAGTAGCCTTTAAAGGGTCAGGCAATTGCCAATAATATTAGCTATTTTGGTGCTAAATGGAAAATAATAGGGGATTGCTATCCACGGGAACCAACATGTACTCAGTGGGGATATGGTTCACAGTTCCAATAAAAATAGCATGTTTTTGTGACCGAGAGAGCCGTGAAATAGGCACATTTAAAATTTTTAGAGCCTGTTTTCTTAAAAACTGCAAAATGTTTCAAAATCAGTCAAAATACATAGAAAAGACAAACAAGCCTGGGAAAGTCAGCAATGGAAGAAGGGGGAATGGGAGCTGATGAGTCAAAACAATTTGTACAGAATTTGAAGCACCAGGGAGTCTTCACCTACCATATCAATACCCGATCCTGAGGGCTCAGAAATGGATGAGTGTTAAAGCCTAGGGTATGCAAAGAGACAAAAGCCATTTGTTCTAAGAACAATCACTGGATAATACCTTCTCAGGAACCAGCATTCCTGTCAAAAGCTTAGCGATTTTGCAGTATAGCACCCCTCCCCCTTTTTAAACAAGTAGAATGCTCTACTATTTAGTGAAAAGATCAACATCTAGACAGATAGGAAGGAAAATACCTTATGGCTTCTTCCCAGCAACCAACCCTTTATAAAGCATCGTCATTGCAAAGTAAGTAAAACACAAATCAGAGTTTAGAAGGTCAGTCAGAAAGGGTGGACTCAATCACAATATATTTACACACAGAAATCTCATTTCCTGATCTTACACTTATTCCAAAGAAGAAACAAATTTACATAAGTAGTTCCAAAACATACTAGCTTATTTGGAGAAAACAAACGTTTTGTTAGCTTATCTAGAAATAGCCTTTAAATCAGAATTTTCATATAACGACCATCACATTTCAGAAGTTTTTGATAAAGATGTTGGATTGTAGAGCCTGGATGCTCTACTAACAAAAAGAGGCAAATTTGAAAGTGTGTTTATCTCTAGTTTCAGCATTGTGAATCTGAAAAATGGTGTTTAGGTCCCTAGCCCAGTTGGCAACTCTTTCAGTTTTTGTCCTGGAAGCATATAGTTATATTTTTGTCCCGTTTCATAATCAACCACTTAGAGAAAAGCAAAGTCATAAAAGTGTCATAAAAAAAATACTAAAGGGAAGAGGTGGATGTCAATATCCAGCGATAAGCATGTATTTATCTACATTTAGTTTCTTTTAAACGTTTTTAGAACTGTAACAGATGGTTATATTCATAAGCTTGAGTAAGAATACGACTGCCTCCAAGTTCTGAAATAAATGCATATATGCCCTCAAAATACTGTACACATCACCTACCCTCCCTTTAGGAGAAACTGAAGTTAATTAAGATTTCCCTGGATATTTTAAAATAAAAGTAAATAATAAAAAAGGAACTGAACTAAAGACATATTCTGAAAAAAAAAATCAACTAAAGTACACAGTTTGACTCTGTTGTTGCTTTAGCCCGTGTTTGATGTATAGAGAGGCTCACGCAGTGAGTTGCATTGAGGGGACTTTCCTCTTACAGTTCAAATGCAGGGAACCTGGCTTTTGTGGGCACTAGAAGGTCAGCCAAGAAATGAATTGTTCCAGCCGTTCCTTCAAAGAGGGAGAAGGGGGTGTCTGGTGTTCTGCATCTGTGTTCTCCATAATCTAAGCACCATTCAGCGAACTCACAGGCCCTGTACAGGTGCCTTGCGTCCTGTGAGGTTGTACAGCGACAGGAAGGCGTAGGCATCGCCTACAGCGCCGTGGCACAGCCTGTACCCCTTCTTCAGCGAGCCACACTGCCAGATCACATCAGTACACAGATAGGCATCATTGAGAGACTGTTCCTCTTTGAACACCTTATAGGCCTGAATGAGCATGTACACGACTCCAGGAGAACCGTGGCACCAGTGGACTAGCAGGTCCCGAGTAATGTCCACACGAGGAGGACATTGCCGGAAGGGAATTTCAGCTGGCAGACGTAGTCTCCACTGGGCTTGACCAAACTGTCACTTCCCATGGCTTACTTGAAGGCTGGGCTGCCTCAGGTGGTCATAAATTCCTGGCAGGCCATGAGCAGCCCCGACATGGTATTCTTGGTACCATTCATACACCAGCGGAGTCTTTCTAGCTAGGTCTTCTCCAGAGGTTAAGACTGTTTCACGAATCTGCTGAATATGGCTTTGAGGAATCTTTTCCACTCCAGAGTTCTTCTTCACAAAGAGAAGAGCATAGATATAGCCCATTGGACCATAGAGCATTTCATTTGGAGCATATGGGGATCAGGCTTATTTAGGTGAATTAGCTGGGTGATGCAGTCTTCTGCCCGCTTCTCATTGTTCACCTTGTGATGCACCACAGCGGCCACTGCCAGGGGGCCCCTATCCTCGCAAGAGGAAGGTGATGGAATGCTTGGTCAGATAATTCAGACTTTGCCTTACATAGCCATGTGCCACCTGTAGGTAGGTAGGGTCCCCAAACACATCCTAGAGGTGTAAGTAAAGCACAGCAATACCTGCCCAGTCAGTGTAAACTGTGCTATCCCGAGTGTCTGCCGACTTTAGGCTTCTCTCCATTCGCTGAAGAAGCTCTCGAATCTTATTGTTCAGGAGTTGTGAGAATTCAGTAGTCATCCCAGCAGAATCAGAGTAGCCTTCAGCCAGGGATTTGTTATAATCGCATAAGGATTCGGGGAGGCCCTTTGCGCCATGGTGCCAGAAACGAGCCCCGCGGCCTCGGGACAAAACGAGAAGCGACGCTTTCACCTGTCCTGTGTTCTTGTAACCCTACTGCTTGTACCCACCACCCTGTCCTCCAAACCTATCTATTAGTTGCGACTATATTTTTGTTCTTGTCCTCCAAAACCCTTGGACTTTTAATAAACCTTCTTTGATTGATCACAATCAAATTTATGCTTGGCTCTTCTCAGATTAGATGATATGGAAAACCAAGGTGTGTATGTTTCTCTTTTCTCACAGGCTATTTTACATATGAAATTTTAATTTGGTTTAAAAATAATTCCTTAAGTAATCTCCCGTTAATGTCTAATAAAATTTAAAAATTTCAAATCCAAGATATAATCCTTTTCCTGTAACTCAGTCAGTTGAGTTTACGCTGATACCCATACTTTCTGTCAGGATCTGCTTCTTGTCCTTCTCTCCGTACCTGCCTTATCTTGGATTCCCCAAGAGGACCAGTTTTCACATTTCTCTATTGACCTGAGACATTTTCTTTACAGTGATGTTTTTCAAACTGTTATTGGTAAAGGACTAGTTTTTTGCTCTTTTAAAAAAGTTTTCCAGTCCACCGTGGACCAAAACTTCTGTAAATTACGATAAAATTAACTATTAGGGAAATGAAAGGCCTCCCCTTACAAAAAAAATACACGGTACAGGATCCCTGATCATGGGCCTAGATGTCACGCAATGTCAAATTATCATAGTTTCTAGATGCTCAGTCTTACCTTCTCTGCTTATTTTGTGGCAGACTGGCTTGCCCTGGGAACCACACTCAGAGTAGCACTGCCAGAGAGCAGTGGTTCTCAGGTGTTTTGGTCCCAGAACCCCTTTTACTCTTAAAATTTGAGGATTCTAAATGCTTTTGTTTACATAGGTTATATCTATTACTGTTTATGTTAATTTAGAAATTAAAGCTGAGAAAAATTTTAAATATTTACCAATTCATTTTTAAAAAGCTACTGTAATATTATTAATTCTGTTTTTATGAAAAATACTTTCTCAAGCAAAAAAATTGAGAATGGTATTTTTACATCTTTGCAAATCTCTTTAATGACTGACTTAACTGAAGACACTAGATTCTCGTATCTGCTTCCACATTCAGTCTGTTATGGTTTGTTGTTTCGGTTGAAGAAAATGAAGATAATCTGGCCTCACACAGATGTGTAGTTGGAAAAGGGAAGAGTATTTTAATAATAGCCTTTTCAGGTAATTGTGGGTATATTTCTTTGATATTGCCCCAAAACTCAGCAAGTGGTGGGGTAGTTGCAATATGGAATCTGAAATCCTATCAATAAACTTTTTGTACTCGGTTTCTGTCTTGCACTTTGAATGGATCGTTTGCCTTTCATGACTTTGTAACTTCATACATTGGCCATTTTAAAAATATTGCATGCATATCTTCCAAATGTTGACACATTCCTTTACAGATATTTTTAAAATCACATTCGTTGTCACCACTTACTTCATCAGAAAATTCTTAGATTATTTGGAAATTGGAAGACTCATAGGGGCAGATACTAGTTTTCCAATATTTTGATTTTTCTTGGAAGATCAAATTTTATTATTGGCAACAAATACTATCAGCTGTTTTCCTTGAAGTGACAAACTTGCTTGTTCATTTTTGAGAACATACCTGCCAAATTCTCAAGTTCAAATAACCATAGTTTTTCTCTTAGTCATGTTCCATGAAGAATTGGCCAGTTCACCGTGCAGTTCAATCACAGAAGTACTTTCCCTCAAGGCAGTCTTCATACTTGCAGCACGCAGAAGTGCTTTATGCACCCTTCCCATTTTGTCACAAGGAATACTAGAAAGACATGTGTTCAAGGGTTGAGATTTAGTAAAAGTAATTTTTACTGCTTCATCAAGGACATTAAGTAAAACTGGCTTTTTTGTTTGTTTGTTTGTTAACTGCCAGCATATGGCTGTGAAGGATACGGCACTAGTATAATTTGTTGTCATCACTGCCTTTATCTGTGCTCAGATGCCAGCAGTCTGACCCACCATTGCTTTTGCTGTATTAAGTGCAAATGCCAACATCATGAAAAAGACAACATCTTGGTGTTATTGTGAAGATGGTTTTGACCTTGCAGGATCCCTGGGAGAGTCTCAGTAGCCTGTCCTCCCCTTACCACCCCCAGGTCTGTGCGCCACACGTTTATGTCATTAGAAAAGCAGTTTGACCAGCACTTGGCTTTTGAAAGTCCAAGAAAATATGTTACGCATTTTTTTGAAGGAAAAATTATTCATTTATACCCAGATTTGTTTGTAAAAAGGTTTGAGGCCAGTAAAAATAAATTGTGTAACCAAGGTAACAAATCTGACAATTAGCAGAATTTCTGATTTTTTTTTTTCTCTTAAAACTTGCTGTACTAAGTTTAATCGTTTGGGGTGATTTTTACAGTAACAATTAGTGTGTTATTGGTAGATGTTGGATTACATCTTTGGACAATCCAAAAATTACACGTTTTAATAGGAGTAAACTAGGGAACCTGGCTTAGGTGCACATTTTTGGCAAAGTATATGTGGCTGCTTATGCTCTGAAATGGCTAATAAGAATTTTTACTTACAGGTGCCCGGGAATATCACGTTCAATTTTTTAGCAACCAGCCAGAGAGGGCGTGGGTTCACGAAAAGCGGGTCCGAGAGTACAAAGGTCACAAACAGTATGAAGAACTACTGGCCGAGGCGACCAGACAAGCCAGCAATCACTCTGAGAAACAGAAGGTGACTGATGACATAGGAACATGGTCAAATTGAATGTGGACTGTAAAGGACTTAATAATTTAGTAGAGCTTTTCATACTTGAATTCAGGCAATTAGAATGACTTATTTTAGTCCTCTAAGTTCAATTTTAATAATTCATTGTAAGTGTGTCAGTAAATTTTATATGTCATATAAACAACATTATATAGTCCTACTGAAAACTTTATCTGCTTAATACAATTTTGGATTCTATTTTGAATTGAATTCAAATGTACGTAGTCAAGTAGATGCTAGTGAAATGTGGATTTTGACAGAGATTTTTATGTTTTTTCCTATTTCAGCATTTCCCCCTAATTTCCCTTTATTCTTATTTAGCAAAATTGTTTTATGAAAGTAAGGTTTAAAAAATATTTAGTACTTACTCTGAGACAGGCACTGTTTTTAAGCATTTTATGTATGTATTAATCCATTTAATCTTCATTACAACTTCGGTGAGGTAGATACTATTATTCCTATTTCTGCAGATGAAGAAATTGAGGCACAGAAAGCTTAAGTAGCGGGTTCAACCAAGGTCACACTAGTGATGGAACCAAAGATGTTTGTTGTGGTGGTGGACATACTAGAATTTTGACATGAACTCTTGATAATCTGTCTGGTCGAGATTTTTAAACTCAACTAATTTACTGTGGGCCTCTGGTGATTCAGAACTTTGTCATATTTTCACTCTAAGCTAAATATTTTCACAGAGGATTTTGATTACTTTTATCAAACTTAACACTTCACAGATTTAAATAACAGTGTTTGACATATACTGTACCGTCTCCTTGTTTCATTAGCTAATTTCTGGCTACCTCAGTCTAACCCCCTGGATAATTCCTAATTGCTTTGCTCATCTCACATACCTTTTTTTTTGGCGGTACACGGGCCTCTCACTGCTGTGGCCTCTCCCGTTGCGGAGCACAGGCTCCGGACGCGCAGGCTCAACGGCCATGGCTCACGGGCCCAGCCGCTCCGCGGCATGTGGGATCTTCCCGGACCGGGGCACGAACCCGTGTCCCCTGCATCGGCAGGCGGACTCTCAACCACTGCGCCACCAGGGAAGCCCTCACATACCTTTATTCAAAATTTTCTTACCTGTTTTGCCAATCCGAAGTCTTCTGATCAGGACTCTGGAAACTGTGATGCAGGTTTATTTTTCCTCTCATACAATCCTGTTTTCTTGTGTTGTATCCATTTCCACGTGTTCCTCGGGGCTCTCCTTTCTCTGCATTCTTCCCCTGTTTGCATTCTGGCACAGGCTGGCCGCTCAGCTCCAAATGCTGGCTCTGTGCCACTTACTTAGCTTTGCTGTGGTCTGGGTGGCACCCCTGAGCTTTAGGGTGTCGTCTTTAATGTTAGTGTTTTATTGGCCCCTGAAAGTAATCCTTTCTGTAATCTTTCTTCTCTCTGCCATCATCACTGCCAGCTTTTTAGGAATGTGACATGAGGAGGACGACTCCCTCTTGGAGGGACTTGTCCAGCAGAGTGGGCGACAAACAAGGGTTTACTGTAAAAGAGTGGACCTGCATGTCCTCGATAGCAGCGCTGATTCATCAAAGTCATGGAGTTAGAACATTTCCCTTGTTTGACTGAAGACCCTGAAGATGTTTGTGCATACCTGGAAAGATGATAAGACCACATGGGAAATACGTGTTGGTTTAACTGTCCCTGTTAGATTAAAGCGTGTTCCATAATGCCTGTATCTTTCTTTACAGATTCGGAAACCCCGGCCTCAGAGAGAACGTGCTCAGTGGGATATCGGCATTGCCCACGCCGAGAAAGCGTTGAAAATGACCCGGGAGGAAAGAATCGAACAGTATACTTTTATCTACATTGATAAACAGCCTGAGGAGGCTTTATCCCAAGCAAAAAAGAATGTTGCCTCCAAGGCTGAAGTTAAAAAAACCCGAAGGCCAAGATCGGTGCTGAATGCTCAGCCAGAACAGACCAGTGCAGGCGAGGCGGCCTCCTCACTATCAGGTACTGAAATTCGGAGACACAGCCAGAGGCGGCACACGAGTGTGGAAGAGGACGAACCACCTCCCGTTAAAGTAGCCTGGAAAACGGCAGCTGCGAGGAAATCCTTACCAGCTTCCATCACAATGCACAAAGGGAGCCTGGATTTGCAGAAGTGTAACATGTCTCCAGTTGTGAAAATTGAACAAGTGTTTGCTCTTCAGAATGCTACAGGAGATGGGAAATTTATCGATCAGTTTGTTTATTCAACGAAGGTACCTCCTTTTTTCATGGGTTTTTTGGGGGGGACCTAGGTATCTAGTAAGTAGTCAACCTTGGCATTTAAAAAAACCCCAAACAACACAAGGTCATAATTTGAATACCCTTTGTATTCACTGCACTTGAAATGTACAGTCAGTTTACTCTGTTTAAGATGGGGGCAAAAAAGACATAGGCAAAAAAGCTTTGTTTTTCTTCTTTTTTTTTCTCTCTTTTGTAATATCCCCATCTGTACTAGATTAATCTTGAGCTGTGCAGCCAAAATTGAGCTGAGCTCCCTAAAATCATGGAAAAAAACTGGGCACTTTGCCTGTTTCTGGTTTGTGTGGTTAGTTTTTCTTAGTTGCAAAGTATGCTTCTTATTAAATCGTTTCTGTCAGTTATCTGAATTAACCATTGTAATCATTATACCTGTTGCGCTGTTTGGTTGCACCAGCGATTTTGTTTGGCTCATGTTGACCTGGGATAGCTAATACATTTTAGAAAAATACCAGAACTGTGTTTGTTCTGTCACAATGAACTGTGGTGACAGCTTGTGTAACAGGGTGAAAGTAGCCTCTTCAAACGGAATGCCTCCCTCGACAGCCCTGGGCCTCCATTTAGGGCACTTACACTTTAGCTCGAACACTTTAAAACTCTTTTACAACATTTGTAATTTCTATTCCGTGTATCTCTTCACTACCCTCCCAGCCGACACCACAACTGTGGGCTCGTGAATCCAAATGTAGTGGCACCTCATGGATGTGTGCTATTTTTAAAGAATTCTGTGCTTATTTCCTAACGTTGTCATATGCACATTAAAATAAATATAGGTACGCCTCATCAGTGATATATTTTCCTAAAGAAAAGCATAAGCGTCCTCCGTTAACCTGTTTCTGCCTATAGGTTCAACTGATTTCAGTAAGGCGAAGCTCCTTGGAAAAAACTTAAGTTACAGTCCCCACTTGGTTCTGTTGACAGCTTTGACTAGCAAGTAAATACTTTGCATCTTTTTCGAATGCAAATTGGCTTCTTTCTTGGAGCTGGTTTTTATCTGCTTTTGGATGCACAAATCAAACTTTGTCACACACACACACACACCCCCCGCCCGCCAAAGAGTGCTATTTAAATCAAATTTGAGATAAAACTGACCTTTTAAAAATGAAAGCTTTAAAAATACATATACTCGGGCTTCCCTGGTGGCGCAGTGGTTGAGAGTCCGCCTGCCGATGCAGGGGACAGGGGTTCATGCCCCGGTCCGGGAAGATCCCACATGCCGCGGAGCGGCTGGGCCTGTGAGCCATGGCCGCTGAGCCTGCGTGTCCGGAGCCTGTGCTCCGCAACGGGAGAGGCCACAACAGTGAGAGGCCCACGTAACGCAAAAAAAAAAAAAAAAAAAAAAATACATATACTCTATTTATAAATCACTCCTTTATTTCACTGCATTAAAAATACCTAAAATGAGACAGAACTGTAATTGTCCCTGCCTTCTCTCTGCTCCAAATTGCTTATGGGGTGCACATTTTCGTCATACTTCTGTAATCTAAGGATATCCTTGTCTTTCAAAGACGTGTTGAGATTTTTATCTGTAGTAGGGTACTTTACCACATGAAAATGACTATAGTTCTCTTACTGTGATATGGGTAAAGGGGGAGACTATTCAGACCAGAAAATATTTTGGTTTTGACAGAAAATTAGATGATACAGGTTTATTTTTTAGTGATATTCATCATCTGGACTTAGAAAACAGGTTTTTTTCCCCATATAGTCTCATTGTACATTTTAGCATACATTCTGATGACTTAATAAAATTGTTCTGATAATGGCTAAGATAATAAATTAACTGCAATCCAAGACCATATAAAATCCAAGCACATTATGATGGTCTTAAGGCATCTTTATAAGCCAATGATGCCATTTGCCTGGTAATCACCTGTTTTTTAATTTGCCTTATTTTGAAGGGAATTGGTAACAAAACAGAAATAAGTGTCAGGGGACAAGACAGACTTATAATTTCTACACCAAACCAGAGGAATGAAAAGGCAACTCAGAATATGTCATCTCCTGAAACAACATCTGGTCCTGCAGGTGGGTATGAATGTAGAGTACATTTCCATTTGAGTTCTTGGTTCTGCTTGACTGTCACATGGCAGCTTTGTTCCTAAGAAACCTTTAGTTATCAAAATCAAATTATATTTTAAAAATGAAATTGTAAAAGCAATTATTTCAATAGGAAAGAATGGTTTAGGGGCCAGAGAGCTTTACTGATAGTAATAGTAATAGTTATTTTTCCTACAGGAATTTCAATAATGGGATTCTATAATGAAAAGACTATAGTTATACAGTCTGTACATATCTGCACCATTTGATGACCTCTCTGCATGAGAATAACAGCTTTAGTTTTCCAGCACTATTAACACACTTTTACTGTTTCCTCCTTTATCCCCTATTGGACACAACTTGGTAGACGCCCACACTCTTTCCATTATTCTTAGGTGTGCTAGATGTCAGCAGTTGAGGGGCTCGGGCCTGGCTCTCTTATAATCTTCTCTGATTAACAGATACCATGAGTTGAAAATCAAGCTACATTATTGTCGCTCAAAGAAGAAATGCCTGTATTTAGTAAGATCATACCTTTGGAATAGGCAAAGTAATTTTCATTAAGAGATTGACTAAGGATCTTATAGAAGCTTAATTGAGTGTCTGGTGGGTTTGGTTTATATAACAGTATTACTGCTGCATACAGCTGTCAAGAAAAGAGTTAGATACCAACCAACTTGGTCATTTGAAACCTTAGGAGGAAGGAGTTTGTTTCAATTTGTTCTTTAAAAATATTTTTTGGAACCTAAGAAGTGACCAAATAATTTTCTAGAAGGATTAAAGTCTTAAGACCCAAGGTAGTAATCTTGGATCAGTAGTAACTCAGGCAAGCCTGTAATTGAGTGGCACTAAGGGGTAAGTATTTTTGTAAGGGAAATTTTGAGTAAGATTCTTCTTATTATAAAAGCTAAATAAAAACAATCATTATTCAGGAAAGTTCATTGTTCAGGAAAGAACTTGCAGCCCTTTATTTTCAAGAAAGGGCCGCAGGATAGGGAGAGGTGTTGCCATGTATGGGACAGGGCATAGTAAATAGAATGCCTTTATTCAACAATGAGTTGGGAAAGGAAGCTGCAGTAAAGTAAGGAGGGAGTAGCGAAGTCCAGAACCAGATTTGCAACTTGTATCACTTCAAAATACTGTATAAAAAATGAAATTATAACGAAGCAATGAACAATGGACTTAGAAGATTTTGCATTAATTAGCCATAATTGAACATGTTTGGTACCTTCTTGGATCCCACAAGACTCTTTTGGCCTCAGTACTCTGTAGTTAGGCCTATCAGTTTTGTCTTCTTTCTTTACACTAAACTGTTAGTAATTTGTCTGAATGTAAGTGTGATATTTAGACTAGGAGGATCATTATTTAAACATCTGCATTCTCTGAACTAGGGAGAAAGTAAGTTCTTCATAGGATATTAGATTGGTCTTAAATATTAAACTTTTACTTTTATTTGTTTTTTTTTTGTTTTTTTTTTTTTTGCGGTACGCAGGCCTCTCACTGTTGTGGCCTCTCCCGTTGCGGAGCACAGGCTCCGGACGCGCAGGCTCAGCAGCCATGGCTCACGGGCCCAGCCGCTCCGCGGCATGTGGGAACCTCCCGGACCGGGGCATGAACCTGAGTCCCTTGCATCGGCAGGCAGACTCTCAACCACTGCGCCACCAGGGAAGCCCTAAACTTTTACTTTTAATGGAGATTGTTTTTTCTGCCCCTCAGCTACTGAACATTTTATCTTCATGTAGTCTTTTCATTTCAATTTAAGTTCTGCTGTGGATTTCCTTCTTTTCCTTCTTTTTTTTTTTTTTTTTCCTAGTGAAAGCTAAAGGTGGAAGGTTATAATTCTTTATATCAAGAAAAAGCCCAGTTCCTTCCTCAGGCAGACGTAGTGTAATGAGATTGTAAATTAATGTTGCAGCCTTAATTTAGGGATGAGCGCTCTAAAGCTTTGACCTTGGTTTAAATTTGGTTACCAGCTGTAGTTGATAAGCATATTTTATCTTTTTACATGACCATTTTGTTCCTTGTGAAAATAACTTCAGTAGTTGAAAAGTCAGAAAAGAGACCCGATCTCCCTTCAGAAACCAATTGCACCATTATCTCATTTGGTGTAAACTACTCATGGGGAATTCTCCAGCCTTTTCTTAGTAAATTTAGGTGCTACACAGGATGTGTGGCACTGCTACATTTCTGTGGTTTGAGGCGTTGTGTCTGCATTTCTACCAGATTTCTAAGCTATTTTCCAAATCCAGAGATGCTCACTTCTCCTCTCTTAGAACATAAACATAATACTTTTTAGTGTCTTTAAATGTAGTAGAATGTATATGTTCTTCGGGTAGCTTTCAGAATAATTTTAAGGAGTCACCACATTGCCTTATCTTTATAAGACAATAGAGCAAATATCATTTGCCCTTGCTAGAACAATTTTGTTGTTGTTCTCAAAACAAAGTTTTTTGTTTGTTTGTTTTACGTAGTTCTATTTTCATTTTCCTCTTCCCTGGTAGGTCTTGAGTATTGATGACTATACTGAAATACGGATCTCTGGGATACTCAGGTGTCTGTGAGGGTAGGATACCTGTTGTCTTAGTTAGCATTTTCATCATTGTAAGGAAAAGAGTGAGAGTAAAGGACACCTTCATTTTGTGACTTCTCTGATGGAAATTAATTAAGCACAGCTCAGAAACAATACATTATCACCAAACTACCTACTCCTTCCCCCCCAAAAATAGTGGGATCCTTCTTTGTTTTGGCTTTGAACAAAGATGAGGAAAGCCCTTTCCACCTAGACAAGAACAATGAAACCAGAAAATTTACAGGTGACATGGAACACTTCATTGAGGTAGCTTCTGCAAGGTGATTATTATCTAGCAAGGACCGTTTAGGTGGTCCAAGCACTGAAAAGATGGAGAACAGCTGTGCTGAAGGTATCATTCCTTCTTAGGGTCACAGAATGAATCATTCTGTGATTCATTCCTGACTTAGTGTTTCTTCACATTGCAGCCTTCAATCTTAAGTTTTATCCTTTCCAAAATGGGGTCCATGTGAGTTTTCTTTCAAAGAATTTTACTGTTTAAAAATCTTCATAGTTTCTTTTTTTCACCATTTAATATTAAATAGCTTGATAATTTGTTTCAACTAGTTTTCCGTGACTAATTATTTCTAAATTATACAAGTCCCTAGATAGTCAAATTAATGATTCCGTTTTAGTCCCATTTTTGTGCCTTTCCTGCTTTTTTCCCTTTGGCTGTTAATGATATAACAATAGCAAAACCAGCACCTAGCACTGTTAAGCATTTTACGTGTAGAATTAATTTATTTGTTAAAATGCAAAATATGTAGTACCAATTGAATTTTGAACCATTACTTCCTAATGTCAGCTGAGAATAAAATCATTTTCATCCATCCCCTCAGTCCCTTCATCCCTTCAATTATTATTACCTAAATGTGTTTATCTGCTGTTTTGGTTTGACTTTACAACTTCTAAAAATCCAATCCCTCTTTATCTGTATAGTTCAGAGTGCGTTATGACTCCTAGTCTCAACCCATCAGCTTTTACAATTTGATCTATACAATTTTTTTAATGTACTCCCAAGTGTTTAATAGTTTTTTAATGAGTTATCGTTAAAGGACCAAAAATAATGGATAAGAAAAGGAAGGAATTTGGTCAGATCTTAATTACTTGAATGTCAGTTAGTCAAGTGAGGTTTTATTGTTTGTTCGTTTGTATTATCTTTTAGGCTCAGTAGAAAAGAAGCAACAGAGAAGATCCATTAGAACCCGTTCCGAATCAGAGAAATCCACTGAGGTCGTGCCAAAGAAGAAGATCAAAAAGGAGCAGGTTGGCTTCCCACATGTAGAGGGTTAACCGTCGTATTTGTGAGTGTTGTGACTTATGCTGGTGTCTTAAAAGAAAGAGAGACTCCCCCCACACTGGCTTTCCTTTCCGGACTACCTAATGCTTCTGTCCTGGTGAATCCCAGTGCCCAGTCCTGATACAACCATCCCTGTGATGCTGCTTCAAGCATTTTCACAGAAAACAATCAGGCTTCAGGAGATGGGAAGCCAGTGGTACAAGACTTTTAAAGAATTCCTCACATTGATTTTGACATTTCAGTTACGAGCAAAATGATTTCATGTTTTCGTGATTTTTATTTGGAACCATCATTGAGTTCCCTTTTTTTTTTAATTTTAATTTTTGGTTTAAGCTGCTGGTATATATTATTTTTATTTTTTAAACAGACCAAATTAATTTACCTATAAGAGTTTTATTTAAGAAAGATAATCATAGATGATCTGGTTTTTCTGTTGGTATCACAGATTTTTTGGAATGTTATTTTCCCAGTGGAATGGCACTCACCTGTTACTGGGTTATCAGATACACACTATTTACATAAAAAAAAAGGAGGGGCATTTTGACTGAAGGGTATTCAGCCAGTGTAATCAATACAGCAATAGGCATATTAAATTACCTTTTCAAAGAAATTTTTGGAAATCGTTAACTTCTTTAACTTAAATTCACAGTCAGAATTTTTAATTTGTTAAAGTGAAAGAATATCCAGTTTTATACCCAGACAGCTGCTACTAAACAAAAAGAATTGTGAATAGTATTAGTTCCAATAAGCTTTATATTTTTAAAACCACTTAAATATGGAAGAATGTGAAGTTTTCTATTTAAATTATTTCCTTCAGAGTTTTAAACTTCCAAACTTAAGAGGTGATTTTGTGGGTACTCTGTGGTATCATCAGATATGTAAAACAGTTTTCCCAGAAATATTTAACAAAAATTTAAATAATATACTAATTTGTCATTCATTTATCATAATTAGCTTTCATACTTAGGAAATTATATTCCAAAAAATCTTTCTAACCTCTTACAGATCTCCAGTATTCCTTCACAAAATGAAGTTGTAATTTTGCCAGCTGGTTCCCAAATTCAGTCTGTGACCAGTCAGTCTAAAATTAATAAGGAGAATGAGTACAAAAAATGGGACGGATTGTTAATGCCACTGTGTTTATAGTTAGTAGTAAAACAATACCAGTGATTGTTTAGAAGATTTTATATTTGTATTACTAATTGTATCTTATAAAAGTACTTCTGTTGTATGTTTTTTTTACTTGTTGTAAAAAAAAATAAAAAATTTTTTAAAAAGCTTAGAATAATCCTTAAATATTTACAAAATGTGTTGCAACATGCATATTTCACCACTCAGAGAAACATAAAATCCAATTCATAGCTTAAGCAGGAACTCCTTCAAACGGCATCCTTTCTTTAATTCCAACGGTTCAATCCTCAAATTACCACGTGTTTTACATAAACATTGGCAGAATAACTTCTGATCTCGCTCTCCTAATGTAGGATCAAGACACTGTTCATAAGACACTCAAGAAAGTGCTTTTGCAATATCACAAACTTATTTTCTTAAGTTTGTACTAGCAGCAAAAGTATTGAGCTTCCAGCTGTATGGAGCCCTGTAGCACTCTCTACAGAGAGGGTCCTGATTCCCAGCAACTTAGATGTGAGTGCAGGCGCGGAAGGGTCTTAAAGTGGCGTGAGTTACATTAACCTGAGTATCATAGTAAGTAAAAATTTATCCTAACGTCTTTGGGGCGGGAGGGGTTTATAGCAACATCGGGACTGGTTGCAGAAACAACCCCTCTCCTGCCTCCCAGACACTGAGGAAAGTATTTGTGTTCTTTTCATATACCAAGGGAATGGTGGGAAAGGTCATTGCTCAAAAGCATGTGGCTGTGTGTTGTCACTTGGCATCCAGCACAGGCAGTTAGGATTTAAACCCTCCCTGACCCTGAGACAGAGAACTTTACCAGAAAATGGGACCGAGTCCAGATTTCAGATACATTAATCGCTCATCATTACTTAGATTGATCGAAGTATTACTTTTTTCCCTCTGTTTATTAAGTGAAAAACAATTCCCCATTAATGCTGTATTTTTCTGTCCAAACAGGTTGAAACAGTTCCTCAGGCTACAGTGAAGACTGGATTACAAAAAGGTGAGTTATTATAATGTTGCTCTGCATTTCCTTGATTAAAACCAATTTTAAAGAATTATTTGTACTTCATGTATTTTTGTGTGTCTCTGTAAATCACTTGTCGCTCTTCAGTCGATAATTTGTGTGAAATTGAAGTATTCCTGTGTTTGTGTGTGTGTGCGCGCATGCGTGCGTGTGTGTCTCTTAGAATTGATCTTACTCTGTGCCTCCATGTGAAAAGTCTTATTTGTTTTGGTAAATTGGAGAACACCACGTGTAGGCTTGATACTGTTTCCAGCTTTTCTCCATAAGATTCTGGGGTTTCACTGGTTTATAAACTAGGGATGTGACGAATCCACTTTTTTTGGTATTCGACTGAATACCGAATAGTAGCTATGTCAATAGTGGTCAAACATGGACTATGACAAATCAGACAAGACAACCTGATTGAAAAAAAAAATCTTGCCACGTTTATTTTTACAGTGCTGTAAAATCTTTTTGTAGATTAAAATGATTCGTAGCATATTTATGGCCATTATTTGATGACCTTATGCAGAATCTATTTGAGATATGCACAAAGTTTAAGAAACCTTAAACTTAAGTCTGTACTTTTCTGTGTGCAATTTGACTACAGTACAAACTCCATAGCATGATTCGTGCGTTTTTGGTGATGAGATCAGACTGTATTTAATACCTGTAGTTTACTCTGGGCAAATTGCATTATTTAAAAAAAAAAAAAAAAAAAAAACACCAGCCTCTCTGCATTCTCGGGGAGAAGTCTGCAGCGATGGTCTCCGTGGAGATCCTCAGCAGAACTGAACAGCCTCTCGGAGGGAACACTGCTTGGCGGAGCTCCAAGAAAAGACATCGCGATCGCTGCGAGATTAGGAGGCCTGATTGCGTTGTGTTTCCACCATTCCACAGGGTCGGCGGACCGGGGAGTGCAGGGCTCTGTCAGATTCAGTGACAGCTCCGTCTCCGCAGCGAGTGAGGAAACTGTGGACTGAGATTCCTGTACAATTTCATCCCAGAAACTCCAGACTTGTAGTCTCCATGCAAGATTTCTTTGTCGGCGGCTCGATAAACAGTTCCTTTGTTTTCAGTTTTGATTTTGCCAATCATCATTATTGGCATTTTCCTGCCTGATTTCTTTTTCAAGACTCTGAACAATTGCTTTAACATTCAAATGATTTTTTTTTCTTTTCTTTTTTTTTTTTTTTTTTTTGTCTGAGCTGGATGGGTACAGCTTAAATCATGGGTCCAGCCTAAAAACGACCATTTAACTTACACTGATCAATTTCAACATGGACTGTTTTTGGGTTTTTTTGGTTTTATTTTTATTTTTTTTAAATAAAGCGTCATTAATGCACATCTGCAGGGTTTTGCCAAACAGCCCAAACTGTATACATTACAATCATTAAAAGCTCTTATTTTTTTTAACATTAGTGCCGTTATCATGGAGAACAGCGTGGTGGCTGCCTTTGGCAGCCTGTCCTTTTTCTAGCATTTTCAGAAACTCATCGGAAATGGCGGTACCTGTGTTTCCCTTCGAAAGCCTCTCAGTACAGCACTCCTGTTCCTCTGTTAAAACTCCTTGTTAATCCAGTGATCTTTTAGGCCAAGGAAATATTTTGTGGTGGTGTTCTGGGTCCATACACCAGCAATGAAGGAGATAGATTTGTGTACTTGTGTTTTTTAATCAGCGTTAACACGGGCAGGCACCCTCATTTGTAGATGTAAGGAAACATTCAGTGAAAACCTTGTAGGATGGGATGTGATAACGAGGTTCCAGTAACCTGAGCAGTCTAACGAGGTCCACATCCTCCTCCACAGACCGTGGCCACACACCAAGTGCTGCTCCCGCTCAGCCTTTGCGGATCTTCATGGCCTCGGGAGACCTGTTTCTCCATGGTCTCTTCTGGACTGCACACTTCCACCATAGCTTGCTGGGCTGATCTAGATGTCTGTTTGTTGTATGGAAATTTTGGGGGAAAAAAAAAATCTAAAACACAAACTGTGGGTTGAAATATTAACCGTCTCCTTGGTTCCTTGGTATTCACCGTGCCTGATCTGCACATTTCATCGTGGCTGTTTCTGTATAGCCTATACTGCATTAGCCCAAGAGATTGTTGCTTTGTAACTTTTTGCACTATTGTTTTGGCTGGATTTGTATTACACACCGTTTTAAAAAAAAAATTCCACACTATTCTCTGCCTTTTTTTTTTTTTTTTTTTTCATATTTATTCCTTCCCTCACCAAGTCCACACAGAGGCCTCTCATCCAGCTCTTCGTGATTTGGCTGCACTTGAACATTGTCTGTTTACAGCCCTCAGCACTGTGCCTCCTAGATGGCATGACGTATGTAGCTGTGCTGCAGCACTTGTAATGGTCACAGTAAATGCCCTTCACCCAGCAAGTCTCAGATGAACAATTGTGAACATCCAGGATTTATCTGGGGGGCAATAATCAACTGAATTGCAAAATTCGGGGGAAAATGGCACTATCCGTGTACGAATCGAATACAAATCAAAGATTTGTCACATCCCTAATAAAAACAAGATGGAGGTGTCTCTGCGACCATATTTGTAAGCTACACAGTGTGTTGGGTTTTATGTCTTCCCCCTCCAAATTGAATGGTTCTTTGGATTGCTCCAAATCGATCAGCTGTCCTACAGTTTTGATAGAATTGGTTTTTAGGTTGGAACTTGGGCTCTGTTGCCCGAAAATAGCTTTAGAGCAGGAGCACGGAATGAAGTGTTTTAATAGAGCGGTTGTAAATTACATCACTCACCATCAGGAAGGTCAGAAGCTTATGAAATTTTGACTCATGACTTCAGTGTTACAAAGAGAGCTATGCTTTTTTTTCACACTACAGATGAGATTGGGGAAAGAAAATATTCTCCCACAAAAAAATTAAGACAAACTTTAAGTACTATTTTAGGATTAATTTCGGTGTGTTGTATTAAGGTGCCAGCGAGATTTCAGATTCCTGTAAACCTCTAAAGAAAAGGAGCCGCGCCTCAACTGATGTAGAAATGGCTAGTTCCACGTACAGAGACACGTCTGACTCCGATTCCAGAGGACTGAGTGACCTGCAGGTAAATATGTCCCAGGGCCTGGGCGCAGTGTTGTCTCGCTTTGCCAAACCAAGCAACCAAGTAATGGTTTTGCTTTGCCTGACTTTTTCGGCAAGAACAGGGAATTTTTTTTTAAACGCTAGTAGTAAAGAAATCATTTTGGTCATTTTGTAACTTACGGGTCTCTTTTTTTTTTTTTTTTTTTTTTTTTTGTGGTACGCGGGCCTCTCACTGTTGTGGCCTCTCCCGTTGCGGAGCACAGGCTCCGGATGCACAGGCTCAGCAGCCATGGCTCACGGGCCCAGCCGCTCCGCGGTATATGGGATCCTCCCAGACCGGGGCACGAACCCGTATCCCCTGCATCGGCAGGCGGACTCTCAACCACTGCGCCACCAGGGAGGCCCTTACGGGTCTCTTAATTTCGCTGATCTCTTACATAACAGGAGCGTAGTTTTTAAATTGTAACCGTTTCTCTCAAAACACCAGACATTGGGTATCCAGGGGTTTTAGAAAGAAAGGAGGAAGAGGTTGTGTGAAGGTTTCTTTGAGCAAGTCTTACTAGGATTTTCGTAGCACCTAATCTTGAGGAAACTTCTGTTTTTCTTAAAAATGTGTTCTGTTTTCCATGTAGGTAGGCTTTGGAAAGCAAGTCGATAGCCCTTCAGCTACTGCAGATGCAGATGTTTCTGATGTGCAGTCCGTGGATTCAAGTTTGTCAAGAAGAGGCACTGGAATGAGTAGGAAGGACACTGTGTGTCAGGTAGGCAGGCAACCTGTCCTGCAGCTTGAAACAAAGGCTGTAATATCCTGCCAGTCATACACTTCCCTCCTGTTGGAGAGGGTAGTATCTTTCTAAGTTATGATACTGCTTTCAAGCTACAGATCCAAAAGCCACTTCTGGCTCTTTTCTTCCCTTTCGGAGTTGGAATACTTATTATTCAGATGTAAGTGCCAGTCTTCATTGTGATACTACTCCCTTATTAATTGGAAGTAAATGGCAGATGGCTGACTTCAAAAACATCTTCTTAAATTGAAGTTGGTATTAAAGTTTTTAATGTATATTTACCCTTTTTGAAAAATACTGCTTTGCACTGTGAAGAAAAGTTAAAGTATGCAGATTCCAAAGAAGGAATCATAAAAGATCAAGTATGACTTTTAAACTTTATACATATTGGGTCTGGAAATAGTTATCTGGTTCAATGGTTCTCAAAGTGAGGGCCAAAGACCAGCAGCATTGGCATTGTCAGGATGCTTATTGGAAATGCAAATTCTCGAGCCCCACCCGAGACCCACTGAATCAGAAACTGTGGACACAGTAATCTGTGTCTTAACAGACCCCCCAGTGGTCCTGATGCCTGCTACAGTTTAAGAACAGCTGGGTTTTTTTTTTGCCATGTTACAGATCTGTGAAAGCTCTGGGGATTCTCTGATTCCTTGTGAGGGAGAGTGCTGCAAACACTTCCACCTGGAGTGCCTGGGATTGACATCATTCCCTGATGGAAAGTTCGTCTGCGTCGAATGTAAAACTGGTGAGCGTCCTGGTAGATGTGAGAAGATGGGGGTGAGGGTGGAGAAAGGGCAGTGCCCGCATCTCCCATGACATCACACTCTCTTACCATGTTTATGTAGCTCGTATCTCCTCTCCCATAGCTATTCCAACCAATTAAGACCATCCAGTGATTAGGCCTCCTGAGATCTAAAGAGCAGTTCGTAATATTATTGTCAGATTTCGTCCCTCTAGTGCCTTTACCGTAAAATCTGTCAAATCATCGAGATGTATTTATGTTTTATCCAAAGAGCTATACAAAGTTTGTAGAGTGAATTATTTTTCAGGTGGGCTTGAGATTTTTGTGCTCAATAAATTGGTTTTAAAATCCCTTGAGTTTATAGACCAGAATAAGTGTCCATGGGGATTGTATTTTTAGTGGAAAGATGGAACTATCAGAAATTGTTTTTAAAACATGGGGGTTTTGGAGTCACCATTTATTTCTTGTACTCCATGTATAGACTGCCACCTGTCAAAATAACTTACAGAGAAAGAAATATGTAAGTTCATATTTCTTCTCTCTGTAGCCATGATTCTAGTTAAGTCATGGAAAGCAGAAAATAGAATTGTTTAATTTGTACCAATAAGGTAAGTGAAAAGTCACCTGGAGATGGCCTGGTAGTGCTTCTAGGAACCATGTTCACATGTTTCTGTGGGTTTTGTTTTGGTTTTGCTGTGAGGAACTGTGAGCCAATTGGATGTCAAGTACGTACGATATGCTGACCTTGCCTTTGATACCTTATTATTTTCCTCCTCCTTTCCTCCCATTATTTGGATTCTCATAGATACTTATTTTATTCTTTTTTACTGTAGGCCTCCAAAACTCTTTTGTATATTCTAGATTCCATTAGAACACTAACTTTTTTTTAACCAAATACTTTCTAAATGCCAGGTGCTCTTAGTACTAAGCGTTTTATCTTCTTATCTCATTTGCTCCTCACTACATTACGAGATAGATACTATTATTTCCATTTTACAGAATGTGAAACTGAGGATTAGAGAGTTTGTTTTCCAACCTTGCCCAGAGTCACAAAGACACACATGGTGAAACTGGGGTTCAGGCCCAGGAGGCAGAGCTTGACCCCAGAGTCCTTGCCCTTTACCATTGCCTTCTGCCACCTTGACTCAGTCGGATGGGGATCATATATCACATATCCTGACCCCCCCCACACACACACACACTCACACTCACCTACATACACAGGCAAAAATTAAGCTACACAAGCTGTTTTAAACAAATAACTTGTATTTTTCCCTATGTAAAATATCATTTTATTTATCACATTTAGACTCTGCAGTAAAGCTTTTGAACAGTTTGCCAGCTGGCAGCCTCAGGGTCAGATTATCTGCACATTGTTTTATTTGGCCCTCAGAATGAGTTTTGAGTGTGTTAACATGGATCAGGCACATACTCCTTGTTCCCCACGTTCCCTACCAGACACTTTTTCTAAAACCCTGTCACTCAGTCATTGATGTAATCTGCCTGGCCCCATTAAGCCTGATAAATTACTGATAGGAAGGACCATGTATCTCAGTATTAAAACACTCTTAGGGCTTCTCTTCTAACTCTAGAATCCAGTAGAATTCTGCCAACAAAGGTTCGATATAATCTAACTGGGTACGCAACTAACAGAAAATTTAAGAAGGAAATTTGCTTTAAAAACAATTAAGTAGGGCTTCCCTGGTGGCGCAGTGGTTGAGAGTCCGCCTGCCGATGCAGGGGACACGGGTTCATGCCCCGGTCTGGGAAGATCCCACATGCCGCGGAGCGGCTGGGCCCGTGAGCCATGGCCATTGAGCCTGCGCGTCCGGAGCCTGTGCTCCGCAACGGGAGAGGCCACAACAGTGAGAGGCCCATGTAACGCAAAAAAAAAAAAAAAAAAAAAACAATTAAGTAGAACAAAGTTGGAGGACTCACACTTCCCGATTTCAAAATTTGCTACAAAGCTACAGTAATTAAAGCAGTGTGGTACTGGCATAAAGGCATATAAACCAATGGAATAGAATAGGGAGCCCAGAAATAAACTCATATATATGGTCAAATTATTTTTTAACAAGGGTGCAAACACTGTTCAATGGGGAAAGGATAGTCTTTTCAATAAATGGTGCTGGGAAAATTAGATCCACATGCAAAAGAAGTTGGACCCTTACCTTATACCATACACAAAAATTAATTCAAAATAGATCAAAAACCAAAACATAAGAACTGAAACTATAAAACTCTTAGAAGAAAACACCAAAAAACCCCAAATAACCCAATTCAAAATTGGGCAAAGGACTTGAAGAGACATTTCTCCAAAGAAATACACAAATGGCTAGTAAGACATGAAAAAATGTTCAACATCATTAGTAATCCAGGAAATGCAAATCAAAACCACAAAAGTAATTATTTTTTAAACTGTTTTTGATATATTTACTATTACATGAAAATCAGTTTGATACCAATGTGGTACACTACCAGCATATTAGGAGTGAAAACTCAGATTCTTCAAACCATTGTTTAAGATCATTTACGAAGTCTTCTTTTGTTTATCAAAAGATAAAACACTTCACGTGTAAAAAGTACGTATATAAGATAAGTTCTTATACTGCCACTTTCTGTTGTTTAAGACAAATGTGATTTCTGGAAAGAAAGCATTTTCATTTGCCCTTTTGTTTTTTTTTTGTTTTGTTTTGTTTTGTTTTTGTTTTGTTTTTTGTTTTGTTTGCGGTATGCGGGCCTCTCACTGTTGTAGCCCCTCCCGTTGTGGAGCAAGGCTCCGGATGCACAGGCTCAGCGGCCATGGCTCACGGGCCCAGCCGCTCCGTGGCATGTGGGATCTTCCCGGACCAGGGCACGAACCCGTGTCCCCTGCATAGGCAGGCAGACTCTCAACCACTGCGCCACCAGGGAAGCCCTGCCCTTTTGAATAAAATGTGTAACAGGCAATTTTACTTATTACTTTCTTATTCTAAAGGAAGACCATGTGCTAGTGAGGAGGGAGGGTAGTGGAAGCATGCCCATGCTGGAGCTCTAAACGTAAGTCTCACAGGGGGTTATAGCTCAGTCAGCTCTGTTAGTGTGATGGTACCACTAATTACAACAATTTTCATTTATATTAGACTTACTCTGATCATTATGCAAGGGAAACCCTATTTCATTTTTACATAGGGCAGTTTATGCCTTAGGTAAAGTCAAACCTTTTAAACTTTAAAATAATTTTCTTTTAATTTTTTAAATTTCTTATTTTTGTATGTTTTAAAAAATTTTATTTGTTTTATTTATTTATTTTTGGCTGCATTGGGTCTTTGTTGCTGCACACGGGCTTTCTCTAGTTGCAGCGAGCGGGGGCTACTCTTGGTTGTGGTGCGCGGGCTTCTCGTTGCGGTGGCTTCTCTTGTTGTGGAGCACGGGCTCTAGGCCCCCAGGCTTCAGTAGTTGCAGTGCACGGGCTCAGTAGCTGTGGCTCGTGGGCTCTAGAGCGCAGGCTCAGTAGTTGTGGCGCACGGGCTCAGCTGCTCCGTGGCATGTGGGATCTTCCCGGACCAGGGCTCAAACCCGTGTCCCCTGCATTGGCAGGCGGATTCTTAACCACTGCGCCACCAGGGAAGCCCTAAAAGTTATTTTAAAAACAGTACTATTGGACTTCCCTGGTGGCACAGTGGTTCAGAACCCACCTGCCAATGCAGGGGACACGGATTCGAGCCCTGGTCCGGGAAGATCCCACATGCCGCGGAGCAGCTGAGCCCGTGCGCCACAACTACTGAGCCTGCGCTCTAGAGCCCACGAGCCACAGCTACTGAAGCCTGCGCGCCTAGAGCCCGTGCTCCACAACAAGAGAAGCCACAGCAATGAGAAGCCCACGCACCACAACAAAGAGTAGCCCCCTCTCGCCGCAACTAAAGAAATCCTGCGTGCAGCAACAAAGACCCAATGCAGCCAAAAATAAATAAATAAATAAATTTATTAAAAAAACAAAACAAAACAGTACTATTGCTTTCAGATCTACCAATATGTTAAAATATAATTTGAAATTATATATATGCAACAGGACGTCAACAACAAAAATAACCCTGCTGTACTCTGTTTTATTTGTATAATGAAGCCAAAAAAAAAAATTGAGCATCACAGTTGTAAGTACTAATTTTAAAGAATTTTTATAATTCAGCCAATTTAACACTGCTCAACTTTATTTTATTTCTACAACAAAGCCAGTTAACAACAACAAAAATTTGAATATCACAGTTTTAAGTCCTGATTTTAAAGGAGCTTTATGACTTAGCCAATTTGTAATGGTTAGGTACTTCCAAAACCAAATATAACTTTCTGTAAAAAATCAAAACAAAAAACTATTCCTTGTATTTTTTGTCCTTCAGAATTTTTATAGCATCATAAGAAAAATGGGCAAAAGACTTGAACACTTCTCAAAAGATGATGTCCAAATAAATAGTCACTTATGATTTCCATATGTAACACAGACACAAAAGTAAAACGCTAATCCTAATTTTAAAAAGCAGATAATTACAGCTTTCAGTCATATGCGGTTGTAAACAGTGCTTCAGTCAACATCCTTTTATATGTACAAGTCTTCCCTCTAACACAGACAGCAAGGAGTATTATAGAATTTCTAGGCCACAGGAAGCCAGTGTATCCTTTTAGAATGGATACTGCCCTGTTGCCTTCTAAGACAGTTCCTTCCAACTTAAACTCCTACCAGCAGTACATAAGAGTGCCCGTTTCCCCACACCCAGATCAATGATCGGTATTATCAGACTCTAAGTTTTTTCCTATTTGATGAATTTTTAAAATGTTACTTGTGGTTTTAGTTAGTATTTATTTGATTACTAGTAAAGTTGAGCATTTTGGCATATGTTTATTGGCTATCTGTCTTTCTGCTTTCTGTCAATTTCCTGTTCATATTTGTTGCCCACTTTTATATTAGGCCGTTTCTATATTGATTTATAGTTCTTTATAAGTCTTCTTATCTTTTCTTGTATCTGTTACATATATTTTCTCCATATGTGAACTCTCTTTTCCCCCATGATTCTGCTTTATTTTGTATTGATTAATTGGTTAAAGTATAGTTGGTTTATAATATTATATTAGTTTCAGGTGTACAACATAATGATTCAATATAGATTATATTACTTTTAAAGTTGTTATAAAATATTGGCTATATTCCCTGCGCTGTACAATATACTCTTGTATCTTACCTATTTTATTATGTATAGTAGTTTGTACCTCTTAATCCCCTGCCCCTATCCTGCCCCTCCCCCCATTCCTCTCCCCACTGGTAACCATTAGTTTGTTCTCTGTATCTGTGAGACTGTTTTGTTATTTTCTTTTTTTTTTTTAAGATTTTATTTATTTATTTATTTTGGCTGGGTTGCATCTTCATTGCTGTGTGCAGGCTTTTCTCTAGGTGCGGTGAGCGGAGGCTACCCTTCGTTGTGGTGCGCGGGCTTCCCATTGTGGTGGCTTCTCTTGTTGCAGAGCACGGGCTTCAGTAGTTGTGGCACACGGGCTTAGTAGTTGTGGCTCGCAGGATCTAGACATGCAGGCTTCAGTAGTTGCAGCACGCAGGCTCAGTAGTTGTGGCTCGCGGGCTCTAGAGCGCAGGCTCAGTAGTTGTGGCGCACAGGCTTAGTTGTTCCGCGGCATGTGGGATCTTCCTGGACCAGGGCTCAAACCCGTGTCCCCTGCATTGGCCGGCGGATTCTTAACCACTGCGCCACCAGGGAAGTCCCTGTTTTGTTATTTTCATTAATTTGTTTTATTTTTTAGATTCTACATATAAGTGATAACATCATATGTGAACTCTTTATATAACAAAACGTAATCCTTTGTCATCCTTGTTGCATTTATTTTTCTACATCTGTTATTCACTTGTTCCTTTTTTTTTTTTTTTTTTTCTTTTCTATTCTAATTGTTTCTTTCTTAACATGTTTGGCAGTTGACCAGTGGAGCCACCTGGGCTCCACTGGTTGGAAGGTTTCTAGTGTTGGAAGGTTTCTAATTATAGTTTCAATTTCTTAAATAGATTATAGAACTGTTTTTTTTCTATTTAATATTTTTGTGCCAGTGTTGGTAAGTTCTGTTTTTCTAGGAATCTGTTATCTAAATTTTCAAATTTATTGGCAAAAATATAGTGATATCCCTTTATTATTTTTTAAACATCTGTAGGATTTGTAGTGATGTATCATTTTTCATTTCTGATGTTAACATTGTTGCTTTTTTTCCCTTTTTTTATCTGTTACTTGTTTCCAGGGATGTCAGTTTATTAACCTTTTTCAAAGAACCAACTTTTGGTTTTATTAATTCTCCCCAGTGTGTATTGACTTCACTTCCTTCTTGAAGAGTACATTCAGGGCTTCCCTGGTGGCGCAGTGGTTGAGAGTCTGCCTGCCGATGCAGGAGATGTGGGTTCGTGCCCCGGTCTGGGAAGATACCCCATGCCGCAGAGCGGCTGGGCCCGTGAGCCATGGCCGCTGAGCCTGCGCATCCGGAGCCTGTGCTCCGCAACGGGAGAGGCCACAGCAGTGAGAGGCCCACATACCGCAAAAAAAAAAAAAGAGTACATTCACTGGGCGTAGAATTCTGGCTTGGTGACAGTTTTCTTTCAGCCCTTACTGATAGCATCCCCTGTTTTCTGGCTTCCATCTTTCTCTTTCAGTCAGCGGTCTTGCTTCTTTGAAGGTAATTGTCTTTTTCTGTGGGTGATATTAATATTTTCTCTTTGTCCTTGATTTTCTACAGTTTGAATAAGATGTGTAGATATAACTTTCTGTTTTTATTAGGATTATGAGTTTTCATTTTATGTCTTGTTTTACAAATGGAAATTGTGATTATGTAATGGAATCTGCCTTTTTATTGGTAATTTCTTTATTCTATGTTGGGAAGACCTTGCCACTCTCAGCTGCCAGGTGTTGAAAATTCTGTTCTAGATTTTCTATGGAATTTCAGTATAAAATGAGAAGTGGAGATCTAAATTGTTTTTGGTGCTATATCCTCAAACTGACAATCAATTATTGTAGCAAATCAATTATTCTAGCAAGTTTTATTAAGTCATATTTTAATTTAACTATTTTCAGTGCCTTCTTTGTATGTTAAAAATCTTACATGCAATAGTAGAATCTTTGGGGATTAGCTCTTCGGTGTCAGTGACTGCTTCTATTTAAAAGGAATATGCTTTAATCAGATTTTATTTAATCTGTGTTCCTCACCAATTTTCCAGGAGAGCACCCGTGTTTTTCATGTAAAGTGTCTGGTACAGACGTGAAGCGTTGCTCTGTTGGTGCTTGTGGGAAATTTTACCATGAAGCCTGTGTCCGCAAATTCCCCACTGCCATCTTTGAATCAAAAGGATTCCGCTGTCCCCAGCACTGCTGCTCTGCCTGCTGTATGGAGAAAGATATCCACAAAGCAAGTAAAGGTAAAACAGAGCTAAGGAAGGGGACAGTTGTTTTTTTTGTAAGTTCAGTAGCAAACAGTAAGCACATTATTATAAAGAACATCAGGCATTCTCCCTCTGTTTATCTATAGCTATTACAGCTCAGCCACAATGGATAGTAAGATAAGTGGATTCTAGGTTCTAATTCAGACCATGGGAAGAAAATTCCATATGTTCAAAATTACCCTTGAAAATTCCTTAAACAGGTGCCATATTGGAGACCAGCATCTCTCCAGCACTGGCACAGACACATTTTTCTTTGAGTGACCTCTAGATGAGCACTGCATTTAGGGCCCAGACAGCATAGGAACAGCAGAGTCAAACTAGGGAAGAAAAAGATTTTTGTATTACTGTAACCAGCATCACACTGGATCCCAAAAGATCTCATTTTATATCAGCTGATTCTTTCTTACGTAGATTCCTTTTTGATTGTCTTTCAACAGGTCGCATGATGAGATGTTTGAGGTGCCCAGTAGCCTACCACTCTGGAGATGCTTGCATTGCTGCCGGCAGCATATTTGTGTCTTCCTACGTTCTCATCTGTAGTAATCATTCCAAACGGAGCAGTAACTCTTCCTCTGCTGTAAATGTAGGCTTTTGTTTCGTTTGTGCAAGAGGTGAGTGTCAGCCCTTTCTCTTTATGTCTTTCTGGGTTCATTGGTATATTTCCCCCATTAAAATCGAGTTTCAGTAACATCCCTGAGAGAGATGAACACTTCTAGTAACTCGTCCCTTTTATAACATTAAACACTCAAACTGTTAGAATATTAATTCTTCCATAAATTAAGCTAAAATCTACATCTGTTTAGTAACTTAGAGTTATAGATGATTCCTTAGTGTTCCTATTTGGAACATCAAAAGATTAATCTACAGTTGACCCTTGAACCACATGGGTTTGAACTGCGCAGATCCACTCTGTGCGCATTTTTCTCAGTGGCGTACTCTAGTACTACATGATCAAAGGTTGGTGGAATCCACAGGTGGGTCGGGGGGCGACTTAAAGTTACAGGGGATTCTAACTGCGTGGCGGTCCGCACCCCTGACTGCGGCATTGTTCAAGGGTCAGCTCTCTTCCCTTGTGCAAACAGTTCTTCTACTCAAAGTAGACTCTTCCCATGTCATATTCTTTAATCCAGAGTTTTCAACTAATTGAGATTTCACTTGGAAGGCAAGAAGAGCACATTTATTTTTTAATTGTTTATGTTGTATTTTATCATGTTTTGGTCTGGCATTGAGGAAGACCTGGTGGAATACCACCAAGGCAACATATGTAGTATATTAGTTAAGAGCCTAGAGTACAGGCTTTCTTACTTGCCAGCTGTTGATATTTAAGTCTGCCACTTAAGATTGATCACTTCAAAATAATATTGCGTCCCTGAGGGCGTCAGTGAACTTGAGTTCATAATAAATATAAAGTAGAACTTCTTCAGTTGAATGTGATACAGAGTACCCAACTTTACAGAGCGTCTCAGCTGTATTATAATAAAAGAATTTTTAGTGTTTAGTAAGCATTTTAGAAACCAACTAATATCCCCAAGTGCAGTTTTTTTTGTTTGTTTGTTTTTTTGTTTAATCATAAGTGCTAAGTTTTCTAAACTTCCCTTAGTGTGAAATATTTGAAAGGACTGTGTGGCATATCAGGCCTGTTAGATTATATTTAACCCATACTGAAAATGAAGTTTTGAATCGTGTTTTGTTTTTTATTTGTTTTTGGTTTTTTTGTTTTGTTTTTTAATTAATTTATCTTTTTTTATTATTATTTTTGGCCACTTCGGGTCGTCTTTGCTGCACGCACGGGCCTTCTCTAGTTGCAGCGAGCGAGGGCTGCTGTCCATTGCAGTGCACGGGCTTCTCATCATGGTGGCTTCTCTTGTTGCGGAGCATGGGCTCCAGGCATGCGGGCTTCAGTAGTTGTGGCACAGGGGCTCAGTAGTTGTGGCTCCTGGGCTCTAGAGCGCAGGCTCAGTAGTTGTGGAGCATGGGCTGAGTTGCTCTGCGGCATGTGGAATCTTCTTGGACCAGGGCTCGAACCCGTGTCCCCTGCACTGACAGGCGGATTCTTAACCACTGCGCCACCAGGGAAGTCCCTGTTTTTGTTTTTTTTGCTTTAGGAGACAGTTCTTTTAATTTGGTGAAAGTACTATAGAGTATTTTTAATAGAATTTAGCTAGTATGATAGATCTTGAGTTGTTTTGCTTTTGAAACTCTCATTAAAAAAAAGAAAAACAACCAGAGGAGGTGGACGGTACAAGATTAAGTAAGTGGTAGTCCTTTCCATAGCAGCCTCCTGGGTCCACTGTACACACTGCTTTGAGTTTTTCAGTTTGGAAGTGCGCGGGGCGGTCTGCAGGTAGAAGGAAGTGTTGTGTAGAGTAGTGACGACAGCTGCGTCCTGCTCTGAAATGTGGATGGCACAGGGGAAGAAGGTCTGAAGTGTTTCATGCCACACTGTATTAGCCAAAGAAATAAAAAGTCACGTGCCTTTTCCATCTCCCCACTCCTAAGAAAGTAATGCTAGGATGAAAATACTGAATTATCAACTGAATGGCTAGCTTTAGAGACTTTCAAATAGGTGAGTGTCAGTGATAACATAAAGTCTATCACTTTTGTAAATATTTCATTCTACCCTTCTAGGCACTCACTTTTACTAGGAGTGGTGGAGGGGTGTGGGTGTGTGGGTGTGTTGGTGTGTGTGGGTGTGTGTGTAAGTAACTGAGCCAACATTTTAAATACCAAGTTTAAAACTATCATGTTGGCTTACTTTGGAGTATATTCGAATCAAGTACCATCAGTTAAGTATATCGACCAATATTTTCTTTTGCTCTGTGTCGCTCTGCTTTAACACTTTAAAGCAGGTGTTTTGCTTTAAGATAGATAGAAAATGACCCATTGTCAAGGAACCTAGTTTTAGAGAAACTTCTAACCATTTTGTTAAGTTTAAGTTATACGCCTTGATTAAAAGCTTGAGATAATGGAAATGAGGGGAAAACTCATGTTTTAACAACAGGATGCTGTTTGCATCTAACCAATTTGGCAATTATTCTGAAAGATGTACTGTATTTAAATGCCTCTTTAAAGAGCAAGATTATTTAATCCCCAAATATTTTAACTGCAACTTTGCACAGTAAACAGAAACTTTCATTTTCCTTTCCAGCATTTTACAGAAACTTATTCTGAATAGATCAGATGTTGGGATTTGAGAAGAGCTTAAAAGTTCTCCAGAAGTAAATGATATGTGTTCTTTTACCAGAATTTGTAGAGGTCTTCTTTTTTAAGGAGATCTAATTGTAATAAATCCACACATGAAAAGGGATACTTTAATTGTTTATGTTTTGGTGTTAGTAAACTCAGCTTGTTTTGCCTTTGTTTCTTGCCGCGTACAGTTTCTTCCTCCGCACAGAGGATTTTTGTCTTAGTTCTTGGTTATTGGTTGTTTAGAATCATTAAGCTAATTGTTTTGTTTTGTTTTGTTTTTAAATAAGTTTATTTATTTATTTTTGGCTGCGTTGGGTCTTCGTTGCTGCACGCAGGCTCTTTCTAGTTGTGGCGAGCGGGGGCTTCTCATTGCAGTGGCTTCTCTCGCTGCGGAGCATGGGCTCTAGGCGCGCAGGCTTCAGTAGTTGTGGCGCACGGGCTCAGTTGCTCCACAGCACGTGGGATCCCCTCGGACCAGGGCATGAACCCGCATCCCCTGCATTGGCAGACGGATTCCCAACCACTGCGCCACCAGGGAAGCCCTAAGCTAATCTTTAGGACTGAAATATCTGGAAGTATTTTTAGAAATACTTCAGCATTTAGAGAAACATTCCTCCTCCCCTGCCCCCCATGGTGCCGTAGGGTGTGTTCAGTTATATTTCAGTGTAGTATAGATTCTTCAGCATTTCCTTTAATCTGGAGGGTGATGTAAAATAAAAGTTACTTAATATTCTAAGTTGTTCTGTCTTATTTAAAAGCCATTGCACCACTTTTCTCTGTTAAACGTATGAAATGTTCATTCAACATTATATAACTTTTATTCGAAAATTCTTATGTATTTCCGATTAGCAATTTCAGGTTCCATTCACATGAGAAATATCAGTATTTCTTGAATCTGCCTCAGTGTAGGATAAAATCAAATGAAGATAAAATCCACAGAAAATAGTAAATGGTCACCCCTTTAAAAACAAAACTCTTCCCTCTTCTCAAAATGATCTCTGTGAACCTGCGGTCATGATTTGACCAGTAACCAAATAGAGAAAGTTTCCCTGGTCTCAGAGGTCCTGGGTTTAGGAGTGGCCCGTAGCTACAGGATGGTCTTAACTCAGGGCAGGAGGAGGAGAGAGGGAGGGGAAAGGTGGGTGTCACGGGCAGTTTAGAGCAGATGCTGTTTTCCTCCAACAGGACAGCTGTATTGGTAGATTGAAAGGACTGTTTTTATAAACCCTTAAGTTGGTAAGCGTTTAAGTTAGTTATTATCATGGCAGGACCAAACTTTAAATGTGTGCATTACCTCAGTGAACTTCAACGACTTATATCTTCTTTAAAGTCATGTATCATACTGATAGAGAAAAGCTTCATTATCTGGCTGAGAAAGCTGGAATTTGAGAGTATCTAAAGATCTGAGCAGAGAGGAGAAGAAGTCCAGTTCTGCCTTTCAGCGCTGCTTGATGTATTGAAGGTGACCAGGGTCTCTAGTGTGTCATGTAGACAGTTCTTATTTTCAGCCGGTCTCTACTGTGTCATGTAGACAGTTCTTATTTCCAGCAATTAAGTGATACATCATTTTGTTCTTTGGGTTGTCGTCATAGTACTTCTAAACCTTAAGGAACGTAGCTTTGTTTTCCAGAGGGGGTTTTCAGAATGACGTCAAAGCAGTTTACAGCCTCAAATTAATTTGGAGTTTCCTTCTGGGTGTATAGGTTTCTATATAGGGATAAGGCATTGAGTAGCTTAAACTCCTTTTAATAACGATGGAAAGCCTTGTCTGTCAGATCTTTCTTTTCCTTCATATTCTTTTCCCCCCCAGCTTTAAGCACAGCTACATAGTAGGTGTTGGTTTATTTTTTCCTCATGGAATCATGGGTAGTTTCATTGCAGCTCACATCTTTCTGTTTGTCTCGTATAGGGCTGATAGTGCAGGACCATTCAGACCCCATGTTCAGTTCCTATGCCTATAAGTCCCACTACCTACTGAACGAATCAAATCGTGCAGAGTTGATGAAATTACCTATGATTCCTTCTTCGTCAGCTTCCAAAAAGAAATGTGAGAAAGGTAATAATCAAAATAGTTTATCTCTTACTTTTATTTTTGCATTTCCTATTTTTTCTCTTTAAATGAAGGGGGGAAATGTATGCCTGTCAAGCACCATCTGTTGCTTTTGGTAAATTCTACCTTGGTGGCTGTGGCTGTCTTCATATGGCTGCAAAATTATTAAAAAGGGCTTAAAATAATTCCATTATTACAAATTTTTACCTACTCTTCTCCTTGAATAAATTTTCACACCTTCCATATATCTATAGATCATTAAAATTGAAAGACTAGGATTCTGCTTAATATAGAAGCATGCTCTGAGGGCTCTTTCTCTTTTGCCTGATGTAGAACCGTATCATTCATGTTAGAATAGAGTAGACATGATATAATTTGTTACTAACTTTCAACTAAATAACAAGACAGGTTATAGAGGGAAACAAAGATACTGACACTTAAAATTTTGATTCTGAAATACATTCTATCGTTTTGTTTCTTAAATGTTTTTGTTATGGTGCTATGAAAACTAGTTGCCCTCCTCTTAGGAGACATTGGTGGGCAGCTGGGAAAATGCTGCAAATACTGGATATTGAAAGGCAGCCCAGCTGAATTGAAGAATTGCTAATAGATAATTTATCCACTGAGAACCAAGAGCTAAATGTATATTTATATTCTCCAAGTTAATTTAATCTATGGAAGAAAAATCTTGTGTTTCGCTTTATATAGCCTACATGTAATAAAGGGGAAAAAAGTGGTTTAACAATAATGTATTATTTAGGGAGTTATTATCCCAGAGGGTAAAATAAATAACTTGGAAGGTGAAAGCCTTTTCCTGTATACATTGCCATTATGATCTGGGGCCAGGCTCAGAATATTTAAAGAAAATTTAATTCTTTTTTTTTTTCATGCTTTGTGTTGCCTGCTGATGATGTATGTTTGCTGTTTGTCAGACATCTGAAGTGGCAACCCATGACTAAAAGAAAGTATAACTAAGCAAGTTGATTAGAACCCATGAAGAGGGAGGTTGGAGAGGCTGTTGACTCTTTTGTCTGTTTTCCATTTAAGTCACAGTATGGCATCTTACTGGTGATACCAACTGTTTCCAAAACAAAGATGGACATGGGTCTGACTAATTCCATAGTGCAATAAAATTAGACTACCTGAGGCATTTTAGGAAATGCCTTATTTCCCTGCTGGCGCCTTTATAAAATTAGACTAATTCAATTGTCGCTTACTTTCTTTTCAGTACTCGGTATTGACCTTGACATGAATTGAAATTATTTTGAGCCCTCTGTTTGCTTAGCTTGAACCATATCTTTCTTCTCTCGCATCCTAAAGCAGTTTTCTTGCATAGCACCAAGGTGGATTGTTCATACTTTTATTTTTATATTTCCCTTGTGTATTTTTGTCAAAAAATCGTGATGATTTTCACTGATGATTCAGGGTCTGTATTTCCTCTGAAATAAGACTTAAAATTCAGGACTGTTCCATAATGTTAAAAAAAGGCCAGACTGACTTTTCCACACCAACCCTAATAATCACTTGTCCTCTAAAGGTATTTGCAAAGACCGCTCTCCCTATCGGTCATTTCTTTCTGATGGAAAAATGAATTATCTCATTTTACTTTAAACTTACAGAAGAATTCCCTACCTAGGCTAAGAGCACTCAGGCAGCTAATCTCTAGGTTGGAGAATTGGAACAATTAATCCATATTGAGATCTGCACACAAAGGGGAAAATCCCAATGATTGAAGTAAAAGCTTTTAAGCAGAGGAAATATAGTAATTTAATTCATCACTGATTGTATACGGATTTTCTTTTTGTTTTTATGTTAATCAGCTAGAAGTTTGAAAGTCTACAGGAAGATAAGATTTTCTGGAAAATTGATAGCAAACCCTCAAAAGGTTGGAGCATGTGATTTGATAAAGTTGTATAGAGGGCTCTTAACCTTTTGCTTATGAGACTTTAAATCTCAGTATACTCATGGGTTGTAGACTTGGTTTTCCAATAGAAAGATTTTTTTTTTTCAGTAAATGTCTTTATTGCATTTCATCTTCAGTGGTTAACATTCTTTTCTATCACTTGTTGAAATACAACAATAAAGAGAAAATACAACAATAAAGAGATTTCTCCCCGAAATCTCTTTAATTTTTTGGATTTAAAAATAATATTGTTTTGTTTGCCGCACCTGCTTTGGTCTTGATCCAGAGATCGTTTTGTGTATTTAAAAGGAGAGGATTTTGCTAGGGTACTTGGAGGCATCTCCTTGTGTGTGGTACTTGATTCTACACTGATACTTACTTATTTTATGCTATAAAGCAGTGGTTCTCAATATGACATCAGGAAATATTACAAACAAAATTCTGAACTCTATTTAACCGTTCAGAAAGTCTAATAGAATCAGACATTTGCGTAAAATACAGTGGCATGAGTTTCTTTATATTTGGCTATGCTTTTAGCAATTTAATGTGATAATACCAGTTTTGTTATTGGGATCAGAAGCTCTGATTGGCTGCTATATATTTCTTCGGTTAATTAAAACAGAAGAAAATAATTGTTCCTTTTAAAATGTTTCTTGGTTTTGGTGGGTTTTTTGTTTGGTAAAATATTTGAAAACATATGGATCCATGAGAAAGGGAAGGGGGATCCTTGGTGATGAAAAAGTTGCAAACCACTGCTATATAGCCTGTTTGACTTCATTTGTCTTCACTGAAAAGGTAATGATAATGTAATCACCAATTCAAGATTCTTTTCCTTTTTTGTATTCTTACATGGGAAGAAAAAAGTACTGGTCAACCTATTGGCTGTTTTCATTCTTGCTTATGTTGTTATAAAGGGATGTAGTTAACTGTGCCACTGGATTAAAATACAAAGATGACCATTGCTTGCTTTCTTAGCTCTCAAGGAGAAAAGAGAGTTGCTACATATTTCTCTGAAAATCTGTTCTCAAATCTACTCAGTCTAAAGATTTTATGCATCTATTTGTCATATGTTAATAGTCTTAGCTGCCTGCTAAACTGGTACTTCAGTAGCCCACATTTTAGAGGGATAAAGAGTAATGTTTTTCCTACTACTCAAAAGCTTTGAGTTTCTGGCCACTGAAGCCCTCCCTGGAAAGGGCTACTTCAGCTAAATCTGTTCATTGCTTTGTATTTTAATCCATCACTAAAATATAACTCAATCCCTTTGTTAATTTCCCTCAATCTGAATCAAATTTAATGCAGGTAAAAGATAACTTTCTCTCTTGTCTCTCTCTCTTTCCTCTTTTCTCAGTTATTAAGACTGTTTGTTTGTTTCAAGGTGGAAGATTGCTCTGCTGTGAGTCGTGCCCGGCTTCCTTCCACCCGGAGTGCCTGAGCATAGAGATGCCAGAAGGCTGCTGGAATTGCAATGACTGTAAAGCTGGCAAGAAACTACATTACAAGCAGATTGTTTGGGTCAAATTGGGAAATTACAGGCAAGTTTTTCCAAGGACAAAGAGGAAGTATTCAGTCACTGTTCAGTAGTTCATAGCCTGTACACAAAGTGGCTAGGAGATAGGTAGAAAAAGCAGCACAGTGCTGCAACTTCCTTAGAAAAAGAAAGAGAAGAAACATATTCTGAGTCTGGGTTTTTAGAAGACTGGGAAGGTTAGTGGTTGGTGGATATTTTTTATTAGTTGGTTGACTTTTGTTTTTAAGTTCTGAAAGTTATTTTTTCCTAATGAACTATGGTACTAATAGATTTTAGAATAAAAGTTTTCATGTGGAGAGTGGGGAAGATTTTTTTTTTGTACTCTAATTAGATTTATATTAATTTCTGATTTCTAATAAAGTTAAGAGTTTATATCCTGGCCAAAATAGCTCTTTTTACCCCTAAATCTAGTCCATTATAGTTCTAGCTAGAAGCTCTAAATTGTGTGCAAAGAGAGAGCTTTTTAGAATTTAAAGAGAGATTATTTCATTAGGAGCCTTTAGCTCTTAAGGGAATGAAGCAAGAAGTATGTGTGATTGCCATTATTTTAATAAATCTTCCTCCTCTTTAAGAAGCCTGTTTTTAACAGGGCTTTAAGTGAACAGGAATAACGATGTTTTTTTAAACTCTGCATTCTACATTTTGAGGCATATGTTTATAATTTTACTAAGAAAATAGATACTATTCAAGAGAACACACAGAGGACTTTGAAGGCAGTGAAAATGCTCTGTATAATATTATAATGATGAATAAATGCCACTCTGCATTTGTCTAAACCCATAAAATGTACAACACCAAGAGTGAATTCTAAGGTAAACTAGGTGATTATGATGTGTCAGTGTAAGTCCATCCTTGGTTTAAAAAAAAAAAAACAACAACACATACACACAGTAGAGTTCTGCTTTTCAATTAGAATCCTAAGTATAATATGTTTCTGTAGAATTTCAAACATACTGTAATTTTTTTTAACAAGGGCTATGTCATTTTCTCTGTTTTAAATACACTGCTTGCTTACCTATTTAACCTTAAAAACTTCATTTTTAGCTGAGATAAGGGGCATTGAGAAGCTCCCCCCCAACTATTTTTTTTAACATATGATGGGAAACCTCCAAGTTCTTTTTAAAAAATGGACAGTTTGAATACATAAATAATTTTATACTTTATGGCAAAAGATACAAAGTTTTAAAAGGCAAATAATACCTTCCCTAGAAAAAGGAGCAAAGAAGAGAAAGCCAGTTTGCAAAAGAATAGAAAATAGACGTAAAAAATGCTCAGCCTCACTAGAAATCAATGTACCTTAAAAAACAAAGAGTTTATTTTTCAGTTAACAGACTTGCAAAGGTTTAAGAGTAATAATTTTGCAGCTTGGGAGGGCATGGGGAGACAAGTGCTCCTGTACAAGTAAGGCATCACGTATCAGAGTTGTAACTGTGCATCCCTTTGACCCAGTAGTTCCCCTTCAGGGAATTTATCTAAGGAAAAGAATTGGATGAATGGGCAGAAATGTACTTATAAGGGTGTTCATTGCAGTATTATTTCTAATTGCAAAAATTTGAATAATCTAAATGTTCAGTCAGTAGGGTATTTGTCAAATAAATTGTAGTGTATCCATATTGTAGAATACCTGGAAGCCAAAAGAAGGATAATGCAGGTGCGTATAGTAACATGGGAGGGTATCCACAATATATAGTTAATTTTAGGAAGTATGTTAAACAGTATGTACATTATCTCTCCACGTGTTTATACAACTCTTAAAAACTGTAGATCTAGATATAATATGTTTTTATTATTACCTGGAAAAAAACATCTAGTGTTAATAGTCTGAGGCATGAGATTATAAGGGGGAGCCATTTTCAGTTTTTCTGTTATACATTTCTGCACTGTTTTAATTTTTAAAAGAAACACACATTGCTTTTTTTTCCATAAAGTTACATTTAATAATTTTAAAGGTATAGTCTTTTTTTTTATTGAAGTGTAGTTGATTTACAGTGTAGTGTTGTGCTAATTTCTGCTGTTACAGCAAACTGACTCAGTTATACACATATATACATTTGTTTTTTATATTCTTTTCCATTATGGTTTATCCCAGGAGGTTGGATATAGTCCCCTGTACTGTACAATAGGACCTTGTTGTTTATTCATCCTACGTATAATAGTTTGCATCTGCTAATCCCAAACTCCCAGTGCATCCCTCTCCCTCCCCTCCAGCCCCCTTGGCAACCACAAGTCTGTTCTCTATGTCTGTGAGTCTGGTTCTGTTTTGTAGATAGGTTCATTTGTGTCATATTTCAGATTCCACTATAAGTGATATCATATGGTATTTGTCTTTCTCTTTCTGACTTTCTTCACTTACTATGATAATTTCTAGATGCATCCATGTTGCTGCAAATGGCATTTTTCATTCTTTTTTATGGCTGAGTAGTATTCCATTGTATATATGTACCACGTCTTCTGTATTCATTCATCTGTCGATGGACATTTAGGTTGTTTCCATGTCTTGGCTATTGTGAATAGTGCTGCTGTGAACATAGGGGTGCATGTATCTTTTTGAATTATAGTTTTGTCCAGGTATATGCCCAGGAGTGGGATTGCTGGATCACATGGTAACTCTATTTTTAGTTTTCTGAGGAACCTCCATACTGTTTTCCATAGTGACTGCACCAACTTACATTCCCACCAACAGCGTAGGAGGGTGCCCTTTTCTCCATACCCTTTCCAGCATTTGTTATTTGTAGACTTTTTTAGTGATGGTGATTCTGACCAGCACACATTGCTTTTATAATTAAAAATATATATCTTTCCAGGAGGGGAGGGGTGCAGGTTTGACAAATAATAGATAAGACATTCCTGGACAAGAAATATCTAAAACAGTGTAAGGAGCCTTTAGATCTTCAAATACATTTCAGAATATTTCCTTTTTAAAAGTTTTTTTGCCTTTTTTTTTGAAATATAATTGACATTATATTAGTTTCAGGTATACAACACGATGACTCGACATTTGTCTATATTGCAAAACGGTCACAATAAGTCTAGTTAACATCCGTCACCATATATAGTTACAAATTTTTTTTTTCTTGTGATGCAAACTTTTTTTGTGTGTGGTGAAGGAAGGTGCAGTGTTTATGGCAGGGAGCCAAGCTAGGAGTTCAGGACAGCTAGTGCCGGAAAAGCCTGAACTCCAGTGAGAACTTTTAAAATTCGCTCTCTTAGCAGCTTTCAAATATAGTCTCTTAGCAGTGACTATAGTCGCTGTGCCGTACATTACGTATTTCCTTTTTTAAAAAACTTATGAATACGAAAATATATTTGACTTAATTTTAATACTTAAATTTTAATCACATTACATTTTTTAACATCTTTATTGGAGTATAATTGCTTTACAATAGTGTGTTAGTTTCTGCTTTATAACAAAGTGAATCAGCTATACGTATACTTATATCCCTTATCCCCTCCCTCTTGCATCTCCCTCCCAACCCTCCCTATCCCACCCCTCTAGGTGGACATAAAGCACTGAGCTGATCTCCCTGTGCTATCACATTACATTTTAAAGAAGCCCAAAGCAGTGCTCCCATTCACAATCCAGTGAGATTTTATATGCAGCTCATATTCTTCTTGTTCATTTTGCAAAGACTCACATCCATGAACTAATTCTTTTTTTTTTTTTTTTTTTTTGCGGTACGCGGGCCTCTTACCACTGTGGCCTCTCCCGTTGCGGAGCACAGGCTCCGGACGCGCAGGCTCAAGGGCCATGGCTCACGGGCCCAGCCGCTCCGCGGCACGCGGGATCTTCCCGGATCGGGGCACGAACCCGTATCCCCTGCATCGGCAGGCGGACTCTCAACCACTGCGCCACCAGGGAAGCCCCATGAACTAATTCTTAATGTATTTTTTCCAATCAGGCCTTTCTGGGCCCTATGAAACTGTTTCTTTTCAATAGCTAGTTATTCAGTGATTGCTATGGGCACAGTCATCGTCGCATGAAGCAGTTATGTTTTCAGTCCTGTCCCAAACCTCCCATTTACTATGATCTAAGATGAATTAGATTCTGAAATATACACTGATATAAACCTAGTACATTTGACCAAAAAGTATTTATCCTAGTTGATTAGAGAGTCAGAAAACACCAGTTTGAATGGGAGTGGGCATTCTTTACTGTAGCATCAGTTTATTCTCAAATGATGCCCTTGATTACTAGGAATAAAGACAAACTTGGTATTAAGAATGTCACATTTGGAGAAAAACATGAGTTTTCTAGGACTGAAATCTGGCTTGGAATATTATTGGTAAATTCTGATTCTTAAGTTGTATAGTGGGTTCATTGTTACTTTATTATTATGCTTTCTTTTCATGATATACATTCTTTTATAAATATCAAATATTAATTTTTTAAGGAAGAAACTAGATTGGGTGTTTAGAGCCTAGTTTGTTTAGTCTGTGTTCACTATTTCATTCATTAATTCGTTCAATGTGTTGTTAAATGACGTGTGGTTTGGGCAGGATTAAAGCTAAGCGAGGTATTTTGTGTCCTTAGATTCTAAATGAAAATTGCAAAGTACAAAACCTTTGTTTTTTGGCTCCCACCAGCCACGTAAAGCGTAGTGCAATTTTCATCCTCCTGCTTTCAGATGGTGGCCAGCGGAGATCTGCAACCCCCGGTCTGTGCCACTCAACATCCAGGGCCTCAAGCACGACCTGGGGGACTTCCCCGTGTTCTTCTTTGGTTCTCACGACTACTACTGGGTACACCAGGGCAGAGTGTTCCCTTACGTCGAAGGAGACAAAAGCTTTGCTGAGGGACAGACTAGTATTAACAAGACCTTCAAAAAAGGTACGTTGGACAATGTTCACAGTGGCTCAGAACTAACACACCTGTGTTGATCTCTCCACACCTCCTAACTTGCATAAGACGTGTTTCTGGTGTTAGAGAATTTTCACCAGGTGTTATGATCCGGCGTCCATAAGTTTCCAATCACATTAGAACCACGTCACAATCCAGTCAGCTGGAAAAATACATTCAGTGTAGTAGACTGTGCTGTGTACGTGAAAGGAGTTCCCTCAGTGATCTTACTACAAACATAGAGATTATCCTGGAAATACATAGTCTTCTTAATCAAGTGAAGCTCCTTTGCCACAGAAGAGTAAGTAAGATAGTAAGACTAAATGCTTCCCAAGAAGAGCCTTACAGCTGCTTTTGCAACAAGTTGCCAGGAAGTTTAGCTTTCTGGTAAGAGTAAAGTGAATTTAAATCTGGTACAAGGTAAAGAGCTGCTCTCTGGTTCACGTGGAAACCTCTGATCATTGAGGTGGGACCTCTCCTCCGAAGCAACAGCCTGCACAGGGCACAGTGTTCAGCCGTAAAGGAGTTATAGCTTATTTCAGTGTTACCCTATCCTGGTGGTAAATGGTTATTTCCAGAATATAATTGTAAAAAGAAACCCTCAGGCCAGATTCAGTGTGTTGGGAAGGCAGGGTAAAACTAATCTGTTAATGGTTTTTGTTTATTTGGTTTTTGGTATTTATATACTTTGTTTGGTCTTATTGGCAGCGTTGGAAGAAGCTGCAAAACGTTTCCAGGAATTGAAAGCGCAAAGAGAAAGTAAAGAAGCACTAGAGATTGAAAAAAACTCAAGAAAACCCCCTCCTTACAAACACATCAAAGTGAGTCTTTACCCGTGAAAACATTGCTCTTTGACAGACAGGATGAAATGCATTGCTCTCTTAGTAGTTAGAAGGCCCTTGTTGTCTTATAAGAACTTTTGCTAATTATCACCCAGTCTTCTGCAGAACAACCTGAGAGCTTCTGTTGGAGTATCAGCCAGGAGCCGAGGTTGCCGCCCTAGGATGATGGGGGCTCTGATGAGCCCCCCATACCCAGGAGCAGTATGTTTGATGGGAAGCCCTGTTCTTGCTCCATCAGCTTGTCGTGTAACCAAATAAAAATATGGAGATTTAGCCCCTTTCTTCCAGACAGCCCACAGTTGTTTTCAGTTATGAAATTGTCATCAACTGGTAGAAGGAGAAATACACAGGATAAATAAGTGAGAACTCACATCAGGTTTTGATATTTTTGTCAACTAAGGAGAGACAGCTATTAATCTTAGCTTATTCATGGGGAAATTATGATCAAGATAAAGAGCCTTTCTCACGGTCACACCACAAGGCAGTAGCAGAGCCAAGAGGGCCTGGGTGTTTCCTGTGTCCTGTTCACATTCCTCCCTCCCATTTGTGATTTTGTTGTTCAGGCTAACAAAGTAATAGGAAAGGTACAGATCCAGGTGGCAGACCTGTCAGAGATTCCCCGCTGTAACTGCAAGCCGGCTGACGAGAACCCGTGTGGCTTGGAGTCCGAGTGCCTGAACAGAATGCTGCAGTACGAGTGTCACCCGCAGGTGTGCCCGGCAGGGGAGCGCTGCCAGAACCAGTGCTTCACCAAGAGGCTCTACCCGGACGCAGAAATCATCAAGACGGAGCGGAGAGGCTGGGGCCTCAGGACCAAAAGGAGCATTAAGAAGGTAGCATGGGATGGGGGCAGTGGCGGAACAGACCAGGACCTAGGCCTCTTAGAAATGCTTCAATAAGGATTAAATACATGGGGATTTATTCCAAAATTTTGAAACTTCCGAAGTTGAGAGTTTGGCACTTCTTGAGCAAAGAAGGAGCAGTAAAAAGAGGTAGTAATAAAATACACATAACACACCACTGTAAAGCAATTACACTCCAATAAAGATGTTAAAAAAATTTTTAAATTAAAAAAAATAAAATACACATAACACACCATTGTAAAGCAATTACACTCCAATAAAGATGTTAAAAAATTTTTAAATTAAAAAAAATAAAATACACATAACACACCATTGTAAAGCAATTACACTCCAATAAAGATGTTAAAAAATTTTTTAAATTAAAAAAAATAAAATACACATAACACCACTGTAAAGCAATTACACTCCAATAAAGATGTTAAAAAATTTTTAAATTAAAAAAAAATAAAATACACATAACACACCATTGTAAAGCAATTACACTCCAATAAAGATGTTAAAAAATTTTTTAAATTAAAAAAAATAAAATACACATAACACACCATTGTAAAGCAATTACACTCCAATAAAGATGTTAAAAAAATTTTAAAATTAAAAAAAATAAAACACACCATTGTAAAGCAATATACTCCAATAAAGATGTTAAAAAATTTTTTAAATTAAAAAAAATAAAATACACATAACACACCATTGTAAAGCAATTACACTCCAATAAAGATGTTAAAAAAATTTTTAAATTAAAAAAAATAAAATACACATAACACACCATTGTAAAGCAATTATACTCCAATAAAGATGTTAAAAAAATTTTAAAATTAAAAAAAATAAAATACACATAACACACCATTGTAAAGCAATTATACTCCAATAAAGATGTTAAAAAATTTTTTTAATTAAAAAAAATAAAATACACATAATCTTTGGGTTTCCTATGATCAATCATAAAAAGGAGAAGGGACACTGGTAATTCTATCTGAAATAATTTTTACTTGTTAAGCAAACTAGATTTAAAATTTGTAAAGGAAAAAGAGTAAAGTTAAGGACATACTGAGACAGAAACTAGCAACCCCAGGACTTTGCTCCCACATCATAATTCATTAGCCGTGAAGCCCTGGTCAAGTCACTTAACCTTGCTGAGCCCCAGTTTCTTCATCTCTAAAATGGACATAATTCCTGCCCTACATGTTTAAGAGTTGTTGCTAGTCTCAGACTAGATCATATATACAGAAGCAACTGGAAAAAGTTGAGATCTTTGATACTTATAAATTATCTTCATTCTTATACTTTGAAGCAATTTTTCAAAACAGTCTCTTTGTTTAACATAAGAAATACATGCCCATTGTAGAAGATATTTTAATGCAAATAGCTCAAAGAAAATTGAAAATCACCAGTAAATCCTGCTATTCAAACAGTGGCTCTCAGCCTTTAGATATCCTGAGAATCTTCCGGGTTCCTTGTTAAAACAGTGCCACCTGAAATATTGGTGACAGGCCTGAACAGTTCCCACCTCCACCCTTCCCCCCACCTGCCAACACATAGAACTTGGAGCCGTGTTTAGTGAGAGAAGATGGGCCTAGTGGGAATTTAAAATTATTCTTGGCATTTTTCTGCCTTTTAAAAAATCACCTTTGTAATGAAGAAATACCATATAATGTAGTAAAGAAATCAAACAATACAAAAAATAATAAAGTGTGAAATTCCTCCTTCACCCTCAATTCCTGGTCTCCTCACCAGAGAGGACCATTGTCCATAGGTTGGTATGTAGCCTTTTAGAACTTTTTCTATGCAATTATACACATAAACACATATACAAATACATATTCATATATTCTGTATTTGTAGGGTTTTTTTAATCATACATATTATTCTTCTTCCCACTTGATGTATCAGAAAATTATTTTTGTGGCAGTAATACAGATTTCACCTCATTGTTTTTCATAGTCTCGTTGTATTCCATAGTAAAATGTACCATCATTTACATAGCCTGTTTTCCAATAAATATGTGTGTGTGTGTGTGTGTGTGTGTGTGTATACACACACACACACATTTTTTAATTCTGTCGATCATCTGTCATCTATTTCTGTAGGTTAGATTGCTTGGGTGAAACTCATTCATTCAGCACATGTTTGTTCAGTGGCTTCCCCGTGCCTGGTACTGTTCTAGGCACTTGGAAGGCAGCAGTGAGCAGGACACCTTTGTGAGTCCACCAGGGACAGATGATAGACATATGACGCCACTTACTACCAGATGCCACCAAGAAAAATAAAGCTGCCAGAGAGGGTAGGGGTGACAGGGACTGGGTTCAGGAAGGTCTGACCCGAACGTGTGGGCGAGGAGGGCATGCAGGCACGTGGGAGAGCAGGCCGGAGGGAAGGCCCTCGTGCGCCAGGACAGCAGGGAGCTGGAGAGGGAGCTGGGGTGTGGGGGGGTGGCAAGGTAGAGGGGCAGCGGGACCAGGTCGTGGGGCCTCATCGGCCTCGGGACAGGGGCTTCTGGTGGAGTTTAGTAGGGAGGGCATCCGTCTGCCTCCATGTGTTCGTTTTCTGGATAACCACAAACTTGGCAACTTACAGCATAGCACACAGTGTACTATCCCACAGATCCTATAGGTCAGTGCATAGCTGGGTCCTCTACGTAGGGGCTCCCCAGGTTGCAGTCAAGGCACTGACCTGGCTGGATTCTCATTCTTGTGCCTCAACTAGGGAAGGATCTGGCTTCCCAGCTTGCACGGCTGCTGGCGCAATTCTGTCCTTCACAGCGCTAGGTCTGAGAGCATCAGGTGTTTTGGGTTTGGGTTTGTTGTTGTTGTTGTTTTGCTGCTCTTGGCTTCTAGAGGCTGCCCGCAGTTCCCTGCCAGATGGGGTTCTCCAACATGGCTGTTTGCTTCCTTATAGCCAACGAGGGAGAGAGACGCTCCAGCAGGACGGATGCTGAAGTCCTAATGTAACAAACTCACGTAATCACATCCTGTCACTTGGGCCACATTCTGTTGCTTAGAAGCAAGTCACAGGTCCTGCTCTCTCCAGGGGAGGGGATTACACAATGGCGTGAGCACCAGCAGGCAGGGGTCATGGTGACCACCTTAAGAGTCTGGGCTGTATTATGGGGAATTTATGATAATGGAGAGAGAGCAATAAAAACAAGACCATTACAGTCCCGCAGAGAGATGCTGGTGGCCTGGACTAACTAGGGTTGTAGTTGAGTAGGAAGGAAGTGGTTGGATTTCTGACATTTTAAAGGCAGAGCCAACAGGATTTGCCAATGCATTGGGTATGTGGATTGGGTCGCTTGGTCAAAGGCCATCTGCGTTTAGAATGGCATTATATAATGCATATGTTTTGATATTACTTTAATGCCCTGCATATCACTTGCAAATTTTTGCTTATGATTTCAGGGGAGTTTGGGGAGCCATCCTGAAAACTATCCAGTTTAATACCATGTTAACATCTTTTAATAGTGGTTACATTTATTCTAAATCATATTCTAAGTTACTAAATTAATGATATAATTAAGAGAAAAGAAAATACGATCAGGATTATTCTGCACTTTAGCACTTGAGGAATTGCTAATGTTAAGACAATTGGTGTTTTACAAAATGGCTAGAAATATACAGACACTGAACAGCATAATCATAAAGACTTCGTAGCAACATGGAGAAGGTTTGGGTATACTTAGGGGACAGAAACCAAACAGCAAATTGAATGTACACAGTCAGTCCCCTTCTTTTCACACATAACAATTCCTGAAAACATGTGCCAGAGTTAAACAAGGGACTTCCTGTTATGATGTGGTTTCTTTCTTAGAAATTAAAAAAATTACATTAAGTACTGAATTAAACCCTGCCTTTTTGCCATTGCCTTTAAGGACAGATTTCTAGCATTTTAAAAGTTTTTTTTTTTTGTTTGTTTGTTTGGCCACACTGCGCTGCTTGCTGGCTCTTAGTTCCCCAACGAGGGGTTGAACCTGGGCCCTCAGCAGTGAGAGTGTGGAGTCCTAACCACAGGACCACCAGGGAATTCCCTAAAAGTTCTTTATTTTGTTATTTTTATCCATAATTGAATTCACAGTTAATGGTTTTGGTTTTAAGTCCAGTGAGCAGCTCTTTGAGGCTGAAGATTTGTCACTTTTTGGATGCCTTAAATATTTCTTTTACAGAATAGCTAAAGACACTTATTCACAGTGGTATCGAGTTTATGAGACTTGCATGCCTCATGTTTGATATCAGCACTTTCACCTTTCTGTATTCACCAATTTTCATAGAATAGTAAATATAAACTATAATAAATGGTTTTCAGGCCTTTAAAGCCACAGAACCCTTTCTTGAAATGAAACCTTAACTTGAATCTCAATTTGTAAAAAAACATGAAGCGGAGCTGATTTGGTTTAAATTCTGCTCTGCAGGTTTTCATTAAAGGAAACTTGCCATAGAATAAAGTAACACTAGGTGGCAGTGCAGCCAAGACGGCAGTGAAATCTTCTACCTGGTGAGGGCGGTGATAACCATACAAAGGTGCAGAATGTTTTCAGCAGCCGGGGTCCAAGTCCAAACTGGGTGTAGGAAAAGCCACTCCGGGCCGACAGTGCATAGTGCCCGAACGTGCAGAGTGGTCCTGTCGTGGTGTTGCAGTTAGAGATGAAGCGCGGTTCTTTTCTAACTCTTTGTCAGAGCTTGTACTGTCAGTTAAAATGGGGGAGAGAAGAAGCCTGAGGTGCACTCGCGTGGTGACCGGGCCCAGCTGAAACGCACCTGTGGCTGCCTGAAGCAGACAGGGCCCCTCCGCCATCTCACCAACGGCCGGCTGGCCGCCCAGGGAAAGGCTGACCCGCAGGCGCCCTTCTCTTACACAGAAATCACAGTCTTGTCTTTTTATCAGTAGAGAAAGGACATTGGCTTATGCCCTTAATGATTCATCTAAATCAGAAAGTATAATATAGTACTCTTGAGATGACTGGTACTCTCAGTTCTGTGACACTAAGAGCTGTAAGAACAGCTAGTGAGGATGTGTGTCGGGGGCCGGGCAGGAGCACAAGTCTGGGGAAGCAATAAGCAAATACATTGTAACTTACTGCCTAAGACATTTCTTTGCCTTAAAAATGTATTGGTAACACCAGTAAATCCTGTAGCTAATGCTGTTGTCCTAGACTGAATCAGCCACGCTTCTGAGGTAAAAGGGTTAATGCTTATGCATTTGTAAACATGAAATGTTGAATGGACCATGTTTACACTTATTTAAGAAGGAGCTTATCGCTACACACCTGTTAGAACAGCAAAATGAGAAATAGGGACTATACCACATGCTGGTGAGGACGTGGGGAAACTGCATCTCTCATACCTGGGGAGAGGAGGGTGCGAATGCGCAGTGGTACAGCCGCTCTGGAAAACAGTTTGGCAGTTTCTTTTTTTTTTTTTTTTTTTGCTGTATGCGGGCCTCTCACTGCTGTGGCTTCTCCCGTTGCGGAGCACAGGCTCCGGACGCGCAGTCTCAGCGGCCATGGCTCACGGGCCCAGCCTCTCCGCGGCATGTGGGATCTTCCCAGACCGGGGCACGAACCCGCGTCCTCTGCATCGGCAGGCGGACTCTCAACCACTGCGCCACCAGGGAAGCCCAGTTTGGCAGTTTCTTAAAAAATTAAACATATGCTCACCATATGACCCAGCATGTATCGCAGAGAAATGAAAACCTCTGTCTGCACAAAAACTTTCTCAGAATGCTCACAGCGGCTTTATTTGTAATAGCCAAAACTTAGAGACCATTCACATGTGCTCCAGCCGGTGACCAGTCACACAAACTTTGGTGCGTCCTTGCTGTGGCACAGCACTCAGCAGTGACAGAAGAATGAACTGTTAATACATACAACTTAGATGGATCTCAAGGGAATTAGGCTCAGCTTTTCTTTAAAAATCCAATCTCTAAAGGTTACATACTGTGATTCCATTTATAGAACACTCTCAAAATGACGAAACTGTAGAGTTGGACAAGGTCCTACTGTTTTTCGCACAGGGAACTATATCCAATATCCTGTGATACACCGTAATGGAAAAGGATATAAAAAAGAATATGTATATGTATAACTGAATCACTTTGCTGTACGGCAGAAATTAACACAGCATTGTAAATCAACTGTACTTCAATAAAATAAATTTTTAGAAGAACTATAGAGTTGGAGAACAAATTAGGGATGGAGGATGGGTGTGGTTATGAAGGAGAAGCACAGGGCATCTGTGCTGATGGGACACTTCTGTATCTTGCTTGTGGTCATGGTTACCTGAGTCTACACCTGGTAGAATCCCATAGAACTACACACATGCACACATAACACACACAAATGAGTGCCTGTGAAATCGGTGAAATCTGAACAAGGCTTGTAGATTGTACCAATGTCAATTTTCTGGTTTTATTTTGTACTATAGTTGTATTTCCAGGAATGTTTTTGGTTAATTCTCGGATTATACATGTGGTGTTAAGGAATGCTTTCTAATAGGATCCACTGATTGTACATTTATATATTGCGTGCTCCTCTGCAGGGTGAATTTGTAAATGAATATGTTGGCGAATTAATTGATGAGGAAGAATGCAGATTGCGAATCAAGCGAGCCCACGAGAACAGTGTAACTAATTTTTATATGTTAACTGTTACCAAGGTAAAATTGCTTTTTTTTTTGGTAAGAAAAAAGGATTTTTTGGTTTAGTCTGGTGGTCTTAGGTTAAACTCAGTTTCCTTCCTCTCATTTGGTTTTTCTCAAGCAAATTATAATGGTTTGCAGTAGCCAGTGTGTGTCCCACTATAATATGCTCATTATACCAGAGTACAAAAGTGAATGATTGCTGGCGCCTTGCACAGGTCATGTGAGACGCGCTGTGAATGAGAAGATGACCAGGAACAGGGTTGACACATCTGGATTTGAGTCCCAGCTCTTAGTCACTGAAAGACCTGGCCCTCAGTTTCTTTATCCCCAAGGGAGAGAATCAGCTCTGTAATTCTAAGTTATAAACCACCAGTAAAGTTCTGCTTTAGCAAAAATCCTGACTGTAAATTGTTCTACATATTTAAACTTTTTTTATGAGTTAGGAAAAATGAACGCTGTCAAAAGAAAAATGACAGTAAAACTTCTGGTTTAATACATGTAACTGTGAGTGCTGTTTGATGCCCATTACAGCAAAACTATTTCATTTAATTTCTTCAACAGTCCTCTGGAGTATAACCTTTAAAAATTGTGACTCACTATATTGTACATCTGTAACTTATATTGTACACCAATAACTATACTTCAGTAAAACTATACTTCAATAAAAGATTAAAAAAAAAAACGGTCCTCTGATTTACAGAGGACGAGAAACTGAGATCCAGCCATAAGTGATTTGTTGGATATCTTGTTACAGTTTAATGATGAGCCAAGATTAGTACCCATGTTTCCTATGTTCCAGGCTGTCTCTAAAACTGAGTCCGAATAGCCTTACAAGAACCAGAAATCATTTAAAAGAAGTACTATTTTAACTGATATGTCATTGTTTGAAAGTTTTACCACCTTCATGAACATACACTTTATATACATAAAATGCCATTTATTTGTGACTGCTGATTGGCCCCTTAAATCCTAGCCTCACTGCCGGTGACCCCTCCAGCCACCTGGACAACACTTGGGAGGCTCCATCTTCTAGAGCTTTCCCAGACTATCAGAGTTTAAATTCAGGGAGCCAAAATGTTGAGCTTTTTATGGTATTTTGAACTTTTGTGTAAGTAAAAACAGACTATGAAGATTATATCCCAAACCCCAGCCCTTCCATCAGTCAGATCTCCAAGTCTTCATTCAGAGAAGTTTCTTGTTTTTCCTTCCTCCCTCTTTGTGGCCTAAGCTCCCATTCATCTACCCCCCTGCGAGTTTTGCTTCTTGCTTAGAGCAGGAAAGGAGGGCTGGCAGCAAAGCACCATAGTTCCCGTCCCAAGTAGCACCCGGACTGAGAGCGTCCTACTCAGAAAACACCTTTCATCGAGCCCACGGCCAGCTGATCGAAGTCGCATTATTCTGTGGTGTGTTTGTTTCTAGAAACAAACTTTAAAAGAAACTAAACTCCACTTCATCTTACTTGCTTTTGACTTGGTCATCATGTAAAGTAGAGAACTTAGTCAGTTGTGCCGCGAGCACATCTTCGGAGCTGTCGGTCGTCAGACCTCAGCTGGTGGCAGACGGTGCTGCCTCGTGGCTCTCGCCTGAGTTGGATGTTTCTCAGACGCGCTTATGCTCAGTTTCATGTCAAAGGAACTTTTCCTTTCTTTTCTTTCTGAAGGACCGTATCATTGACGCTGGCCCGAAGGGAAATTATTCTCGCTTTATGAACCACAGTTGTAATCCAAACTGTGAAACACAAAAGTGGACGGTGAATGGAGATGTTCGAGTTGGCCTTTTTGCTCTTTGTGACATTCCTGCAGGTAAAAGGGACTGCCCCCTCCCCGGAAAGCAAGTATGTCTTTGAGGGCAGGACATTCTGACACTCAAGTATTCATTCAAATAAGATAAAGAGCTATATTTAGAATTGTTACCTGCCCGTAGGAAGTAAACATCTATATCCTGCAAAAGGGAGCTTAGTAAGAGAGTATCACAGAATTCTGTGTCTATGATCCCGCTGAATTAGTTCTCCAAATTATTTCTGTCTGTATAATGTAACCAAATGTTTAAGCTTTCGTTTCCTTTTTTTTTCTTTAATATTAAAGAAAATATTAACCAGTTGTTACCATCAACTGGTCTCTTCGTTTGTTTGTGGGAGGTTGTTTTGTTTTGTATTTTAGTTTGAAAAATCAGTCTGTTTCAAATTAGACATAAAACGCTTCTCAAAGCAGAGTTACTGCTTTCATTTTTCCTTACCCATCCAGCATCAATAACAGCAAGACTTAATTTCTCGTTTGTTAAGTCTGTAGAAAAATGGGTGGGAAGAGAAATGCTGTAGCTAGAAGTGATGTAAACTGTGTTTCTAGCACTCGCTGTGGATTGCTGAGGTCCAGCTAAAGAACGCTTGAACTGGGAATTCCCTGGCGGTCCAGTGGTTAGGACTCAGTGCTTTCACTGCGGGGGCCCAGGTTTGGTCCCTGGTTCGGGAACTAAGATCCTTCAGCCGAGCGGTGTGGCCAAAAAAAACAAAACAAAACTTTAAAATGCTAGAAATCTGTCCTTAAAGGCAACGGCAAAAAGACAGGGTTTAATTCAGTACTTAGTATAGTTTTTTTAATTTCTGAGAAAGAAACCACTTCATAACAGGAAGTCCCTTGTTTAACACTGGCACACGTTCTTAGGAATCTGTTATGTGTAAAAAGCAGGGGACTGACTGTGTACATTCAATTTGCTATTTGCTGCATGGTGTGGCCAAATTAAAAAAAAAAAAAAAAGACGACGAAAGAAAGCAAGCTTGGACCTCCTAGTTTGAGTCCCTGGGTCTTTGGTGTATGTAGTAAATGTGCATTTTGAAGTCTTTTCTGATCATAATGTGAGGCATTAATTAGTGGAAATGGTATGGCTGTGACAATTCCACGGTCATCTTGTTTATTTAGAAACTAGTGTAAATTAGTTTTAGAAAAGAGAGCTAAACTAGAACCCATTTTTCTTGAGCACAGATTTCAGATTCTTGGTCTCTGTCATGTGGTCTTTGACCACTTCAGTGAGAAGAATATGATGGTCTTTGTAGAATATTTATTTTTGCTTTAATCTTGGTGGATGGGATGTGTTCCTCTAGTTTTTTGTGTTTTGTTTGTTTGTTTGTTTTTTTCCTTTTTCCCATCACTGTCTTCAGTGTGGAACACAGAGGATGGAAGGGTCTTCATGTCAGAATTACATCTCTTTTTTCGTTGTGAGGGTGTGTCTTTGACAGCGTTTCTCTCCCCCAGGACTTGAGTCTGAATACTTCTCTCTCTTGTGTTCTAGGGATGGAGCTAACATTTAATTACAACCTGGACTGTCTGGGCAATGGCAGGACGGAGTGCCACTGTGGGGCGGATAACTGCAGTGGTTTCCTCGGCGTGCGGCCAAAGGTCAGTGGCTGCAGGGGGCGCCCCTGGGGCTGGGGAGGGGCTGCTGAAGAAGCTTGTTTGGGGCTGTCTCAGGAGGTGCTGGCCAGGGGGACCTGGTTTAGTTTGCAGGCCAGCAGTTGCGTTTACCCAGAGTTTCGACTGCGATCTCCCACTAGAGCATATCTTAGTGAGAACTGTTAGGTTCTGAAAATGTCTGTTTCTGATGGAATTTGAAGTTAGCAAGATCTTTTTCAAAAACTTCAAAAAAAAAATTCACACTATCCTAATACACTTTAGTGTATCCAAATTATACACTTTAAATTGGTGAACTTTATGATAGTTTGTGAATGCTATCTCAGTTGTCTTTGCAATTAAAAGAAAAAACACCACCTATTCAAAAATCAATGAAAAATGAATTATTTTTACTACAGTTCCGTGACAGGGTAAGCCCTCCTGGTGTTTTAGGTAACTGAACAACAGGTGAATTTAAATGAACGTGAGGTTGTAGGATCTCCCTTTTACGTAAAGCTTCACGCTCTGTGATCGTTAAAACCGTGACCCCCTCTTTCCTGCCAGTCGGCATGTGCGTCCACAACTGAAGAAAAGGCAAAAAACGCTAAGCTGAAGCAGAAGAGACGAAAACTCAAAACAGAGCCGAAGCAGCTGCATGAAGATCGCTGCTTCCAGTGCGGGGACGGCGGCGAGCTGGTCATGTGCGACAGGAAGGACTGCCCCAGGGCCTACCACCTGCTGTGCCTCAACCTGCCCCAGCCGCCCTACGGTGAGCCCGGCCTGCAGGCCCCACCCGACGCCATCTCCGCCCACCGTGCCCGACTCAGAACACGGGCGGTCCAGTCCCCCGTGTGGAGCCGTGGGATAGGAAGCATTGGAGAGAACAAGCAACAGTAGCGAGCAAAGATTCTGCTAGTGAAAAATCTGTCTCAGTGCAAATGGGGGACGCCCGTGGGCCAGCAGGACTGGTGTCTTACTGTCCATTACCACGGGTGGTAGTTGGCTCCTAGCTGAGTTTGGGGCAGTAGCTCGCAGCCACACTGACAGGTGCACCCAGACCTCTGTTGGCTGAGGTTTGGAGTCGTAGTCAACTGCATTCAGTCCCCAGGCCGAGAGGAAGGTGGGAAGTGGGGTGTCTCGTGGCGTTGGGGACAGGCACTCACTGGGCTCCTTCCCTTCTTCCCGCCCACACTAGGAAAGTGGGAGTGCCCGTGGCATCAGTGCGACGAGTGCAGCGGCGCAGCTGTGTCCTTCTGTGAGTTCTGTCCACGTTCGTTTTGCAAAGATCATGAAAAGGGGGCTCTGGTGCCCTCCGCCCTGGAAGGCCGTCTCTGCTGCTCTGAACATGACCCTGTATCTCCCGTGTCACCCGAATACTGGAGCAAGATCAAATGTAAATTGGAATCACAAGATCACGGAGAAGAAGTCAGAGAATAAATGGGCAGCGATTTCCTTCTTTTTTTATTTAAACGAAGAAAGGAAAAGGAAAAGGTAGAGAATGCATTAGTACAAGAAGAGACCGCTGCAGTGCATACAGCCTTGGCCATCAGCGCTGCCTTATTAAAGTGAAGGTGGGGAACCAGGCCGTGCAGGCAGAAGCCGTTGGTGGGACCTGGTTGTTCAGTTTCGTCCTGTCAGTTTGGGGATTCTTTTGTGGAGGGTTAGATTCCCTTGGTCTTTTCTTGCCTTTTATTGTGCTTTAATGCCTTTGCAGCTGGCAAAAGAGATGTCTTCGCTTTTAAAATAAGAACAAAGAGAAAAAGTTTTGTTAATGAGATAAATTTAAAGTCTAGGATGTGTTCCTTGGGTGTAAAAAGCAAAAGTAGCCATCATTCCTTTATTTATTTTCATTTTTAAAAATTTTGAGAAGTGTAGTTCAGATAGTCTAATCTGTGTGTATGTGTGTGTGTGTGTGTGTGTGTGTGTGTGTTTTAAGTAGGAATTGCAGAAAGCCCTCTAGAAAAGGGTATGGTGATCTTACATACCTCTTTCCTGAGCAGTAGGGAGGCTGGCTTCGCTTTCCCTTCCAGACGCCTCTCGTAGTCTTAGAGAAGGGCTCTGTGGGAGTATTGAATCTGGCCTCTTGAAATCAAAAGGCCTCAGTGAATATTACCTCTGTGGTCTTAAACTAGGTGGGCTTTCCGATATAACTTTACCTAGAAAGGTATGTAATGTGGTTGTTGGTTTTTTGTTCTGGAGAAAAAAAGAAATCGATGCCCTCACTGAGTTTGAAACGTTCTTCACTGATAATGGGTGTTTTTGATGAAGTGTGTCTCTGTGGATATGAAGACAGTTAGAATGGTCATTCCTGTTGTCTTGACACACTGGTAAAGGCAGCTAAAGGGAGTTGAAAGGCACAGACCAAAAGTTGGGTCAAATAAGCACCATTTTCTATCCAATTTAATGTACACCCTGGTCTGACTTGGAGAGAATTATGGGCATTTTAATTTTCTGTCTCTGCTTTCCTCTCCCAAGCAAACATTCCCTTTGTCAGCTGACCACTCAGTCACGTGTCCTGGTGAAAACTACACAAATGAATTTGAACTGTATTTGAATAGATCTTTTTGTTCAGTTCCTAATTTGGGGGTGAAAGTGGTAGGGGGCATCCCCAAGTTACATGTAAACAGTTACCCAGTGCTTAAACTCACCCCCACTGAGGAAGGGGAAGCACTTGTACTTATACAGGGTAAACGAGAGCCACACGAACACACTTCATGGCAGGAAGCGCTTAGGGAGAGCTCCACAGAAGCAGTGGTAGCAGGAATGGCTGGAGCTCATAGATGCAAGTGAACCGGAATACCTGCCCACAGGACTCACTTGCTTTTAATGCTTAGGAATATGTATATTCCAGGATTCCCTGTATGAATTAATTAGTCCTGTCAGACATTGTTGTAACACTGTACTAAGTAGAAGCCTAGGTTTAGCTTGAATGAACGTCAACTTCTCTGTGAATTTTGACTGCTAACAGTTGCCGGTACCTGGTAGCATTTATTTTCCCTCAGGAAGTACCCAGTGACCTTATAAAGGCAGGGAAGATAGATGCTCCACAACATTCCTTCAGTTGTGCTGTGTGTTCCTTTTTCTTATCAATTTACAACTCTTCTCTGGAAAAAAGAAGAAAAACATCTGTTTTGTGCTTCTTTTTTTTTTTGTTCTTTGTATGTAAATGTGCAATTATACTGGATTTTTTCTTGTTAAAAAAAACAAAAAAAAACAAAAACAAAAAAACACTACAATTCCTTTACTTAAGCTCCTAAACTGCCATTTGCCTGATTCCAGCAAATAATTCTGAGGTAACTTATTGGGCCTCCAGTAATTCTGTTGATTAGATATGGTCCCAAAAGAAAGAGCAAGATAGAAAATGCTATATGTATTACCAAATGCGACTGCTGCAAGTCCCGTGAATTACAGCTCACCAAAACACTAAAGTTTGCTCTTGAGCAATTATATAGTTTGATGTCCTTTTAAAAAATAATTTAAGAAAATCTAGGTTTTATCATACTAAAACTTTATTTTATATATGTATATGATAAATGTTTGCTTTTTTAAACTTACTAACATGAAGGATTTCCTTTAATATCCGAAATGCACCTCGTGTTGAAACGGTATCCAACATGGAATCTTATCTCCTTGCTTTGTTTTGGACTTCGTGCTATTTAATATCTGGTGACTTTTATATGGTAAGCCAGGGTATATCCTGTATACTACAAATACCTTAGGTTTAAGTATTTTTATGCAGCTTCTTCATTGTGTCACATTTTGTTTGTGTATCTGTAGCAGAGCTCCGCTGAGGTTTCTTAATTTGTGTGGGGGTGGGGGGTTGGCTAATAGGGTTGTTCTGCCACTTCAGAAATCAGGGCGGAAAACACCATCGCTGACTGCAGCCATGGGGTCTTTGTCCACGAGTGTCCTTTAACGGTCTGGAACGTGGTTTTAGTCCTGGCAGTGCCAGGGAGCTCTCCTCACACCTCGTACTGTCGCCTAGTTTGTATATTTTAAAGGTGCAGGCTATGGAAGCAGAAAAAAAAATAAGTTGTGCTTTATACGTGCATAGTATCCATGCCAGGGTGCTTGTCTGTGCTTCACCAATGACATTTTGCAAAAGACATGTTGCTCACTGATAGCTGGAAGTTGTTATTTGTTAACTTTTAAATCTGCCTGTGGTCAGAGCATAAATGGTTGGTTTTTAATTCTTGTCCGAAAATGAAATAACTTAAAGCAGCATGGGATAACGGTGGCATTTTTTTTTAACCTTATGTTGGTTCTTTGGTGGAAGAAGCAAACGTAAGATTTTTGATAATCAGCATAAATCTTCAGAAATCGGATCTGTAAGAGCTAGAGGTGAAATCCTGGAGGCCTTCCAGGCCCTGCGTGGGAGGGGGCGTGAGGAGTGTCCTGTCGCTGGCTGGGAAGGGAGGGGTGGATGGCCCTGTGCTCCCGGCAGGCCAGGCGGAAGCAGCTGGAGGGAGTGAGTCACTTCTTGAATATCTAATCAGGGCTGGAGTTAGGAGTGGGGTGGGTTTTATTTTCATTTTTCTTTTAACAAGTTCCCACCCTATCCTAATTCTCAGAAACGCTCTGGCCTAACCTATAAAATAGGCTGACTTTTAGAATCATTGAAACTTGGAAATTTCTGTGTGTTCAAAACAGGAACACATCTAAAAACTAAAAACTAAAAAAAAAAAAAAAAAGGCAGGGGAAGGCTGCTCCCAGCTCCCAGCTGCCATTTCCCCAGAGTATTTGGAGGCCCGCCTGTGAATAACGCTGGGAAACTCACAACATCGAGATGATCGCGGAAAGGACTGAGACAGGGCGGCTGTTGGACACCTTTCTTTCCTGACTCAGGAGGTAGAGTTTCCCTTCTGAGTAGCTCGCTGCATGGTGTGTTCCAGTCAGGGTCCAGCCCAGATCTGCAGTTTGGAAACAGATGGGCCAGCTGTGTGGAGCGCAGTCTCTGGACTCCCGGGGATTTGTTGCTTGTCTCTCATTTCATTTTAAAACAGAAAGCTCTTCTTTAGCGTTCACCTTAAAGTCAAGGTACCGCCACATGCCATGTCCCACTAGGATAAGAGAACAAGTTACCGTGGCGTCTTGACAGCTTGGGAAGCTCACACTTGATGTCCTTCTACATTGGGAAGTTGCTTGTGCTGGGCAGTGCAAATTAGACTTGAATTACTTCTTAAAAGGCCGATGTGTCCAGCCCCCTCATTGTCCGAGCTGCTGCAGACATGAAGTGATCATTTGGAACAACTTCCTTTGGCCTCAGGCCACCTAGAATTGGTCTCTGGTTATTTGTAAACAAACAGTAGAACTTCCCTTTCCAGATAGGCTCGGGAATAGATATAATTAGACAGCTTTGCCCTATATTGACAAATACGAAGAGTTGGGAATTTGTATATACTGAAATCTACCGACATTTATCCGGGGTGGGGTACAGGGAAAGGGGATTACAGTAGGGTCAGGGAGGGGGTGATGGTGTTTACCACAGGTACGAAGTCGCCACTTTAACACTGAGACCTCTGCCTCATTGAATTCAGGTTTTTTAAGTACTTGAAACTCCTCAGATTCTCCTTATTTTACAGTTATTTTAAAATTTATGAAGTAGAAAGCATTGTTTTGTATACTGTTTTGTCTCTTACCCTCTTGAACTTGGATTAAAGGCCAAGTTCTGCAGACGGAAGTGTCCACAGTAGTTCTCTCAGATTCAGTGCACACATTCGGGGAAGAGACTCCTGCATGAAATACCAGCAGCATTTATACGAGTACTTCATATGTATGTTCTCTGTTTTGTTATTTTGTCAACCCCATCCCCAAGCACCTCTTCTTTCCTTTTAATATATGCCTGCGTAGGGAAAAAAACAAAAATTTGCACTTATGTTACACTCCTGAAATGCTGGGTGTAACCTGTGTGTTTCAAACCCATTTCCGTTCTTTTCAGTCCATGGCTTAAGTGACAAGTTCAGGTGCGTGTGGCACATATGTACGAAGGAGGAAGAGAATTACCTGTCCTTCGGTGACGTCCCAGAGTCATTAATGTGTAAGAAAAAGGGAAAAGGTGAATAGTTACCAAAGTCATTTATTCAGTCCTTCGTTTTCTTATGTGACATCACTACACCTGCTAGTTGGCAAGAAAGCACCCTCGGGTTTCCCTTCCCCACCTGCCACAGACTTCTGATGTGTGTGAATGCCTCTCGGTATCCATCAGATGACCTAAATGAGGGATTCAAACAGTATTCTTGTCAGTTTAGAAGTGGACTGAGTAAAATTTACTTTTACTTTGTTGTCACTAATATTGCTCTTTATCTCATTTGTGCTCTCACATGCCCTGTGTTAAAAAAAAAAAAAAAGAAAATCATGTTGCCACTGATAACCAAGATGCTAAATGATGACTACAACTGGTTCTTTTTATATACAAGGGTGTGTGCATAATTGGAATTGATAGGAGAAATTTATTTGTATCCACTTGTGATATTGCACAACAAAACACAGATACCTGCAGATTCTGCGCTCATTTCCTCGTGATCTTTATCTATGATAATTACCTTTGTAGATTGGTTATTTCTGTACTTTATCTGTAATAAACTTTGTAGATCCTGTGAACTGTTATTTTTTTGCCTAAATCCCTTGAGACTTGAGTCTTTAATAACAAAGCATCAATATTCACTAAGTCAGTCTCTTCTGAGTTTCTGTGACTTGGCTAGAAGCTCTTGACACTAAAGATTAGTGTTCATTTTCCCTGGGGGTATTCCACTAGGGCATTACTGTATAATGACTTGATGTTGCCACATAGACTTCAAGATATACGATATTTTGGGGATTTTGTTGATTGGGGATTTTGTTGATTGGCCTATGTTTTATTGCATAGTGTGAAACGTGTAAAGCTTGGTTAACCTGTACATAGATAGCTTATTGTTGACTAGTTACGGTGTATTAGCATTGCCTGTAATATTTAAGCTTCTTACTACTGTGTGTGCTGGTAGGAACATATAATTTTTGTACATTATATTTACTGAGATGCTGCCTTTCTTATTTTACAAATACTTTGGAATTCAAATGTGTTTTTTGCTTCCGTGAGGATTAATTTGGAAAGGTTTTTAATGACATTCCACTGATTTCAGATTTTGCTTGAGGTTGACTTCAATAAATTGTCCCGTATGTTGCAAATTAAATATGTGGACTTGTTCATTGGCCGTAATTTCTTGCTACCGCTCAGTGGGCAAGAGGCCACCCTGGGCGGGAGGGGACCAGCGCGTCCACCAAGCCGGCGAGGCCCGCAAGGTCGTGCGGGAGCCCGGCACGTCTTCCCGCAGCACGCACTGTGCTTCAGAGGATTTGGATCCGGAAACGAGGAGTCCGCGTGGTCCCCGGGAGGGAAGGCCCGGGCCTCGGTAAGGTACGCAACGTCGGGCGCGCGGGCGGGCGGGCGCGCGGGGGACAGACAGCTGGGGCGACCCCTCACTTCCGTCCGCCGCTGTCTCAGGCGCTGGGGGCCGCTCTCGCCCCGCCTCGGCCCCGCCCCCGCCTCGGCCCCGCCCCCGCTCCGGCCCCGCCCCGCGCCCCCCTCCCTCGGCGCCGCCACGTCAGCCTTGAGCGCGGGCGCCGTGATGGGGAAGGAGGTGGCGGCGGAGGTGGGCGTGCGGCTCGTGCTGTTCGCGGCCTTCCTGTAAGGACTTGCGCTCCGGCCCCCGGCCCCCGGCCCCGCCGCCCGGCCGGGCTCCGCGCGCGCTTCCGGGAAGCCGCCGACGCGCCCGCACCTTTGTGTCCCCTTTAGGGTAACAGAGCTGCTCCCGCCCTTCCAGAGGCTCATCCAGCCCGAGGAGATGTGGCTCTACCGGAATCCGTACGTGGAAGCAGAGTATTTCGCCACCAAGCCGATGTTTGTGCGTGGAGAACCAGCCTTCCTTCTGACCGCACTTCTCACGGAGCCGAACGCTAGGGAGGGAGCGGGCAGGTCCCCCTGGCTCCGCCACGGAGCTGAAGACGAGCCTTCGCGTCGTAACGGTTAAGGGCCAGGTTGAGAGAGAAGTCCGTCCGCTTCGGCTCCAGGGACAGGGTCTGGGGGCGGCTGCTCAGGGCGGCCCGGGGCAACTGGTCGTTGAGAGGAGCGGTGACGGCGGCTCCCGCGGGAGCTCGGCGCCCAGCTAGCCGCAGGCAGACCCGGGACACCGCACTTGCGGGGGAGCCGGGATGCCTGATAGGCCAGTTCTGCTGTCACTTCACCCCTTTTGCTGTGGGAGCTCTTTTCCCAGCCAGCTGTGTGACGTTCTCGGGGCGGCCCTGTTTCCTTTCGCGTGCTGAGCTCTGCCGTGTCCGGCGCAGGTCGTCGCCTTGCTGGCCCCGCTGGCCCCGGTCCTCCTGGCCAGGTGTCTGAAGAAGGCGGACGCAGTGGACAGCCGGCAGGCCTGCCTGGGTAAGCGCGGCCTCCCCAGCGCCGGAAGCAGGAGGCGGGGGCCCCCACGGGGCTTGCGGGGCGTGGCGGGGGGCCCGGCTCTGCGTTCCTCGGGTGACTGTGTCTCCCGGGTGCCCCGCCTGCTGCCTGTGAGACGTGCTCCACGTCCTGGGTGCACCTGCGTGCACCGGCCTGTTTGCGGCTCCGACGCGTCTTCAGCCCGGGTAGCGCGTTCTCTGTGCCACGGCGGAGTGGCCAGCGGGGGCCGGGATTATCCTCACGCTCCGCTCCGGCTGGAGCCCGAGCGCTCCTCTGTCCCCGGAGACCGCGGCTGCGCCTAACGAGACAGGGACCCGGCCGCTCCTCCTGGGCAGACGCCACCAGCAGCCACTTCCGTTGCCTTCCAGCTGCCAGCCTGGCCCTGGCTCTGAACGGCGTCTTCACCAACACAGTCAAACTGATAGTGGGGAGGTGAGTGCCCGGCGCTGCCGCCCCCCGCCCCCAGGAGGGCAGGCGCACGCAACTGCTGCCGCATCTTCCCCGTCGCCTTTTCTCTTTATTATTCTCAGTCTGATCTTTCTCTTCTAACAACACTTCCTCCCTTTCCTCTACCTCGGTCCTCTCTTCTGCCCTGAAGAGCATTTCCCACTGACACAGCGTCGGTGTCCCCCAGAGCACCCCCAGAAGCTGCAGCACGACTCACTCTCTGCCCTAAAAAGTAACTATGTGCCGCAGTGGCTTTTTTTCCTTCCTGATTTAAATATTGACCCTGGAAATAAGGCTTTTCTCTTAGTGGTGACTATCCAATCCGGTTTCACTGTTTTGCCTGGGACACTATTTGACTGACAGTTAAGAAAGGTATCTAACACAACCAAAAAATAATTTCTGGAGTTGTGAATGATCCACGTTCGGACCTTGCTTATTTCTTGCAGGCCACGCCCAGACTTCTTCTACCGTTGCTTCCCCGACGGGCAAGCCCATCATGACCTGCCGTGCACGGGGAACGAGGCCGTGGTGAATGAGGGCCGCAAGAGCTTCCCCAGCGGACATTCTTCCTGTAGGAATACCACGTGGGCTCTACATCTGTGCTTTTTTGGGGATCATTGAATTTAACCTCGGAAGCTCGTGAGGGTGGGAACGTCTCACGCACTCTTGTTCTTGTATCTAGAAATCGGAGAGCCCCCTTCTTTAATAACAAGCTTGAACCTCGAATATTAAATATTCGAGTACAGAGGAAGTAGTTTACCTTCATGAAATTGGAACATTTTATTATTACTGTATTATTTGCCTAAATCCTGCAATCTTGTTCCAGTCATAAAAATATTAACTAACCTTTATTGAAGAGTCACTGTATGTCAGGTGCTTCCGAAAGCATTGTAGATTCGTGTCTCGTTTGACACCATAAAGAGCCCAGTGAGATGCGTACTGTTGTTTTCATGATTCCCATTTATGCATCAGGAAACGAACGCATCAGGAAGTGAAGTCCCATTGCTAGGATTCCAAAACTAGCCTCAGGGTAAATGTTACTCACTTTGGGAAACGGTCCTTCGTTTTCCCTTTTGTTTCCTTCTCCCTCATGATTGACGATGTAGATCGATGATCTACACCAAAAGTTACCAAAAGGGATAAAAACATATTGATACCCGCTAGCCTCCTCTTTTTCTTTAAAAGACATATACTTAGAGGTCTTCCCTCTTCTAGTTGCATTTGCCGCTCTGGCCTTCGCGTCCTTCTACCTGGCAGGGAAGTTACACTGCTTCACACCACGAGGCCGAGGGAAATCTTGGAGGTTCTGTGCCTTTCTGTCACCCCTACTCTTTGCAGCTGTGATTGCACTGTCCCGCACCTGTGACTACAAGCATCACTGGCAAGGTAAGCAAGGCATCCAGGCCATGGACGCCTCCACCGTTCTCCCATCATTTCTCCCTAGCACTCGGCACAGGAGACACTCCCTGGGTGTCTGCTGAATGAACAGACAAGTGAGCAGAGGATGGTCTGCGTTCTGTACTGAGTGTGCGTTTATCGCTACACGGAAAATGAAAAAGCACACTGTTATCTTTTAAACAGATTACCAAGGAGGAACATTCTGATTTTCCCATGACTGTGAAGCATCATAAGTTCAGAATAAACTCTATAAGAAATTTTTTACAACCAACCTCAAAATTCAATTTACTTACTGTCTTAAAAATCAAGTTCCCTGTCGTGAGGTTTTTGTTCAGAAACGAAAGTAAAATTCAAGAAAACATAAAATTGTAATTAAACCAAAGAAATTTAAGTTGAATGATAGAGTAAAACATCCAAATTACAGAATATTTGCACAGAAAGCCCACAGTCCAAAAAAAAAAAAAAAAAAAGCTGACAGTATTGCCCAGAGGACCTTAGGAGCTCAGTTTTAAAGAATAAATTTTTGCAAAGAGAGGCAACTCCTGAAGAGTTTATTCCTTCCTCTAGAACCCTTTAAATGGTGAGAAGGAGTTGTTGATAGCATTAAGTGAACCTTCATTCTTCTTCTCAATTAAAAATATTCAATGCGGGCTTCCCTGGTGGCGCAGTGGTTGAGAGTCTGCCTGCCGATGCAGGGGACACGGGTTCGTGCCCCGGTCCGGGAAGATCCCACATGCCGCGGAGTGGCTGGGCGCATGAGCCATGGCTGCTGAGCCTGCGCGTCCGGAGCCTGTGCTCCGCAACGGGAGAGGCCACAACAGGGAGAGGCCCGCGTACCGCCAAAAAAAAAAAAAAAAAAAAATATTCAATGCAGTGAACTCAGAAAAAGCCTTGTTGTAACTACCCAACTAAAGATGTGTTTTGATTTGGTGTTTAGAGAACAACCTGACAATGACAATCCTGCAACTGTACGGTAAAATTAAGAAAACCCAAAAACCCCATAAGCCTGGAACTGAGGGGTTTTGCGGGCTAAACAAGTAGAGTAGCCTGGAGGGCCAAGCTCCCTCTGCTGGCTGGCATCACCGTGACTGAGGGAAGGCCCATCTCCTCTGCCTTCAGATGTCCTGGCTGGATCCGCCATCGGCCTGACGTTCGCCTACGTCTGCTACAGGCAGTACTACCCTCCCCTGACGGACGCCCGGTGCCACAGACCACTGCAGCACAGCCCTGCTCTTCCCACCGCGCAAAAGCAGCCTGGCGACCCTCATCATTTTGATGTTTAGACACTGGAGCTGCCTCCCTGGAAAACAGGTGAATCAGCCCCTCCTAACTCACCACGCCCAGGACAAGAATTTCTGACCTTTTACCTCCTGAGAGGTACAGGTGAGGAGAGAAGCCCCAGTGATCATGCAGTTTTGCCCTGGCTCACAGGGATTTATCACGAGGAGTCAAGGTCCTTTATCACTACTGTTCGCCACGCGTTCCGCGTTCCAGTAACGAGATCTTTTCATGGTCTTTCCAGCTTATGAATGTGGCCCATCAGATTGGTATCCCAACATCTACAGTGTTTTTACACTTAACTTCAGTACTGTTCTTGGAATGATTCTGTCACAAAGAAGCTTTCACCTTAGCCCCACTTTATCCTAGAAGCTAGCGCTGATGATCAGAACTTAATTTCCATTTCCCATAGCTCAAAATCTTAAAATCTAGGGCATGAGCAGTTAAATTATTTTAGTTCTGTTTACTTTCTCTGGTGGCAATTCCATCACGCCTTAAATAGGAGAATCTCCAATTCTGGCTTATTTACCACTGTGCATATCTTATTCAAGTCCAGCTAAGTACTGCTGTCCATTTTGAATACTGTAAACATAAACGATTCGATAATTTGTTGAATTACTGAGTAAACACAATAAAAAAGAAACTGGTCAGGAGCGTGGATTCAGTACTCACTGTCTCCACCTTACTTACACGAGCTGCTTTCCCGCCACTCAGGACTGAAGATCCGCCCAAATGCACCAGCTGTGCCAAGCAGCCAAGGCAGGGCAGGGTAGTCAGAGACACGGCTGTCTGGAGGGCAGGCAAGTCTCCTCCCGCCCCGCCCTCACCGTAGGGTATAATGGACCATGACAGGACGTTGGCGGAACTGACAGTGTAGGACCTATAACGGCCTTTCTCTGTGTTGTGATTATATTTTATTTGTTTTCTTTTTGTGATTATATTTTAAATATGACCTTGATTTGTGTATTTCTGTAACATATTTTCAATATATCTTTTTCCTAACGGTGAACGTGGTTTTTTGTGCTTAAAGTTCCATTTGAGACCTGAAACGTTTCCAAAGTTAGACACCAGATTCCCTATCTATCTGACACAAGTGATTCCACTATCTATAGCATGGCTGATGTCAGTAATACCAAAGGAGCATCTCAATATTCACCTTATAATCGCCGTACTTTAAATCAACAGTCAGGGGAAAGAACCTGAATGTTAGTTCTTTGCCCAAAACTCTTTTTAAACTTGTTTTAGTAGTACACAAGGGGAAGAGAAATGGTTATTGTATTGACTCTCTTTACTTTATGATGGAGGAGCCAGGTAAAAGTAGGCAACTGGTCAATATGGTTTTATTTCAGTATTTACTAAAGTTTTAAATATAATCACATAAAAAACATTTCCAAAAGTGCAAAATATCAGAAAGCTAATCAGTGCTATTAATCTTTCCATGCAAACAATCTCTTTTGCTGCGATAAGCAATACCAATTCTGCAGCTGGGAATATGTATAAAATGATACTCTACCAGCATTTAAAAATAGGCTTGGTCAAGAGATTGCACATGATACAACTGAAGTAGTGCAAATAATATACAGCTAAACAAGGAACTCAAGTCAAGCTTATTACCCTGTGGAATATACATCCGTGATACCAGCACAGGGGGACAAACAGGATATAAAGCTCTTTTCCAGTCACCTGCCCCTCACCACCAGAAGGAAACACTTCTTAGTACAAACAGTGTTTTATCTAGCCATCCAGGTTGATCCTGTTCATCTTTGGTTACAGGGACTCACTCTTGCTGGTCCTTTGGTTTACTCTTAAATTTTAGTTATTCTGTTAGTAGGAAGACCAAATTTAAATTTGAAGACAACAACTTGATGAAAGCTTCCCCTTTAATATGTACTGAATGCTACTGAATTCTCAGTAACCCTTACTTCACACCCAGAGTTTACGTAGTGAAGAAAATAAAGTATTTCATATAGATGAGACTTCTTAGTGGCTTAGCATCAGTGTGTAAGCAGATGGACAAGGAAAGGCCAGGCTCTCACCTTTACCCCAACCTTATCTCTAGGGTGACAGTAATTAACCTTCCCTCTGCTGTCAAAGAGATGGCTTATGTGAATGTTAAATTCCAGGGCTTTGGGTACCATGATACATTTACTTACAAGAAACGGATGTAAAAAACGAAACACAGCTTGCCTGTCTACACCGCTGTGTCCACCAGGGCCTGTAGGAACCTGAGAGGAGTGTGAAGGACTGTCACAAAGAGAACTGCAAAGACAATCACAAACTGAGACCTGTGAGAAAGAAGATACCTACAGCACAGTGGTGAGCAAGATGCCTTGGAAACAATTAGTCTCCATTCACTCGTCTTCTTCAAGGTGCATCTCACTTGCACGCTCTGACACTGACTGCAATGGCTGTTCCTGGCCCCACAGACGCAGGTTTGTCTTTCAGAATAAGGAACACCTCCCCCTAGCCAGATCTACCAACACTGCCTGTGCCGGGAGCCTGTTCCATAGCATCCTGCACTACGGGTACCTAAGAGGGCAACGCTGTTTATGTGCTTGAAGAGGACACTCTTCCATACTCCCTTCACCCAAGCAGCCGTGGCAGATGGCTTACACAAACTCTATTTCACCATCAGTGTACCACTAAAACATTTTATTCATCACTTAATAAGCAGTCAAAGCTGTGTAATTTCAGGTCTGTCAGCTTTTATAACCCTCAACTTAAGAACTAACAACTAAGTCGGACTTTGTCTAGAGTCTCCCAGTTTGAAGTATGATATGATATAAAAGGGCAGGTCTAGGATATATAACATCTTTGCTTTATAAAGGTGCACCTGACGTGAACTAAACTGTCCACCGAGAGCAGCTTAAACAGCTGTGGAAACAGTGAACAGCATCAGTGATCCCTAGCAATAAATCTGTCAGTCAGCTGTAGAGAGAGTAAACAGTAGTTACAGATTTTAGTCTTTTCTTCATACAGTACGTGTAGGAAATAAAAGCTGGCTCAAAAGAACCTGATGGCCACCAGTCTCCCTCATTCACTTAGACTTGGCCTCAAATGCAGAGAACACCCATGAGCGATGAGCAGACCCCACAATGCCTTCTGAATCTCAGGAGTCCACTTCCAGATTAGAATATTTTCTAAAGATAAGCAGTAATTTCTTAGAAAAATTTATACCCAACCCAAAACAAAAATTCAGACAGACTTTATACCATCTCAAGTAATAAGCAATAAAGTGTGGTACCTAAGAGAAAAACAAATACCGTATGCTAACACATATATATGGAGTCTAAGGAAAAAAAAAAGGTCACGAAGAACCTAGGGGCAAGATGGGAATAAAGACACAGACCTACTGGAGCATGGACCTGAGGATACGGGGAGGGGGAAGGGTAAGCTGTGACAAAGTGAGAGAGTGGCATGGACATATATACACTACCAAACGTAAAATAGATAGCTAGTGAGAAGCAGCCGCATAGCACAGGGAGATCAGCTCATGCTTTGTGACCACCTAGAGGGGTGGGATAGGGAGGGTGGGAGGGAGATGCAAGAGGGAACAGTATAGCCGATTCACTTTGTTATAAAGCTGAAACTAACACCATTGTAAAGCAGTTATACTCCAATAAAGATGTTAAAAAAGAAAAAAGCATGGTACCTAAATACCATCATCAAAGTATTAAAGATGCAAACCACTCCCAGCTATGAAGAAAGAATGGCAAGTGTTTCTCTGAAGCCAGTGGTAAAAAGTAATAGGGTCTTCCCTTTGCTTTTCCACTCACTTCCAGAGAGGAAGATTATCTTCCAAAGACCCCAGTGGTGAGTAAGTGGCAGGCAACCTGCAGGAAATGACGCAGCTGAGGAGAGGAAAACTGCAGCAACAAAGAGGCAGGTTCTCTGGGGAAGGATCCCTCAGTGTCCGTCTAAGGGAGAGAGCTGAAGAGGTCATCACGCTGGAAGGCGACCAGAGAGAACGCCAGAGTCTGACACACAAACTTTCTAACTACACATCTAAAGGGCTGAGTAACGTAAATCCCAGGATGAGCTGTTTGTACTTAAAGCTGTAACTGTTGCCATCATGGTAACTCTCAGATGGTCAACTATTAAGATTCTGAGTTTAGATCCTAAAAATGGCAAGTATTATTGGACCAAGTCGCTAACAAAACAAACATACACTAACCTTTCTCTAAGTGGCCTACTGTGCTTTTTTCCCATGAATTTTAACCAGAGTCCCTCTAAAAATGAGTAATAACCTGGATCTTGGTGACAGGCAACAAAAAGTATATTTATAAAGAGCTGAGGTTCCACAGTTCCTCGTCACATGTTAATATGTAGGAACCATGCTGCATACATGACATTTAAAAACTTACATTAAGCAGCCATAGGTGGTTCATTTTTACTGTAAAGGCTGATCAAGGAAGATACCCTGGGTTTGGTAGATTTCTTTGAGAACCAGCAATACTGTATCTTCAGACTCCCTGTAAAGAGAAAAAAATATGTTGTAAAAAGAAGAAACTAACATTCGTACTAGATGCTTTACATATATCATCTCAATCTGCACAGCCACCTTACGAGTTCATTTTTTTACTGTTTAAAAAAAATCTGACTCAGAGGTGATGTAATTGGCAGTGGTTTGTAAGGTAACCTTATAACAAATAAGTCTAGCATTATGTCCTGTAATATAAAAAAGCCAGTAGTAAATGATCAAGCCCTCCCTTTCCACAGAACTCATTCTTGGAACAACATGGAAGAGTCGTCCAATTCATCACCTTAATTTTTAAATGTTATTCACCTTTTTCAAAAAGCCAGTATAATCATATGAATAAAAATCAAAGACACAAAAGGATATAATAATGAAGTCTCCTTCTCACTGTTTCTTAACCACTAGTCCCCAATTTCTGACAACCGACGTTATCAATTTCTCATGCATCTTCCAGATATTATTCAGTGTATGTACAAGCAATTATATCCAGTTTGTAAAGAAATTTGATTATAAAAATACAGCATTTGTGGATTGCCATAAGGGTATATGGCTCAAACAGTTTTCTAGATCTAAGGTTTGACATTTTTTGAGTCATGGATCTATTTGAGAATCTAATGAAACCTATGGATTACTCCCCAGAAAAGACACCATATACGTATATACCCGAAATTATCAATAGAATTTCACTGGACTCATAGACTTTTTTCTATTCCCCACAAGTTCCATACACAGACGGCAGGTTAAGAAACTCCTTCCTCCTATACCAGTGAGGGGAGATTAGCTAAACCAGATATTAAAATGGTGTGATCCTGGTGCATAAATAAATGGATCAATAGAAAAGAACAGGAAGTCCAGAAATAGCCTTAAATACTCATAGAAATTTAATACAATAAAGTTAGAACCTCAAATCTATTAACAGTGTTGCAACAACTGGATAGCTATCCTGAAAATGATTTGGATCAATCCACACCTTATTATTAGGATAAATTTGAACAGAATCAAAGATTTATATGTAAAAATGAAACCCTAAAATATCAGAATAAACTGGTAAGGAATTCTTTGGAGAGCAAGGGAAATCTAAGTATGACACAAATTCCAGAAGCCAAAAAAGGAAAAAATAAATAAATTTGACTACCTAAAAATCAAAATTTCTACTTAGCAAAAATTAATGTACACAATGTCAAAGACAAACTGGGGAAAAGGTATTTACAACTCATATCACAGATTTATCAATTTAAAAAAGACCAAAATTTCAATATAAAAGAGAATAAAGGGTATAGATAACTCCCCAAAAAGAAAATTAAAATGGTCCTTAAATATATGTCAAGATGCTCAACCTTATTCGTAATAGGAGGAGGGCAATATGAATTACAGAGTGCATGATACATACGCTGAAAACCACGAAACACTACTGAGAGAAACTAAAGACCAAAATATACTGAGAGACAACTGTGTTCGTGGGTCAGAAGACTCAGCATTATTAAGATGTCAATTCTTCCCCCAAACTGATTTATAGATAAAATGCAATCACAATCAAAATCCCTAAAAAGCTTTTAGGCTGAAATTAACAAGTTCGTTCTACATTATATAAGGAAATGCAGAGGGCCTACAATACCTAAAATAACTACGAATAGGAACAACAAAGATGAAGGACTCACGGTACCTAATTTTAAGCCTTACTAGAAAGCTACAGTAATCAGGACAGTGTTTTATTGGCATAAGGATAGACAAACAGATCAGTGGAACAAAACAGAGCCAAGGCAATTCAACAGTTTCTCCATCTGAATAAACTTTCCAACAGATGTTGCTAGAACAGGAAAACCACATGCAAAACAATGAACCTCAATCCTTTCCTCACACCATCTTTAAAAATTAACTCAATCAAAATGGATCATAGGGCTTCCCTGGTGGCGCAGTGGTTGAGAGTCTGCCTGCCGATGCAGGGGACACGGGTTCGTGCCCCGGTCCGGGAAGATCCCAAATGCCGCGGAGCAGCTGGGCCCGTGAGCCATGGCCGCTGAGCCTGCGCGTCCAGAGCCTGTGCTCCGCAACGGGAGAGGCCACAACAGTGAGAGGCCTGCGTACCGCCAAAAAAAAAAAAAGGATCATAGAGCTAAATGTAAAAGCTAAAATGACACAACTTCTAAAACAAAGGAGAAACCTTAATGACATTGGATTTGGCAAAGATTTCTTAAATATGTCAGAAAAGCACAAACATCAGTAAAATGGACTTCATCAAAATAAAAAACTGCGCTTCAAAACCTACTTGATAGAAAAATGAAAACCAAACCACATCCTGAGGAAAAAAAGTATATCTGAAAAGAACTTGTAACTAAAATGTAGAAAACTCTTGAAACTTAATAATGAAATAATCCAGTTTTTTAGATGGGCAAAAGATTTCAACAGACAATTCACCAAAGAAGATGTATGGATGGCAAGGGGGCTCGATCAACGTGGCAGAGTAAGAGGACATGGAACTCACCCCCCAAAAAACACATCAAAAGTACATCTATATGTGGAATGGAAACTGGCAGAAAAACTCCTGTACAACCAAGGCTGTAAGAAAGATCCACATGTAATCGTTTAGGATGGCAAGAAAAGCGATCAGGTTGGGACCTGTGCCCCTGGGAGGGGACTCAGAGGAAAAGGGAGAATGCACAGGCGGAGACCCGCCCTGGGGAGTGAGCAGTGAGAGCCTCAGATCGAACGCCCCAGTCCTGGGGTCCTAATCAGGGGAGACGAGCCCCCTTGGCTAGCTGGAGGGCAGCAGGGCTGTGGGAGCACGTGCGTGCTGGCGCGCCCCCAGCCAGGGCGGAGAGTACAGTGGGAGGACTGCTCTAGTGGCTGCCAGGTCTCCCCGCCTGGGTGCACAGCTCAGCCCCACGTGCTCCATGACGACGCACCACGGCACAGCATCTAGGGCCGCCACGACAGGAAGCAACAC